>NC_134643.1:222530052-223130052 GCF_030463565.1 Pelecanus crispus
GTACCATACTCTGTTCCTTGGCACAAGGGCAATCAAGCAATTTTGGTGAAAATTGCTTTAGGGATGGTGTACACTTGCCTTTTGTTAATGAGACACTGGCTACCAACTTTTGGGGAAAATGTTGCCTACCTGCAGGTATTTTTTCAGTGAGATGGGTCAGAAGCAATTAATACTGTTGCTTCATTGTGAACAAGTGGGCACACTCTGAGCATCAAGAAATAAGAAAGGAAACTTCCCCTGGATAGCTGTATGGATGAAGGAGGATGGATTTAGCCCCAGACACAGCCTTGGGAGCTGGGCTGACGCAGTGGGGTCAAACCATGACCACTGTGAGCCCGAGCCGCTGCGACATTAAGCAGGAAATCCATGTGAACTGGAGCTTGCACCCTCTTTTACTTTCCACCTGAGCACAGCCACAATGTGTTTATACTGAAACTTGGTAGAGATTCCTTGAAATTATAAGTATTGGAGGTGAACTTAATCCAGCCAATATATTGCTTGCAGCATTTCATTTTTTCTAAGTACCAGCTTTCCTTTTACAGGATCTCATAAAAACAAAACAATATGTTGCTCTCTTACAGATAACCTAAGAGCAGCAGTTGGTGAAGTAGCCCCACTGTCCAGAGCTATATTATATCTTTGATGTCTGGTTCTGCAGCAAAAATGTTTCGGCAGAGCAAGACATAATGAAAGTTTAAGAGCTTGTTAAGGAACTGACGATTACGAAGAGCCATGCTCATTTTGACTCTATTAGAAACACAAGAAAAATAATTTGTCACTTTCCCATAACTAGAAAGATCTCAGAGGGAATCTCAGATAAGATATCAACATTGTTGGTGATTACTCAGCCTTTTTTCATTACAGTTTATAAAGCCCTGAGTAAGAAACCGGTTTATACTGGTGTTCCAATCCTGCAAATGTGTCTTTACAAGACCCAGCTGTGGGAAGGACATTTATTTCCACTTTATAGATGAGGCAAGTGAATCATAGGTGACTGGTGACTTGCACAAGTTCACGCTAAAAGGATTTTGGCACACTGTGGATGATACTGTAACGATATTGATAATAATTCTAGCAAATAGAAATCCTGGGTTACCCTTCTGGGTGATAGCATGGAGATTTTTCCTATTCTTTCTCCATTTTTTCTATTTGCTTTCTATTTTGTTTTCCTACACTGAGCATAATGTAGGTGAAAAAAGTCTTCTTTCCTTGGGATCTAAAAACTTCAGAAATATACAGCTACTGGGTGATTCTCCTATCTGAATGATATTTAATACATTTCTTCTGCTGTAATTGAGAACATAGTCACGCTGGAGGATAAATTCCAGCGATAACGTTGCAACAGTTTGAGTGTTTTCTCCATTATGTGTCTTTACAACAGAGATAACCTTTTGCTTATTGAAATATAATTGCATAGGGAGATAGCTGCTTTAAAACAGAACTAACAATACTAGCTGAACATTTTGTAGGAACTTTCCATAATAACCTGGTTTTATGTCAGCTTCTCTAGAGCACAGCATCACTTGTACTATAAAATTAATTGAAAATCGAAAACTGAACAACAGGAGATCTTTACTTTTCTTATAGCACATTCCTGGAATTATCTGCAGTATAGAAACTCCATTTAAATGTCAGTGATTTCTTTGTCAGCAATTACCCCACTCTGCAATATCAGAAAAGCATTCTCCCACACTTCCCTCACCTCGTATATTGATATAGGAAGATACTAACATAGATGTGGCAACTGCATATCAATAGATGTGTCTCCTGGTTATTATCTAGCACGGGCTCTCTGTCATCATTTACCCCAGGCTTTTCTCCAGCCATCCCTTCAGACAAGGTTCCAGTCACTGCCCTCTTCATGAGCGGCTGTCCTTGCACTTTGTCCTGCCCTTTCTGTTCATGGTGGTGGTGTCAGTCCCTGCCTACCAGGCCAGCAGCAATTCCTCCTCTTCCTCTGGTGAGGAGCTTTAGCAGAGATCTTCTCTCTGCTGAGGGCAGCAATGCTGCTGCTCAGTTCCCTTTGGTAGAAAAGATCCTAAGGGACAGAATAATAGTTAAATTATTATTTTTTGCCTGATTTTGAGCTGACCTATTTCAGTAGCGCGGTGAGCAGCACCATCCCACAGAGAGCATCCCCGCTGCAGCTACCAGAGACAGTGAACCGTGACGCAGAAACGGGACCCAGGGAGAGCTCGGCCACAGCTTCTGCTACCGCAACCACAGGGTGCAGCTTCACCTCCAGGCTGCTCGTGTGAGCCATCAGGCATCACATGAGTAAGAGGTTTCCTATGTGGTCCCTGTTCCGACGGTGTCTGACCACGATAGGTCCCAATCCTTCGCAGTGGTGGTTTCCTCTCCCGATCCAGCATTATTCAGGATTGGGGGTTAGCTGTCAGTGGGCTGTTGGGGGTGTTTATTTTCCTTTGAGTCAGGCGTCACTAATCAGACCTAGTACTTCCTCCCAGGCTTTATTAAACAGAAATCTCTAATCCAGAAAACATTTCCAACATTAAGACTAATTGAGTGTCATAATGTCAGCCAAGGTAAATAAGGCGCAAAAGGAAAGAAATAAGCTCCGGGAGTGGAACATGCTTTATTGAACACACATCTGCTACTCAGGCCCACGGCTGTCACTCAGGAAGACATCCTCCAGTAAACCTGATCAAACAAATCCCCACTGAACTGATAAAGCAGAGCAACTCTTCAGGTGGCTTAGCTGTCGCTTGAAAACCAGCTTGCAAGCCTGTGGGCTGACACTTGTGCTGGAAGGCAGCGAGGGTTTGAAGCTCACAGATACAGTCTCCTCTGGACTTCAGAAGAAGCAAGGTCAGATCCTGAGAGCTCTTTCCCGCTCCCTTGTTTTCCCTTGCAAAGGAAAAGAAGTCCCTTCAGGTTTATTTCTTCACTTTTAAAAACGGTTGCATAAAATCCAGGCAAAGTGAGTGATTTCCATCCCAGGTATGGCTGTGTTATTCCAGTCAGTGCAGAGCTGGAGTTTTAGAACTCTGCTAATACCATTGTTGCCTCGTAGTGTGTACAAATACCCTCTTTATTACATTTCATTTTCTTTTGGATACTTCTTTAGTATTAAAAAGAAAAGATAAAGGAAAAACTTTCAAGAAGTAAACTGCTTGAGAAATGTTATTTAGTCATTCTTAGTTAAAGAAACTACAGCTATATGTATCTTCAATCTGGCTTTTTCTGCCTTTCCTTATCTTAAAAATATCTTATGTGGTACTATAAATAACGAGCAGAAGGGAAAGTGATGCTTCATGCAGGAGGGGAAAAACAGCAGTGGTTGTCCTTAATCATGTTCAAACACAAATCTCGAGGCTGAATGAATGTCCCTCCATGCATTTCCAGGCTGAACAGGATAGACTGAGTCCACAGGGATTTGCGTTTCAGACCTTGGTGTCAGTGTGCATTACTGTGGGCTCTGAAAGATGCTCTTAAAATGTTTCTAAATAACCAAATGGAGCAACTCTCTCCAGCGTAATAATCTGTGCTGTTACTACCGCAAGCTCTGGGGGAAGGGAAAGAGGTAAGGGAGCAGAGCTCTCTTCCAGCTGTGCCCCAGAAATCCTTTGCAACAGCAAGCAATTAACATCAGGTTCGATCTTTCACAGTATCAGGAAGGCAGATCACGGTGTAACATCTGCACCTGGGCTGGGTGTGCAGTGCCTGCACGTTTTGCATCCGAACAGGAGGGACAACTGCTTTTGAAGTCAGTGGCCAAAACAAAGGGCATTAAGGTATTATGCAGGGTTTCTCTGTGTGTGAATGCCATGGTGGAAAGGCTCTCTGACACAGCTCAGTAGCTGAAGAATGAGGTCAGGCTTTGTTTAAGCAACATAGGAAGACGGGTGTATTTTTTTTGCTGTAAAGAACATGAAGCATTAGGCATGTGGCACTAGACTTTGCTGCTATTGTGCAAAAGACACAACTCTTGGGAGGAAAAACCACAAAGATGCAGCACGAGGTGTGATGGAAACTTAAATATACTCTTCAGAAATCTCCATTTTGCCTGCCTGCCTTTCAGTGCTTGCATTTGAACTAATGTTCTAGGGCCCTTTTATGCAAAAAAGCCTTATTCCTAGGATGGCTTCTGCAAAATTCATGGCTGGTACTATTCCATGCCCTTATGACATGACAGTAACATCCATTTGTATCAGTTTGGCACTGTGCAAGTAGGTCACACGATTATGATGAAGTTAAAATGAATTTTGCTTTCCTTTAAATGGCAGTGGAACAGTTACCAACTGATTAAGGAAAAACATTAGCAAGTACCATTTTAATTGATTTGAATGCATGTGTGCTTTGTATTGGTTTAGTTTGAGGGCATTTTAAAACAAATAGCACTGTCATTGTGAGCCTTAATTAGATAATAAATTAATAGATAAATGGATTAGAAAGTTCAGTATGGCTTTCACAATCGCTGCTAGCGGCATAAAAATGAGGTGCTTGGTATTAGCAATGCTAATAAATGGCATAAGGAATGCACTTGGGGAGAATGATGATGTGGCAGCTGAGTGACTGGTGAGGACCATGGTCTTTCCTTTGCCCACACCTATTTTGGAAAACAAAGGTGCTCCTGTGCTTCCTTAGGAAAGATAACGGTGGTGCTGATCTAGAAGGGTAAATATGTCAGCTCCCCAGTGCACCTCAAAGCCTGCAGATTTAATGTGGGATTCATGAAAAATTCAGTAAGTACATAGGACATATTCTAGGGGTTAGGCTGCACGGGGCTCAGCTCAGAGATCTGCCAAGGAAAAAGGCTCAGTACATGCAGAATATATTCAGTAATGGGAAACCTGCTTAACAGGGAGGGAAGTCTGCATCAGCTGGACTGGATAGGAAGTGTATGAGAATCATTAGGGTCTTTCTGAAACAGAGCAATGTTGTGGCTGTTGTGCTGCTTATTTAATTCCGTCAAGCAGTAAATCCAGCCATATGGGCTTCGGTGCTGTTCACAGAGGTAGTGACAGTAACTCAGATAACAGACACAGAGTGCTGCAGGTTGGAAAGTGATGCAAATAATCACTGGCATGAGTTCAGGCTGAGTGTCAAATACCTGAAATTACAAAGTTGGAAGAGCACTTTCAATGGTATGGATTGAATATTATGCAGCTTGCCTGAAGACACAGGGTAACTTGGATTTCTTTTTTTGGGTTGATTCCCCCTCAGATGTAACTGCCTACTTCACGGATGGCATTAGCCTGCAGCACTTGGTCACCAGAATTAGAGCAAATTCTCAGAAAAGGTTTGAAGCCTGAATTATGTTGATGTAACTTTTATGATTCTCATCAGACTATCAAAGAACAGCAATTTTCTGCAAAAATCTCTACTGGAAGGCCAGTATGGCTGAACTGTGAATCCTACTGAAAGAACTTTAGCACACAGACCTTATTCCTATTATTTAATACTTTTGATGCAATCTTTTCTGCTGCTCCCCTGAAGCTTGAGTTGTTATGCAGATGATTTTCAAAGCGAGGTGAACTTCTTCAGCAGTCAGTCCAGCCTTTGTTAATGAGGGTGACAGAAACATCTTTTGGGATACATTTCAGGACCATTTGAATAGATGCTTTCTTTTATGGTAGTATTTAAGTACCTTGTGTACAGCATTCTGTTGCTTTTGTTAATGAGAATTACAGCTCCATCTGACTAAAGGCCAGCCTGATAAAAAGTGAGTAGTGTTCTACCCCCTTAGCTACATCATTAATAGTCTTATTATCAGTCTATCTAGAATATAAATGTTCATTCAAAAACTACTGCAATTACTGTATGGCATATTACATGGTGTATAGACCTCATCACTTGAGTAATTTAAAGCCTATCAGAGTAAAGTACATGAAAATATATGAGGATAGAGTCACAGCCAATCTTAGGTAGGAAGAGGTAAACAAGATGCAAATGGTCTTTTTAACCTCCAGTTTTCAATGCTGGAGACATTTGTCATCTGTTAGGTTGTTTAGCAAGTTCCTAATTAGTATCTTTCCCAAGTCTCTCTCCCACTCAAAGGGCTCCCATCCAAAGAAAATCTAAACAGGTTCAGAAACAGTAAATACATCACCCTGGGTTGTTGCATAAGCTCATGCAACCCCAGTTGTTTGCCAGCCCCATGCACATCTGTTGCAAACCTTAAAGCCATGCAGCGACATACCGCAGTACTAAGGCTAACCGGTTAAACCACAGTAAAAGAGAGGTCCATGGCTAAACTGCTTCTGATGGGTTCGGTGCATGGTCAGACCAAGCCTACATCTTATTGCAAAGACTATGTCTATCTATTTATTGACATATTTAGCGTGACACTCTGAGAAGAACAGGGAGAGTACTCAGCCTTAGGATCCACTAGCAAAGTCAGTCTGTTTAGGAAGCAATGCAGGTTTAAGCCAGGCTAAGAAGGAAAGAGAGCATGCCCAGCGGGAAGAATGCAGCTACCATAACACAATCAGGAGCTTGAGAAATGTGGAAATGATAGAATCACAGAATGGTTTGGGTGGGAAGGGACCTTTAAAGGTCATCTAGTCCAACCCCCCTGCCATAAGCAGGGACATCTTCAACTACATCAGGTTGCTCAGAGCCCCGTCCAACCTGACCTTGAATGTTTCCAGGGATGGGGAATCTACCACCTCTCTGGGCAACCTGTTCCTGTGTTTCACCACCCTCATCGTAAAAACTTTGTGTTCTGTTTTTGGATAAGATTTCATTTCTTTCTGCTTCAAGTGTGCAGCTAGGACGGCCATTCATTTAGGCTGACTCTCCAGCATTGTACTTATGCTCCTATCTTGTGCCTTCATTTCCGAGCATGTTGAACTGCTGCCAGTCAAGAAGGCTGCGGCTTGCCTTCTTCCTGCTGTCTGCAAACTTTTACATAAAATAATAGAGTTGGAAGAAAGGTTGAAGCCCAGCATGCAGAGACTGGCCTCTTGTCAAAAAGGAGAAAAGCTGAAGGAAACTTTGATCAGAGATTGGCCTCCAGAATCAAAATGACAGCTAGCTTCATGGGATTTCTGAAAGGCAACAGAAACAACACTGGACCTCTTGTGAATAAATTGCTAGCATTGTTTCATGTATAGCAATGGCTCTTATGACTTCTCTTGAAATTTTTCTCTAATTGTGCAAGTTTGTTGTCTTGAAATGCCATACAAGAAAATGTTGGGATAGACATTGTTCTCCTGCTCTGTTTCAGACGTAAGTTCTTCTGCAGGTTGTGTAAATCAGCACACATAACATAGCCATGTATTGAGCTTATGAGTGCCACACGATGAAATTTCTCAGAAATTTTCTTCACATGCTCCTGCACTTCCTTCCTCCCCTCTGTCCCTGATTCCACAAGGATGACTTGGAGCAATTTCCTGTTCTTGTTAAGATCTCACCCTTTATTTACATACCTCACTATTTCTACCACTAAAAATCGTGTCCTGGGGGAAAGGATCTGCGCTCTGCATTCAGCTGGTGAAACAGCTAGTTTTGTTTAGCAGATTTTTGTTTGGTGTGAATCCTTGCATTGTACGTACCTGTTTCAAACACCATGGAAAGAAAACGTTTCACTTCCGGAAGAAAATATTTGTTTGGCCTTGTAGATAGTTTAAAACATGTTGGTGTTCAAAACCCATTAAAAAGAAAAAAGAAAAGAGGGAAGGGTAGGGAAGGCAAGGCAAGGCACGACAAGGCACAGGGAAACAAGTAAAAAACCAGACCAAAAAGCCCTTCTTGTTATTTAAATATTTGTTCATGCTTTGCAGTTTAATACTCCCTCTACAAGAGATTGACTCAGGACCCTAAATCAAACTGATTGTACAAGGCACATATTAAAATCTACATTTGGGTCAGAGAAGTCTGTGTCCAGTTTGAAACACAGGACAGAGCACCGAAGCAGAATAATCACGGTTCACCCTGTAGGTCTTTTCCATTCCTAATGCCTCTGATTCTGTGAACCATCAACTAAGTATTCATATTTGGGCCGTTCATATAGTTGATGCTCTTTCGAACCTTTCCTCTTTGCTCCAGGGATCAACAACATGGTCCAACTCACTGATCTTAAAGCACTTTTTGCGCTTCAGGACTTGGCTTACGCTGAAGTTCACATATTTCCCACCATGCCAATAGAGCAGTTTCCCCGACACATGCTTTTTAACCATTTCTCTAGATGACCTCACTCCTCCAATGGGCCACCACTGTGTATTTTGATAGGTTTGGCTGAAAACTAACACATCACATTCTGTGACATAATTGAATTGGAGATCCCTGAGTGTTGGGAATAAATTGGTTTGAGATTTTTGGATTGGTCCTTTCATATTTGGAGACTTGATCTAAGCTTTGGATGCATTAGGTATATATATTCACATCTCTTGTGAGCTGTTTTGTTTTGTTGCTTCATCATGACCAAAAGAACCCCAGAAAGTCTGTATCAGAAAGTTCAGAAGTGACCATTCTCTTCAAGCAAGTGGGAAAGTTTCACTCCATATTTATAGTCAGAAAGCCAAACATTTGCTTAAAATGGCAACTGTTAAAAGGGGGTTAAATTTGTGCCTAAACCTGGCCAAGCAGTTAATTTTCCAGCATCCTTTATCCACCTCTGTTATAGTGCTTACTAGGAATCTGCACTCACTGAACCAGAACTATTTAAACATTTTCCTGCAAACATCCCATTCCCTCATTTAACCCTAATAGCAGACCTCACCTGTTCTGCACATAAACACAGGTCTCAGTTCTCCAAGAGAACCTTTACACCTAATATAATCATTTACCATGTGGACATTTGACTCAGGTTTGAATATGCTGGGTGTTGGGAGAGAAGCAGGATGGGCTTTCGCTGTACAGTACATGCCGGCCTGGTGACTGGTGCCGAGCTGACAACTCTGAAAACTGATGATTTGCATTAATTCACAAAACAGGACAAGGTATGATAAGATAGTGATGGACTAGGGGAGGACATCTTAAGTCTTCTGAGTCCCCATGGAGAGGTGATCATTTCTGGTCATTCTCCCTAGGCACAGGCTTTCAGATGGGGATCTGGAGGGGGTTCAGGTCCTACCAGGCTGTTATGTCTTCCATCATGCTGCGGTAGCATTCGGTTGTCCCAGCCACCCAACCAAACCTCCTAGGTACCAAAGGGACATAGTATGGGCACCGAGCCCCCCACTCCCAAAAAGAGCCCTGGGAATGTGGGTGTCCTGCCCTGCATATCTCACATTATGTTCTTCCAGAGAAGGATTAGCTGCCATATTATTTTGATAAATGAGGCAAAGCAGGGTGATGGCATGGGCTTTTTCAAGTTGAGATGTGGCTAGAAAGGAGAAAGATAAACTTGTAGCTCTTATGGATTAACTTCTCGTTTCTAAGAATAACATAGATAAGGCAGTCTCAATTAGGCAGAGCTTAAAATCACATATAACAAATCTGAGACGGAAGAGATGCTGTATCTGAAAGAGAAGTCGCCACTGTTCTTTAGATAAGCTCCCAGATTTTCAGATGAGAAAAAATAAATACTGCAAAAAAGGGTTTTCCCTACTTAACCTTCCCAGCCAGACTCATCAGGCCCCTGTTCTTTGCATGTTTGCTTACCCAAATTGCCAACCACCAAAAAAACCAAGGCAGCTCAAACACAGGGATGATTTCACCACAAATCATTCTGCTTACTCTCCTATGTCTTTTTTAAAAATCTAAGTTAACAGGTTGCCATTCTGCATACATTTGGGACAGTTTCAGAAAGGTCTCTCCTCTCCTTTTCAACAAAAGGAAAGGTCCAAGCCAAAAATGTGCAAGTAAGACAATCGCACAAACAGGCAGAGATGTCTCACCTGAAACAGTCTGCACAAAATCTGCACAAAAATGATGTCTGTTTCTTATCTGTCATGGTAGTCGTTTATTTTTATGAACGCTAGCATTCACTCACAAAAATAAAGTGGGGCAGCATTTCATCATGACTCTGTTTCCTCAAAGGTATTTCCTACAAGGTGTTGGATTCACTTGCTATACGATCAACAGCTATCGCTATGTAATTACCAGTGAGCAGGTACCAGTTCTGAAGGTCACATTGACAGTGTGCATGTCCCTAGCACAGCTGCTTCTGTTTAACGTTCCTAAAAAAGGGAGGGAGACATTTGATTTTGATCAAGGCTTTAAGAAACACCATATCTACAGAGGCCGGACATTTTCGTTCTCACTTCATCAGGAAACTTTTCAAGATGGAAATGCAGGACTGAGCAGTTTATCACAGAGATGACCTGGCTTTGGCAAGCCTTGGATAGGTCACAGGCTTTCCACTGCCACTACAGGAAAGTTTTTTATCCTCAAATACAGCAGAAGTCAGTTAGTGTACATCCTCTAGGTTATATTTTGAATCTCCTGTAGGTTTTTTTGAGTCTTTTCATAGTTCTTACTGCAAGTTTAAGACAAAAGCATATTTGTTTGCGGAGGGATGGTTCATTTCTTCCCCTTTTTTTTCTTTTTTTTTTTTTTAATTTAAACTGCTTCTTTATAAAGGTCATTCAAGTCCGGAGCAAAAGAGGATTAATTACCAACAGCCATAATTTAGAGACAAATTACCCTCCTGATATTTTGGCCGTCTAGGATACACCATGGAAAAGCCATTTATCTGAGGGAATGACATGGGTGATTGTAACCTACAGTCGTGTTGAGCACTGATGTGCTTCATCTCCTCTGAAGAATGATTTGGGTTTTAATATATTAATAAGAAAGGGTATAAAAATAATGTCATACTTCTATGCAACTTTTCTCATCCGAAGAAGCCAGTTGTATTTTCTCAGACTGGGCAAAAAGTTATTCTACAGGGATGCACACTGATTTCAGTGGGTTGTTCACAGAATAAATGTTTCTCCACATGAACACAGCCAACAGGATTTGGGACACAGTGATTTCAAACTCCCTCTTTCCCTGGCTCTTATTAAATAGTGCCTTATGCTATTAGTAATTAAATTAAAATCAATAAGATTGGTCCATGTGGAAAATGACCCTAGGTAACCAGCTCTGTCGAGGCACGATACACATTTTGCACATGGCAAGCAAAGCTCAGATGGTGGACCTCGAACTGAGAATTTCAGAAATCCACCTCCCTCCCAAGCCCTTATCCAACAAAGTACATAGACACACCTTGAAGGGTCTGAATCTCAGTCTGGTCTGTACTTCTCTAGAGACCCGAAAAGCCTGAGGGCTTACATGCGTCATGCAACAGTGCATGAGGGTTTTGTGACGGCACTAGTCTGTGCTGGTGAGGCTCTTTAGTCCTTGGCAGTCCTAAAAAGCCAAGGATTGCTTTTTAGCTCGGGGACATGCCATGGGAAGGGGGCTACGAGGCAGCGTCCCATTTGTATCCAGGTGGCTTTCTCATTTCCAGAGCTGACCTGTCTGAAGCCAGCTGTGTGTGTCTCCATCTCCTTCTGAGTGTCTCACAGACCATTTCTAAGCCTAGTCCATCAATCTTAGATTGTAGCTACACATTTCTGTCATGCTGCTTATAAATACATATGTATCTCTTACAGTGAACTTTTCTACCTACAAGTCTTTTCGTAAAGGCCAGAATTTTTTTTACTGCTGTTACCTGATAATATCTTTTTTCAAAGGTCAATCATAAATGCACTCATTCCACTTTATTATTCATAGTAGCTTCTGCTTGATTTCTGGCAAGGTCACTCTCTGGGACAATCTTAGAAGCTCACTGTGCTATTGCCAAGTTGCGGTCTTTTAAGAAAGGACAAAAATGGTGGTTGAGAGAGTTCACAGGAGTCTTATATAAAAAGGCAAAATAATGGGAAAAAGTTGTCAGACAGGAAGAGTCTGGATATACAAAACATCTGGCTTAGACATTAATCAATGTGGTGTCTTCTTTAACACTTTCCATGCTCTTTCATTTGGGAATAATGTACAGTTCTGCTTGACATTGCAAGAGAGTTAATTAGCATCCATAGGCTTATAAATAGGATTTTACAGAATAGCCGATAAGCTGGTATTATTAGTGTTCATGTCACTCAAGTTCTAGTCCCTTTTGAGACGAAGGCAGGTTCTTTTACAACAGACCTTTCACAAAACACATCTATTCATTACAGATTCCCATTAAGCACCAAGGTGTGAGGGGTAGATTGGTTTCATTTGCTTTCTTTTCAGTCTCGATGCCACTCTTTCTAATAATACTAAAGTTTCTTAAGCAAATGGGATGATCAAGTGGATAGAGCCCTGTGGTGGGAATTGAGGGATGTGGCGGGAATTGAAGGATGTGTTGTGCTCTTATCTGATCCCCTGGAAGATTTTGGCCTGGTAGCTTTACTGCCCATCAGTTTTCTCCTCTAAGAAGCAAACTTGCTTCTGTCAAACAGTTTGTCAGATAAAACGTGATGTGTAAACACTAAGCATTGTTCTACTGGGACAGCTTTGGAAATTGAGTTTGGAATTTGAGTTTTTTCCAGTGACTCCTAAGGCCTTGGTGAACAGGTGGCAGAAGGAGATGCTGTTATTCAGAAAATGTTCTAATCAGTCCTAGAGATTTGTATAAGGCAACAGGGATTTGCAAAAAAACTCATGCTCAAGGGCATGTGCTTATCACCTGCCAGGGATCTGAAGGGAGTAATTCCTGCCTGTACAGCAATGTGCAATTTGCTAGATGGATCATTTCTGTATGGATTTTAGTACTGGCCATGGTGAGACTACTGAATTAATGAACAAATGAGATTGGGAAAACGTAATGGCTTGAGAAGTACAGCTCCAAGAATTATAATTCCAGTTCCATCAGTGATGGGTACAGAAATCACTCTTCCAGTCCAGTTTTCCATTACATGGTTTAACAGCCACCTTGTACCATTGGGAAGGATAAAATGGGACGTGTAAAGAAGATACTCATTGATCCATCTCTTGGCTGACTCCACAGCATCACAGCAACAGCAAGTAAGAAAGAAGAATGGAATATATCGTAAAACCTTTCCTGTTCCTCCAACTGGCCTTTGCTTACAGCAAAAGCAGACCTTGAATTATTTTTATTTTGCAAAAATCAGCAAAAATTTTTAGAATAGCTGGCCATGCAGGTTTGAAATTATTTTAAATATACCTATTTCTTGAGGAACTGCAGAAGTTAATGACTTAAAGAGTTGTTTTCTGAGTTAGGGAACATCCATGCCTGTTTGAGCTTTAAACTAGTATTACTGTATAATCAGACACAACTGCTTTCTCTAAATAAAGTGTTGCCCCTTCCATTTTCCAACTAGCAATAACAAAAGCAGCAGATATGCCTGTTGCTGTGGAGATTCTGAGCCACAGACCAATCTCTATTCTTCTACCTGACTTAGCTCACAAGTTACAGCAGCTGAAGTTTTTTTTTTTTCCCCCATGATACATTTTCTGAACATACATATGTTTTACTAAGTAAACCAGAGGGAAAATCATTTGCAGATGCTGTACCTTCCCATTCCATGAGTCCAATGGCCAAGTTCATCAACCATTATTTCATTAATTCCCTTTCTGTACATCATATTTTGCAGTGCCATACAAAACTCTCCCATCTTTTTCTCTCTTCCCCATATCCTGTACGCTTTCTCTGGCAGCTCCTGGTGGTCTCCCTGACTCTGTTCACAGAAGATTTAACTTCTAGTGCCACTGTGCTTTTTGTGCTTTTATCCCTCAGTTCTCCATTTTTTGAAAGCAGTCCAAATGGCCTTTGCTTCTGTTGCCTGTGTTTACATGGTCACATGGATGGCATCAGTGATACAGTACAACAAAGGTCAAAAATTAAATCTGTGCTCAGAGTATAGATCTTTCCATAAATGGACACATTCAGGTTACCGACCTTCTCCTTTTATGTGTGCTGTTTGAGACTTGTGGTAGATTTTCTTATATTTTAAACAATAGGGTTATTTCATGTCACTCACATCAGGTTTGCACATCCTTTGATTACTTGATGTGAGTGTTCCCCCCACCAAAACTGGGAGCTGACAGAGAAATTTGTTTGGTGATTTACTACCTGAAGAGCTTTACATGATTATAACTGTTACCAATACAGCTATAAACCCTGTATTGTAGTGGAAAACTATTTCTCAGAATGAGTCAGCAAGCATCTGTATGCCATTTGAGACCTTGAAATAGCAGCCTAGTGGCATATTTTTGTAGGTGTGGTAATCTGAGGAGTTAGTCAAGAAAACGCTTACAGGCACAGGTAGTATCTTTTATTAGAAGTGATATACGCAGAAAACGTAGACAAGCTTTCTTCAAATCTGAAATAGAAGCAGCAGACTTCACAGCTAAGTGCAAGTTTAGAGAAATTGCTTAGAGGTTATAACAGAGCTTGTACAAGTGTATATATTTTTGCAGGGTAAATGGCATGGAATAATGGCTACCAGAACCCTTTTGTGTGTGTGTGTGAGGACTTTTAATGTTCACACCGGAATGACCACTTTGATTATGAAGTAGCTCTATTGCTCCCAGATTCCAGAGCCTTTGCTTTCATTGACTGGAAGGCCAGAATACTCAAATAGTGCCAGGTGCTGGTTTAGCTACCTCGGGGACATGCATAATAAAAATCACAAGCATGTAACAAAAAGGAAATGTCATGCCTTTTCACATTTATCTTTGCATCAGCTTCGGCATAAAAGAAAAGAGAAAGGAAAAAGAAAAGAAAAAAAAAGAAAAACCAGAAGACAGCAGTTATTGTGCAAGAGCAGACAGGTCCAACCAGAACTGCCTGTGAAATAGCCTTAGATAAGGAATGCTTTCGGGAACCTTCAGATGCAAAACAGTTTGTCAACAGCGCCTTTACCTGTCCATTGCTAGAATCCCAATCGTAAATCAGTTTTACTGTAGCTTCTGTATACACTGAGCCTATGACAGGGAGCAATGAGCTTTTGTTTTTCTTAAAACATCTCCAAATGTGTGTTGTTTTCCCATGGGCATGTGGTGGGTTAGTTTATGCCCAAAGGCACAGGAATAAACAGCAGCTTTTTTTTTTTCAGCCAATAACACTAAAAATACAACTCATTCTTTCTCTGCAAACACTGTGTAGGTGACTCTTGACCATTTAAATATATTTGGGAACAACCCATGTTTAGGATTATGTGCATTAGCAATTTCAAGTATTGGCTCTTAAGCATAGTTTTGTTTGTTTGTTTGATTATATGAATAGACACACTCCAAAATCCACTTGCTATCTTCACCATGAGCTCTGGGTTCTCTGCATCTACAAAAAAAAATGAAGCTCCAACATAACCAAAAAATCCTGATCTGCTTGCTGTTAGCGCCTCAACACTTGATGACTTCAGCATTTCAGTTTAATTAAAGAAAGGTAAAATTTGGTTCTTTGCTCTAAGGACTGAGGTGTGCAAATTGTGAGTCCATCATACTTAATTTGTGAGGCTAAGAAACCTGGTAAAATTTGGGACATTTGGTCCCAAACAGATTGGGAGAAATCCAGTCAATATAGAAAAGCCATCTAAATTTTGCTTTTCATATTTTGCATGCGAAAGTGGAAGTGGAAGGAGGCAGATGGCCCCGAAGATAAGCAGAGGAAGTTCTAGTCAACCTACCATATGGAATCCCTTTCCACCTTGACGGCATGGGAAGCTTGGGTGTCTCCTGTGTGTCTTCCTACATGAATATCTTAAGTCTTCCGGTGAAACTAATAGGAAACCTTTGAGTGCCAGCCTTTCTAGCCATCTTCTGAGGATGGGTGTGTGATGAGAACACCCATCCCTTCTGAAATAATTTAGGAATTGGAGCCTTTCCCCAAGAAGTGGGAAACATTGATTCTAGGCTCCATTCAGTTTGGGTAGGATTAGCTACTTTTAGGCCTTCTAAGGATTTAAGAGGAGTCTTCATCTCAGTGTACATTCCAGCAAGGTTGGGCAACAGACAGGTATCTCTCTCTGGTAATACTTTTTGTTAATGTTAAAAAATCAGGGAACCAGCAGATTAAGTAGGAAGATACTTAATGAGCACAGAAACCTACGCGACTGGGTAGCCCCTAGAAGTGATCAAGTCTGCTGATTATCCGGGAATCTCCCCAGTATCATTTACATTCATTCTGCTGTCTCCTGTGATTTTTAACACTTTATGAACAAAAGACAACTGATGATCTATAGAACCAAAAAGTCCTAGACTTTGAAAAGCTTTTTCCATTTCTAGACTTTTCATTTTAGTTATTCCTTCCTATCTTGTTGTGATATCATTTTACTTTACACATCAAGGTCAGTTCTTAGAGGATACTGAGCAATTAAATGGCTTAATTACAGTGTCTAAATAAATATACTAAATGAGGAAATTGAAGGTCTGGGTAATTATCCTAACACAAAAATCCTTGCCTATTTTATCTTTCTTCTTGCTGATAAGCAGTAGCTGTTATGCTTGTTTAAATTTTTCCAAATAATTTTTAGCACTTCTTTCCAGTCAGCCTTTGATTTTTTCCAGGTAATTCAGTGAAATACTTTAGAACTGGTTGGTGAATGAATTTTACAAGCATTTTTATAAGGCTGTGATAAAGGGACACTTTAGGAGTTCAAGTAGGAGCTAAGTTTATGCTATTATCTCCACTAATAGGATCACTATACAGGATGTGACATCAGGAAGGAAGTACGCTGTAAGGTGAAGAAACAGCCCAGAGAAATAACACAGCTACTGTATTTTTCTGTATATAGGACAAGAAAACACTGTAATAAAATACTGCTGGGAAGTTTCATATGTACAAGATTGTTCGCGTGTAATTCTCCCATGAGAATTACAACACAACCTTGTAGAAAACTGGGCTTTAGATTAAACTGTTTTTTTGTTTGGGGCTTTTTTGGTTGTGGTTTTTTTTTTTTTTTGAAATGAAAAGTATCACTCTAAAAATTGTCCAGGAGAGAAAACAAGCCTCTTCTCTTGTGCATGCGGGTGCTGCACAGTCAAAATTTAAAAGAGCATTGGGAAAACACAACTCGTATGACTGTGTGCAGACATAGCCAAAAGGGAAAAAAGGCAAAACTGAAGCCGGTGTCTCTCATTAAAGCATGGTGGAACCTCTGTAACATCTGCAGAAGGGCCTAGAGGGCTGTGTAGTAAGAGCTGCTCCACTCCACTCATTTGGCCAACACACATGTGGACCATGTAGCAATCTGATGAAAGGCAGCTGGGTCGGCGTGGTACTTGCAGATCAGGGCTTTTACTTCGAAAGGAATTGTAAGAAAGAAAATAGCTGCATAAAATACTGAATAGTGTAGAGGAAGTCAAGCCTGTCAAAGAGGTCAGGCAGGTAATCATCAAAATTAGAGATAAAAGAGACCACTCCGTTACTTAGTCTGTTTGCCAGCCTACTGAAGAGTGTTCAGTGCAATATAACATAAGCACATCTGCGAGTGGGCGTTGTTAGACCTCTGAGACTCTGGAACAGGCTGCCCAGGCTAATTGATCAGGAATTTAAAATTAGGCTTGTTATAGAAGGGACTTCTATGCTATAGTGAATAACTACCTCAGAGATGGACAAGATAACCAACAAGGGCTGTTTGTCACCCAACACATAAGGATTCTCTGCTCCTGTTAGCATTTCATCACGATCAAAACCATTAATATTTAAATAAGGAAAGCAGGAAATATTTCTTTGCTAGCATGTGAAACCACCTGTTACATGTTAGTTTTGGGGCAAACACCTTGGACTGTGAAAAATAACTACCTGTGAGTTGGAATGCACATAGCACATACTGTTTCACCAGTCAGGAAAAAAATAAGGACTTAGTCATCTTGCTTTCTTGCATAACTTTGATTACTATGTAGTATCAGAGAGAGACTTCTCCCTATACCACAGGGTGCAATTAGTTGCCTTATGGGAGCACTGCACGGCTGGAATTAGCCAGTGATGGGGAAAGGTTGGTAAATCAGGTGGACCAGTAGTTTGTTCTGTTACGGCAAAGCGTGTAGCACATTTTCAGATGGGTTCAGGTGCCATATTTCCAAGCACTGATTTCTTTTCTAATACTGCCCTCATCTTTCTAAAATGGCTTTTTCTTGAAGACAACCAATTTCTTTAACTATTCCTCGGAAAAACAGAGGCTGGGGGAATGAGAGACAGACAGACTGTTAAGTGAACAAGACCATGAGTATACTTTTCCTTGTATTTAGCTCTACTGCTTAGAGCCCACACTGCTGTGAATCCTTCTCCGAACTACCAGAATTTTGGTTTTTTTTACAAATAATCCTCATGTGCCTTTACGTGTTTTGAATTATCATTACCTTCCCTCTGATCCAGAAAACCTCTCTTATTTGGGACCTTTCTTGTATGGTGCCTTGAAGAATTTCAGGTTTTTCATTGAGCGGGGAACTGAACAAAAGTGAAGGTAAAGATTTTTTTCTTATAGGGCAGAAGTCAGTAAAGCAATGATTAAGGTATTCAAATTGCAGCTTTAAAGATCTTAATCAAGGCTTTGGAGAAAAAAACAGTAATATCGATGATGTCTGAAATTTTCTGAAGTCTTGCATTTGCAAGTTGGTTTGTTGTCTGCTAAAAGACATACAGTCATTTTTGAGGAAAAATAATTGTTCCCGTTTTTGGACTGGAAATGCCATTCAATAACCTGAAACTTTGCCTCTACCGATTTCCTTTTCTCTTGCAGGTGACTGTTGCTCTTTACTTGCTAATGTTGTTCTAGGCCTGAAACAAACAGAAAGCACATCAGAATTTTCGATCCAACACCATTTTTTTTTTTGCATAATATTGTCATATTCCTGCATTACCTTCTTGGGCAATACCGTTGACTGGAAACCTTTCCCAGGAGAGAAGAGTGTCACCTACAGAAGCATAGCTATATTTTGGCTCTTTGCCTTAGCAAGAATTCTGGAAGTTTTCTGGGAAACAAAGCTGAAGTGCAGGTTTATAAGAGGAAATTTTGGATTAGAGCAGTGAGAGCTGCACATCTTCTTCATAGCTTTTTCCGTAAGTATGTGGTCTTCACTTTGACCTCCCTGGAAACGTAGCACTTGTCCTGCCTTCAGACGGTAGCAAAGGGACACTCTCAGCATCTCACTGCCTGCAGAACATTGTGAACAGCTCTCCTCCACAGTAATTACAGCTACTGAAGCACAAACCACCTCCCTACTCTTACAGCTTCAACACCTAATGGTCAAACATAAGATCAAGGTCCTGCTGTTTTGCTAGCTTCACATGCACACAAGGAGAAGCAGCCCTGTCTTGAAAAGCCTGCAGAATAAATAGACAAAAAAGATCGAAATTACTGGAATATGCAAGATAGGTCTGATCTTTTAATGAGCTGTGCCAGGCACAGGGTATCTACAAGATTCAAATGCATTCCTGGGGGAGCATGAAGTGGATGTCAAATGAGAGTCCAATGCATAAGGATCAGACCAGACAGGTTTGAAGAGTTCTTCCCCAGGTTACACAGCAGGTCCCTCTCAGAGTCAAATGGAAAGGAATTACACCCACCATCAACCTGGGGGCAGAGAGCCAGACCTGGGGGTCCGGCAGGCTGGCACATCCACAGCACAGTGCTGTGCGGAGGCACTAGCGAGGGGTGCAGCCCCTTTAGCACAGCACCATGCCCTGCTGCTCGTGTCTAGAGCACATTAACGCAGGCTCAGCATCACTCTGGTGCAGCCATCCCGCTTCCCGTTGTGCAGGAGCCTCACACGTTCTCCTGTTTTCAAGTCCAGAGTCCCAGGGCTAGCTCACAGAAAGAAACTGCTACAGAAAATAACCTTTCTCCTTAATCAAATCCCTTCAGAAGTCCACCTAAGAAGAGCCTTTTAGCACTAGGTTGCCTTGTCTCTTTTCTCAGCTGAAGAAAAAGAATGATCTTCTGAACCATGACTTAGATGTTGAAGGGAGGCCGCTTGCTTTGTTTGAAATGGTGCACTGGAAAAAAAGGTCTTCCCAAAATTAAGGGAGATCATCTAGACTACACGAAGTAACAGTCACTGGAAAATTACTTCCATACAGTGTTAGGGATGCAAGCATCCAACCCTAGTGGGGATAAAGAGTGGGATCAGGAGGAAATTGTCCCAGTACATATAAGAGGCTAAACAAGTAAATTCATTAGTTTTATGTGGCGCAGAAATCCAAACCCCACAGTAATTTTAACCAAAATAGGAAGAGAAACAATCTCTTTATTCAGGCAACATTCCTCTCACCCCAAACTTCCTCCCCAGAGAGCTTACGGATAGACAGGTTGGATTCTCACTGCAGTATAACTTTGATACCCTTTTGTCATGCTCCAGAGATCCGCAGTCATATGTTTTCCTTGGACTGTACTTACTCAGGCAGACTATGTTTCTTCCCAAGAGAAGCATAAAATATCATTGCTTCAAAGTTCTCCTTCACTGCAACTTTTATCTCCAGCTGCCTATGCATTTAGTCTCCGCTTCCATCGCTACTATACAGCACCTTTGTCTATGAGCTTGGAAGGGGAGTGTTAAGTCTGCACATATGATGGGGCCTTAGGTATTACGGAGCAAAATGAAATACCACTGCCAAAAACGTCTCAGTGAGATTGCCTTAACTTCAGGCAGATTCTAGACATTAAGCCCAGGATTCATGCCACTTTCACTTATGAACCTGAGCTAGGATCACCCAAGGCTCCTGGTACAATCAACGAAGAGAAATAAGATACTCCAACTCAAACGGCAGAGGGGATAAGCGGCCTCTGAAAGATAAGGCTGGACTTTCCCTGACTGCAGGGAGACCCCGTAGTGACTATGTCACATTATCCTTTCGTTTCCTCAAACAAGTCCCACATTTCTCTTAACAACTGCAACCTTCATTCCTTTCAAGAGATACTCCTTTGTGACTGTCTAGTGAACAGGGGGAAATACACATTTTATTCCTTAACAGCACAGTTTGCCTCGCCATGTATTGTTTTACAAACAATGTATGTAAAACCCATCCACACCGGCCAGGAAGGTCTCAAAGTGCATCACTGATCATGAGCTGAACTTGCGGATTTTTTGGTGCTTTGGCTATAGGACAAATTAGTTTTGCTCCCTTATAGGTGGGCCCTAATGTCAAGCAATTTTGGCTGGTTTCTAGTGTTCCACATTTTTGACTCCTCTGGCATTACTTCAGAAGTTAATTTTAGAAAATTAGTGCCAACCACCCTGCAAGAAATTTGTGTAAATGTTATTTGCTGGGGCAGGTGAAAAAGTCTTGCCATGGCCCACATAACAATAACTCTTCCCTGCCAGGGCACCAGGAATATGAAAGGGTGCTTTGCCTTGACCAAGCATATCAGGAAAAGTTTTTCAAGGCTACTGTAAACCTCTTTGTTAGCATTAAGCTTAGAGAAAGCTATTTCTACAAAGCCTACAGTTTGGTGTTCAAATAAAGGAAAATGGACCTTTTAGGAGATTTGCATGTAATCATCTGCAGAGAACTTCATACTTTGTATTGGGTGTTTCGGATCAGATGGAGCATTAGTGTCAGATTGAGAGAGGGCATTTCACAGGCAGCTCATCAGCCTTCCTACTGATTACATTATTCTTTTACAAGTTGGGTTTGAGTAGAGCTGCACAAGCTTTTGTAAGGCTGATCCATAATTAGGGGCTTGCATTTTCCTTAAAACTTTAGATGATGTGAATTACTTGTGTAAATATTTCACAAGGAATGATATAAATATTCTGTGGTGATTAGGATTGTTTATACTCTATCAGAAGAGCTTTTCTTTCTTGATCCTTACTTCTTTGATTTTGAGAGAGATACAAGCAATAGCCCATATATTTGGAAATTACATTACCTGTTTGTGCTTCTGAATAACAGCACAATCTCAGCCTTGGAGACTGATGTTTCAGAAAATCGTGTAGCTAACCTACACAATCTGTTTCTACTGTTGTGCCTACAAATGAGCAAGCTGAGTATCCGGCTCAGGCAATTGCCCGTGTAATTTTCTGAAAATCTGCCGTATTATTTTCTTGTGTTGGCAAAAAATTATAAGCGCGGCTGTGCTGCTCCAGAGCACCCCAAGCCCTGGAGCAAGTGCATTTCAGAAGGGAGCAATTTCCTCCCTGCTCCTCTCCATCTTGCTCAATGGATAATTGTTTTCTGCTGTTTTGGGTCAGGTTAGTAACCTCAGGAGCTGGGGGAAAGGAGATCTGAGGTCTGGGTTATTTCTTGTCCCTTTCTACCTTCTACTTCATTTGGGGAATCACTGCATAAGGCCCAAATGCTCACTCCACGACCTGTGCTGGGACAGAGGCAGGTAACAGGAGTACAGTTGTGGTGCTTTCACATATCCCAGCATCACATCGCCCCTCACAGAGCCACGGCCATTCCAGATGTTTCCCACCCAGAGGAAGGTCTGCCCATGGTCTGCCCTGTACAAACAAGAATGATCCTGAGTTCCTGCTAACAGTGTCTTTGTGACTTCCTTGATAGAAAATACACCATCCCAGCAAACAGATAAAGAAAATCATTGCAACTCTTCATAGCACAGGGGAGGGAAACCCTACAATTTGGAAGAGTAACTCCAATCACCCACAAGGCTGGTGAAGTCCATATGTTCTTCATACTCCATTTCAGTCCAAGCGAATTTATTCCTTCTTAACCTCGCATGGCCCTTTTTTCCCAATATGCCAGTCTTCATACAGGGCATGTGATTATTTCTCATTTTCAAAGTCCAACTACTCATTTCTTAATTTTGGTGACATGGCAGCTGCCCAGGTTTTTCTTGTTAAGATGATATTCATTTGTCCCTTTTATTTCATTTATTTTCCCCTCTGGCTCCATAGCTATAAATCAAACACACAAAATTAAATTAAATAAAATAAACATAAGTGCAGGTGGAAATTCAGGAAGTATAAATAACTAAGAGTAGTTTTCCAAGACTGCTTTTTTAATCAATTCTAAACACAAGATATATATTCCCTGTTGAACTAACAATGTTGTGACCACCTATTGTTAAAGAACAGCAATAAATCTGCGCAACAATTCCTTACCCCTATGATTCACTGACATGTTTTGCCAGACAGCTAGTTCAGCTTGCTCTTTTTCCAGAGGTGTTTTATGCTGTCCGCAGGACAGGCATGATGTGCTGCCATGAGAAAGGCATGAATGCTGTTTGTCCCTTAGCAAAATTCCTTCTTTCTCCACCTCTGAGGGAGCAAGGCTCCCGGATGCTAAGAAAGCAGTCTTTTACCATGTGATAATCAGGGCTCGTCTTCAAATAATACGTTCCCCCTCACCTTGAAAAGCAAAATGCCAGATATTCTCCCACTCCCCTCCTCAAGCCAGCAGGATCTTTGACGCCCTGAAGTAGTAGTGGAGCAAATCACTGCCTTTTCCGTTTTGCGAGGAACTGAAGGCTGCCAAGAAGGCAGGGCACTGCCCTTCCCACCTTGTCCCGCACGCTGTCCGCAATCCAGCTCCGAGGTGCTGCTTGGGGATGTCCTGATGCCCGCTCTGCCTGTCACCTTTCAAATACAGCTCTTTCACGTAAAGAGATCTCACCCTTCAGTACTGCTTCGTGTTTGTGGGGTTTTAATTAACCAGATGTGGTGTGGGATGAAATTGCCCGAGTTTTAGACTTATTTATTAATTGATTTCTGTTATCAGACAGAGGTACCTAAGCGTTTCTGTGTTGTAAGCAGGTCATGGTTTTCTCCAGCGCAAGACTAGCTACAGTTCTAATATAGATCAATAAGATTTAGTTTCGATGTCAATAAAAATCACTCAAAACCACTGTGCAAAGTGAGGGGAAGACAAAAAAAGAAGTGCATCTGTTTACACTCTCTTTCTTTTGACAGGGTAATACACCCAGCCAGCACACTACAGAATACACTCTGCTATCACTTACACAGCTTTCCTATGAGCCCACAGTGCATAGCAGTGCCCTACATTTTAAAAGCCCAGAGCTGTGCTGTGATGTACTTTGGTTTGTAATGATGCTTACCATTACCGCTGCACCAGTACCATTGTTATAAACTTTCATATTTTAAGGTTGTATAAAGGTTAAGCATTTTCAGTGGCATGGCTTAATGCAAAAGTTCTTACAGGAGAAATACTGTAGTTGCTGTACTGAGGTAATCGTGATGACAGTACTGCCCGCCTTCCCCTGTCCTTCCTCCATGGTGTGAATTGTGCTAATTTAAAATATGTTGAGTGTGGCAAACAGCCTTTTAGACTATTTCAGTGGCTAGAGATACAGTATGCAGATACAGGAAACAACAGAATTTTGACTCCAATTATTTCACTTCTCCATGCCTCAGTTTCCTTATCTGCCAGAAGTGTAAGTCTGCTCCCCAGACAATCTAATTTTATCATCCAGTCTGATAGCAGATCCCAACAGAACTGATAACAGTATTTCAAATCTTACGTACCCAATGTTTGCAAAGCTCTTAAGGATTCTTGGTTGAAGCTTGATAGAAGAAGGTACTATGGGAAAAAAGCTGATATTAATGATTTATTGATTGCAGATAATAGCATTCTGGGTATACTGAACACTATTAAATCCTGTTGCCTTGTGGTATCAGTCCTGTGAAAAGTCAGCATTTGTATATCCACTCTTTTTCACCTCTTCTGGGACAAATTCTAAACATGAGTATAATCCATTGAATACAGTCCATGAAACAATTTACTGTCCTTCATTTAAAAGTATCTCCTTGAGTGTTCTGTATTCCTGGCAGCCCTTCTATTCACACTAGCATGAATACACCTGTGTTAAATCAGCTCTTGACCTCTGAAGGCCAAATCCTGCAAGAGACAGAGTAAATCTAGAGACACACAGTATTCTGAAATATTACAGCCAAATGTGTAGCATAAACTGAAGGCGTGTTTATTGTTTGTCTTACTTTCCCCTCACTATTTAGAGGCTGCTCTGGTCTTTCTCTTCCCTAAATTTAAAGCGGTTGCCTGAATTTTGCAGAGTTCCTTAGTTAAGCTGGGAAACAGATTCTTTGTGTTAACCTATTTCCAAAGTTTGTGTTTCCTAAGTACTTTCATAAATCAACCAGAGGCTGTAACATATCTTCCCCTGATTTTTTTTAATCTTGATCTGAAAAACTGGCACATAGATAAAATAGAAGTTTATATTCTGTTTTCCTCTGAATATGTGCAAGTAACATATCATTCATACAGAGACATTCAACTTATATTATTCCTGCCTCTAGTCCAAAGAACATAATTTTGACTGTTCACTGCAAGCGGATATATAAGATTGTTACAAATTGATGCCAAGGGGCCCATACTTGGAATCCGTTTTGTTGTTCTTTGAGTTAGCTTCCAAATCACAAGAGTGTGCATAATGAATGTGTTATCTAGTCCTTCTGTTTTGTATTTTTGAAGGAGAAACAGCACATACCGCAAAGTGACTTGGCCTACTTGCTCAGGTTCCATAGCAACCCAGTATTGCTGCGAATTCATTTTTTACTAATCAATTAGAAATTTTGCTCTGGCAGCTGGAATGAAAGTTTATGGGCCAAATCCTGCTTGTTTTACTTGGGCCGGCAGTCGCAGTAAATTCAGTGAGATACTTGTCTGAGAAGGATACGAACTTTTATCTTTTGTCTCTCTCTTGGTTTATGTGTTTTGAAAAGGTCAGATTTAATTTTTCTGTCCAAGCAGAGAAAAGGAGGCAATTCTCTTAAAGGATTCACAACTTAAGACACCCTTGTCTTACAAATAGGGTTGCTGACGTGTCAAAAAGGAAGGAACCGCTTTGCTCCCCAGGCATTTTAACTGGATGCTGTCAGCACGGCTGACTGGTGCACACCTTCCATCCAGCAGCTTGTAAAATCTCCTGTTGGGTCCGCCCCAATATTGTGTGCCCAAAAGGGAATTTTCCAGGGAAGACGGTTGTATGCGCCAGTGCCTTTCACAGCAGCACAGCCCTCAGTAACGTGGTTAGTGCGCGCAATTCCTAGGGAACCTTCCCTTGTAAAGGTCAGCTCATGCACCGCTGGAAGTGCATGTAACGACCGTGAAAGCCCACGGGAACTCCTCATGTGCACTCTGCAGTGGTGCAGGTGATTAAAATCCAAAGTTTGCATTAAAGAGTTTTTGGGTTTCATCCATGATTTTTCTTTTACCCTTGCCAAAATTGCAATAGTGTGAGATGGGGAAAGCCCATATCAAAAAACCCAATGTGCAGCCACGTGGCAGAAAGTTTGTAATGTGGGCTGCCAAAAGCACTGACATTTTGCTTTTAGAGTTACGATTCCAAATTCAGCTCATTCTGCTCCTGCTCTTTATGTTCAGACTGCAGACTTCATGTATGGGTATGACCAAAACACAGGGAGAGCATTGGGGGTGTGCTGT
This sequence comes from Pelecanus crispus, assembly GCF_030463565.1. Lineage (NCBI taxonomy): Eukaryota > Metazoa > Chordata > Aves > Pelecaniformes > Pelecanidae > Pelecanus > Pelecanus crispus. The sequence continues at coordinate 222,556,277 of NC_134643.1, forward strand.
CATTTACCCCACAAATTTTCTTGTTGGGGTAGTCACACCATTAACCTCCTTTTTCTGGATTTTTACTGGTCTTGGGGTAAATGAGTCAGAGGCTAGAAATAATTTGTTAATCTAGTTCGTCTCTCTCAATGGCTGGAAAAATGTGTCCTTCCATTACAAAGTACACTGAAAAACTGTATGGATCTATAGGAAGACACACATTTAACACCTTCTTTGCGTTTCACTCATCATCATACTAGAATTCAGGCTCTGACTCCACAGTATGAGCAATACATATCCTGATCTGCAACAAATGCAGAGCAAATCAAAGTCATGTTTTAAACTTTGTTACATGCCAGGGCTCATCAAATCTCCACTGCAACAGAGGATGACGCAGAGTAGACTTTGCTCCTTCAGGAGCATGCCAGAGTTAGAGCTGGATCTCCATTTGCACGTCAGGGTCTGTGACAGGGAAAACAGTGCTCATCCACTTGCACACCCTCCCTTATTTTGCTGTCTCTCTGCAGCTCCTACCGGTAGTTTGCACAATGGGAAGGTTATAGCCTTGGCACAGTAAAAAAAAAAGGGTCAGGGAGTGTGAAGTGGGCTGCAGATTCCTTAAAAGCCGCATTCCTAAAGGAGGAACTTCTCTGTCTGGAGGGTTGTCAGAAAGAACGAGACCCAGACAACTCCACTGCTGATCATAACAAAACCCGCAGGGCTCACATCTTCCTGCACGCAGTCTGCACGCTGCACAGCCCGCAGTTCCTGCAAGAATGCGTAGGCTCTCTGCCAAGGCTGGCTTCTCCTCTGGGTGACCACGGTCACCTGAGTGTCTCTGAGCACAGGTACAGTCCTATATCCTCCCCGTTTCCCAGGCTTCGCCTCCGATGCCCCAATTTCTGCTCTGATTATAATTAGCAATTTATAAGATCTGCATATGCCAGGGAGGTGATATCCAAGGGCTTGTCATGAGAAAAACTGATGACCAAGGTGGAAAGAAACTTTACCAGAATGAGCTTTGGGGGATTTAAATGTTAAACCCGCTTTATTGTTTTGGGTTTGAGTCCTTTTCTAAAGTGTTCACGTTGTGTTTAGTAAGAAATATTGTACAGCTATGTTGTGTGCTATGTCATGTTCAAAACGTATTTTTTTAGAAACAGATCTTTTCTAAGTTGGCTAGTTTTCTTGTGCTGACTGTTACGCTTTTACTTTGATGGATTTTGCATGATAAGATTTCAGTATTTGGGAAAATGTGAGAGATTAATCATTATGACTTTCAGATCCAATGTATCAAGGGGAAAACCTCATGTTTAAATGCATTGTCTTGTATTTTAACCTATTATATGTCTGTGTTCATATTCCCCCTGTTTTTATTGATGTACTGCACATATCTGACCTCCAAGCTTGCCTGGTAGTTTTCTCATCAGTTTGGGGTTTCTGATTGCCTAGTTTTGTTTAAAAACCTGATTGGAATAAGACCCTGATAACCATTAATTATTTACAGTACGCTTGTCGAATTGGATCTGCTTAACCTCCATGTACCTGATCCAATTTCCTTGCAGTCAGTAGAAGCTCTTCCTTGATCAGGCGCGGCTTTTACGTAAAACATTATCCAGGAACCAAATTTGCTGCATTTCTCATGATTTAACCAACGAAACGACACTGTCTGCACTGAGCTTTGCTTCTGCCCCGTACGAGCGCGTTCGTTCGCCGACGTGCTTCAACGCAAAACGAAGACGCCTGCCTCCCCGCCACCTTCGGCCCGCGTGAGGCAGGTTTCAGGCTGTTTGCCTTATAAACTCGATAAGCGATTTGTGTTCAAAAAACAGGTAGATGTGGCACTTGGGGACATGGTTTAGTCTAGGCTACCCTTGACTGGCTTAGAGTAGACTTGGTAGGGTAGGTTAATGGTTGGACTGGATGATCTTAAAGGTCTTTTCCAACCTAAACGATTCTATGATTCTATGATTCTAAGGGAATGGTTAAACCCAATCCCCAGACAGACTCTCCCCTTTTCACGGGCAATCTGAAACAATTTACCTCACACTACGCCGGGCAAAACCTTTCCCTTCGTACCGCGCAGCCCAGCGTCGACGCTTGGCCTCGCCGACGGTGAGCGCCCGCTCTGCGGCACGGCGCGTCTCGCACCAAGGGGCTCCCTCCAACGCCAAAATCTTTAAAAAACCCGATTGGTGCGAGTTTTTAACGGAGGGTTACGGCCCGAGGGGGAGCGGCGGCCCCCAGAGCAGCCGGCGGGCAGATATGTGCAGCCGGCCGCCCCTCAGGCAGGGCAGGTGGCGGGCGGGGGGGGGGGGCGGGAAAAGGGGGGGGCGGCCTTCCCTCGTGCCCCAGCTCAACTTTTTTGTCTCTCTGTCTGTGTTTTGTCGGTTTATTTTATTTCTTTTCTTTCATTTCTCCCTCCCCTTTCTCTCTGTGTGTGTCTGTGGCCCGCAGGTCCTCCCCTGCGTTGTTCGTCCGCCTCCTCCACCCCCCCCGAGCAGTCCCCCTCCCCCCCCTCCTCGCCGCCGGCCAATGAGGGCCCGGGGCGGTTGCTGGGCAACGGCGCGGCCCAGCCGGCCGCGGACTCTGACTCTGAGGAAGAGTTTGTCCCTAATTCATTCTTAGTTAAAAGTGGCTCTGGAAACCTCTGTGTCGCCGCCAACGGTGAGTGACTCTCTCTCTCTCTCTCCCCCCCTACTTTTCCTGCTCGTCTGACAGCCGTGTGCGGGGATGGAGGTCGGCTGGGGGGGTGCGGATGTGCCCGTTGGGTTGGTTTTGGAATTTGGGTTGAAAAAAAAGAAACATATTGGGGAAAGGGATAAGGGGCGGGGGGGTGGAATCACCTCATAAAGGCTGAAAAATGCAGCGTTGGCAAGGTTTGTGCTGCCTGCTCTGCGTGTTGCTGGGTGGCTGTGGTGAGGGACGAGCCACCTCCTGTGGTACCGGGGCAGAGCTCAGAAACTTCACCTGAGTTGAAAGTTGGAGCCCCCTCCCTTTTTTTTTGGGGGGGGGGGGGATTTTGGTTTTATTTGGGGCTTTTTTTTTTTTCCTCCTGGCTGAAAAACTCACCAAAGAGCCCCCCTTCTCTGTGAGGGCAGGAAGGTGCAGCCCAGGGGCTGGCGGGGCGCGGGGCTGAGGTGGGCGCACGTGGCCGCAGGCCCGGGGGCAGCCCGGAGGCTCCCGCCGCTGTCCGAAAGCTGTCACCGAAGGGGTGCATGGGTGGAAAAGGGAATGCTGAAACCCCGGAATTTCCCTGTGAGTTGTGACAGTGGCATCAGCACCGTGTGCTCAGCCTCAGAGGCCGGAGGAGGGTGTCTGCATCGCATCTCCCTCAGAGGTGCTGAGAGATGCCCTCAGGGTAAGTATCTGAGGCAGCAGCACAACCCCGTGCTTCTGTGATGCTCTGAGACTCCCCAAATGGGAGCTGAGGGTGCTCAGCACCGCTGGAGGGACCACAGTGCTTAAACAAATTTCAAGAAGAGGAATGAGATTCACGGCTCTCTGCTTGCAAAGACAATGAGTCATAAACGGAGAGGTAACGCTCATTGGCAAAGAAATGTGAAATTTCGTCAAGGGTAGTGTAACCTGACAAAGTGCAGATTACAGCAGTGGAATAGCAGTGGCCACTCAGGCCGCTGCCATCCAGCTTGAGTGATAATTGCTCACAGGTCTGATTTATGACGAAGGAGAAGGCATTCAAAGATATCTTGAAAGAGAGAAGGAAAGGTGAGAGAGAGGTTTACTGCAGCTGGCAACAGCTTAACTCCATTTATGTTAAGCTTCTAAGAAGGCTTCCTAGTACTCTGTTATCTCCAAGTAAGGAGAGAAAGTTTGACATTTAATTTGTCCCCCCTCACCATCACTCCTTTCCCAGCTTCCCTGTTCTTTTCTTTTGTTGCATTTGTTATGGTAAAAACAAACTTTCCCTTCAGGGATTTTCAAAGGAGAAGGTTATCTCCTCTGAACTGTCATCCTAAGGAGAGTAGGGGGAAATACAGTGTTGTATTCATTCAGGAAACTGCTTAAAATTCATATCCTCTGTTCAGCTTCCCCCCCTCTCCTCCCACCCTATAACACACACACACACACATATCTGACTCCTTGCAGTCACAGTACATTTTAATCTGAAATCATGCAGATGACCCTCTTTTGGAAATAAAGCCAAACTCACACTCCACCTCATGTTTTCCATATCATAATATATGTACTTTCTCCTTGTTCATTTAGGGAATACATATCTACGCATACATGCACACCCTCCAGGTAAAAAGAGGGAAGAAAGAGAAAGCAAGTGAGATTAAAGACCTTAATCTCTTCTTTTACTAATTAGCTGAACAACAGAAAAAGCATTGTTCGGAGTCCACAGTGGGTTGATGACATTATTGTATTATTGATGTGCTGGTGAGTTAGTTAGACTTCAGGCTTTTCAGCTGCCTGCTTATTTATCCTCTTTTTTCTCAGTACTTTTTGCATCAGCTTGTAGACATACTACGTTCCCTGAGGCCTTCTTTGTGTGTAGGATTCAGCAGGTTGGTAATAAATATGTCCCACACAAAGACAGAGCGTCTGGGGTCTCATTTGCGTGCTTATTCTAGTTGTTCAGTAATCAGAAGTGTAGGTAATGCCAGCACACTGGTGACCTGTTAGGATCAGCTTGGCGTCAATCTGCTATCAGGAGGAAAACAAAGGTGACCTATTATGCCACCTATCAACCCATAATCTGAGCGTTCACATGAATAAGAAGCACAGACCATACAAGCCCATCATGTCGAAAACCCAAAGACTCTTCTGACCTCTGTAAATGGATTTAATTGCTTTAGTTCCTTAACGTTCTGTTTCTATGAGGCTTAGTCAGCTTAAACTTTAAATGACAAAGGCAGGTCTTTATGTTCCCTAAATGGTGAAAATTAGTAAAAGCTTATTTTGGTTAGGACTAAGTTTAATATAGTTAGAGCACTCATTCCTGGAGAATAGTAGCTGTCTCAACAGCAGGACAGGCTGAGAATGCTGTCCAAAGGATTTGTGTTGCACTTTTTAATTGATTGCGGCTAGGTTTTCCTTCCACAGCTGTGTAAACTCAGCCTTAGAGAAGTCCATCCAAAGTAAGTAACACCCAGGGAGCAGCACTGCTATTACAAATCCCCATGTAAATTGCAAATATAATGCACATGGAACTTAAGAAACATGCTACTTTTTGAAGATACAGTAGGCTATTCTTTATCTAACTTCCTTTCACTCCAGAAAGGTAATAATGTCCATAATATTATTTCTACTCTTCCAGGAAAATGTCCAACTAAACTTTCAAATGAAGGCTGAAACAAACTAATAAGTATATAAATATGCAGGCATCTTTTAGGGCTTTTAATTTTGTATTGGATGTATTACAAGCCACTGTTTGGGTTTTTTTTACTTATAAGGTAGAAGTAATTTAGAAGGTAGTTATAAGGTAGAAGTAAATTAATTTAAAAATCCGCAATTCTTATTGTACCTATACTATCAGCAGGTACTTAACTTTAAGGAAGAAAAGACTTTTCAGACTTGGACCTTTTCACTTCTGTTTTTATATATGTCCATGCCAGAAGATTTTTTATTTTACCTAAAATTACCCAAAGTAAATAGGATGTGAATGTCTCCATTTCATAGAATCAAATAATGGTTTGGGTTGGAAGGGACCTTTAAGGATCATCTGGTCCAACCCCCCTGACATGGGCAGGGACACCTTCCACCAGGTCAGGTTGCTCCAAGTCCTGTCAAACTTGACCTTGAACACTTCCAGGGGTGGGGCATCCACAATGTGTTGCAGTGTCTCACCACTCTCATAGTAAATAATTTCTTCCTTATATTAAATCTAAATCTATCCTCTTTTAGTTTAAAACCAGTACCCCTTGTCCTATCACTACAGGCCCTGGTAAAAAGTCTCTCTCCATCTTCCTTACAAGCCCCCTTTAAGTTATGAAAGGCTGCACAGAGCCTTCCCTTCTCTAGGCTAAACGACCCCAACTCTTTCAAACATCTCAGGATGTTTCCTTCCAGAAACCTTAAAATTTCCTGATTTGAGGATTTTAGCACTATTTGAAAAGTAGGCTGCCTTGGAGTATCTTGGTGGACATTCAGAAACACTAATGAGTTCTTCAGGTTTCTCATCAGTCAGTATATGTATATACTGGTGTGTAGGTATATATGTGTATGACTAATGAGAAGCCAGAACTATCTGAACGCATCCAATCTTTAATCTGATTGTTTTAAGAAATTACCAAATGCTGCCCTGGATCAGAACATCGGTCCGTGTAGTCTCTGACGGTGGTATGGGAGGAGAAGCACGAGCCAGCGGGGTTGTAGGGAGGATGCTGACTGGCTGGGAAAGGTCGAGTGCCAGCCAAGGAGAAGGATGTAGAGGTTGGTGATTGGCTCAGAGGCAGCAGCTCTATTCCATCTGAACCAGTAAATAACATAAAAAATAAATTTAAAAAATAATAAAAATCAAGTGTCTTTAGGAAATGGTGTTTGGGAAGAGCACATCAGCCTGACTGTTGCTGTCCACTTCCCTCAGCATCCACAGCTGTGGCACCGGGGACGTTAGCAGGTACATCGCTGCTTAGCGCAGCTGTGAGGTAGGGAGATGGCTGTTATCCCTGTGGGGAGCTGATGTGCAGAGTGACAAAGAACAGATTTTGAAAAATATATGAAATCTGTGGAAAGCTGACATCTAAATTCCTTTGAGAACGCTGACCGCGTTGCCTCGTAGTCAAAGCCGAAGTGCATGACTTCTTCCAGTTCCTTCATCAATAAGCAGGCATTCGATGTGCAGTGTGCTTTTGTCATTTTATGGGGTCTGGTGTGTTTCTCTAAGTAGCTCGTATCAGGCAGACAGAAAGGCTGGATGTAGACATTTGAAACAATCTCTGCAGATGGGAGCCACAAAATCCAAAATCACCTCTCATTTTGGGCGTTGTAATATTCTCAAACACAATTTCAGACACCAGGGTGTGGATTTTATTTCACTCTAGCAGAAGTAAGGGGATACCAGAAATTTGTAAGAATATCTAAAACTGACTCTCTGGTCCTAAAAATTACTTTACTTAGGTGACACTGGAGGTAACATCCACTAAAGTCTCTCTAGGAAGCAACTAATACAATTTGGAGTCTTATCACCCACTTCTGAACATGTGTACCCCAATTTCTTTGGCTTCTCCCTTAATCTCAAATACATCCCTATTCCAACAACTCCTGTTGCTCCCCACTGATTGAACAGTCCTGTTCCTTTGCTACCACTAAGGGTGTTTATTCACAAAAAAAGCAGCAGTAGAGGGTCACACTGCCAGCCACCCAAAGTGACATTGCTGCTGGAGAGAGAAGAGAGGGAGACGGTAGGTAGGCATGATTCACTGTGTTGCTAGACTTTGAATTCCAAGAGGAGTGTTCAGCGTTGTGTGAAGCATGGACAATGCAGCCCTCACCTCAGGCACAGATTGTGTTGTCAGTGGAGGGGAGGAGGGAAAACCGTGTTGAGTACGTACTTAAATATTCCGGGGTCAGAGACGAGTGCGACTTCATAGGATCCTTGATTTCAGTGGAAAACAGGTCAAATCAGGACCAGTTTGTCCCCAGAAGCTCAAAAAACCACAATGTGCTGCTTCTCCTTAGTGGCATGTATAAGAGCCAGCCGCTTGGCCAACAAAATCCGTGGTCAGGGAGTTAATGCAGATTTGTGCAATGCCTTTGCAACTTTTTCTTTGTTTAGAGTGCTGGGCAATTTGAAGCAGGAGGTTTCCCTGAGATCTTCCTTCTCATTTCTATCTAAATTGGACCAGTCTAGACCTCCTGATTTGTAGCCTAAAGAATTTTCTGTTTAGGATTTTTTTATCTTTAATGATCAGCCTTGAGCTGTTGAAGACAATCACCGTTTCTAATTTACCTCCCTTTCCTATTCTTCAGAAAGAACTTTCCACCTTTTTATTAAATGGTTTGGCCTAGATTTGTGAAGGTAAATCCTTCACAAAAAGGCTGATGAGGATTACTACAGCCTCATTTATGTTTTCTCAAATAGTTTGATTTTATATAAATTGTGGATTTCTGGCACTTTACAGCGAGTAACTGACCAGATCACCTGCTGCTGGTATGGCTGGATTCCTTCAGTAGTATCTAAAGGGAAGTCATCTTCCAGAAATACAGGGCTCTTTCTACTGAAAGTTTTTAATCTATCTGCGTATGTGCTCAGCGTTTATTTCCTTAGTATCCTTGATGTGTTTGGTGCTGTGTAGTCTGCCACACGGAGATTGCTGGTTTCAGACTTATTCTGCAGCCCAGTGTGACCCGTGTGAAAGGCTGAACTTAGCATCAGCTTGCTTTGCATCAGGCATCCCTCCTCTGGTCTTCAGATGCGACTTCAGACACATGAGCTGTCCTGTAGGAGTCCTGCTCAAGCACAGGGTTAGGTGTTTACAACACTGGGGTGGAAGAGACAGTCACAGAGAAATCAAACTGCAGCAGGGAGCCCAAAAGACACAGAATATTAAAGCATTTCAAAGAAAGAATGGTATCATATACGGCTTCTAAGAAGTGGAGAATTTTCAGGGATCTGACTGAGGAGAGCAAAAGAACCTTTGATAATGTAATCTTAATAATTGATATTTTGCTCATCTAATAATTAATAATAAATCCCAATTAAATTCAATTTTCTTTTATGTAAGACTTCTTTCTTTCTTTCCAAAAAGGCTTGTGGACGGAGGGTCTATTCTCTTGCTGTGTTTTGCCCTTGCACAGTGCTTTCTGTTGCTTCTTTACTACTCAATTAAGCCTGTTAAGTAGAAATAACAATGAATCTCTGCATCCTTTATCAGAGATTTGCAGAGCCCATTAGCAGTCAGTGTTACTCATAATGGTAGTTCATCATTACAGAAGGGAAACTGAGGAACAGGAAGATGCAGACAATCATTTTCCAAGGGTCTTTTTAAAAAAATAGAAATATTCTTTGGATTATTGTGTTCCCTATTAAAACTTTTTTAACAGTACCACCCCCCTACCCCCCCATCCCCAACATTTCAGAAGTTCAGGAAAAACATCTTTAGGAGAGGAAAGTTTTTTAAAGGTATTTAGTTTAGCAACAGTTTTAAAATATTCTTTAATAAAAGAACATTTTTTTAGAACAGTAGCGACTGGAAAAAAAAGCTGGTAGGAGAGGAGCTTGGAAACAAAGTCTTTTGAAAACCAGTTTTACATAATTTTTCACTGAATTTATCCTCTGATTTGGGAAGATGTTCAGAGTTTAGCCTGAGACACCGAGACCTAAATTCCTTTAATTTTAGTCAGAAAACTAAATGAGACATATTAATCGTAAGCTTTCAATTTATTTAGAGGCATTTCAGGCTGTCAGGGTCTGAATCAACCTGAGCAGATTCCTCTTTTTCCATTCATTGTGGAAAGAGCTGTGGCTGACCATGGGTCCATAGGACCCTGAGAAGTTACTTAGGAGCCTGAATCTGGTCATTTTGGCTTGATTTTCACAGTTGTCTTCTACTTGAACTCACTGAAACCATCCAAAAATTCACTGGCATATTTCATATGCCATATTTCATATGCCATGACATACCAAATCATTCTCTTCCAAATTTATCTCTGTTGTAAAGATGACAACAAGGTTCAGGTTTTGAATTCCCAAGCATCAGCCATTGCCTCTTAGACCCTGGAAGATCAAGTAAGAAGTTGTAAACTGGCAGATGTGAGGAGGATCAGGTCATGAATTATTCCTTCTCCTATTCACCGAGCGGTGGAGCCATCCTGTTGAGTTTTTGTTCCTCCCGTTTTCCTACCAGGAGGAAAGATCAGAAAGATTTCAGTGTGCAAGCTGCGGATCTTTTGGAGGACACGAAGCTCTACAAGTGCCCACTTACCTTGCTGTCACTTAAGTTCTTGCCCCATGAATTCACTTTGCATCCTGAGAGTATTTGTTTAACCTGGCAGTTGTTTGGCTTCAGGATGAGCCAAAGGTGAGAAGCAAATCATTTGCCACAGAACTAGATTTTTATCGCTGATATCGGTGGGAGGCATTTGGATTAGATTCCTAGCATAACGAGGGTCAAATCCTGACCCAGCTGAAATCCTTTTGGCTCAAACAGGGGGAGGTTTGGTCAGGAGTGGATAATATGAATACACACAAGTCAGCATGGGCTTTTTTTTTTTTTTTTTTTTGCAAAGAATAAATATCCCAAAGAGAACAAAGCAAAGTTATGATTGTCACATTCAGTGAAGGGCAGCAATGAAATGACTCACCTTTCCAGGCCAGTAGGGAACACACTGAATCAGTTAAAGCAGATTTATAGCTTTTTAGCTGTGATAAAACCGTATCAGTGTGTATATGAATTTACATAGGAGTAGGGTTTTTTTTCTTTCTTTTAATGCAAGCCACATTGGAAAGTGTGCACAAAGGAGCCTCACTCTGAGGAAAGACAACTGGAACAAATTATATGCATTCAGACTTGTTAAACTGAATTGGCAGCAGAAATATTCCTGGTAACCTGAGCATTACAGCAGCATTGGTATAGTTAAGGTTATGTCAGCATTTCCATTAGAAACCCCTACTTTCAGAGGCTTGTATTTGCAGTAAAAATTCACTGTGGGTTGAAACTTGACAAGCTGTGCAAGGTCTCATCTGAGATGGATGTTTTTTGCCTTTTCCTTTACAAAATTGGGGAGAAAAATCTGTTTGAAGAGTCAAGCTACAAGAGCACAAACAAAAATAGCAGCACTCTGGCTTTGATCCTTTTCAATGTTAAAAAATCCCGTTTCTTTCTTTATAGTGTAACTATCAAATGAGCAACAAAATCTTGCTCTGAAGAAGGAATTAATCATTACACTATTAAAGGAAATGAAACATTAATTTATGGCCCATTAGATGCTTTTTCACTGCAGGACTGCCAATGTTTTGGTCTACCTCAGGTTATAGTGAGAGATTTGTGACTAACATGAAACAAAGCCCCCAAAGGAGCAGATTCTGTGTGGAAAAAATGCTTCTGGGCAGCTTTAGAAGAACAAAACATTGAAGGCAGAGTTGTCCAGAGATTGAAGCGAGTACTAGGAATTCAGCCTTCTCGTTTCTGCCACAGGCTTCTCAGCTAAAAAACTTAACCTCAGCTTTCTCCATTGTAAATGGAGGATAAAGCAAGCCGTTGGCTTCAGTATCCTTCCAAACTATTTCCTCATCTGTATGATATTACTGGAGCAAGCCATGGTTTACACTACGGACCCATGGCTCCATACTTGCAGACATCAAGTTTCAGAGAGTAAGCTAATCTTTTTTCTAAATCTTTTCAGATTTCTGGGTGCCCAGCATTGAATTTGTTATTTCTGGGTGTGTATCATCTCTGAGCTGATGTCCATATGGCTGAGGACCTTGTAGGAGGCAGTGTGTGCTCTCAGTTCCTGCAGGGTTGTGCGTCTTCTACACTTTGAAAAGGCATAGCTGATGTTCATCAGAACTTTTTCCATTCACCAGATAAAAGCTGGTGTGGAAGTGCAAAGTATTGTAAAATACAGGAAGGAAGTCTGATGCTCGTGTACTTGTGGCTGCATTGTGTTATTATTGTGAAATGGATCTCTCAGTTGGGAATGAGCTCAAACTTTGGGAAGGCTTGTTCCATTAGCTCTTTTCAAGCCATATATCTCCATTTTAAAATGAGGACCTGGGGGCTTTGAACTTTATTTATAAGCTGAAATTTGCTGGCCACTGTGAACCAGTGATTAATTTGTAAGGGAGAAGATGCCAGAAGTCTCGCTCTGACCTGTGTCTTCATTCAAACTAAACATCCAGTAACCGCATAGCCTCAGATGATGTCTCCCCCCACTTCCTCCTTCATCGTTTCTGTGCTTTGCATTATTCACTGTGTTTATTGTAACACACTATTAATCTCAACCACAGCTTTCAAACCATCATGTGACCCCAACAAATTCTTCAACTAAAGCGGTGATAGCTTTAGGTATTCTGGGTGGAAGCTTTGAGGCTCTGAGTAGAAGGGAAAGGATCGGGTTAAAATGTTTGAGGCAGTAACTCAGAGAAGAAAGTGCCTTCTGTGGATACAGAGCAAGTGTTCTGAAAAATGGTATTTGGAACATGACATGAGGGGATAGTGCAGCTTCTTGCTGTGTGCGTATGAACCAGGGTGTAATCCTTTGAAGTCACTTCCCATGTGCACCTGGGTGCAAAGCAGTAGGGTTGTTTTGTTCAAGAGCGGGCAATCCTTAACCGTGTGTCTAACAGCAGGACCCAAGCCCTTAGTGCCCATGCTTGGTAGTAAAGCTGATGTGATAGACAGTTATGGCACAGAAGAAGCCTTTGATCTTGGAGGGATTTGTATGAAAAACTGTCACAGTTCCTGAAGAGTCAATTGGGTTAAGCCTTTGAGGACTACAAGCCCCAGTATACACATCCCACATAAGAATGAATTTTGCTAGCGGTTTGGAAAACACCAGAATTTGAAGGGTTAAAAGTTGTGTTTGTTTTTAATTCCCTCCATGTGAATTGAGACAAAAACCCCAAATACAGATGGAGTAGCTGGTATAGTGTTTTAAATGCATGATTTGCATTACCTCAAAGTCTACAACTACAAGGTTGGTATTTTGTAGTAAGTAATGCCTAGAAATGGGAGTCAGAAGACTGGTGACAGTTTGTGACCTTGGACAAGTGACCTAAATGCTGGTGCCTGACTCTTCCATGAATAAAATGGGGGATAATGATCATTGTTTGATTCTTGCAAGCTTTGGAGATTTTTAGATTCTTGAGTGAAAAGGAAAAAATACTGTTGTTGTGCTCCCACTCCATTCTGCTGATACGTGCACAGCATGGCAGGGCTTTATTGCTGGCTTTTACCATGTGCTCACATCTCTGTAGGTAGGGGACGGTGATGGTGCAGAGTTTAGGCACCCTTTTAGTAACGTCGTCAAAGTCCACCCTAGCTTTTAACTGGGAAGATTTAGTCTTTTTTCTCTTTCCGTGTAATAATTAGGCCTATTAAGGGAAGCTTACTTAATTACAGCCTTTTCCAGGTAAAGCAGATAAAGTGTAGCAAAAAGACAAAATGGTTCAAAACATAAGACAGTATGACAAGCTAATAAAATTCAGACATTTAGTATATCGCATTTCTGCTTACGTGTGAGAGGTCAGCTGATACTGATGCGTGAAAGCAGCATGAAAATACACAACCATTCACTAAAGGCAGCAATAGTGGGGCAAAAGACCAGTGACTCCATGTTACCTGAACTACTGAAGCCCAATTCTGCCCCCTTTACTCATCAGCTGTCTCAAACAGCAAGTAGTCTTATTGGTAAAAATGGTCAAAATAAGAAGGCGGGGCTGGCCCTCATTAATTGCCTGCTGCTTGTTCCTAACCTTTCACTCCTTGGGACATCAGCAGTACTCAGAAACTGACCCCTGCAAAATACAGCAAGGGTTTTGGGATGCCTTTCAGAGTAGCCTAAAAATTACTCTTGTCACTTCTTGTCTTTCTTACCTGTCCTAACTGAAGATGCCCTGCCTGGCAGTAAATTACAGGCAGTTTTTACCTACTGTCTTAAAATATATTGCTCCTTTCTGGATGATCTGAGCTTTTTTCTGTTATGTTAAATTTCTGTAGGTTTTCAGGGTATTTCTAGATGTCCCACCAATTTAGTCTCTTAATCTCGGTGTGTTTCATTTCCTTTCTGTCTAAATAAGACCTGTATTGTAGAGACAAAAATCTGCCTCTCAGAACTATTGAGGTTAAGCAGGTTATAATTTCAGCATTTTGGACACCTCAGGATAATAGGCGTTCGATAAGTACAACATGCTGCAAATAGGGAAAAGCATTCTGAAGCCCTAAGTGGCCGTATTTCTTTTCAGCTTTTGGGGGGAAGGGGTGTTGTGGTGGCCAGGCTAGTAATACGAGAGTCTGTGTCATCATATACACTATTCAAAATCAGCCAGCCATGACAGCTCAGGAATTGGACTCCAGGTTCTCCCACATGAGGGGAGAACTGAGCTTTGTGACCTGCTTTAGAAAAATTAAAGTAGCGACACATGCCTCATTAGCATGACAGCTATGGGAGTGGGCTTGGGATATAATAAAGTGCTGCAAGACCTTGGAGTGCTTCAGTAGGAAAGCTCACCACTGTAAAATCGATGCTTTTGATACATTAGGTGGTAATGGAAGAAGCACAGCACAGAAGTGGTATGATCGGATGATTTAGTTATAGCTATAAATCTAGTGGCAGTATCGTGGCAACGTGATAGGACACAGCATTTCATAAGGAGCGCGGCATAAAGATTCATGCATTAGTCAAGTCTGGTGTTGAAGCACGTGTGGGTGGGGGTTGCATTACAGATATAAATGACAGCGTGGTTCGTCCTGGCAAACACACTGAGCTGGTAAAACAAAGATACTTTGTAGTAAATGAGCACTTCAGACAGAGGTGCCGCTATTTGCATTCTGTATAGGTATTTCTGGTATAAAATTGTTGTGGTGAAATGAAAATCAGCATGGATTACGCCAGGATAAAACTAATGCTTACACACTGACCCCTTTCTTGCCTTACCCTGCCTGGCCAAAGGTGGAAATTTTGTAAAAACTCCCCAGAGTCACATTTCAACAGTAAAACTACTACCACTTGATGGTTGCTTGTGCTATGTTTTAATGTAAATCAGCTCTTTTCCTTGCTACTCAGTTTACATAACTCCTGCCCAAAGCACCTTAAACAACTTCTCTCCCTAAGACCCAATGGCTACACGAGACTATCACAAGGATCTCTGTTCTACCTCAAGCCATACAGTTCCTCATTCAGGCATGTTGGTTTTAAATTCATTCTTCCTCTTAAATTACCATCATTTTTGCTGCCCTTCTCTGTATTGCAGTCAGTTTTTCTGCACCTCTCTAACAGTGTGGGACAGCAGAGGTTGGTATGGCTTCACATCTGCAGTGAGTACCCAAAGAAGGTCAGGTAAGAACAGAAGGGAGTGACATTGCTTCCTGCCATTAACGTATGCTTGATTAGGAAAAGTATCATTAGGATTAGTACAGAAGTGTAGCAAGTCAGAGGAGACAAAGCAGATTTTAGTGTTTTTGTAGAATGAGTTACAGAAATCCTTATTGTTGCTGCCTGTAACTTTTCTGATACACCAATGAAACCTGAAACAAGAGGTCGTCTCAAAAGGTAATAGCTTCCAGCCAAAATGTGCTTCAGTCTACCAGACCACCCATCCTTTCTTTATCAGTGAGGTCAAAATAATAGCAGTACTTGACACTTTTACACAGATGGGTAAAATCTATTGTGTCACCAGTAGATATTTCCAGAAACCTAACCCATCTAACTGTTTTTAATAGCAGAACTAGTTACATTGTGCCTTTCCTGTGTATATCTCTAAGCAATTAGGAAGCAGTAGGTCTCCTGGTACCGCCTTGAATCAGATAAGTGTGATTATCTCCATTTTACGGAGGTCACAAGTGACTAGCCTGAGGTCACCCAGGCATTCTGCGATACCATCACGGCAGGATTCATCTCTCCTTATTCTCCCTTTTCTGTAACAACCACTACACTATGTTCTCTCCCAAAAGCTACACAGAGACACTTAACACAATTGAGCGCTTTGGTGCAATTGATTTCTAACAGTCCGTGAGCCACTTCCTAGGCCTGATTTCACCTGCTGCAAATGGCTTCGTATGATCAGTTTTCCTCAGTTTACAGACTACCACAGTGTTCAGGCATGGAATTCAGATCAAATACACAAATATGGAGCTAAACATCCAAGTACTCCATCTATCTAGATCTGCATAAAATATCCCGTTTGCTAGT
Organism: Pelecanus crispus; assembly: GCF_030463565.1. NCBI lineage: Eukaryota > Metazoa > Chordata > Aves > Pelecaniformes > Pelecanidae > Pelecanus > Pelecanus crispus. Next base: position 222,572,075 of record NC_134643.1, read on the forward strand.
GGAATGAGAAATAAATGATTTTCAAACATAGTTGTGAAATTTGCAAAAGCACCTTGACTACCTATTTGAAAACTGTGCTTTAGTTTTTTGTCACATGAATTTCTGAACAGGGAATTTAGGCTTGAGCTGAATGTTGTGGCAGCTTCTATTTAAAACAGTTTGCTCTGTCTTCCATTTCTTCTCCGTAAAAACTCTTGTAGCGGTTTATATCAGTGTCAGTCCATGCCAGAAGTTCCTCCAATCCATCTTGGGATAAAACACAGTTCTCCTCTGACTGAAATGCGGATTGGTTGCTGTCACGTGGAAAGCTGACTGAAGCCCTTTAATTTATTAAATGCTACGTAGTCCTCAAAAGATTGCCTAAATATTTTACTGCATGTCAGTTTTTGTTGGAAACCAGAACCCATATTGGCTGTGCCGTCCATTAAGTAGAACCTCTTCAAATTACATCTGCTTCTAAATGGGAGTTTCTATGTGCTAACTTTTTTCTGACAACTTCAAACACATCTCAGGGCTCTTGTGTCTTTTTTACTGTTTTCTCCATCTTGGCTTAGCGTAATATTTACGTGCAGGATTTAAAGGTGGACTTAAAGCTTTCATTTTTTTTTTTTCCAAATCGTTCTTTGCAGGGAACTGGAAGGGAGTAATATTTCAGGTCCCTTTAAAGAATGTGGAAAACTTTCATCTGCTCAGATGCTAAGCGAGTAGGATGTTTGCATGCTACAATGATTGATAAATTATTGTGTACAAGAGGTAATGAGGGTTCAAAGTTTTACAGAATTAATTTGCTTGGAAGTTTTTCAGCACAGTAGCCATGGAAAGCTTATTTCAGATAGACTGAGGAACTGAAGGAAAGAGAAAGGATCTTTAGAGACTGGCATAAGTGACTTGTGTGGCAGAAAGATAATCCCTGAACGCACCTGTGCGGTAGAAACACAACTTGTGTGGATTAGTTTTGTACTTAATCTGTCACTCTGGCATTCCCCCTGTGAACCACCCGAGTGGTTTCTGCGGGCCCAGCTCCAGTGTCACTGCAGCTTCAGCAGCAGCCGTGTGAGCGCCGGTGGATTGTGGTACGGAACAATGCATGTTTGTTTGTTCATTTTGAGTCTGGTGGCTGAGGTGGAATTGTAAGGGTGTGAAAAATGAGGGGAGGAAAGAGAAAATAATAACTTCAGCGCTGAAACACAGTGCTCAATACAATTTCTTAAACTTTGCATTCGCATTGGCTGCCCTTTTCACAAGCAGCTCCTCGCCCCGTCCCGTATCCCAGTAAAGTGGAATTCTGCTGTTAGTGTTATTCTGCCAGAGAGCAGAGCATAAGGGGAGTCTTAAGTGCCTAGTCCTGCAGTTTTAATCCGTCCAGCTAGCCTTTGCACTTACTGAACCCTAGTTTCTCCCGTATTACAAGTTTCCTTGTGGTTTTCATTTTGCACTGTGCGAGTCCAAAGTCTTGCGCTGGGTGACTGCATGTCTATAAAAACATGAGGTTTGTAATTTCAGGGAAATTCTTCTTGACTCTCAGAGTGCTTCATATAAAAGGTGGGAAGTGAGAAAAAGGGAAAAGATTGTAAGGACCTGTCTGTGATTTTTGCCACTGCTGTGCATTTTGGAGGAAATGGCTCACCTGGATGAAGTACTTGTTTCAAAAGCCAAACTTCTGGCAGAAAAAAGACCGTTAAATTCCAACCTGCAAACGTTAAAGAGAGGAGGAAGAAGAGGGTAGAAAAAGAGCTAAAAGCATTGAGGAAAGCTTTGTTTCAAATATATTTGAGTTTCAGATTGGCCTGGTGTACTTCCTGTGGCATTGGAGTGCTGTAAATTGGAGGCGCTCAGGTTGGAAACAGGTCTGAGGCACTGATTTCTGAGCCCAAACAGAGTTGCACTTACTGCCAGAATGGTTTATTCAGCTTGCTGGATGGGAGCCAAAGGAACTGACCGCCCTGTGAGCTGAAACCAGTGCCAGCCAGCCGAAGAATAACATTGCTTTAACTGAAATGGCAACTGTTTGTTTGTTCTTCCAGCAAAAGGGGGGAAAAAAAAGCAGCTTTTAGTGCTGGTGGTGACAGAGAAGGTTAAAAATTGAAGAGAAAAAAATAAGATTATTGTGAAAGAGGATGAAAGGTTAGGGGCAAATTTTTCTCCTTGGTTACACTTCTCTGGTTGCTTGGTCTTCACTGGTTTGTAACTAAAAGAAAAGCTTGCTCTTGATTAGTTTTAACATACAGGTTTTTTCCTTCTTCTGCTAAAATATGGTAAATTCTTCTATATGGTAAATTACCCTTACTGATAATGGTTATAATGTACCTCACTAGGCAGCATAGGTACTGTCACAGCAGCACGTGATGGTTGTGGAGGTTACAAGTCATAGGTTTTCATGTCTTAGCAGAATACTTTACGGAGTAAATCAGCAGTGGAATATGACTTAGGACTTGATCTCAATGACTTTAGCAGGAGTTTAAGGTGAACAAAATACGCAAGCTCAGGTATTTTCAGGACTTTTTTAAAGTAACTTATGGAAAGGCTGGCTTTCCCCCTGATGATTTTGTGGTCTGTCCCGTCGTGAGTTTGGGATGGATCACCTCTTGCTCGCAGGCTGTAGCATACGGCAGCTCCTTACATGCTGTACTGCAGAGCCGTTCGAGTGCCAAAACTGTCTTGGCTGGACAACTTACTGCTCGATGCTGCTATTTCACACAGGCTGTTTAACTTAGTTTTCTTGCTTATTTATTCTGAGAGCTTCCATACTGTTTGGATGCTAATAGCTGGCCCGATCGCACGCAAGAGGCACTGGCAGAGAGCTGGCAGAGCCGCGCCGCGGGAACCGCTGCCTGCTGGAATGCAGCTGGTCTCAGGTCAGGCTGGCATCGCCCAACAGCCTCAGCTGGAGCCAAGTTACTCTCTGTCCCCTGGTCGTGCCACACTCATCCTCAGGGAACGTCCACCTTGCCTTTTTCTGGTTGCTATGCAACTGTCAAAACTGCTTTTTTCCCTCAGCTTGTTAGTGTTTCTGGTAAGACAAATGGTTCCAGTTAGGCGATATTACTGGTGATATTAGTAGCATTTTTTTAATGCATGTGTCAGGGCAAATCCTGCATTTGATTTTGCTATCTCCAGAGATGTTTGGTGCTTTTTTTGCTATGCCATCCCCTGGAATTTTCCAATTATCCAACAACTTCAGTCCAACTAAAAGAAGAGTAAAATAAAGTTTCTGGTGCTCTTTATTGTGGAAAACAGGTTTAAACATGGGACTCAGCTACAGACATTCCAACTAAATAAAATCCAAAATATGTTATTAAAATATACTTTAATAATAAGTTTAATAATGAAAATATTGAAATATTAACATATTTAATTACATTTATAAACTTCAGAAATGTAAATTTTCAAGAAGCCATGTCAATCACATGTTTTTTGGGGTCCACCTCTTTTTGGAGAAGGTTTACTCAACTTTTTTGGGTTGGGTAGACAAGGTAAGGGACAACAGTTGGTGAGGGTAAGTCAATTAGTCTCATTATTTGAATGAAGCATGCGAAGAGGAACACAGAAGATGGTATTTTTCCTTTCCATTTTCCAGGTACTCTTGGAGAGGAGCAGCTGCTTATGTGTATATTATAAAACTTAGTGGTGATTTCAGAAATGGTATTTGGAGTAGGGAAGCAAGAAAGGAGAATAAGTCATCTTCTGGTTCCTTTTTGTCTTTAAATACCTTGGAAGATCTTTATCTTCTGTCTGTACGCCCAGACTATCACCTGGGTGCAGTCTAATTCGTTTGGTCCTTCCAGCCTCCTCATACTGTCAGCTTTCCTTCTGTCTCCCAGTGGGACTTTGGGCCAACTACCACCATATGTGACACTCCAAGGTTAAATCCGAGTCACAGGTTGCCTATCGGGAGGTGCTGTGGTTTGTCAGCTGCATGGTCTTCCTCCCTGGAAAACATGAACTTGCTCCTGCAATGCCATGACCACCACTTTGCACTCCATTAAGGGTTAAAGCATATTTCTGTGCAGTGATGAACTCCATCACGTTAAGAAACATAGCTCAGCTCTAATCCAGGTGAGTGGAAGGACAAAGATTTGACCCATTGAATTTATACTGCTCCTTTTTAGTGATTTGCCAGAAGGAGAGGTTCCTCCTTGCACTAGATGTGCTCTGCTTTACAGTTGCCATTCTGGGAATTTAGAAGGGAGGCAAAATGACAGGCTAAGCGCTAGCATTGCTAATACCTCAAATGTTTTTCCGATTAATTAAAATAAATTGGCCTAACAAGAAACAGTGTGCATCGTCGAAAGTGCAAAGTTGTTTTCTAATGCAGCTTCCTGTTAGAGCAAGCACTTTAATCATCTGTTTGCGCTCGAAAGCAAATTTGGATTTTTTGTTTCTTAGAAATCAGCATTACTTGATTCCCATTGCTGCTTAAAAGGCAGCAGTGTGAAAGGCAGTTGTCCTTAACCATGAAGCATATTTTCCCCTATGCACACACGCTGTTCCCTTCTGCCTCCCCGAGGAGTGACCTAAGCATGGCTCTAGGTAAAGAACTCTAATCTGTGTCTGTACAGAATCACTCTCTTGGTTTGCATTATTTTTATTATTTAAACATAATAAGCTTCCGTAGTTCATGAACAGCACACTGAAAGAGTGTTGTGATAGTAGGAAAAGCAGCAGGTTTTCCTCATTCAATATAGAGCCTAAAAAAAGAATGAAAAGACTCACTGCAATTGTCAGTCATGAAATAGTCCCATCGCTGTCAGTAGGAAAGGGAAAAGTCATTTTGTTATAGAAATTATTACTGGCCAATTCCTTACACAAAAGAAAACAAGATATTAATACCAGTATATTTCTTATTATTGCTAGATTCCAGATTGGGATGAAAGTTAATTTGCTAATTTTTTTTTTTTTCTGTGTGTAGAGTGCTTAGCAAATTGCGTGCTACCTCCCTCACAATAAGCAGCACTGGTTATATATTTTTGAGTTACATCAGGTTGTCCTAATAAACTAGTCGTGTATTATCTTCTTTGATGCTCTCAGGTGTTGGACTGGATCCATCCTTGAATGGGAAACCTCCCAGGAATGCTCGCCCTTCTTGCTTGAATTGTTGCTGGTACTTCCTGAACTATCAGTTTTCGTTTCCAGTCAGTGCTGAGCCAATACTCTGGGACAGTATCAGGTGTTCTCTTTAACTGAGACACAACACCAAAATCTTGACCACTTCTTTGTGGTTCCTTAAAGATCTCTTGTCATCTTTGTAATACATGGGTATCGACTCCTCTGTTCTAGTTACGTTCTAATTTCAGTAATTCTATTCCACCCCTCCAGATTTTCCCTGTCTGCAATTCGCTGAAGTACAGTAGTTTGGTGTGTCGTCGTTCCCCCCCCCCCCCCCCCCCCCGAAATTTGTATTCGAAACTTTTGGTTTCCTGTTCAGTGGAGTGAAACATAGTGGACTGGGTTACCCAGGAGATGAGATGAGAAAATCGGGTGGTCCTTTTTTATTTTAAGAACTATGAATCTGTGCAGTGCTGTTTCACGGTCTTAGGCAGCTGCGCTGTGTTTCACCGCAGAGGCACACAGATGCTAGTCGTGTGTCTCCAGTGTCTCTTTACCTGCTGCAGAACAGGGTGGGGACGGGCAGTTAATTAAATTGTCAAGAAACAGTCTGAGATCATCTTCTCTAACCAAATGCAAAGCAGTGTTATCTTAATGGTTGCAAAGCACTTGGCCACTATATGCCTGTCACTGCCTTTCACATAGCCTGGAAAACCTTTCTCCCTTACTGCAGCTAGGCTGCTTTTAAAATCCTTGCAGATTTTCAGTAGAAGTTAGTGGTTGTACTGTATATTGAGAGAGCAAATGCCAGAATAGGAAAGTTTCTGTTGCATAAAATAAAATCTTTCTAATGCGCTTGATTATGCATCCCAGCTGTCCTTGTTTTGCAAGTCCGATGATTTGAGTTTTTGTAAAAATGTTTGTTTATTGTTTTTTTCCCTCTCCCTGCCTTGTACACACACCAGGAATTCTTTTTGTATCATAGCTCAGCTTTTATTTCCAGCAAAATAAAAGAAAACAAACCACAGCTAATTGGCTCTTTGTTCTCAATTTTTTGACAAGTGACAAACACTGAGATCAGATTGCAGTGCATATTCTGCAGAGGTCATATGGAGCCTGAGTTAGTGAATCGCGAATTCTCCGTAATAGGCTCCCACTTACAATCACACTGCCTGTGTCTGGGGTGTTTGTGTTTGTAGGTGCTATGCCCCAAATGCTTCCTCTCACAGTTAAATGGGGAACCTATAGCCTACTAACATTATGTGGAAAATAGTGTTCGGCATTTAGACTTAGCTCCTTTTTGTAAATTTTTTTTGCTTTGTTTCATAGCTTTCGAGGCATGAAGGGTTTGAACCTTGTTGCCTGGAAACTGTGAGGATTTGGGTAGTACTCCTAACACTGAACTCATCCCAGGACACCCGCCCAGGACACCTGCTGGTGTCTGAGATCTGTATATGACTACATCAAAATCTGGCCAGTGCTTGCTGTTCTGGAGGGTCTGGTCTACTCAAGTTTATGTCAGAAGCAAAATTCCTATTGTCTTCATTAAGAATGGACAAGGCCCAAAGTTTAGGTAACCAGAGAAGGAAGACGTTTCCATCAGTGAGTTAAGGCAGTTATTGCTATAATTTTGTCTCTGTCCAGCCATACCTTGTAAAAGTCAATGGACATTTTGCTGCTGGAGAGGACGTTGCATCTGATAGACCACATAATTAAGAAGTTACTCATTACATTCTGTTCTCATTCTCCTTTGTGTAGGACAGTATGTCCCAGCCGTGTTGTTAAAGCACTGCAAACTCCGATGGAAGCAGAGATGAAATTCCACAAGGGTTTAGCTGAAGTCCTGCCCCACCATGTTCTCTACTTTATTATTTATTTACCTTTACCATAAACAGTTTTCACCAGCAACATCATATTGGTACTGAGATGGCATGATTTTCTCCTTTTAATTTGTAAATGCCCTGCTTTCTGCCAGTGGGCAGCTTACATAACCATGTGAATGAACAAGAGTGGATCATGTGAATTTAATTTAGAGATCCTTCCCCCTCCACCCCCAGAAGTGGAGCCAGCACCAGCTATGCCATAGAAAAACATGACGATTATTTTCAATAATCACTTGTCTGCCTCTGTAATTCTCCCTTTCTCTCACCCTACTGTGTCTCTGTAAGCAAAAAGGAACATTTGATGACTGAATGGCACTTCCCAGGCCCAACCAACACTGGCTTTGCCCAGCACATTCACTTACGTTATCTGTTTAAATGAGTACCAGGGAAACAGAGAGGAGGCTGGGACTTTGTCTGTTTTGAGCAAACATCATGCTGCAATTCTAGACTGCAACTCATCTCAGGGGAGTTTTCTCAACCTCCACATTTGCTGCTTGAAGCCACATACTTAGGTGTCAGATAACCCAGAAAAAGTCCCGGGGGCCAACTAGGCCTTAGGTGGGTACTTTTTCTTTTATTGGAGAACTGATGGTGCATGTGTGAGGTTTTCCCAACTCCTTTATCTACTCCATCCTCTCTAGACTATGCAGAGACTGTAAATACTCATTTGCTGAAGAAATAGTGAGCTTGGCCTGCTGGTATGTAGTTCACAAGTGGTAAGCAAAGAATTTTCCTGGGTTGTTGAATCTTAACATCTAATTTTCAGTGTTCAGAACTTTATTCCTTCCTCTTTAGTAAGATTTAGTGTACAGGCAAAAGTCCTGTGTTCAAAGAACTGCCATCAGTTACAGTCTGAGTTAAGGGGGGAGAAGGTTTCTGGCCAGTTCATTGTGACTGTCAAGGAATGGATATCTCAGGAAGACCAAGTGGTACAGGGGTTTTTTCATGGTGGGGATGCCAATACCAGAGAAATGCTTACGGTGCCTCTATTTCTCCAGCTCAGCGCCCAGGAAAGTGCATCGTAAAACCTCCTTGGGCACCAAGAGCAATAATTAGCGCTTATGGCCTTAATCACAGTGCATTCACTGAACATCAAGAGGAGCGTGCTCATTGCAGTGGCAAGAACCATCAGGCTGGCCAGGCGTGTCTCTGCTAGCAGAGCTCTTCTCATCTTTGCAGGTCACCTTCTGGATGTCTGTGTCCTATGCTTTAACACCTGTAGGTCGAATTGGGCTGCTGAGGCTGGTAGGCTGCGTTCGAGCTGGCATTGCTCCAGCCTTAGCAGCAAGTTCGTATCAGTAATCTCTGGGAGATTTGATTATCGGGGATTTATCGATACTTACACAGTGGTCTTGCATGAGTTGTCCTGTTGCTTTTAAAGGACGCTAGAGGATGAGGTGAGATTTATTTACACACATAAAAATGCAGAAAGATTCCCAGGGGAATTTATAAAAAGTGCCTAGCAGGCAAACAGCCTCACTCTCCTGACACTTAAAGAGAGGTACCTCGCTGGTACAGACACTTTTATACATTTTACTAAAGGTATGTTTTTCAGAAGTGCCCGAGTGATGTACGAGCCTAAGTCACAGTAACTTTAGGGAACACTTAGACTCTAAAATGCATGGACCGCTTTTGAAAATGAAGCCTAACTTGGGCCTAAGGCTTTCTAGAAAATACATCTCCAATGCTTTCGAAAGTATTGACCTCATCATTTATCTGTTGCACTTTCACATACCTAAATATCTTTGTAAACTCGGCCCTGCACCCCATTAAACCTTATAATTTACCACTGTGACAATAACTAGCTTCAGCACTTCGTATACGCAGACTACAAAACGCCACTTAAAAGCAAATGAAAAAGAATGAGGAGCTATGTCCCTACAAGTGTACCTTGTGTCACAAATCACAGCCATAGGGGAGCTGATAATTTAGAGGGAGCCATTTCTGTCAGTTCTATAACACTGACTGTATGCCACTGGGAGGGAAGGTTAGCCCACAGGAGAGGCTTGCTTGAAGCTATCACAATGATGAAGTGAAATTTAAAATTACATTAGATGTTTGCTTAAGAAACAGCAGATGAGGCCCTGCGGATTCTCAAATCCTCCTTGCTACACTGTAAAATGAAACCATAACCATTTGTTATTTTTCCACTGGCGTCTAGGAAGCCAAGGCAGAAAGGGATGACCTTTTAATGATGCTTTCCGGCTTTTTAAGGGTTTGAATGTGTTGCTATTTTTGGTTCCATCCAAGGTTCTGGTCATACAACTATATGAAACTGCCTATTCTTCACTTGAAAGTTTGAAGTATTTTTGGTATTGCATCAGTGAGATCTTAAAGGCGGTTCAGCCCTCCTTCACTGTTTGTGCATGAATATACCAAGTCATTTGAAGTAATATGGTGAGAGCTTGAATTAAAGGCACTCATAGTGGCAAGGGAAGTAGTAAATGAATTTGGAAACAGGACTTCCGATCGCTCTGAAACTCTTAGCTGATGGGCTGAGCAAGTGGGCCTTCCTTCTTTGTAGGAATGTCACTGTTGACACAGCTTACATTGTAAAATATAAATTAGGGCTCTAAAGAATTTAAATGGTTTAAATACAGGTTTGCAATTCCCCCAATTGCAATATAGTTTTTCCCATTGCCAGTCTAATTTTAATTAGACTTGGAAATGGAGACTTCTCAGTAAAATAGGATCCCATGAAGGGCCTTTGTTTTCTGTTGTGACTAAAAATGGCACATTTTGCTCTAAGGTGATGTGTAGCCAGCCAGCGTTTTCTAGGTGGTGAACTTTTGACACCAATGAGAATAATTCCTGCCAAACAAAAATCTATTGCTGTTCAGATTCCTTGCATGACTGTATTCATGCAAATGTTCCTCATAGTCCAACATGAAGTAGTGTATTAGAAACCATTATAGCACAGTCATCCTTTTCTCTGAGTTTCAGATCATTAGCATAGGTCCAACAGCATAGAGGACCAATTTCCATGATAAAGAAAGTCCTCTCCCATTTAATCACTTACCACCAAATGAACCATTTAATGCCACATTCAGACCTATTGTTTGAGGATTTCCCAAGGCTCCCCTTGATCCACTTACACTCCCGTATCTGCCTTTTGTCTCTTGTTAACCTGCTTGCTTTTTAAAAGGGGAGGGGGGGGGAAGGAAAAAATCAAATCAATTGCAAGAGGCCTGCAGCTGTTTAATTAAACTTTTTTCCCCCTTCAAAAGTTGCTTGAGATTTCTTGGGGCTTCTTCTTAGCAGCATCTAATCACTATAATTTAACAGATTCTGTAATTACCTGCCTCACATGGAAATGGCTTGATTGCTGCTTCTTTGTCCAATCTAGTTCAACTTTAAATGACAGCTGAATTTATTCTAGATGAATGGCTTGTGCAGTGGGAGCCATGTCGGGGTGGTCTAGATTTATTTGCAGCCTTAAAAGCTTCTAAAACAAGAGCAAAACATAGTTCTAAGTGCGCAGAAGAGTGGAGGTGCGAGGCTGCTGTATTTATATACAGAGGACCAGCTCCTCTAACCTTTGCTTTGAGTAGAGCATATGTGGTACTCATTTGGGAGTATATGGGTAAGTAAATTCTATTCAACAAGAGTAAAAAGCTGTGGAACATGCCCCAGAAGGTGTATGGAAACCACCGACACTTTGAATAATCATTCCACACTCTCTGACAAATTCAGGGATGTGGTAACAGTGTTGTTTAACCCAGGAAACTGAGCATTTGACTACAACTTTATTTAGCTTAGTTTTAGCTGTGCCTAAATAGTGTTGTCTATATTCGAAGAGCCACAGCTGCCATCAGTATGTTCGTGCAGCTCTCTCCAAGTGGTTCCAGTCTGGTTACGTCCGTACTTGGAACTGAAACTTTCCTGGGCAATGAGGCCAGGTGTCGAGGAACAACCTGCATCTGTGCAAGTGAATCTGCTAGCCTAGAAAGCGGGGTGGCTGCATGTGCACAGGCCATTAGGCATTGCTCCTAGACTATGATATCTCTTGAAACGTCTGTGGCCAAAACTGTGGCAGGAAATGCTGGTGATATCGTCCACCCCACTAACAGGAGCGGTGTGCCAGCGGGTGTGCAGAATCGGACATCATATTGGTTAAAGCTGGACTGGATGATGGGTTTGTAACATGGGCTTCTTTCAGTGGTATCGAAAGAACAGGAAATGCTTTTGTGAATTCACATGTGAGCGAGAACATTGTTTTTCCCACTGTGTATTATTTGCATATAAGGTAGGAATGGTACAGCAGAGAATAGGCATTCACGAAAGAAAAGATGAAATACAGTTGGTCCCTTCAGCTCCCATTGCAGGATTGCTTCCTGCAGTCCATTTTTATATACTTTGTACTCTTTTGTGTTTAATGTTCAAAGCAATGAAGTTTCCTTTAAATATAATGTGGAATTAGATAACATTAAAAACACACCCAAAGAGGCAGAAAAAATGACAGTCTATGCTTATAAACTAATACCTAAAATAATATTTATTTAAACACTGTGCTCCCTAGGACAGCCTCATTTCCTAATGGTCTCAAGGGGAGAGCAATCACACAGTATAATCTTGTTAATTTAATATACGTCAGTGCAATGCAAACAATAAATACAGAACATTCAGACTAGAAATTACAGTAACTATATTAAGCAATCACAATTTCAGTTCATTACGCACTGACAAGCTTCTTAAGATAAAGATATACTATTTTCTTTAACTCAAACAATATGTCACATTTTTAGTAATAATAATATTTAGCAATCACATAGCATGATTCATCTTCAAAGTACTTTAAAAATAATAATGTTTTAATCCCAAAGACATGTGTAGGTATATGTTATTAACCTAATGCACAGATGGAAAGATTTATATGGGTTAAATAGCTTGCCATGGACTACAAGGATAGTCACAGTCAGTAGTGAGATGAGGACTCGTGCTGCTCTGTTTTATGTTTAGACCTTTTTTGAGTGGTAAATTGCTGCAGGAATCTCTGGAGCCATTCAGCCTCTTCCATGATTTGTCCCCAAACTCTACACATTTCTGAAGCTGTCCCCATTTTTCACTGTTGGGTTTTTTTCAGCTGTGCAGGCCTGTATATCTCCGTGTTTATGCAAAGGTAAGTCTTCCTGGAAGGCCAATTATTTCTTCACTTTGCATTAAAGTAGCTGTTTAGATAAGGGGAGAGATAATTCCCCTGATTAGGATCTTTGGATTTATTTTTCTTATAACCTTGTAAGAAAATCTAGCCAGATCTCTGTATCTCTCCCTCTCTCTCTTTCACCCCTGCATGTCTTGAGATACAAATTCAGGATTAACATTTCTCTTCATCTTTCCTTTATCAAATGTTTATTCAAGCAAGGGAAACAAAGAGGCATGGTTGTAAGCTGTAGGACACCTACTGAACCTTAGACCTACTGCTGCAGACTTGCAGAAATGATTATGTGGGAGATTATTCTTTATTTGGAGCTCTCTCTGAGTGAATTTTACTTTCTTAATAGCCACACATCCAGTTTTCAGGCACTGCCTACACTAAGAACATAGTAAAAGTAGTTGCCTCTTGGTATTCCCAGGAATCCTTTTGACAAAAGGATTAGTCCAAACACTATAATGGATTTACATGGTAAGAAGGTGGATTGCTCAAGGACCAAAGCTTTCTAAAATTCAAGCAGAGCTCATGCATGTCTTGCGGTTTTGAAATCAGTATGGAAAAAGGAAGGCTACATTTAAGACCAGCTAGAACACATTTCAGGATTGCTTATGTGTATTTACTGTGTAGATATGGAGTAAGCAGTGAGTGAGGTAATTTCAGGTCAAGAATTGCTATTAAAAATGCCTCATAATGATGCTTTATATCTTTTTTTCTGTTTTGTACTTGAACCCAAGTCCTGTCCCATCACGATTTTTTGACACACAAGAACCTGATTGAAAATTCAGAGTTGATCAACACCCCTGTTTCTCAGAAATTTCAACAGGAGCTGACTTGTCCTGTGTTTCAGTATAGCAGAGCCAGTCTGTGAGAGGCTCAGTCATGCGATCAAACTTGAGTTGTACGTGAGTTTGTGACCTTGTGCCGCTGAACTTTAGTAAATACGATAAATATTTCCTTCACTCAAAAGCAAACTGTACAGGCACTCACAAAAAATGCTTTGATGGCACTCTTCTTGTTCTAGTTATTCTTGAAGCATTAAGAGAGTTACCTACATCAAAAATATGAAATAAGACTGGTGATTTAGTTTGATGGCTACAGAGCATTGAAAGCCTGGTCAAGATGCACTATAGAGCGAGGCTTTTTCACTCTATTCATCCTTGCATTGGCATTGAGAGCTGCTGGGGGCAATTATAGAAATATTACCACTAGCCTGTAGAACTGGATGTTTATAGATGGGTTAAAAGACAGCAGAATTAGAGGACCATGAAATACTGAATTAACAACAGTGGTTGTTAGCAGGTAATAGGATAGAGGAACATTGTGTCTGGCATATGATAGAAAGATGGTACATAAGGTAAAGTTGATGAAATACAGCTGAGGAATAAGACTGTGATTTACAGCAATATCTATACTATTATTTGAAGTGTTGCCTTCAAAATAAGTTATTTATCTTCCAAAAGTGTGGGAATCTGGCAATGCAGATGTCAGAGCTGATGGTTGCCTGCAGTTAGACGTGCACAGCTTTCATGAACTCTTCAGTGCCTGCGACCAAACACAGCATCTGGGTTTTCCAGTCTATGCTGCTTTGCTTTACTCACGTCCCTTTTTTCCTTTTCTATTTTTTTATAGCCTTCTTTTGTTTGGGCTCCTCAACCCACAGAGAATTCCCTTTTGCCTGCTCAGAGCTTTGTGACTGATACTGTTTATTGCCGGCTCTTCATTAACGCCTTCCGCTGGCTTTCCATTGCTTGCTTCTCAAGTCCCAAAGTATTGCTCAGACCTTTGTCCTCTACCTTGTTCCCTGCAAGCCGTCCAGTCTCCCAGAATGCCAGCTGCAGTGCCACCTTCCCCTGCAGGTGCTCCTGTCCTTGTGATAGCTTCAGGTTTGTGATGCCCAGGTTTGCCATCACATCCTTGCTGAACAAACATTTCAGCCATCTGTCCACAAGAAGTTAGTTTATCCCCTTGTCCAAGTAAAATCTCATAAACACCAAGTTTATGGGTTTGAAGTCATTTATGTAGTCAATAGGCACAAGTCAAGGTGGTTCATGTCATTTTTATAAAAGCATCTAATGATGATCGGGTCTCTCCTTCATCTGTAGGAGCCTAGAGAACTGGCTGAGACTAGAGGGCTAGTCTGTAAGTGGCTAACACTGATGTAATCATTTGCCTATATTAATGTCACCATGGCTGTTCCTTGAGTTTTCTATTAGTAATTCTAACTTTTACTTAGAATTTAACTAGAAGTTCCATAGGACTTCAGCTTTGGTTTTTTTGTGACTTGCAGTAGCCCTTGAGGAAGTCCAACCTGCGTAAATCTTCAGCGCTTTGCAAGCAAAGGGAAACTGGAGCTCACTAAAGAATATCGCATCAACACAAGGGACACAGTCTTCAGGGACTGAGGAACTGCGCTTAACTGTAACCGCTGTGCGCTTGAGATACTGAGTGGGTATAGGCCAGTGCCACCAGTATGGCTGAGCCTGTTGCTTGCTACGTGGGTAGTTCTGTGGTCCCTGTCAGTGAAGTAGTATCTCAGCACTTCACACGAGTATGTTTATCTTCCCACTAGCTGGCTGAGACAGGACAGTGCGAGCAGTAGGACTGCTGCCGATGTAGGCTGTGCGACACGTAATGAGCAGGTCTGATTCCCTCCAGCAGCGAGTCGTTTTATGAATACACAGTGTGGATCTAACTCACATCTGAATTATACCAGCGCGAGTCTGCTGAAGTTAACAGATTTATTCTAGACTAACGTTAAGTGTGCCACAGATCAGATTCTCTCATACAGAATTCATTATACCATCAAGTTCTCCTCTGGTCAGACCCAGTAATAACTATGCAAGTTACTATAAAATATGGTGCAGTATGTGAAATAGCTCCACAGTGAAAATTGCTGCAGTAACATACAATTAGTCTGTGCATTGACACTGAATAGCAAAAGGATGTTGAAACAAAATCCAAACTCTGCAGGAATGGAAACATTTAACATCTCTGAGAAATACCTTGCAGCAGCACTTGTCAAATTCCTTTTCAGCTGTAGTTTCCCCTGTGCGTGCATGCTGTACTAGTTTTTTTTAAGAAACATTGTTGCTTAAGGGCCTACCTTTTAAAATGTCTTTCAGTGGATGCTAAAAATAATTCTGTCATTGTCGTTAGAGACTTGGAGTGCTGGATCAAAAGTTGATTAAAATATTTAGCGCCG
Organism: Pelecanus crispus; assembly: GCF_030463565.1. Classification (NCBI taxonomy): domain Eukaryota; kingdom Metazoa; phylum Chordata; class Aves; order Pelecaniformes; family Pelecanidae; genus Pelecanus; species Pelecanus crispus. Next base: position 222,587,358 of record NC_134643.1, read on the forward strand.
TAGAGGTAATTTTCTGCGTTCTAAAATTGCTGATATACGTAGCAGTCCTCATTATTGGAACTTTTCGAACCTTGATACAGTCTCAAACACTTTGTCTTAGTTTAGATGGAAATCTAAATTTTCTTCTCAGTTGTTCCTGTGCAATCCTCCCACAGAGACAGGAGTAGGATTTTGCGATTCTGAGAGCAGCTTCAGTGCTATGATGTAGGTGCCTCAGGGCCACTACCAGCTGGTGGAAGAAAAGGTGAAGATCAAGATGAAAGGGATGGCATCTCAAGGCTTCTGCAGACTCTGTTCTATCTTGGGCAGCCTCAGGAGAATAATTAGCCAAATTCCAATCACATACACCTAGTTAGACCCAGTAAAATCAATAAATCGTCTTTACTTCAGTTTGGCTTCAGATGTTTTATTGGTGACAATATCTGAGATCCAAACAAGCCAGTTTAGCTCTCACTGTCCAGGTTATGTCAGCTGGTTTGTAAAGTTAGGCTTGTAAACTGGCCATGCTTGATGTGAAACTATAAACACAGTGTTCCTTTCTACCTGAACACTGTTGCAAGTATTCCAAAGTAGCGATTTAAAGCAAATCTATGAAAGCATTTCCAATTCCAAGAGAACACAAACATATGGAATAGTGTATAGTGCATTACATTTTCATTTTCTTAACTACATGTTGTATACTTCTGTTTTCTACACCAAATGCGTCTGACTTGGAAACTGGTGAAAAATAAAATACTTCCACTTGTGCTAGTGATGCAAAGTCATGGCACATCCATGCACTCATTTTGTAAAAATTATTGCATCTTCTCAGACTAGGAGTCTTCACAGAAAGAACTGGTAATTACACTTGTCACCCTTTCACTTGGCTACAGCTGCAAAGATAGAATGCAGTAGCAGGCTCAAGTTTAAAATGGCGTTGACTCAACTGTAACTCCCAAAGGTCACCATCATTAAAATCTAGGGCATGAGTTTTACACATGTCACTAAGATCGTGCAGATGAAGAAAATAATCGACAGGGAAAGAGATTTCAGGAGCCTGTAATTCTCCTAGCTTTCAAAGCACTGATTATATAATGCCTTAGCGAGTGGGGGCTGCAGAAATAGAAATATATGAAAAAGAAAGCAAAAAATATGTATGAGGTCGGTCAAGGCAAATAGCACTTGTCTTATAAGATCAAGGCTGCCCCTGATCTTCAGTGCCTGGACTTTCTCATGTTTTCCTTCATCCTGTAGGATGATCTTAAAGGTCTTTTCCAACCTAAACGATTCTATGATTCTATGATTCTGTGATTCTATGATATTGAGTATTATTATTCATACGATAATTACTTATGCATAACAGGGAACTGGCAGACGTAGCTGCTAAGCCATGCTCCATCATATTTGAAAAGTCATGGCAGTCAGGCAAAGTCCCCAATGATTAGAAGAAAGGAAATACCACACCCATTTTTAAAAAGGGTGGAAAGTAGGGCTCTAGAACTATTGACCAGTCAGTAGTTCGTGCCCAGTAAGATCATGCAACAGATCCTCCTGGAAGCTACGTCAAGGTGTATGGATGACAAGGAGGTGACTTGGAGACAGCCAACACAGCTTCGCCAAGGGCAAATCATGCCTGGCTAATCTAGTGGCCTTCTACAATGGAGTGACTGTGTTGGTGGATAAGGGAAGAGCAGTTGGTGTCATCTATCTTGATTTCTGTAAGGCCTTTGACATGCTCCCACACAACACCCTTGTCGCTAAATTGGAGAGACGTGGGTTTGATGGTGTGGTGGGCTGACCTTGGCTGGCCATTAGGTGCCCACCAAGCCGCTCTATCACTCCCCCTCCTTAACAGGACAGGGGGAGAAAATAGGATGAAAAGCTTGTGGGTCAAGATAAGGCAGGGATATCACTTGACGATAACTATCACAGGCAAAACAGAGTCAACTGGGGGAAATTAATTTAATTTATTGCCAATTTAACAGAATAGGATAAAGAGAAATAAGAACAAATCTAAAAACATGCTCTATGATTCTTTGATAACACTGAAAAAAAAGTGCTTGAATGTGTGTTTATCCAGGCAATGACATTAGCTCCACACCTACCTGAGGTTAATGTATGCACATGCCTAGCCATATGTAGGATTCAGCACACTTCGGCATCTCAGAGTTGCAATCGTTTCTTTCCTTGGCATATATTGATTCCTGTGCTATGTATTGACTATTGGATCTCTTTCTGTCATTTTGTATATGTTCTATGCAATATCCAGATAAGCTTTTGTAGTGTCTTCCCCTGCCACCCAATTCCTTCCATATGCTGCCAACACCTCCGACGCTGCCTGTTTTGTGTCAGGACCCACTGAATCAGTTGCTTTAAATCCATATTGGACTATTCATTGTACTGTCCTTGTTTTTCATGGGATTTTTGATTGTGTGTGCACCTGCATTTTAACTGAATGGGAAGTTGTAAAGTTTTCAAATTTTAACAGATTAATAGTAGCTATTACATGGGAAAGTGTGCACTGTTACTATCTGTGCAAAGGATACGGAGACAGGAATTAAGAAGTATTTTGTCATTGATTACAAAATGGCAAGGATGGCACAGAATGATCTGTGAATACCTAGTATTATAGCAATACTGTGAATTGCTATAATAGCCTGTAAATGATGAAGCAGATAATCTGACTAATAGTCAGGAAATTTTCTTTTAAGATCCATCTCTCAGCTTGACCTCACAACAACCAGGTCAGACAAAAGTCCCAGACTGGAGGGTAAGATACAGTCTTGTACGAGTAGAGGTAGAGGTTGACTGTTAAGAAGAACCTGATAGAAATTTTGCCACTGATTTAATTATGATCAGGTTTGGGCGTAATATGTTACCATAGCAATTGTCTCTTAATTACTGAGTTCTCACAGGGATAGTAGAAATGAAAAACAAACAAAAAATCAGCAGAAATGTTTGATCTTTTCTACCACAACTGCAAATAACTGGATTTGATGTAGGGATGATTGGGAGATATTCTATGACCCATAGCATATGAGTTTCATTTAGATGATCCTCATGGTCCTGGCAGCAAAACTGGAAAGTCTATAAGGGGAAAAGGAGGAGACAGATAAGAAGAGTATGCCTAAGAATGTAATCATTTACTATTTAGCGAACAAGATTCTGATCTAACTAATACATTGGCTTCAGTGGAATTTATTTTCGATTTACATTGGTGTAAACAGAATCATATCTGATCCAGATCTGGATCACTGAACCTTATCTAGCCAGGAGAAATGTAGCTGGCATTTCCTGTAATGTGTGGTATATTACGTCGTGGCAGTGTTTGCTAAATCACATCACTTGAAACTTACTCTGCCTGTTTTGGAAGGGCAGTTAGTAGGGAAAGAATTGGGGTTTTTTAATGTCATGCTTGATGTCTTTTGTTCAAGAGTAACTTCCAATCTCCATCGGATTGCGGTTTCATTCTAATTTAAATCATTAGATTCAGGGGAGGACAAGGTAATCCATCCTGAAGAAAAAAAAAATCAGTGCAAGTAGGTGTAATTAGTAGTACTTTCTTCTGGTAAGTCAGTGGTGTATATAAAGAACTGAAAAACCACTGCAGACTACATTTGTTCTTCCTAATGTATTGTGACTCCCTCACAGCTTTTATAATGAAGTTGTTTAGATCTCTCTAGGAATGATACGTCTTTTTTTCTGGTTAAACATACTGACAGGCTCTAATATGCCATGAATAATTTTATCTATCAAGAAAGATCCAGGCACACAGACTCATGTGGGCAGCAGGAGGTTTAATTTTCTTATTTGTTGAAAACCAAAATAAGCCTTTGATGAAGTGCTTACTTCACACTTCATGTTTTTACTGAGTTTATTACATATATTTATAGGTGTAAATCCTTGAGGATATTCTATCTAAATCTGAACTTGCTTCCAGTCCCTGGGAGGCTAGGTACAAAGATTTGTGTGCTATATATGTTGTCGATTTCTCTTTTGCATTCATTCTGATTTGCCAAGAGAGTAGTCTTTTCTTGACAACTTTAGTAACATAAATTAGAAAAAGGAAATACTGGTAGCCAAAAGATGAGGACATGACTACTCCATGTGTTTCAGTTTCTCCACCAGTCAGGTTATTTGTGTCATAAACTTGAGCTAGTGGAAGTAGGCGTAGCATACATCAGTATCTGAAATGGAAAAAAAAAAAAACAACCCACAATTCTTTTTGGAGTGCTCCTAAGCGGCATCTTCTCTGGATATTGATGTAGAATCAGGTGTTTGACCAATAATATCTTAACACAATTTTGCACAGGCTTTGTCTGAGGATTTTACATACTCATATTAGTTCAAAATACTTTGCTCTGGATGCGTGGCAGTTTTGGAGTACTCTACCCACTTCCTTTTCCTCCCCCTTTACATCTTGCTGGAGTCCTCTTTCCAGTCTTACCTTAACTTGTCCAGCCTTGAATATTGCCTCTATAAATTGTATCACAGCAGTATCTGTGCAGGTCTTCAGAAATGCCTAGGATCAAATGCTTAGGGAAAAGCGTAAGAACAAGGTCTGTACATGTATAGAGTAGCCTTCACAGCTACAAGAAAAAAAAAAAAAGGACAGTGTCCCCCCTGGGATTTTTCTGTATAAAGAAGCACAGTTCTCCTTCCTGCTGCTGATCAAAGGTCCCCATGGCTCAAGCCGTGTTTTGCCAGAACTGTGAGGAATCAGCTTGGCATAACTCTGACCCTGGCTCAGAACTTAAAACCAATTGCCTCTGGTACTGAGATCTGAGCGGTAAGTACTAACCCGGTATCACACCCCACCATCAAACACTACTGTGCCAGCTGTCGCAGCACTGACCCCTTCGGTAGCAATCTCTTTTGCCCACGTGAGTGTATTTGTCATCAGACAGATGGGACAGACTGTATACTTGCACACCACAGTTTCTGTATCAGAAACTTACAGCGTATGAAAGCTTATGAAAGGCTGTTTAGATCACTAGTGAGCTGGAGTCTTTGCTAATTTTCCCTCAGAAAACCACTCTGTTCTCTTCGTTGTGCCAGACGCTGAGTTTCTGGACAGCCTTCCACAGCTCATCCAGCTCCAGCAGCTAAGTTGCCTTTGTCGGCAGGCAAGCTGTTTGAGCCACAATGCTGTTCCACGTCAACCAGAGCTTTCCTTCTGCTTCCGTACCCGTTCATTTGGCGTGCTTTGCAGGTGGAAGCCCTTTTGGAGTCAGCAGAATATTTATCAGTAACTCCAAGTCAGCTGAGAAATAGAAACACTATTGGTACTTGTGCATGGACCCTTGCTTGATTTGCTAGAGAGAGAGGTCTCTAATGAAGGATGCCTGTAGTGACAGCCAGAGACAGCTTCTGGAGAGGATGACTCAAAGTTTTGTGATTTATTTGGATACAAGTGTTATTAATCTGCCAGCCTTCATTTCTGAATGGCTAATTATCAGACATCGGTGGTGTGATACAAACTTTTAATTAACATAAATTCTCAGAATCTGTTGATTCTGGACTGTAGAGAGAAGTTTAGAGTTACTACAAACTTCGGTGACTGTAGTTTTCATACAGAGAATACATCCACTCCATGCAGTTTTAATGACTCCTAGTGTTTCATCCACAGTTTTGACACCTTTCATAATTATGAGGAGGCCATTTGACTGGAGAAGTCCCTCATCATAAGCTGTATGCTGTCTTCTGTGGATGATCTCATGGAGATCCTAAGTCTTTTAGAGGGAGGAAGAAAAAGAAGTTTCTTTTTGCACTGAAGGACAGTTAGGTAATGCATCATTTCACTGGAGCTTTTATACTGATTCCTAAAAAACCAGAGCTTCCTCCAAGACAGAAGGATGATTGTCACCACTTTATTTTTCTCCTCATAAAATCTTGAACTCTTCAAGATGGAGGCAGCATTTTATCTAAAGAAGACCATACGCTGTCTGCATATGTAATGACTAAAGAAAAGCAATAATTTTGGCAGGTTTGTTAAAAAATGTTTCATAGTTCATATAACAATCTGTATTTGTCCTCCAAATGCAATCACCTTCATTTTCAGCTGTGTTTCCTAAGAAAATAAGGCCTAAATAATTGTATTGCCTGTCTGCCTGACATCCTGCATTATTTTTTTAAGCTGTTGGCCTGTTTCAGCTGCTTGGTGTTGGAGCAGAGGTCTCAAAGATACCAAATTCCTTCAAGTTTTGTAGAAATTGGTGCCCTTGTGGAAGAAAGGACCAGGAGAAGTATACTAATGCCCATTCTTTTTGTCAGTAGCCTGCAGGTCAGCCAAAACAGGCGCTGTACCAAGCAGCCATCAGAAAGCCACTCATTATTACTTCTGCTGTTTTGGAAATAACATGTTTCCAAGAGTCATGAAAAAAATGCTTCCAGAAAGCTGGGTTCCAGCCATAATCTCGGTCAGGTATTCTCTGTAGTTCTGTGCTTTCTCTCCTCTCTCTATTTGAAGGACTCTTGACCTTTGTGGAAAGCTGTCTCTTGGCCACCCTTCCTACCCAGCCACAGCAGCACCATGTTGTATTTGGATTCGGCAGTTACAGAGGGACTGTGCAACTGCTGGTCCACACTGCCCATCATGCCTCGCACATGGGAATAAAAGCTTATTCAAGGTGCATCCTTGGTCTCAGCAAATATGTCTGTCCAAAAGATAATGATCCTGAACTCATGCAATATGTGTCCATCAAGAGTGGAACCAAAATGGACAACATTTTGGATCTTGAGGAATTCCTATTACTGCCATCCAAACCATTTCCTCTGGAAAGCCTGAAACATTTAAGCTCAGTCATCCAATTTTAGTTGCCACCACAGAACCCTGCGTGCCTTACTGGTCTTGGTTTTTTGCTGCTCTCCTGATGTTAATCTCTGTCCCACAGCAAAGCTTTTACCAAATCTTTCAGATCTCACACACACATATTACTAGCTAGAGGCAGGCTTGGCCTAGAGAAATGAAATCCCTAAGTTCATGTGTACTTAGTCACAAATCTTTATGCTTGACTTTGTTTTTGTTACTTCAGAGTTCCCTATTTCAATGTACAAATCGTGCACAGGTCCTTTCATCATTTCATTACCTTTAATTATAGTCATAATCATCTTAATATGGAGTCCTGTTATCAGATGCTATTAACTAATTAATGTTGTAAATTACTTGGAGAATCTAGGGTAAAAGTTGCTCTGCAATAAAAAACATTATTTATGTTTCTGGCTCTCAGTGTATACCAGATAGATTATTTTAAAAGCATCATGTCCCAAATAGGGAGAATATCACTTTACTCCTCCACTAGACACTGTGCAATTGCACAGAGCTTTTGGGGTTTGTAACTGGCAGCTTTACTACCATGAATTTGAAGAAATGGAGAGTGTAAATTCCCTGCTGCCCAGAGTTTTTCTATAAGGTCAGGCCATCTCTTGGTCTGGAAGATCCCATCAGAGTTGGGTCTGTGGGTTTACTTCAGGGAGCAGTCTGGTGCTTTGCCTGTGAATCTTCCAGAAGACAACAGCCTGGATTGGGTAGGAGAGGGGTGCAGAGAAATTTGAGCATCTACTTTCACCCCCCCCCCCACCCCCGGTTTATATGGCTTATAAGATATGGCTTTAAGGACAGTTTGGCAGGTCTTGGGGAGTTCAGATTTGGCTGATGGGGAAGACCAGGGATGGCCCAGAAGAAAATTGGTAGTTCAGAAGAAAAACTGTGGAAGAGATGAAGACAGTCTTGTCCTTCTGTCCACGATCCTTTCTTCAAGGCTAACCTTCCCCTGCCTACTCTCGCTCTTCTTCCCTGGCTTCATTTGTATTTTTCAGTGTAATGGGTTTTTTTCTGGCTGCAGTTGAATGTTCCTCACTGACTGTATCCACAAACCCTACTTATTTGTTTTTCTTCAGTGAGGCGTCAAATGCTAATTAATCTCAATGCATGCCCAGCTTCTAAAACTTTCCTTAGGAGCTATACACTGCCCACACTGTACACAAAACTGCCGCTGACATCAAGAGTTACCTTGCAGATCAAGGCGAGTATTGACAATACGGGAGTTTTGACGCAGATCAGGGGCAGTGTATCTCTGTGGGAGTTTCTGCACATTTCTTTCCAAATGGTTACACTGGCAGGGAGGGAGGCTGCTAGATTCATAATGGCAAACACAGATCTGTCCCTGTCATGGTTTGATCACTGGAACTGAAGAATAAAGTCCTGCCTGGTTTCCACTATTAAAGTTCCCCTCAAGTATTTTTTTGCAGAAGATGAGTTGTAAAAGGCCAACCTTACTAAAGACTTTCAGAGTTTTGCAGTTGTCTTCAGCAGAGTCAGGGCTTCATCTTTCATGCAGCAGCTGCCTTGTTCTTTGGCAGGCGTGATGGCCTTCCAGTGATAAGTTAAATGATTCTTTCCTGTAATTTGGATCTCAATTTGGTAAATATGTGAAGTGCTTTAGGAACCTTTAGGATAAAAGTAAGTAATCCAAAGTTCTATGCATAAACATATTCTGTGAAATTTAAGCCTTATAGCTAAAAATACCCAGTCATCATTCATTTAAACCATGTTATTAAGTAATTGTACTTCTAGTTCAGAAATGTATTTTTTGAAAGAAGTTCCCTCACAGTAGACTGAATAACATGTGTTATGTTAGCATTCCTAAAACCCTCCAGCCAGCTATTCATCCCACTGTTTAATTTACAGCCTGTGGTTTATGATGGGTCTGTTCCAGACTGTACATCATTCAGCTGGGGGGTAGGGGAGGCTCTGGGACTGTGAAGGGAACCAAAAAAACCCCTTTATCACACGTAGTTCTTAAGTTACAGATAATAAAATATATCTTTATGATCATCTCTTTAATTAAACCAAAAGATTTTGTCACCCTCATGGAGTTGTGCCAGTTGGTGACTGTGGCAGATAGTAAACTCGTTTTAACAAGATTGTACCTAAAAAAGCAAGGCAGTATTTTAATACAACTCCATACTGAACTTAATTTGTTCTGCTTAAAAAAGTTAGACGTGGTATAAATTCTATAGCAAATGCTTCCAATATGAAGCCAGTATAAATTGTTTTGCTGAGTGAATAACTACCAATGGTTGAAACAGAAGTTTCATGTATAGTTGAAACGTATATTGTCAGGATACTTGAAGGTCATATAAAATCCCATTTTTACACCGACCAGTAGTTCTAGTTCCTTGACAATGCACATGTGAAATTATTGTTTATTGTTTTGATCACACTGAAGCCCTTGATAATATATAGGTGTGTGCATGTGTGCTCCGTCTTCGTAAGTTGCTGATCTTCATTTCTAAATCATGCCATGTTCACATTTTGTTGAACAATATTATAAGAAAATTGTTACTTTATTTTGACATTTTTCCTAGGAAGCTCTCCTAAGCTGCTTCGGAGAATGTCAAGAGCACTTACAGAAAGTAATGAAAAGAACCTTAGAAAATTCATCTTTCATGATAATCTGACTGAGCTTTAAAGTCGCACGCTTCATGCCAAAGTGTTATCTGAGTGCATTGTCACTCTCTTGAACAGCCACATGCTAAGGGAATCTTCAGCTAATATTGGGCTTCACTTAGTGCTAGGGCTAGGTAGCTCCAAAGTACATTATTAAACAAGCTAAGCACCTGGCTTCAGGGGCCTGTGCTGATATTGTTAATTCAGGGCTTGATTTTAAAATGTTTGTGGTGAATTTTTCAAGGTCGCAGATGTCACGGGGTGGCACAGTGCCACGGGCGTAAATAGGAGATGGTACCTCACTTCTGTTCGTGCATCTGAAAATCTTCCTATTGGCATACTTAGCATGTAAGTAATCCAGTGGCAGTTTCACACATGGGCAGTTTGTAGACTGGTGTCTACGAAGTATGACTTGCAGAAATAGATATGACTCTTTCAGACTTTTTTCTGTCTGCTGCACTTGACAATAACTGCTGTATAGCCTGGTACAGTGCTTTTTCTCAGTTTCTCCTGTACTGAAGAAAACCACAATAAGCACTAGGATAATAAAGAATAATTCCGATACAACTTCTTTGCAATTTTTTTCAGAAAAGCTAGGGCAGCCTTTTTGTTCTACCAGAAACCTTTTTATTTATTCATTTTAAATTAGCCCGTTTTCCAAGATGAAAGTTGATGGCCAGCATCACTTTAATGTATGATGCCAGTGAAGGCAATACCTCCTGGTAGAGTAACAGAAAAGTTAAGAGCGGGAAGATCAAAATCTTTTAACTGTAACATGGTTTTTCTGTCTCTATAGCACTGTATATGTTTGTACGCATCTGTCTATCTGTAACAAAGCAGAGACAGATACAAAGGTACATTCAGCATAATAGGGTAAAAACATCAGAACACGTAGAAATGTCTGATCTATTAATATTTAGGTGTATGTGTATTTATAGTTTTGTTGATATTTATTACATGCTAGAGATTTATATCATAAAACATAGAAGTAAAAAAAAATGAATGTGATAAATCAGACTAACCTTAAATGAGACTCATCAGGAATATTTCCTCTCAGAAGCGTGTTGCCAGAGGGATTGTATTAATTAGTACTGAGATACTGAGGGGTGGAGGCATTATGAATAGACAGACAAACATACATATCGGATAAACTACATTGCCCTTCCATCATGGTACTTTTGTGAACAAAGTGCAGCATTGCTGAGGGGTGTCTTGACAGATTCATAGTTTTGATTTTCTTTTAGTGGCCTCTTCAAGTGTTAATAAAAATATAAAAGTTTTATGTCTGTTTCAGAATTATTTGGAGTGCAGCCTTCTGCCATCATGCTCCCGAGAATGTCAAATAGAACCTGAAGGGAAAGGTCATGGAGCCCAGCTCTCACGAATCAGATTCCTGTGCCAAAGGGAATAAGGTTTTCCACCTGTGCAGAGAGATTTTACACTTAACTGCACCCATGGTTTTCACCAAAGGAAATCAGTCAGCTTTTGTATGGGCAGTGGATGGGGCGGGGGACGTAGGTATTAATCACTGTGACAGACATCATGTCAGTCGCAGCTGTCAGATAGAATTGTCACCGGTTTATGTTGCACTTTGGAGGTATTTAACAGAAATGGCTTTGTTAAAACTTTAAAGGCAGCAAAAAAAAAAAAATTAAAGGAGGATGGGGTAAGGAGGGTTAAGAAAGGAAAAACGGGCGAACTAGTTCTGTACTGTGCAGTGCCTCTGTTTGGTGGCACCTGGCTGGCAGCATGTAGAGAAGTTGATCCAAAGTCATGAAAAAATCTGCATTTGCCGGCAAAGACTTAAAATAGTTTATTTCAGTTGCTGCCAACATGAAATTTCCCCATTTCTTTCTCTAGAGTAAATAATTAAAATCATTAGTGCTTGTTGGCATTGTGCTACACCACATCATGTCACATTCCATAAGCGCTTTGCTGTGAAATAATGGAATTGTGCGTTTCCAGAGGCTGGTTCATTCACAAGCCTGGGACGTGGGCAAACAAAAAAGAAAAGGACAAAACCCTCCCTCAGATGTCTGTGCTGTGCGACTCCCTGGTGGCTCTGGGAATTACATGCCCCTCAGAGGTCGGAATCCAGACCCAAAGCTTGCAAGTTAACATTGAATACAGAAAATTTTTAAAATGTTTTTGCAGCTTATTTATCATTCACCCTGACCATTAAGAGTGCATACCTGGTCCTGGCCTGCAGGCGAACTGCATGGAAGTTGTATCCCTTCATATTTGCAAAGGGACGGTCCCTGGATTATCACTGCTAACAACATTGTAAAAAATATATAAAACAGACTACTTCCTCTGCTACTATAAATAGTCAGCTTTGCTGGTGGAGCTGGGGATCTGCCAGCCCTGTTTGTTTGTGTTCAGCTAAGTCGCAACAGTGCTGTAGTTTAGATAAGTTTTTTGAAGGGCGTAAGCAAAATAGAGACTGTTCATTTTATTTTTAGGGAGAAACAGGCAAAGATCAGGTCTATATTTCAAAGCTTTTCCAATATAGGTATATGAAAAAAGAAGCCAACAATATTTGACAGAGCTGTGCTGGCAAAATCCTGAGTTTATTTGCTATTACAGCAGCCAAAGGCATCTTTTGCGGATGTACTTTAGTTTGGGGAACTGCTTTACACAAACAATTCAGAAATTTGCCAGCGTAACTATACCAGCTAATCATGTCTGGTTTGGACAAGGCTGAACTGTGTGGCTTTCTGTTTGCTTATATATTTGTCTCCATATGTTACTGCATGAAAGAACCACACAACCAACACAGGAGACAGTGTACGCAGGGAAACTGGTTAAACTCTCTCTACAAAAGAGTTCCTCAGTGCCTCAAGTCAATAAACTGCAGACATCAGAGAAATGCACCACACTTCTTTCAAGAAGGATAACCTTAGGTGTGAGAAAAGTTGTGTTTCTTAAACATGGAAGGGAGGGGCAGCAAATTTGAATTATTTCCATTTCTCCAGGCATTTTATGCATGAGGGATGGCAGCCAGCTGCTTGTGCTGAGCCTGTGCAAGTTGGACACCACTGAAAGGAGACTTGGGAGCGGTGATCATCCAAGTGGCATAGACATTGCCTAATCCCCAGCCACTGGGATATCCTGGCTGACCGCAGATGAGTTTTAGGGTTTATATAGCATACAATGCAATATATAAAACATGGGGAACTGAATATACCTTTTGACACTTAAAAAAGGCACACATTTTCTGAAGTACTGATTTCCTACATCTCTTACTTAGAAAAGAGAGCTGCAGGCTCCCAATTCTTCAGGAGGTAAGTTACAGTTTTAGGCACACATGTTTAGAAACATTTGAGGAGTGCAATTTGTAGCAGCTCAAAATCGGAGCACGGATACACCATCCTTTGCTCAAGCCAATGGATTTTCTTCCCTCACATTAGGGTGCTGTCCCCCATTCAGATGCAGCAGAGGTACATTATCCTCAGTCACTTAGCTGGAAGGGAGCTCATGGAAGCCGTCAGTGCTGTCAAAACGGCACAACAAAGCGATCTGAGCATCCTCCTGAAAATTAAGAGAGTTGTAATTATGGGTTTCCAGAGATGAGAAGCCAGACCTGAGGGCTGAGGGCACAATGTGGGTGACTGCAGCGTCTCACCAGAGTGGCAAGGCTTGCAGTCAGGTTTTATGTTTGGGGTATTTCTGAGAGGGAAGGAGCTGTAATGATGCATTGTTATATAGAGAAATATATGTTTGCTTGTTTGTTTATATGCCTAGACCAGAAGGGCCAGCAGTTCAACAGCCTGAGCCTTCAAAGGCTACCATTGCCTCCAGTGTATAGTATCAGGGTAGCTAAAGGTGTTCCTTTGCAGTAAACCCAGCAGAAAATCCAGAGTCTCCAGGGCTGCAAGAAAATTTGCTTAGTTGGGCACTGTAGAGGCTACTTTCCCATGTTTCCAGTAACTTATCTAAGAACTTAAATATGTTATTTAAATTTAAGTAACTAATTTACACTCTTCCAGATATTCTGGGGTTTTTTCCGCTTTCCTTTGTGTTTAAGGCAAAGATTCTTCATAAACTGTCAGAGTTTAAATAGTAATCCTCTGCCCTGATTTTATTAGTCTGTGATTCCCTTCTATTAAGTTAAATAATGAACACCATGGGTTAAAAGTCTGCATATCATCCTTTGACAGTGACATGGACCTTTTTAAAAGCATTACTTGTAGGGTGTTCAATTCAATCAGATGCATGCTGATGAAAAAACAACCACCCAGAGCTCTCGTTGACTATGTACAGCCAAAGCTTGACAGCCTAGCATCAAACAAAAAATTGATTTCAAACCCAAAAGTCAATATTTTGCTTTTGCAAAGGCACTTTGGCACTTGAGAGGAAAGTTTGCATGTAATGTACACATTTGATGAGAAAAATAGAGAGGCGATGGCTTGTTTGGTCTTGATTTGGAGCACCTGTTGTTTCCTATAAACAGTAAAACCAATGAAGTGTTAATCTGTGCAGCTATCGAGGAGCTTCAACGAGTTTTACATGTGCACATATACCATCTAGGTGGGCCTGATTTTTGATGTTGTTCACCTAAACAAATGAAGTTACTTAAGTATGTTTCAGAGTGAAGTCCTCATAGTTTATAAAGCCTAGACTTGTCTATCAGTAACGAGGTGCCATTTTATCTGCTGTGTGGTTTCTGGGTCTTCCATTTCCACTTGCTACTGGTTACAGTCTGTTTGCAAGATGAAAAATTATTGCATTTTTTACTCATTGTACACTGCTGGAGGTCAAGTTTAGATTTTGATAGTTAGAGAGTCTTTTTTCACTGGCCCTGGTATATGTAGTTTTACCAACAATATTTAAAATAGCTATGGATGGTGGCTGGAGACATTCACGGGGACACTGTAGGTAGTGTTGTCGTGAAAATTCATTACGTTTATGTTCGGCATCTTTTTTTGGTATCCACTTATTGTAGCACTGGTTATTGCAAATCGGATGTCCAAGTTGCACATTTAGAGGAACACTCAAAACTATTTACATCTGTATAGCTATTTTTTTCTATTAAATAATTTCCAAAGCTTGTAGGACTTTTCTGGACAAAAGACTGCACCAAATTTACAATACAGGTGTGCATGGAAGGTTTTTCTTAGGTTTTTCTTAATCACTCATATAACACAGTCAGTTGCGTGTCTGCATATAGCATGATAAAGTACCAGTGAGATACTGGGCTGTAAAGACTGGGATTCAGAGAGCTCAACTTTGAGAAGATGCTGAACCAGAATACATTCTAGAACCAGGACATACACACTGCTGATTTTAATTGCATGGTGAGGACTACGCTTTTCTCTGGCGAGAGTCCTTGATGGAACAGCAGCTCCCTATTATGTTGTTACTTAAAATAAAAAAAACATCAAGGTAGCTTTCCTCTTGTTGTTTTGTTACTTAATGAAGATTATACATCAGTTCTCTGTTTTCGTTTGTGATTCAGTGTCATTTTGTGGCTTAGCATTTTGAAAAACAGCAGCACAAGATGTTGCTACCAAAAACCATGTATTTCACAGCATGGTACAAACACTCCTTTTGATGGTAGGAGAAGCTAGTCTTAAGTCAAATTCAGTGGATATGCTTCTTAAGGAGAGATTCAGTTACTCAAATTGCACCATTAATTCCAGTTTTTAAGTGTTAGTGAGGGAAAACAGACACCTCTGCGCAGATAAATCATCTGAATACTGAGTGACCTGTTTCACTCCATCTCTATCACCATCCTGTGAGGTGGCTTCCTCGTTAGACTGCCTGACTGTCCCATGTAGACAGAGCCTGTTGTAGGACATTCCTTGAAGGAGGAAATCTCCTCTAGATTGCAGAATATCAATAACAACCCTGAGATGGACCTGCTTGGTATGACAGAGGTGCCACCTTTGCACATTGCTTCAGCTCAGTCCAGATGTTGCACATTCAGCTGGATGCTATGCAAACGGGAGAAAAGCTTGGTCTGCAGTTGGTCCTGGCTGTCACCAGAAGCCACCAAGGTACCTTCTGTGTAGACAACATCTCCCGTTCTGATTTTTCTCCTCATATGTTTCCATTATCTACCAACTTGGGGGTTAAATATTCTGCTTGCTTTTCATTTTGCAGATGTCGTCATTGGCTTGCCATGCGTCTGACAGGGAGCCTGTTTCTGGCAGGCTGTCTCACTTTTAACAGCAAACTCCCTGTGCCCCCTACAAAGGGTGCTGGGGAAGACCCAATTCAGTCTTTCATAGCTCACCTGACCTTAGGTGGCTCATCTGGTTAATGAGTGGTGGCACCCCAGCTTCCACACCCAGTGGCACCCAAAGGGACAGGGAGCCTATGAAGGTAATTTCAGCTGGCTGGTGGTGTGAGTGCTGTGAGCGTACATCTGCAGCAGACTGAAACATGGTCCTGGAGCCGAAGCAAGGCTTAGCTGCTCTGTCAGTTGAATGCAGAGTTCATTATTTTAAAAAAGATTGTTTCCCCTGCAATGGGGGGGGGGGATTCTCTGTGTGTGGGGATAAGCACAATTGCCCAAAGTCACACTACCAAGTTAGTCATCACAGCTACTGTGGAGTTTAAGTTCAAGGGAGCAATGAGTGATTCATTCCACCTGGCACTATATACAGTGAGTAAAGAGAAATATTTCCTGTACCTAACCCAGACACCAGTCAGCCATCAGGCTGTCTGAATATGAGCAGACATACAAATGACAAATGTGTGGAGGAACAGGAGAAGCTGGGAAAAAAAGACGAGAACGTATTTTTCACTCTGAGGTTAGCACATTTGCCCTGAACACAATCCCAAAACCTAATGAATCAGAAAGTGTAATTGTTACACAGACTAATTTCAAAACAGTACTACTCATCAAAGATTAAGGGAAAGAAAAAGAACATGGGGTTCAGACCTTTTATTCAAATTTTGTCATATTAGTTCCTCATTGGTAATATTTTATGGTTCACATTTATTCAATTCTTCATTCACAGGATTCTGTCAAGGCTCTCTAATATGTGCCAAGTACAAGCTTCATTAACTGAGTTATCTTTCAGCTCTGCTTTATCTGTGGTTACCAAGCCAGTGTTAGTCAATGACATTTTAATGTTAAAAAACAAACAAAAAATGCAACACAAAGGCAACTTGTTTTCTGTTGGTGTTTTTCGCAATCAGATTTCCAGTGTTTCATTACATTTGAATACTGACATATTTCGTGTTTGACACACTTTGGAGACCCATTAAAGAAAATGACACTTACAGGGGTATTCATTAGGTTCCAAGCTATTTAGACTTCCACAGTGCCAGCCTATCTTCTAGAAATGTTGAGCTTTTATCTCTGGGACTCTGTTTCACTGGCACCTGGCATCTAAGGCTGGGAGGGCTCCTTTGCTATTGACAGATCTCTTTTGCTGTCCCTTCAAGGCAAAAATTATCCCATAAACTGTGTTGCCTGACTCTGGAGACTATTAGAAATTTGGAGGCGTGGAGGGGAGGTGTTTTACAGGGTGTTTGTTTTATTCCTCAGTACTTTGTTAGCTTAGCTGGTTCTTCTGAATAGCATATGTCAGGTTTTTCGTTCCAACAAGAAGTAGAGAGGGAATGATAAACTCTGTGTCTTTTTGGAAACCAAAGAGGAAAACTGAAAGAAGGAAAATGTTGAAAATTATCTCTTTTTGAGTAAGCTAACTTACAAATAGTCACAGTTAGCCATCTTATAGTTGCTTAAGAAAGGTCTTGGGGAACCTCATACCATTTGTGCAGAGGCCACGATGTCCTGCTCCTCTATAAAGTCTTCTGAACTCCTGTGGTACTCTTGTCCCAAAAAAGGTTTGCTGTTAGATGTAGAAAGCTGTATCTGACTTCCCCTGTATCCCACCTATGTGGCGGGATCTGCAAAAACTCCATGCTGCCTAAGCAGCTATAAATATGCAGTATTTATATATAATATAGAGCAGGATAATCAGAGCATTTTCCCACTGTGTAAGATACATGCACCATACATGATGTAAGAGAGCCACTGCAGCCAGCATTAAGGTTCTCCTTCCTGTGGAGAAATGTAACCACACACTTAATATCACTCAGACATCATGGAACAACTTAAAAAGAGCATGTTCAAGTAAGGAAACAGTTGAAATTTTAGGAAATCAGGAAAGAGTTTGCTTTGTGGGCTTCTGTTATCCTTCGCAAATCCCATAGGATCTTTGGTGGCTGCAGAGGGTAAGAACCTCAGCAGTTTTGTTGCATCAAGAAAGTCCTGCACAGCTGCAGTAATTTTCAGTAGGAAGATTTCATAGCTTGTGCTTTCATCTACACCTTTTTTCTAATGTTCCTTAACTTGAGAAGAAGAAAAAAAAGATAGTAAGGCAAGGGAAATAGTTGCTAATCCTAGTCAAGGTATATTAAATTCAGTAATGCTCAGACATGACATAAATGTTCAGAATTTGCATATGAATAAAATTAAAAATATTCTGAGAGGAAAAACTACCTAAATGTCAGAAAAGGAAATACAAGCTATAAAATCCTCTGAAAAAAATCACATAGACCAGAGTAAGATAGATGTGCTGTCTTTACTTAGCAAAGAAATCGCAGAGGGTATGCAAATAGAGAATGAAAATGACACATTTTTACTTGATTTGAAAGCATTATCCATAATAGCATCTGCAATGTGTCTGCAATAATAGGGTGTAAATTGGAATTTACATAACAGATCTTTGGAAACAAGCTCTGACTCACAGTCTGAAAATGGCGTCTCCAGTAGGGAAAGTCAACCGATAGCAGGAGAACTTCACAAGACACCTATTGCATATTCCAGGATTCACCCATTTGCTCCCCTTTCCTGTTCGTGCAGAGTACTTATCTCAGGCATTAGTTGTAATGAAAACTCAAATAACTGGTCTTGGAAACCTTTGGTATGTTGCTCCTGATTAGACAAGTCATTTTCTCTGGGATGAATTAAATTCTTGAGAATGGTGATAGATTGACAGCCCTAGAAAATGGAAATCCTCTATTTATGTTCAATTCCCTCAGCCTGGAATTAATAAACTGTTCCAATCTTGCTTTGCCTACAAGGAGACATGTTACCGAGACTGCAGTTGTTGGTGCGTTCTGTGCCTATCTTCCCATCTTCCTTCTGCCTGTCAATGAAAGGGGCTTAGCCAAGCAATCATGGCTTCTGTCTGTTGAGTGGGAAAATGAGTCACTAATGTAATTAAGCCAGTAGTAGGATTCTTCCGTTGTTGTTTTTATTACCTCCATGGTCAGGGCTTCAGTTAAGTGGCAGTCCCCAATGATACCCAGTCCAAGGATGGTTGGATGCCTCGATTCACGTGGTGCTGCAGAGCTGAGCTCAAACCTGGTTTGGTTCCAATATCCCTTGTCCATACAGTCCATGGTCATTGCTCTGTCCCTCTCTTTAGTTTGCTGGCTGATGTACAGAATTTTTCAGGGCTAACTAGTGTTAGATCAGAGTCCAGTATGGCATTATTAATTTTGGATGAGCTTTGCTAAAAGTCAGACTTCTGAATACTCCATTAGATTCCTGGGAAGAATCTGTCTGTCCAAATGTAGATGACCAGTATGGACCTCTTTTTCTGAGCTTGTTGTTCCCTGTTGTACTGATATACAATAGAGAGAACAGCACTTTTACGGTATTCCTCTGACCTTTCTCAGAGTATAAGGTAAAATGGATTGGGACCCTAAAAGCACTCAGTTCTCCCCATGGAATATATACCCATGGTCCCATGTCTAACCTAACAAAGCCAGATGTAGATACACGTTCAAACATGATAGCAGCACCTTCATAATTAACACCACCAATTTTTTTGCTAGATCACCTCAGCCACCCTAAGGTTTTAGTATAATCAGCCATAGTTGATGGTAAGGTAGTGTGTGTCAATACAGGGTGAGGAGGGAAGGGATGAGATGTATATTACACATCTTTATATTTTATCTTATGTGTCTAAATATCCAAGAGGCTACAGAGATAATGTAAATGCCTTCCCTGTTCCTCTCCTGAATCCAAGTCCTAATCCAGATTTCAAAAGTGTCATTAAATATCATGGTAATTTTGATGCCATTCATTGTAATTTAGGACTGTGTACAGTTCATTCAGTTCTGAGCTCTCTAATTAGAGAATAAATGAGTGTTAGTTTTTCATGATACAGAATTCTGTCTACTAAGTATTAGATTGATACAGTATACTTTTTTTCAGATAAGGCATCAGGTAAGTGGTGTGTATTAATGACTTACAAGCATAAACCTACTAAAATCAGAGAGGAATAAGTTTCCTGTATTTCATTCAGCTAGCGATAGGATGAGAGGAAATGGGCTCAAGCTGCGCCAGGGGAGGTTTAGGCTGGAAATTAGGAAAAATTTCTTTACGGAAAGGGTGGTCAAGCATTGGAACAGGCTGCCCAGAGAGGTGGTGGAGTCACCATCCCTGGAAGCATTCAAAAAACAGGTAGATGTGGCACTTCGGGACATGGTTTAGTCTAGTCTACCCTTGATTGGTTTAGGTGGGCTTGGTAGTGTAGGTTAATGGTTGGACTGGATGATCTTAAAGGTCTTTTCCAACCTAGATGATTCTATGATTCTATGATTCTATCTTAAAGGTCTTTTCCAACCTAGACGATTCTATGATTCTATGATTCTATATCCAGTATGCTGAACTGTCAGTCTCCCTCCAGTTCCATCAAATATTCTAGTTCTTTGTTTCCAGAAAACTTGTGAAAAAAACCCTTGATAGTTATTTTTAAAAACCCTAAAAATACCAATATAATCAGCATTAGGTTGGTCTTTCCTAAATGCCTTCCTTAATCTACCTCCCTCTTGGCTAACAAACACTTTGAGTTTTACTCAAAGTAGCCGTATCACTGATCTTTACGTCTTTCTTCACCATATGTTGTTTCATTTTCCTGACACCTCAGCTTTTATACCACATGCATTTTTTACTCAGTTTGAGTACATCTCTAACAATACAAACTATTGGATTTTGTTAAATTGTATAACCCTGACACAGTTTTATGGCTTTCCCTAAACTCAGTCTATGATTAAATGTATTCTCAGTCTTCTTGTTGCCTTAACTATTGAAAGTTCTCTGGCAAAACAGGCAGAACAAACTTCACAGGGAGCTGTATATCCATCATAAAATTGCTCTAAAGTGTTATCTGTCCGGGCTGGTTGTATTTTTCATGTTTTATCACAAACCAGTGTCACAGATAGATTGCAGTTTGCAACCTGCAGTTGTTCATTGGAGTTAACTTGGCTGTCAGGACAGCCTTTTCACAGTGCTTTAAGCTTTCATAACTTTTGTGCATGAAACTGAACTATTTTTCTAGCCGGCTGGGGGATCAATGCATGTGTCATTAAAGCCTATAGAACAAGGCTATGTTACCCTTTTGAGTTTGATTTAGGATATGTGGCATCCCAGCCTTCATACTTTTTAGAAGTGCTTGCACATAAATGAGTGCAGTGTGGAACAACTCAAATCATGAACCTTAAAAATATTTTGCTTATGTTTTAGATCATCCTCCAAATCTTCAAAATCATTCAAGACTTAGAACTCCACCACCTCCGATATCACATGCTCACACCCCAAATCAACATCACGCGGCCTCCATCAATTCCCTAAACAGAGGGAACTTCACACCACGCAGCAACCCTAGCCCAGCTCCTACGGACCACTCTCTTTCTGGAGAACAACCAGCCAGCACTCAAGAGCCAGCCCATGCTCAGGACAACTGGTTACTTAACAGTAACATCCCACTGGAGACTAGGTAGGTCATTTCCTTTAGTACTTTACAACATTCTGACTGTGCGCGCTAAGGTCGTTACAGAAAATACACGAGTCTGTAGAGCTAGCTGTTCAGTTTGTGAACTGGTTGGCTTATGTATTTTGAGCTGTATTTATTATTCCTTCTGTCTTTTTATTTGGACTAGGAGAAGAGGAAATTGCTCTTCTTTCATAAACTAAAAATATTGTCTTTAACAGCTGCTCATAAGGTTATTTTCCTCATCTAAAATTGGAATCAGGATCATAGATTAAAATGTTCTTGGTTTTCTTTCTTTTATTTTCCTTTAATGTCTTTTCTTCCTATGTGGTAGGATAAATCAATATCCTATTTAACAAACTGAAATCAGTCAATATATTGAAAAGATTTAGCCTTCTAGCTGTACCTCATCAAGCAGATACTTTTGTAGTACATCATTCAGAAAAGGTTGATCATGTTCTACCTAATGAGGAGAGGTCGGCTGCTGCATTTTACTATCCTACAACATTGCTCCAGCAAGCATGAAACACTGGATACCAGGGCATCAGTCAATTAATGATGTTTCCATTTACCTCTTAAATTCTTTTCCACCTATGCAACACACGAAGGGTGTGACAAGGGTGCACTAAGTTGTTCCAGTTCATAGCTTTGTTTAGGTTCTGTGTAGGTTCTGGAAAAGGGAGTTGTCATATTCCCTCAGCCTCAGTCCTCACGTCTGATGGTGAGTGCATCTACTTCTTGCTGTCCCACCTGAAACTCAGTTTTTCCATTCTCCAGAGGTTTTGCTTCACCATTTCCTTTGCTACTGAGAAACCACTGGAGATGCTGGATTCATTAGCCCCCATACATGGTATCTTTTTCAGTCTGGAGAGAAGTCTTCAAGGCCTAACATGGTGCACTTAGCTGCCTTTTTTCCCTCATTTGTCTTACCTTCTCAAACCAAAAAGAAAGATTTTAGACAGCAAAAAAGATATACTAGCTGAAAACTGAGCCAGGGGCCAAATTTGTTACATCACTGCCTGTGGGAATCTCATTGAGATCCATGGTAGCTGCGTCTGTATCCTGGGACAAAATGTACCCAGTTTTGCCAGCTTCTGCTAAGAAAATGTTTTTTTAAAAATGAATGCACCTGTCGATCTTTTTGAGAATGAGCTATGTCTGCTGGCCCTCTGAAATTTTCAAAACAGACCTCAGTCTAACATTTTATGGCATTTAAGGATAATTAATTTCTCTGTGACTGCTTGATTAAAAAGACCCAACTAAGAAGCTGGATCCAAAAGATTAAAAGAAAATTATAAGCAAGTACTGCAAGTGTGATTTGGCAACAGTTTCAGTAATTATATTGTGTTACTAATTCTTGAGCATATATACCCAAGCAGTGACTTTTATGTGTTATTTCTTTTGGAAAAAAAAACCATATTAAAAAATACTTAGGCCCCACTCCTGCAGCCCTTTTGTGAATAATCCTCTATAACTCTGGAGGAAGCCCTGTGCCTTTTTCTAAACCAGGTTGTGAATTCTTTGGAGAAGAGATAATATACTGTTTTAATAGTGCCAAGACATCCTTATGTCTGACTGGAGTCTCTCAGAACCCACCAGTTTACAACTGAGAAGGAACGTCCTTGCTGCTGGATCAGTGGAGGAATGTCAGAGATAAAAGGTCTTTGCTGAAAACATTCTGCCCCCATTTTCCCAATTCTGTTGGCAATCAGAGAGGGAGATGGAGAGAGAACCCTACCACATCTTAATAAATGCAGGAGTTCATAGACAGAACAATTATCTGGCTAGTCCTGGACTGCGCCTGTTAAATTGTAAATGAGTACATCCTTAAAGAGTGTCCTCATTTCTCCTCCACAAAATTATTGTGAATGAAAATTTTTCAAGATCTGAAGCAGACTCTTTTCTGCAAGTTGGGTTGCCCATATTATTGCTGTTAACCAGACTGGATGTTGGAGGTCTACCTTACTGCATCATTTGATGATTTCACTTGCATTACAAATCAGTCACATTTGTAATTGATCCTCTATTTAACCATTTTATTAATTAGGTAGAAAACAGGTCATTTTGAGACTGATGTTGCAGCTTTTGACACAGTGGTTAGAATGGTGTAATTTTGCCCAGTGTCCCTTCAGACAATGAACATGTTGGAAAAGAATGTGTAATTTTATGCTAAATAGCAAATGAATACATTTACAGAGCATGACTGGCAGGCTTTTGTTCCTTCACTAAACAACAGTAAGAAAATAAAATGTGTTATAATGGTGTCATAATGCAAAGAGGCTGTGCTGCATAGATGATCAGTAAATCTGTGACAAATCTCTACTCTAATACTCTGGTCTTCCGACATGCAGAGGTCTTCCATTTCCTTCAGTGGGAATTATGTAGACATAAAAACCCAGGCTTCAGAGCTGTTTAGCAAACTTGGATGCCCAATTCCACCTCTTCCATGAAGCTGACTTTCCACACTGCAAAGATTTTTAGAACCAAAAAAAGACCTCCACCTACGGAATAAAATGTCCACTATGTAAAAAAGATAAATCCTGACCAAGAGACATTAATCCAAGAATTAAGGCCTTTGAAGTATAGCAATGGGAGATTATAGTAATCTCATGTCAAAAATGGAATTGTATTTCTGTTGAATATCCATTTTTTTTAAATCCCATATTAGTCAACAGAGAGAGAAAACATGAAGAAAAAGCTACATCTTTTAAACAGGGATTGTCACAGGCTGTGAAACGTGCCTACAGTTCTAGATTTTAAGTACCCCAGAGTTTGAAGAGACTTGATTTTGACTGCCGTGGACTCCAGGCAGTATTCAGAACTGGCAATTTGTCACTGCCTGGAAATCTCCATACTGTAATGCAAAGGCAAGCAGAGATGTGTAGCACGAGTCTACAACTGACACAATAAGCATATCCTATATCTAAGAACTTTGTGTCTTGCAAGAGGAAGAGCCCCTCCTCTTCTCTCCCTTCTTTTCATTAGTTTCCCTTTACTCCCTTTTCTCTGTTTTTCCTTCTTCCTCTTTCTTTTCCTGTCTGCTCCCTTTTTTGTTGCTTTAAAAGCAATATATTATCAAGGTTGTGATGAGAAGATCTTTGCTCAGCAGTCACTCCTGACAGGTAAGTCAGTTCCCCCCATATTTATTCCTCACTATTCCTTCTTCTGTGGCCTGTTCCTTTACATTTGACCTTGCAGGAGCAAATAAGTGCTGACTAGATGGACATTTAGTTGACAAACCAACAGCTTTCAGGAGACTTCCATTCACAGGAAATTTCATGTGGTAATCATGTAAGGTCAGATTCTGCCACCACAACTCATAATGAGAAGGGAGAGTGGTTTGTAACTAGGCAGCAATTCACAGGTAATCTCCAGGGAGCAGACTGTCCAGCCTTCAGTGAGGGGGACAGTCATGCATTAGTCACCTCGGTGACCCGGCGACCTCTCCGTTACAAATACATACATTATAAGTTTTATTGACAATCCACAACTTAAATTCATGGAACCAATTTGACATGGATTTTAACTACTGATGAACTTTTATTGACTGGTGTGTTGCTAGATGCCTTGCCTCTTACCCATTAAACGCTCAGTGCATGGATATATGTTGCTGCTTTTTGCATTGAACTCAACATCCAACCTTTCCTGCATTCCCAGGGAATGCGAGGAAGCTGCAAACACTTGGGGATGAACTGATGTCTCAAGTGCTATGGCACACAGCTCATGCATGACAATCCACTTTATGCCAAAGCTATGAATAGGAGTCACTTTCATTCAGATCAAGGAGTAGATCTGTTCTGTCAAAGCAGCCCAGAGGCCTCCAAAAGCAGTGAGCTGAGCTAAACAAGTGCTGGCATTAGCAGCAGGAAGAGAAGGAAGTAGAAATGAAAGTTAAGGTTGAGGACATTTTAGAAGGGACAATATCAAGGTCTGTATAATGTGACAGGGCTGGTTTCTCTTGGTATAGCATGCTACCTGAATACAGTTTCTTTGACAGAGGAGTTCTCATTTGAGTTCACATCATGTCACTTATATCCTGTAATCGCTTAATCCTGCATAAGTGATTAAGTGTCTCAATGCTGTTGTGTTCCTTTTGCTAGGTTTGGCCAGGGAATTTATTCACACTCAGGCTTACATTCAGTTTTGATGCTGAAAACAGACATGGGCAGAATCAGGACTGGTTTTTTGTTTTAAAAAAGATGGGAAGAAAGTTCTTTTGCCAGGTCTTGAGAAACAAGCCTGAAGGTGAGAAAGACACAGTCTGTTTCCAGCTGTGCCTCTGACTTAATTCTTTATGTTCCTGCTATGCTCCTCAAAAAGTACAAAACAGTTTAGCATGTATAGGTCAAAATGTGACTCATCAAAGTACATACCGAGGAGGCCAGATACTGCAAAATACCACTATTATGTGCAAAGCCAAAAGCAGGCTTTTTCATGAGCAGGCCCTAGGAAACTCACCTATTGCCTGCATTATCCAGATTACAGTCAATACTCTGGTATTGGATCTTGGGTTACAGCATAAACTTTCTCCAGCTTCCATCTGTTTATCACTGAGAGACTTTTATTTGCAATACTCATATTGAGCAAAACTTGCATTTTGAAACCTCTAAATAGCAAGTTATTGTTCCACAAAGGAAAACAAATTAATCAAATCGGTAATTAAAAAGTTCTCAAGTGCAAAACTGAAACATAGGCGAAGGAGTGACAGATTTTCGCTGGAAATCCATGAGGACATTAGGTGGAACTGTGCTACCAAGGTATTGGCCACAGTGGGACATAGATACTGTGCTGTGCCTTTGTAGAGTAGCAGTACCACGGATGCAGGAATATTACAAGGTTACAGCTGTGCTGGATTGAAATCTAGTCTTTTGAATCCAGCAGTTCAGAAGGTTTCATGTGTCACTGGAAATAAATAATGTGAAATGAACAAAGACATCAACTTTTTTTTATACATGCACATGGGCGTCTGTGCTTATATGTGTGTATACGCATATATATAGTGTATATAGAGAGAAGTGAACATTCTTAAAAGCTATATATGTATATGTGTAGCATCTTATACATATAAATATATGGTCCATCATTCTAATTCCATGCACAACTGCACTATAACCATTGTGGTTTATGAGATCACACTTCATATATGCATGACTCACTGGCTTCATTCATGTTTCCATATGTATGTAGAAACATAGCAAAGCAGACATTCCTAGAGACATTGCAGGACAACCTCATTGAGATGGACATTCTCACCTCCTCTCGACATGACGGTGCTTACAATGATGGGTATGTGACACTTACGTGGTCTTCCTGTTTACTGTACAGTCATTATGATCCTTGCATGAAAGCATTTGGTCTCTATCAATGATGTTTAAGGGGAACACCATTGCTGGCCTCTTCCAAGATGGTTTTAAAAAAATGAGGGGGCTTGGAGCACTGTGTCCTGTACATATTAATGGCAGACTCATTAGTATGCTATTGAGCCACAGCATGCCATTTGCTTTTTTTCCTTTGCTGTTTTGAAAGTCATTTCACTGGTAAGAAGTACCTACAGCAATTTTAAATCCCATATAAACTAAGATTAGTTTAATTTTCATAAATATCTTAAACCATTATTGTGCTGGCAGCCTGATACTTCATTCTTAAACTGGTATTTTCCACATACCTTATCTTACAAGTGTCTGCTGGTGGTGTATGTAAGCCAAGCCTTTGATTTTGACTTAACCACCCACTCTGGCATCTTTACGTAACTTTTGATCACTTAACTTTTAAGTTATAAGCAACTTTTAACTTGACACTTAGTGCCAAAACTGCTGACCTTCTGTTGGCAATTTCTAATTTGGTAGCCATCATTAACTGAAGATCTAATTGGTGTACTGGAATGCTGCAGGTACCTCTTTGCTCAGAACAGATACATCTGTGTCTAAATAAATACTTTCCAAAACACAGGACAGTATCTGAGTTTTTGTAAAAATTAATGTTTTGATGTAGAGCATTAGCAGAAATAATGAATCTTTCTCTAATGCTCAGCAGTCATGCTTAGAGTGCCAATAAAACCATGGCTGTAATAATACAAACACCTATTTTGGAGAATTATGTGTTACTTTATACTGCACGAATCAGTGGCTTTTCTGCATGGTGATATTTCTGCATGTGATATTTCCCCCTGTGACTGCACAAGTGACTTCAAGGGGAAAATAGAGTCACGTCTTCATCTGGTATAATCCACTGGCTTGACTGACTCCCATGGATCCATGCTGACTGCATTTACGCTGGCTGCAAATCTGGCCCCATAAACCATGGCAGAAGGTGCAAACTGCACTGGGGCTGTTTCTCAGTCCTCACAAGCTGCATTTTTGTTTTACGTCAGCATGGTGATAGACGAGTCAGATCCGTTTCCCATGTTTCATTCCCGAAATTTGGATGCCTTGTACTTCATGACGTCCCACCGAAATGAGGTTTTTCATTTAGGATTCCCATGGAGAGAACTCCCATTGGGACATTTCATTTCAGGAACTCATGGACTGCAGTGAGGTTTTTTTTGCACTGACTTTCATGAGTCTCACACAAGGTCCTCATAGGCTGGCTCTCAGGCTGCGTTTGTAGTAACGGGCAAAATATGGTGCCTCCCAATGTGTCACTGGACAGGAAACGCTGTTGCCTTTGACAGTAATTCACACTTTTTAAAGGTAGGCATCAAACTGAGGTGTTCTGGACTGCTTTCTGGAAGCAGGTGCCTCTCCCCGCTAGCGATACACAGGGCTTGAATTCTGGGCTTTGATGCTTTTAGCCATGCCATTGTCCGATGCTTAAATTTGTTGGGCGGGGTCAGTGTGAATATTCCCCTCTGTGACAATTTGGGTGCCATGGAATGGCTTAAGCTCTCTTTCCCCATCTCCATTCACCAATGCCATACAAAAAAAGCTCTCATGCAGTGATCAATGAATTGGTAAACACCCTCCCCTCTTCAATCTGACCCACTCTCCTCTTCAGTCTCCGTAGGGCATTTCTGTGGGAGCGTGAGCAGGCCCCCGGTGCTGCCCGTGCCACCAGTCTGTCGTAGCTGTGCTTGGGGTATTCATCTCACTCTAACGCCAGCTCTTCCACAGAGGGGACTCCTGCCCTTGAAGGGTTCTCTGTGGCATTGTTGGTCCTGTGATTTTTTGTTTTGTTTTGGTTTGTTTTCCTTTACTCTGTGTGACTTGCCTTTGATTTTTATTCTTCTCTTTCGTGCATGCCATCCATGTCCGTAGCCAGCATTGTGTGGAGCTGCTTTCCTCGTCCTGGCAGCAGTTGCCATCCTCCCACCCCACGTCTCCCTCAGCTTCCATTTGTGTGAGGAGTCACTTGCTGTTGGTCTTTCTTCCCTCAGGCACTTCCTGTTCAAACCTGGAGGCACTTCTCCCCTCTTTTGTACAACGTCGCCGGGATATCCCTTGACATCCAGCACTGTGTACTCACCTCCCCCTAGGCCCCTTCCCAGAAGTACCTTCTCTAGGCCTGCCTTTAACCTGAAGAAACCCTATAAGTACTGTAACTGGAAATGCGCTGCTCTGAGTGCCATTGTCATCTCAGTCACACTGGTGATCCTGCTGGCATATTTCATAGGTAAGCTTATTTCTGTGGGTTTTTCTGCTTTTTTTTTCATTTCTCTACAAACCCACCTGTAATGCTAACGTTTGGGAACCAGAGGGTCAAGATCGCGGTACAGAGTAAAATGGGGAAATAAGGCCTCTGTTGACTTAATTGAGGTTGCAGTGGTATGGTAGGGAGCCTAACACATGTCCAAGAGCCAGAAGAACTTATTAAGACATGAGTCATATCTTGAGCTCCCTTCAATGGCATGCACTGTTTACTTTCTGCAGAGGAAAAGTGTACCTGGAGTGAGACAAACCCACCAGGTTTTCTAAAAACAGCCCATTAAACTAGGCAGTGAGGTCCATGTCCTAGTCACAGTCACATCCAGGTCTGTGGAAATTCTCTGCTGTTGACTTTGGTGGGAGCAGGGTCAGAACCAAGATCCTGACACGCAAAAATCTGGTTTTATTCTATCTTTCGGTGGCAAATCCTAGCCATTTAACCAATGATATTGAAGTTCATAGGGTGACCAGAAGGATGGAGAAGGAGTGAGTTTAGATTGTGGTCCAACAGGGCCTTTTTTGAGTAGGGGGAGTCAGGGAAATTTTCCTACTTGGGTGGAGAAGCAATGGATTTTTCTTGAGCTGTGCATGATCTGAATTTCTTTGGTTTATAAGGGTTGTCAGTGTTCATTGCAAAAAAGCAAAAAGCGTTCTCAGTGTTTGTTGCAAAAGTAATTGAACTGTTAGAAGTGAAAATTGTATTTTTCAGCCTGTAAAGTTGGGGTGTTACCATTAGTTTTTCTTCAGTTAGATTTGATATTTGTGTTATAAATGTCTTACAAAGCTCCATTCCTAGACTTCTATTTTAAACTGTCAGTGGTGCAAACTCTAGTTGTCAGACACTTACAGATGTGATCATAGGTAAAAAAGCCCATTTCTCATGGCACAAATGAATCTTTTTGATTTCACTGTGACTTCCTGTACACTAATGATCTATAAAAGGTTGTGGTTAGAATTACAAATCTTAACCTGGATCGAAAGATTTTTGCTTTCATGTCACAAGAATATAACTAGCACTACCACAAAGGATTGCTTTTCCTGTGTTCCTTTTATGTACACTTCTTTAATGACTGATACTTTTCCACTCCTGCCTTGCATCATACTCTGGTCACTTTTATGCCTCCTGTAAGAGGAGCAGGAATGATTAATTAACCAACATTAAATCAGCAGCAGTTTGATGAAATATGCAGTCAATTTTCATCATTTGCTACGTACATTTGGACTCGCCTTTCTCATTTGTCTGGTATTCTCCTTATGCCCTGAACATGGTTCCTTTGGACGTTATCTCAGTGTGTCAGAGGACTATCGTTATAACTCAGAATAGCGGTGCCTGTTAATTCTGACGGAGGAGGTGTGTGCCGTTTGATAGATTGAGAAGAGTTTGGCTTGCCATTCGGTAGTCTCCAACGCAAAAACCTTTTTCAGAGTTCTGAAAAGATCAGGCTCCTGTTTAAAATCACAGTTAATGTGGTTAAAAGGTAGGTCCACTGAGTGCTCTCCCATCCTTTTTTCCCCATTCAGATGAATTCTGTGGCATTTGCCAGGCTCCATGGATGGCTGGCAGGGCGCCAGAAATGCTGATCAGGTTGAACTGCTGTAATTATGGGTCATAATTACTAATTTCTAAAGGAACTATCAATTATTAAAAATCAAATTCGATGGTTCAGTTCAGCATAAACATATTTAGCAAAGATTGTCTCTACCAGACCCAGTGTTCTAATCAACAAGCAAAAAGGCTGATATTTAATTAGATTTTGATGAAAAATTGTGTTTAATTTCAAGTATAATCAATTATTAATTACTGTAATGAGTGACTCTGGCGGGGTTTACTAATTAACTCATTTAAAAATTATGAATAACCTTTTCATTTGTAATTATTTTCTACATCCTGTCAAGTTGCAGACGAGAATTGTATCACCTAACCCAAAAGAAAAAAAAATGAATCGGGGAGTCAAAATGTTTGTACTTGCAATAAGTTAAGCTGAGATATTTTGCATTCTGATAAAAACTATGCAGTTCTTAACAGGAATTTGTTCATTCTTTTAAATAACCTGTTCTATTTGCAAACCAAATTACTGTTTTTCCTCCAGTTTTTTGGGTTTTCCCCTATTTTTAGGTAGTTACATTTTCTTACAGATACCTTTCCTCATTTAAGCAGTATCTTGCTCTTTTTGATGCCAGGGGGACTATTTGAGTGGTAAGGTGTAATTTAACCATGAGTAAGAAGGTCTTATCTATATAACAGCTCATGAGTGTTGGGAACTTGGCTACTTTCCACCTGGTCTTGTTAGTTAAAACAACCGTAGAAATTATCTTTTTAATGACCATTTTCATCCTCCAAAGCAAACTGAGGTCATTGGAAAGACTCCCATTTAAGTGAAGGGACTTTGGATCAGGTCCCATGGCAGTGGCTTGCATTTATTCTATATTTTTATACACTGATCAGTTAGTGGAAATACTCCAGAGTAATGTCTAGGGCTTCAGGATGCTCTTCACAGCATCAGGCACGTTACAGTCATCCATTTAGGTATTAAAAACCACCCACTGCAGGCCTTACCTACCTGTACAAGTGTGTGGAGCTAGAGACATCAGGAGATCCACGAGGGACTCAGCTATTGGCAACACTTTTTGTGTGACAGATGCTGAGACACAACTGTGATGGGCGACCATCTGAGGCAGGCAGAGCTGCATGGAAACAACGAGGCATTGGGTCATTTCAGAAGTTCTTTGCTGAAGCCAGTTAATTTTTTAAATGCATCTGAAGCACTTGCTAAATCTTTTTTTAAGGCTAAAAGGCAGAGTTTCCATTATTTTATGGAAGTCTTTATGGTATTTAATAGTCTGAGGTTCATTTATCTTGCTGGGCTTTTTCAAAGAAGAGAAGAGGAAGCATAAATAGAAGTCCATGGAAGCCGAACGCCTGGTGTCATGTGTCAACACTGTGATCAAGCTGAAGGTTTTACAGGGCTGAGTCACTGGTCTGGAGAGATAATGCCAAACAAAATATAACAGGGTGTATTAAACACCAGAAGCTGGTTTTCATTTCAGTTAACCAGCTTTTGATTGACTTGTTCCCACCTTTTCAAATATTCAGAGGCACACACTACGGCAGTGGCAACAACGCACATCAAAGTTTTGCACACACAGAGCTTATGCAAATCTCATGAGCTCCGCAGAAGCTTGTCTCGTGGGGTGAGAATACCAAAGAGAAAAGCAGTGGCAGATCGGGGCTGTAACATTAAAATGGCAGGAACGGTACTGCAGGAACCACTGAAATGAAAAGCCTCTTTAAGCAGCTTGTAACTGAACTGCAAATTTGCTGTTCCGGGAGGTCATGAAGAGTCATCACTTTCATATTAAATTTCCCATTTTAGGATTGTCCATTCAGTTGACAGCTATACAAGGAAAATTTTCATGGCTTTTGCTGGGATGTGATGGGGTCTGTATGCCATGGAGCTCTGCCTCAGAGGGCTAATTTATAGTGAGATTCTTATGGCAGAGATAATACCATGAGGTATGTTGCTGTTCAAATACTTTGCCAGCAGAGTTTCTGTATCTGGTAGATGCCAGACCTGCTAGCATAACACTGTAAAGAATCTCTGACATTGCTGTACTGCTTGGGAGGAAGATTTCTGAGTTTAGAAACAGAAAAGACCTGTTTGATTGTCCAGATCTCCATGCCCAGCAGCTGTTTGGCTAGATCCGCGGAACAGTTTCTAAATGAATTAGTGATGGAGAATAGTTTCTTTCTTCTGAAACAGAAGGTATTATCCTCTGCCTGATGTAGATTCCAGACTAGATGGAAGTACAATTTGATGTAGTTAGGCACTTGCAATTTTCCTATACTTAAGCATGTGCTGCGTTTGCATTGCGTGAACAGCAAGAAAGATGGGCATTTGATTTAGATTAAAGTTAGGGCTGGAAAACATATTATGAAGCCAAAACAGTCATTCATTTGATTGGAGTCAGAGCTCTCTCTACTTTTCAGCTCTGTGTTCGTTTGAACTCCGTACAGATGCAACTTCACTTAAAGAACAGTGTTGCTTGCTACAGGCAAAATGCTTTGACAGTGAAACTGTGCTAGGACTATGACGTGTTTATAAAGTGTCTTTCTTTTTATTGTCTAAAAATCACCCTGAAAGCTAAATTTAGCTCAGTTTGTCCATGATTCTTTGATGCTATGTAATAAACCCAATTTAAAGCAGCTCTCCAAAGCTCTTAGCCATCTAACTAGTTAGCTATGGATGTATAGCATACCAATTACCATGGTGTTTACATGCCACTTGAGATCAATAGGAAAAGTTGCTAATGCTTAATTATTAAACTTGAGCTATATCTATTAATCCTACATTTATACCTTGATATTAAGATTTTTATTCAAGTTAAATCATAAACCAGTTTATTACCCTGCCAACAAGTTTCTTTCATTTTCTGCTTTAATATTTCTTTTCTGATCCCAGATTAAGTTCTATTTTGCTACTCTTGCCATTTGTTCTTTTGATTTACAGGGATCTTTCAATGTTTTCCATTTCCATCTTGTCTTAGATAAAATGCAGAAATGGTAGCTAAACAATCTGCTCTAGCAAAGCCTTTACATTACGACGTCAATCTGTCACCTAAAGAGGAGCTTCCAGGTCCTTTCTTGGTTCTTTCATATCTTCACAAAATTACTGCACACAGTTTTCTCAGTAACTTTGGGTCTCATTTACTTCATTTTACCCATAATCTATAAAGCCGTGAGATCCAGTCTGAAAGGTGCTATAGTATTATCAGTAATATATTTTATGTACTGTAGATGTTTGTGAAACATAACATTTCAGGATACTGGTTAAAAGGGACCATCATCAGGACCCAGCACTACCATTTTTATCTTTTATAGTAGAACTTGAATATGTGGGGGTTTTCTGTTAAAGCTGGCTCTTACTGTACCGAATGCGTACAAGCAGTTGTGGTTATTGCCACTTCCTCACTAAATCGTACGGTTCAAATGACATCTAGCTCTCTCTTTCATATGCAGTGACATTTGGGAATTATGGGCCTTATTCTTCTCTTGCACATGCTCCTCTTAAACTGGAGCTACTCCATTTACTTTAGCACTCGTTCAAATGCAGTCGGAGTTGATGGCATTGGTCCCAGTGTCTGCAACAGGAGCT
Source organism: Pelecanus crispus (assembly GCF_030463565.1). Taxonomy (NCBI): domain Eukaryota; kingdom Metazoa; phylum Chordata; class Aves; order Pelecaniformes; family Pelecanidae; genus Pelecanus; species Pelecanus crispus. The sequence continues at coordinate 222,621,325 of NC_134643.1, forward strand.
GGACCAACCCTGGAAAAGTCTGCATATATTTTTATGTATTCCTGATTCTGGACTTTGACCTGACTAAAGACAGAATATACATCAAGACAGACATTGACCCTTCAATCCAGTTTTGAATGATGATCTTGTCTTTTTTGTTCTTGAGTGCCAAATTTTGCCCCTGTGAATTATCTCGGGAAAGCTAAGACATGAAAATAGTCTCAGCCCCATGGAGAGATGCCATCAACGTGAGCTTCCGGCTGATCATTCAAAAGTGCATGGAGTTGCAGGAATGTTTTTGCATCGTTTGTTCTGTAGCAGAGAGATGGGAAGATCGCAGGGCTTTGTGTTAGTCTCAATCACGCTTCACTCTTGTTAAGGAACAAGTGAGGGCATCTGCTTTGTGTAAAGTTTACAAGCGACTGGTTGAGTAGCACTGAGCTCAGGAAAGCTGCCTGTGGGGATCTGGCAAAAGAAAGTTTCCCTGGTCAGATCCACAATGAAATAGTGAATCACTCAAATGCTTCAGCCCCAGTCACTTTACTGGCATTCCCCCATCTTCCTCTCCACATGCACACATGCACGCACAGTGCTGTGTAAAACACAGATAGATCCCCAAAGTACAGCTCAGCATAGCTACATTAAGGAATATTATGCATACATTTTGCCTGACATGACCAAGAAAAGGTGTTTGGTTGTTAGCAAGGTACCTGTACACAAGATAGTAATCATCAGAGAAATGAAAAGACACAAAATTAAAACCAAGACGGGCTACATTCGGTCTTATATTTCCACCTGTTTTGTTGTCTTTTGTTGCAGCTTTAGGTGCGTGGTGGTATGAAGTATAACTCAGATCTTATTTTCCATCACCTGCAAAGTCAGAAAGAGCTGTTTGTGTTATTAGAGGATTGTATGCATCTTTTTTTTTGGTTTGGATTTTGCATTGTATGTTTGGATAGCAGCTACTGTTAGCTTTATAGTTTAGCATAAAGGAACTACAAGCGATTTAACCTCGGCTTTAAAATAAAGGTGATAAAGGTACAAGATCCCACTTTAAAGCTATTCTTGTGAAGATCAATTCATTCAGGTAGGCGTTAAAAAACTCACCGTAGAAACTCCATTGAAGAACATTCACTGTTTTGACCTAAAAAAGATCTGTAACCTGACATTAAAAGTGTGGGATTGGAGAAATATAGGATGTTGTATATGCTATTGAAAGAGAGCCACTGCCAGAAAATATTACTGGAAAAGTATAGTAGAAAATACTATAAACCCACTAATTTTGTTACAGTTGCCCAGTCTGGGCAAACTGGGAAGTATTAAAATTTAGGTATTCCATTTGATGGCAATGTGTTCTGAACTCGGTGGCAAAATTTCTGCTGTGCAAAGCGGTTAACACTTCTTCAAAGTCTACACTGATAAAGAGCTTGGTCAAGTACTGCATCTTTTAGGAACTAATTCAGTGTTTATTGGAAGCAGGAAGAAGTAGGAAGGTTCCCATAATTTTCATTTAAAAGTCTTAATTTTCAACGTTAAAAGCCATAAACACCATCAGATCATGTAAGCTGACCTCTTAGGACATTGAAGGCTAGTAAACTCCAGCTACTTATTCTACCATTTTTACATAGGTAAGTCATATACCCACTTCTGTTCACTTTTTCCCAACTTATACATGTAAGGATCTCATTAGCTCTTTTTGGCTATAAAAATTACATTAGGAAATTGTTATACGGCATCTTCTTGTGCTTACTCCTTAAGTCGTTTTCACTATCTGCTTTCCAGTTGCCAGTGTCCCACTTCATGGACACAACTTGCAATCCATTATCCTAAGTGTATAAGCTGGCCTTTGACCCATTTTGTTTGAACGTTAAGCACATGTTGTTTGAATAATTCAAATTTAGTAGCTGTCCAGCTCTTCTATTTATTTGTTCTGTCCTCATCATTGTATTTGTCACTTGAATAGTCTTTGAGTCATCTGCATGTTTAGTCAGCCATGATTTTATATTTACTCACACAACATTGATGTAACTGTTGGATAATTTCAGGCTGACTGTCAGTTGTTTTCACAAGAAATTTTAACATTTGATGGTTATTCACCAGTGATGATGATTTTAAGGTATTTCAGTTAGATTTTAAGCACACATATACATTGTTTTTTACCATTGGAAAGTGCTTGTTTCTTTAATTGAAAGTCATACCAAATTAAATAAAATGTCTTACTAAACTTGAGTCTTGTCAAAAAATGAGTAACTGTTTGTTTCTTAAGATCTGTTTTTCAGAAAAGCAATATGGTTGGCCTGAGTTACCATACATTCACTTTCTTTATTCTTTGTCAGTTGAATTCTGTGTTATGTTTTCCATTATTTTGTCTGTAATAGATGTCAGGCCACCCTATTTAAGTGACTTGCATCCTCTTCTTTCCCCTTCTTAAATATTTGTACAGCATTAACCCTGTTCGATTCTCTTGGTAGCTTGTTCAGTATTAATCAGTGAGTCAGATTCCTCTTCTGCTAGCTCATCTCATTTACTGGGTTAAATGAGCCTGCAGATTTAAAAATGTTTGTCCTTGAATAGTTGTAGTTTAATATAATTCTTGGTTATTAATGGACTGGAAAAAAAACCTATTTCCTGTGAAATAATTGCATTATCCTACTTATTTTCAAAAAACAGAACAAAAATTCATACTGAACACTTTAGCCTTTGCTATAACATTATTAACAATTTCCACACCTCCATCAAGTAAATAGCTATATTGTTGCTCAGTTTGCTAGGTTTCAATACACTTTAAAATGTTCTATTGTTCTTTGGTTTTTTCAAGCCATATTTCTTTTTCTTCATGTCCTCAGCTTCCTTTATCAACTCTCTGTATGGTCTTAAATTTATATAGATTACTTTGTGTTTCCCTATTGTTCTGGGGTTTATATATTACTTTTTTTTTATTTCTGCTTATTGTTTCATTATTTTGACACTGAATGAAGAGGTCCTTTTGTCAAAGTCTATCCTGCTTCCTCATTGTGGGATCACTGGAAGAATGACTTCCATTTAGAAGTAGTCCACCAATATGACTGATTCTTTTAACTGGTCGAAAGCAGGTTGAGGCTGTATATCCAGAGGGCTCCATCTGATCTTGGAGTTTGTATCAGTGTGCCATGAAACCACACATCAGTCACATAATGTCACAATTAGCCCCTTAGATGCCTTATCCTTTCTTAAGTTTAAGAATCTTTAATACAAGGAGGGACGAGTTAAATTCCATCTGCTTCTATTAAATGTAAGATATGGGCTCTCAGCTTTTATAAGCTTTTATCAGTTGCTTTTAGTGAGTTTTTATAGTTGCTATAAGCCCCCAGAAAAGAAAATAACAGCATGCTGACACCGAAAGTGCTGGCCTTGCCTTTATGACAGTGGCACAGATGTGCTGCTATAATCTTCATTTCACAGCTTACATTGACCTTTGCACACAGACACTGAAAAGGAATCAATTTTACAGATCTTAATATCTACTGGAAGGAGTTCTTCTCGAGTCCATGTTTTTATTTCATACTAATTACTGTGAAATAACATAATTTAATTGCAGTTAAATAAGTGGAGACAGAAAGAAATGTTTCCCATACTGGTCTTTCTTTCAGTGTTTTTAAATACCATACATTTTTGTGGGTAACTCGTCATAAGAGTAAGCTCACTTAGGGATATTACTGACAGTGAAAACTATGCCTCAGTTACAGTTTAGTGTATCTGTCCCATCCTTTTCTAGCATAAATTAGAAGACGGCTTCAAAGCCTGATTTGCAGCCAGGTCATACTTTTCTACTGAGTATGTGCATCAATGCATTTCCTAAGGTTTTTTACCTGCAGTTAAAGTTGAGCTATGTGGTAGATATACATCTTTATAGTGTTAAGTGAAGTGTTGTTGTTAAGTATACTGCCTAGGTAACATACTAGATGACCTGTATAAGTAAAGAACAAAAAGTCCAATCCACTCTCTCCCTTTGCGACAAGATTTCAACAGAACTGTTTATGCTGAAACTTAAAAGGCCAAAAAGACCACTTCCACAGTTCACTGTGAGATATCAGAATCTGATGCTCAGTAAATAGATAATTAGAGGTTGTTGAATCTCTTGTGTTTAAGTGAAAAACTAGTAAACTCTTCCACCATCACCAGCTTTTCCTATGTTTCACTTTACTTGATTTTATCATACCTTAACTTCCAAGTCTGTCCTTATTGCAGTCAGAAGCTTTTGACTAGAAAGATGATGCGAACAGCATATGTTAGCTGTTTTCAAATATGGTAGCACATAACACAGCAGCAACATCGCACCTTGTTTGCCTCGTACAACTGTAACATCACTTAATTATGCAAAGAGACTCTTTAAAAAGCAAAGCAGAACAAGGCAGTTAGCAGAGATGATGGCTATGCTTACACTAAGTATTTGAAAAGAAACTCTAATTGGACTATCAGCGGAGCAGAATCTCATTTAATTATGGCAGAAATGAAAATGAAATCAAGCATCAAAAGGGCTTCCTGAGGCTTTTGGTGAAAAAGAATCCCACAATCTAAGCATAATGATATTCCAAACAGTATTAATCCGAGTGGTCAGTAATAGTTTATTTATATTAGTGTACCTTCTCCAGTCAAGCTGGGTCGTGGGCTACTCCAGGTTGTGAAACATGTACATAGGACCATTCTGGGCATCCAGCTGGTGCAGAATGGGTGCATTTCTGTACTGTTAAACTCTTATGATGGTCACACCCATGCTATCTATTGAGAATGATCTCTGGTCCTTGCTAGCTGAACTGTGTACAGGAATTCAGAAGGTATTGGCTGACCAGAGCCAAAATCATGGTAGGGTCCCTTCTGACAAATAAGTGGTGTAGACTATCAAGTTCCACTGCTTGGTACTGTTTAATTCACTACTAAAAATGTAGTCTTTGGGTTTGAAGGGACAAGGCAGTGTACTGTGTCCCTGCGCAAGCACTTTGATACATTTGTAATTAAAGATGAAACAAAATTATCATGGCCTAAGTAATCACATGTGAACATACCCTAAATAGACTTGTGAGAGTACAGGTCTGGATCCCTGCTGACAGTGTAGTCATTCACTTATGCAAAACTTTGCTTTTGGATCTACTGTGATTTTATATTCATATTGCAGAAGCATGGAGGTAATGGAGAATCATAACACCTCTTTTCTATTAGGAAGAACAAACAATAGTGTGTGCTTTATCATATCCCCAATCCACCCAGAGCTGGCTGCCACAGAAGTAGAAAATCTAAGTTCACACATGCTCAGTTGGGACCTATTTAGAGTGCAGTAGCAAAATTGTCTGCATTGAGTATATTCCTTCCCTTTCCAACCCCCTCCTACTGCTACCAACCAGGCTGCACATATGGCATCCCTAGAAAGCAATTGAACACGCTACAGTGCTGGAGTTGCCAGGGTTGAGTGGCAATTTCTGTGCAATTGTTCTGCTCAGCATTGGGCCAGTGGAAAAAAAATAGCCTGTGATCAGGGAATTAAAGGCTATTACAGAGTACGTATGCATACAGGGGCTGATCTAAAATCACACAAGCAATCTTAATTCTGTTCTTTGCTCACTTTTGAGTGCTTGACTTGGCGGACTTTGAGTTTCTTTAGCAAATGCTTTTTTTAGGTGTAATTAAATATAAAGATGGCTGTGGGCCTTTTAAGAGAACACTGTGGGTTGCACTTGCCAGTACTTGCCTTAATCTATGGGCTGGATTTAGTTCTAAGTCCAAGGGAACAAATCATCAGGTTGTGTTAAGTTTCGTTATTGAGAGAGCTTTTCACACTGATCTGAACCATTCACTTAGATTTATAGTACCTGAAAGCACTGTGCTGGATTTTGCCCATGGTCTCTGGACAGAAAAAAATTTCTAGTGTCATTAATTGTGCTGTGTCACCCATTTTATCAGCTTTCCCAGACTGTACGTTTGTATCCATTTGCTGAGCTTCTGTACAGAAAAAAAAAAGGAATTTTTCCCTCTCCAGATGAACTGTTGGAACAATCTGCTTGTTTTTCAAGTTTATGTAAAGAAAAATTAAAAAAGAAATTAAAAGATTCTTCGCCTGCTTTAAACATACCCGTGCATTTGTCATCTGAAGCAGTTAAAGCAATGAGATGTTCTTGAATACATGTGCAGGTTAAATTTTTTCAGATCTCTTCAAAAAGTCACCAAGCCGATAGGATTCTGCTTTAGAGCTCAGTTTTGACAATGCTGATGAGCACTCTGGCCCTGATCTACAAAATGTGTAAATTTATACTGAATTTGAAGCACCTCTATTGTGCTCTTGAAATCACTAGATTTAGTCAGGCTAAGTAAAGCTCAAGTTAAACCTGTGCTTTGGACATCAAGGGATTCAGAGACTGTCATTTTGTTAATTTTTCTTATATCAACTAGCACAGCCCAACTGGGGCTCCAGTGCTATTAGAACGTGCATGGTGACTAATAACACTGATGCAGTTTTCAGCTGATTTTAGAATTAAATCACAAGCAGCACTCTCAAATAATTTCCTTGCCTTTATAATAAAATCATGTTCGTGTTCAGGATAGATGAGCAGACAGCCATGTGAGAGATCAGCTCACACATCAAATTCTACAGCAGTGTTTAGATCTTAACCCTTAAACTGGGATACTGGATTTAAACTCTGATCCCACCTCTGTTGTGCTGGGGTGATAGAAGATGACAGGTATTGTTTGTGGCTTTTAAATAGCAAACTGTATTTTTTAGACGTTAAGCAACCTGTTATATTAATTTGGGAAAGCAAGTTTTCTGACAATACCTGGTGGAGATAATAAGGAAGGAAGCATGTGAGAGGTTGTTGATTTACCTATGTAAATTACACCCTTTTTAATTAGGGTCTCACAGTTTATATGTGTGTAATGAAATGGCATTTGTAAAATTATACTGTCTACAACAGGCTAGCCCAGAATTTTAGTAATTGCAAAGCAAGGTAGGAGGCCCTCTGGTAGGGCTGCCTGTCCTCATTTCTCTAATTGAAGTGAGTACCCCAATGGGAAAACCATTATTTCTAATATTATATACACAAATTAAAACTCCATTTAGAGGTACAGTGGGACCATCTTATAATTGACTTTGATCTTGAAGAAATACCTCAGTAATATTTATAGTAATTTGGTCTCTGCCAGAAAGGGTATCTAGAAGGGAAAATATTATTTTACTGAGAAAGGCCTGAGCACGTGTAACACCGAATTTACTAGAGCTGTGGGGGCTGAAATAAGTTTCTTCGGTGCAGTAAGCTGCCTAATAGCAGCAAAGTGTTGCTGAGGTCCATCTTTCAACTTCCTATTCTACTTTCACAGTGGTGTAGATGGTGAAGGAAATTACGGATTGTATTTAAGCAGACAGCTCCTTGGATAAGCCACACCACCTTTATTTTTACTGTAGGTTGACATTTAAAAAAATCCTCCTAAAAACCCCATAAAAATATTTAAATATACCCATTTAAAACTGCATTTTCCCTTTTCTACAGGAAATTACAAGCATCCAGCCAGCTACTATAGCACTGGAGGGGCCAGTGATCCTCTATTAGCGGTTTGAATGGACAGGCAATCACTTGAAAGTCTTTGATCCCCAGGGGTAATTAGGAAGACATTGAATAGGAAGTGCTGACTCTTTGCATTGAACAAACATTGAGTTTAACTGCTTCATTTTATAACATGTCTTTCTAGTCACTTCCTTGAAGGTTTCAAAGAAATGTGATGCTTCAGCTGGAAGCTTTTTTTCTTCCCTATTAAGAGCAATTGGGAACTAAATTAAAATATAAAGTGTTCTCTTAAGAAGGAACTAATACTATTTGGTAGACCATCTGCTTCTATCTTGGAAATCTTTGATGCAGCTCTTCAGTCAGGAGGGGTCAAAGAATAACTGGTTTGTGTGAAATACAAGCAAGTAAATGCATTTGCAGCCAGGATTTTAGGTGATAACCACAATGCTTTGTTTTCCTGAGAGGCAGTTCATTCTGCTGGCAAACTTTTAAGAGATGGGAAGCTCTCCACCATTTGAATTCCTCCTTTGCACATGGTGATTCTGATTGAGGGAAGGAGGAAACTTGACTTAGCTCTGAAAGAAACGCTTCTGGTACTGGCATAGTTTGAGCTCTGAACTTGGAGGAACGGTCAGGTAGCAGGCAGGGTCCCAGGTAATAACTGGATGTATCCCATAGCAGGTGTCTATACCGAGCTGGCTGTGAAGGCACCTACCTCTTACTTTAGGACATTTGAGGTCCTAAAAAACCCCATAAACAAACACAACACAGCTATCTCTCTGTTTTATCATCTAAATCCCTCACCCTAATCTGTGCACCCAGGGATGGGTGGATACAGATTCTCCAGTTCTCAGCATGAAGAACCCGCAGCCCAGCCCAGCAGAGTGTCTTTACCCCCAGTCTGTGAAGGCTTGCAAACCCTTTTTTCTCACTGAAGGTGGATCGCTGAGTGGTCAGGAAGGGGGCCAGATGGGGAATTTACAATAGTGAGCATTACCCTAAATGTCCCTCCTTCTGCTTTTTTTTTGTTTTTCTGAACTATTGTCTTGTGTCAAATTAATCAACAGGCCAGGAAGCAGAGCCATGGGACCTCCCAGCCACAAACTGAGAGTCTTCACTTAAACAGCATGTAATCAAGCTGCCTTTTGGGCTCCCTTCCTTTGTGACCTATTAATTTTACATTTCTAACTGCACAGCAGCCCTGATCCAGCTGGGTTGTGGAGAGCGCTGTGTGCAGGATTCTCTGTTCCCACATGGCTGCAGTCCTGTCCTGGTGTGCCAGCTCACATTCGTTCGGGCAGAGGATGATTTCTGAAGTCAGGTTTTCCATTCCTTGAGTAAGAGCTTTAAGCCACAGAAGGAAAGCATTTACTCATAGGAAGTAATTTCAGACGCTAGAAATGACACAGAGCTCTGTACAGATTTTTTGGTCACAAGGTAGCTGCCAAAGTCCATGCAAGAATCCATCTCTCCTTGCCCCACAATGGCTGGCTCGGTGACCCGGGGATGTATGTGCAAATGGTGTGAATTCATGATACTGCAAACCATTGGGATCTTTAGTCAGGATACTAGATTTCAGTTCCAGACCTGAGAACGTGTTAGGTACTTGAGTACTAAATAACTGCAATACTCAAAGTGTCCCATGCCCTTAGATGAAAACAACAGCTTGGATCTGTCTGGTCCAGAACTTGACTTTACAAACAAGGAGAGCAGGTACAATATACGGCATCCAGGCTGGCTGCTTTTACCCTCTTCTGACACCAGCAGGGCCATGGAACCACTTCAGTCCTCGACTCTTGCTGTGTTGGTATGTTCTGCCACGCTGGGACACGGAAGCCTTGTCCAGCACTGAAATGCAACAGTGGTGTAAGAGAAAACAAACCGGTTGATTTCTTTTTCTAATGTTTTACTGTTTCTATTCTCCTTAATCTTACGTGCCTCTTCCTTGATTTATTGAAGATTGACAAACCAGTGATTATTTCATGCTGAAAGGCTCCTTTTCATAACATTGAATGTCACAAAAATATGATTAATTCTGCAACAGTCAATTCTCCCACTTCTACAGAAATCATATAATTTCAGTGTAGAGAGAGACAGTTATCCAGATAATTACAGTCAAGTTTATTCTGGAGACAGGAGTGAAAGCAATACATTTACTTGAGTCAAAATTAGCCCTGTGTAATTCAGTGGTGGAATTTAGCTTTTTTTCAATTAGGATAAAAAGCAAACCTCAGGTCTCATTTTAGAGAGTGTGTTATTATAAGTCTGATTGTCGAACCTGAAGGTTAGAGAGGAATATGTAACCACCACATATCTTAGGCTTTCACAAAAAGAGGGGAGAGCAAAGAAACAAGCTGTATAAATGTCTTCTCAACCGCTGCCTGAGTTCCGGCTGCTTTTGCTATTCCAAATCCCTTTTACTCTTTTTCTTAGCTTCCCTTTGCTTTTTCCTAACCTTCTTCTTTTTCTCAGTTTCTCTCAGTCTGTATTTTTCACACCTTCCTCCCCTTTCTTTCTTATTTTTATTCTTGTTCATTATGGCATCAGTGCCTCTCAGCTGTTTCTTCTCACACTGTCTTTTCCCGTTCTCTCCTTTGCCCCATGCTGTGCTGAGGGGGCTTTGGAAAACTGTTCTCCCAACCAGGAGTGGTCCTTTGCCTTGCGTTGGCTTTGGCTTTGCTGTCACCAGTGCAGTGAGGTGCCTGTAGAAACCAGGAGAGTAGTGAAGCCAAACTCTTCTCCAGATCAAGCCCAGTGTTGGTACAGCTGAGCTGAGGAGGATGGAGCGGCTGTGCAGAGAAGCCTGGCTTTTCCTAAGCTTCTGTGCTCCCCGGTGTTATTTATGCAAAACATACTGACATCCTTAGATAAATATGGATTAAAAATATGGAGCATTCTTAGTGCAGAGACTGACTAGATTTTTCAAATGACAGCCCCGAAAGACTTTCTGTCTTGCCTGCATGCCATTCACTCTCTGTGCTTGCTGTCAATCCAGGCTGTGCACCGTGCTCACGGTGGCGATGATTAACTTGTTTTTGTTGAGCTTCCATTCTGAGAAACTCTTTTTTCATTGTTCAGGGCAAGATCAGTTAACTGTAAAACTGTTGTTATTTAATTCATTCCTTAGATTCTCTAGGAGCTTCGCCCGGGTGAGGCATCGCCAGGCCAGCAGGACTTAGCTCTGAGAGGACAGGCAGAAGGCAGCAGCAGAGCCTGTGAGCCGCTGTGAGAACACATTTAACAGACACTATCGAAGCAGCTGGTGGCTTTAGCCGTAGCCTTAATTTCAAACATCGTAATTGATTGGTTTGGTTATTTATTACACTTAGCTTGCTGCTTTGGGCAAAGCAACAAGCTAATAAAGGGCCAGCAGTGTGGTTTTCAATTTTTTGCTGACTGGTGTGGTTTCTGGGGGTCTCATATGCTTCAGTAAGCATGTCTTGTCTTTTCTTCTCCCTGTGATCTATCACAATCATCTGCCTCTCTCTGCTAACTCCTTCGCTCCATCAACCTGTCCCAAGAAGTGTCTATTTTCTTGACCATGTGAGTTATTATCTTTGTTTGTCCTTTTTCATCCTAAATGCTGTACCAGTTTCTTTGTTCTCTACTCCGCTGAGTAAGTTGTTTTGACTTTAGTGTTTTGCTGTGTCATAAGCAAGTGGCAATAATACAAAGAAACCCAAAAGCCTGGGTCTCTTCAAAACAAACTTGGAAACAATTTTCCTCTTTATTTGGCTTCACAGCATCAGCTAATGTTGCTTATGGCCTCCACAAACAACTATGGAGTAGGAATAATGCAATACAGAAAGAGATGTGTTAAAACCTAAAGAATCATGATCCTGAATACTTGGTTCCACCAGTAGGAACTTCGATTTATTTGAATGGTTAAATAGCTCAGCTGATGCTAAACTGTTTGTAAATTTGCTTTGCTAAAGTGAATCTGAGTCCAGCAAATGAATAGCCACATCACAGTGCCGTGGTTGAAATGCTGAACTCAGCAAAGTAATCCAACCCTGAAAGGAGTAGGTTTGGCTTCCTTCTTTTCCCTACCAAGGCGGCAGCCAGAGGTGACTCAGGACTGAGGATAAGCTGGTTTATTCTGCCACAGAAAATTCTGTTACCCACTCAGCAAGTTTCAGGGCACTTTTTGCTAGCACTTAGCTACAGTTAAAAGGTTGTGCAAGTCAAAGATTTGATGTCAAAACGTGAGCATAATGGGCCAGATGCCCCAGATGCCTTTATGTCATCTAAGTTGTTGGTGTTGAAACAGCCCAGAGAGGACACATGCAGGGTTTCCCCTAAGTATCGTTTCCATTCCAAGAGAAGGCAGACAAAAGAGTTTTATTAGCCATGGGAAATATAACCAAAGCTTCTGCAAAGAGCATGTCATGAGGCTTCCTAGGCAGTGAAAGCTACATGGTATTTTACAAAAGGGTACACTTTAATGATTGTTAATTGCAGCGTGCTCTTTTAATACATGGGGAGCCTTCAATATCTGAATATCTACTGAGCATCATGTTGGGGAGAGAGAGGGAGAAGAACACGGGGGCTTTTAGGAGGACATTTGCTCTTTGTGAGCCACATCTTACATCTAGCTGAGCAGAGAGAAAAAAAAAAAGCCAGAGAAAATGTCAACAGTGAGTTCAATTGACCTGGAGACTGAGAACATCAGGAATCTCAAAGTATTTTTACAGCTTCACTTTGCTTTTAGGAACATTAACACTTCAAAGTATATGATTGTACCACTCATCCATGGTTCCAGGGTTTTTCCCTAATTGTGGTCTTTTCCCCCCACACACAACTTTGCATCAATTTAGCACAGAACAAGGCTGATTTGTGCCTCTCCTAAAATATTTAAACAACTCTGTGCATCAACAGTTTTACACACCCCAAAACATCCAATGCTGTTACTACTTGACTTTTTAGCATGAGTATGGCAGTTAGGGGGAGCAAGCTGAAGACTTGCTATCTTCCACCAACTTGCCAATGTGTTGGTATTTGGAAGATAGTAATTATAAACACTTAATCAGGTGATTTCTTAATAACATACCTGCTACCAGAGTGTGTTTCCAAAGTAAATCAGACTCTTTGTTCTGGTTTCAGGAAGGCTTTTGTGGTTATTACCTACCTGCAGCAGAGATGCATGATGTCTCTTTGCCTTATGGGTGGGAATATTTATAATCTTTTATTTTGTGTTTAGAAACATCAAATCAGAAACCCTGAATAGAGCACTAGCTCCAAGCTTTTGCACTCCCTTTTCTGAATTCTTTTTAAGTCACTTAGTAATCAAAATACTTTTCAAATAATTCTCAGATTTTTGCAGTTTTATATGCATGGAGTATGGTACATCTCATTCTCATGGGTCATCATTGGAGACCTTCTTACAGCCTTTCAGTTCTTAAAGGGGGCTTATAAGAAAGATGGAGAGAGACTTTTTACCAGGGCCTGTAGTGACAGGTCAAGGGGTAACGGTTTTAAATAAAAAGAGGGTAGATTCAGATTAGATATAAGGAAAAGATTCTTTACTATGAGTGTGGTGAGACACTGGCACAAGTTGCCCAGAGAAGCTGCGGATGCGGATGTTCAAGGTCAGGTTGAATGGGGCTTTGAGCAACCTCATCCAGTGCAAGATGTCCCTGCCCATGTCAGGGGAGTTGGACTAGACGAACTTTAAAGGTCCCTTCCAACCCAAACTATTCTATGATTCTTTGATCTATGATCTATGTGATGATGGGATCAATGTACACAAGAAGCTTTTTACTTTAGACAAAATCAATTAACCAAAGACAAAAGTTAACATATTAATTCAAGCCTTTTATCTCTCTGTGATAACACAAACAGTATCTATGTTCAGATAATTCTGTTATATTTTCTATGTTGGGACATTGTAAGACACTTTGAAAACATTTAGGAATGAGTGGTGACGTGGAATGGTTGATTCCCTTGCTCAAGGGGATGGATAACATGCAGAAAAGCTGTAGGTAGCCATAGGACAGAACTGGTAGCACTTCCAGGCTACGAGTTCTGTCCTTAGATTGGAGCAAGGTTTTCCCCTCATTAGTCATTTCCTCTCAGGTGTTTTTAAATGCATTTTGCACGACCAGAATAAATGTCCATAGCCTTCCCACTACACCCAAAACAATGCTGACTTCTTCACTTTTATTTTCTTGCTGTAAATAATCATCTACAACCAACAAATTCCTACAAAGGAGAGGAAGGGAAACAATGTCCTTTTGGGGAAACAATGGCCTTTCAATGTGTTCCTAAGAGTTTGTGTGGCACTTAGACTGTGATTTCCAAAGGACAGAGCAATTCAAATGGTTTGGTGAAAAAAAAAACAAACCACTGGCTCAATTCCTGCCTGAACCAGTGGTGCCCAGTATAAGCTCATGCACATCACTGTAATATGAAGACATCTGGTAGATGGAGCTGGGATTAAGCACTTAGGGCCAGCAGAAGCATCTGGACTGCTTGTTGTCTAGGATTGCCTGAGGTTGGAGGTATGAACAGCACAGTTTTCATTCTGCTTTGAACTGCAAACATCCATGCGGTTAAACGTGGGAACTTGCACGTGCTCAGAGCACCTAAGCCCCTGAGCTCTGTAACAGCTCAGCGGCACCTGGGTAACTCTCCGGTCCATGGAGAGGTCCAGCCTGGATGGCATTCTCAGGCAGCGTCCAGTACTGAGCTTAGCATAAAAACCGCTGACTGAGGGGTGCATGAAATGCCTGTTAGGGCTTGTGAACCTGTGAGCATAGAGTAAGTTAAGTGAATTAACACACAATCACATTTAAATGCCCAAAACAAGTGAACTGAGTCAGTCCTTTAATCTGCTGTATTTCTCTGTTTCCTTTTTGTGAAGTAGAAATAACAGATTCCTACCTGATGAGGTTTCATGAGTTAATAGCTTTGAAGTGCCCAGGCACTCCTGATGATGAGGGCCGTATAAACGTAAAGATATTATACAAACATAGCAATGCCAAATGCTTGATGCAAATTCATTGCTCCTATTCTGATTTCCTCTCTTCCCTTGCACAGTTTCTCTGCCAAGTAAATATACTCCTTTCAGATGAAAATACAGGCCACTCTGCCTAAAGTGTCCTGGTTGAATTACCAGTTGTGTTGGTAGCATTCCTTCTTGGTATGTGTACCCATATAAAAATGTTCAAGTTTTGAACTGGTCTGCGGGAGACCTTCCTCACTGTGCTTCCTTGCTTTTTGGGAGTTTCAGGAGAGTATTTTCATTCTTAATGGTTAAGAATTCATTAACAAAACCGGTACCCGCTTAAATGGTAAAAGGAGAGTTTTGCTCTCATTGTGTTTTGTGATGTTGTAGTAGTGCAAAGACAAGCTTATTCACGTTAGTAAATGATAGATGACCTAATTGAGACTGAAGTGGAAAAAATCACTGATTTTGCTAAATTGCCTAAACATGCTGGTTTTGGAGAACTACTCAGATTACTTTTCAGTCCTCTTGAAAAGATTGTTCCTAATGCACAGGTTTAAATAAACTAACCGCTTGTCCCTGACAGTGTTTGCCAAGCTCAGATATATCTTTGTGAATAAAATGAGAACTATAAGCAATGGAAATGCTCTATTTCTTTACTGGTTTTGACTCTTGTTCTTTATGTTAAATGGCTGTGATGCTAGTGCCATTGTACAGTTTCTTGGAGAAATTATAGTGTAAAATATCAAGGCGTTCCCTTAAAAAAGAAATGTCATTCCAAGTATAGCAAATATCGGATCATTTAGCTGTGTAGAGCCTGAAGCTAAAGTGGATACTGATTGAGTATGAAATGTTTATGTTGGGGACAGAAGAACTGATACTGGAATCCACATTCTTTTGCTTTATATTTTCAAGGGGCAAGTATTGGTTGTGTAAGCATATGATTTTCCATACTCCTCATACATGTGTTTGCTTTTTAAGTATTCTGTCTTCTTCCTTAACTTCACTTGTCTTTATGTAATGCCTCAGAATAGATTCATGTGTGTACTGGATGACTTTGCCTGGCCCAGAAACCTACAGAGAGCTATGCCCTGATGTCACACAAATCTAAACAGTGCTGCCTGTTTTCAGATCTTGAGGATGTATCTTTGATCTGAATAGGAGAAGCTGAGTTATACTAAGGAGTGCTCAGAGTCACTCGCATTCCTGGTGCTGAGCACAAAGGCATATGTGCAAGATGGATCTTACACTGCCTTAGTTTTTACTTGGTCTTATTCAGGAAAAAGCTGTCAGAGATGTCTGTAAGAGCTTCTGTGTATAATTGGTGGGTAAACAAAAAAAAAAAGGTGCCTACATAATATGCTATGAATACAGCAAAATAAACCAGAATGCAGTTTCCTGGGATTTATTGGTATGTTGATAAATAATAGTCCTTGTATTTCTGTGTTCATTGCATTGTCACGCCAGCCTTGGGAGCTTTCTGAAACACTGTGCCTGGTTATTCCTTCATGCGGGCCACGAGTGGTTCTACTGGAAGAAGCAGAGTGGATTGGCACAGGTGATCTAAAATGAGTTTCAGTGGGCGGAAAGACCTAGGGAGTTGGTATGGTAGAAGCAGCAGGGGCTGTCTAATTACATTAATCCCATTCTTGTCCTAACGCAATGACCACTAATAAAGCAGTGGAACGAGGGTTTAGAAAGTGCCCCTGTAGTTCTGAAACTCTCCCAAACAGAAAAAGATGACTTTTCTCATTGCTCACCACAGCCATGCACCTGTTTGGCCTAAACTGGCACCTGCAGCCGATGGAAGGGCAGATGTATGAAATCACGGAAGACACAGCCAGCAGTTGGCCAGTGCCAACGGACGTCTCCTTATATCCTTCGGGGGGCACAGGGTTAGAGTTACCTGACAGGAAAGGCAAAGGAACCAGTGAAGGTATGGTTGGTGTGTGTCCATGTTGTGAGTCTTCTGTCTGCCTCTGAACTCCAGCCATCCAATCTCATGTTCCATTACCCTCAATGCTGCCATCATCAGGTGCTTTTTCCAGTCTTTCACATCTAGAACTAGTAGTCGTCGGTCTTGTTTCCATATGTTTCTAAGTTTCATACCCTTCTGATGTCCACTAATGTGATAAAGCTGTGTGCAACCCTCACCACACATCTAAGGCATTCTCAAGGTGGAACCATCTGTACCCTATCTCACAGGCTGCAGAAGGCCATCATGAAAACCCTGCCTCGAGTGGCTGTTTTCATGGGAAAAAATTGTGTCTTGAAAGTTAAATGATTCGTGGAGCATTGGATCAAGTTTTCTCTACAGCAGTACAAAAATGTTTGGGTTTGCCTACTTGTTGCCACCTAGTACCAAATGTTTTGAGGACCAAAATATTGACTAAGAGCTATTACACTGCGAGTTTTGGCATCCAGAGTTGGACATCTCTTTGCAAAAGTAGCCAGATAAAAGGCCCGTTCTCCACAAAGTATCATGTCAACAGCTTGCAATTTTAACTGAAATCAGAAGCAACTGATGGGTCATCAGTTCAGCAGTGCATTATCCAGCAGTTTTACATCTTACTGTGCTTTGTATAAAGGCAGCACTGCCAAAAGTACATGTAAGCTCTGCGAAGGAGAGGTGTTTTATCCCTCACAAGACTTAGTGGAGAAAGGAGAAATTCAAATTTTCAGAAAGCTGTTTTGTTTGTGTGTCAAGCTTCTTTATACGAGGTTAACAGATTCTAGTAAAATTGAAGTCATTGGCTAGTTTTGGTAGTTATTTTCTTGAGAAAGTTTTGTGGGTAAGAGATAAGAAATATGCTACTGTTCTGGCAACTCATTGAACTCAAAAGCTTCCACAGAGTTCCCTCGACTTTGGCTGAGAGCCTATGTTTACGTGGTTGATTTAAATTAATTATAACATTTTTTTCTTTAAGAGCTTATCTGTCCTTATTAGTCCAAATAAAGGCCATAATTATGTGTGTTCCTTAAAACAGTGCATTTACTAGCAACTGATCACTGACATCAACTTGCTACGAGGAAAAATCAGCTAAGCGGGTTATTCTCAGCAAACCTTACTAGACAGCAAGCTGCAGATATCCCTGCTGTTGTATTCAAAAATACTTCATGACAGATCCTTTTTTTTTTTTCCCTCTAACTTGCCATATGTTTTGTTTTTGAAATATCTAGTTTTGATCTGTCCGTTTCCTTTTAAAAGTCAAAATGAAAATAACTGGATGTATCCAAAGCTGCCATCCAAATCAAAGACCTCCACTTGATTTCTTTTTCAGCCATGCTTACAGTGACATCAGTAGAAGTTTTAATTGCTGCCAAAAAGCTCTGCTAAAAGAGAAATCTGGGAAATACCCTAGTTATGTCACTAGAAGACCCCTCAAGTTAGCGCTTCATATAGGTCTTAGGGAATCTGTAGGCGTTAGAGGAGAATATCTTGTCCCGACTAAAAAACATGTCAGGACAACATCTTTCTTGCAGGAGTAGTGGCTGCCCAGCCTTCAAATGCATCTCCCTCCCCATCAGGTGGCTGTGCAACTAAATCTGGACTAGCGGCGTTGCATGGCTGCTATTCCAAACCAGAATGTATGTGATTGAAATTTATTAAAAAATAGATTGAAATATATTTGAAAGTCTTCTTAATCACAATGAAATAGGCTGGAACGTGTTAGAATACCCTTACAGCTGATCTGAATGAATCATTACCGATGTCTTGCCAGTTCTCAGTAATAGTTATTCCTTCTCATACTTGGCTGTGCTCCAGCACAGCATTTACCTGTGTTTAAGCCCATCCCTGTTTAGCAAAGCACTTAATCACATGCTTACATTTAAGCATGTAATTTACTGTGATTGAAGTCAGAGAAATGTAAGTGTGTTCTTAAGTGTTTTGATGAGTCAGGGTACCTTGCTGTCAAAAATACAAGCAGATTCAGCAAGGCCTGAAATGAAATAGTTCATTTTGATATCCAAATAAATTAGGAATAGTTGCTACGGCAACTAAAAAGTTCAAGGTAATGTGTGGAAAGAGCAAAGTAATTGACAGCCCAATTAAGTATTCAGACCTGAAGTTAATTTTAAGGAGTCAGATATTGTGATTAAAACCTAATTGCTGATTAGAAGCTGAAATGTCTTTCTTATTATACTTTCTTTATGAAGTATCCAGTCCGTAGGGCCTGATCCTGCTGTAGGTTAAAAACTGATGAAACACGGATGGATTTCAGGGGCCTGGTGAAGAGAGCCTTTCTTTGGACTTCTGTATGGGGATAAATGTCAACTGCTGGCAGCATGATATAACAGCTCTTAGGATATCAGCTTCTCAGACATACAACTGTCCACGAAGAGGAGACATAAACTTCGTAATTGTGTCTACAAACAATTATTTCTGTGAAATTGTCTTTTGCAATTACAGCAGCATTTTTGCTCGCATGAGCAAGCACTGCTCTCTGTACAGGCAGAATACATACTGTGCTCATATTCTCCAGGCTATCTCTTGCATAGCAACATCTATCATACTAAATTCTAACCTTCCCTGATTCACTCCAAAGTACAATCTTTATTAATGAACCATCAGGGTGCATATCAAATACTTTAGGTTTTCATCTGAATTTTTAAGAATCTATAAAACATGTTAGTAGTAATCAGAAAAATATATCCTTCATTTGAACCAAAACATGTGATGTATTTAGCTCTTTTTTAATAGAATCCTGAATCTTTTCATCTCACAATAATGGAATAAGAAACTTTTCGTGAAGACATGGGAACTGCTTCCTTTAATCCTGACAGTGTGAAAAGTAATTTTTAGTATATCAAACAAATATTAACAACCAGTTGATAAAATAATCCCCTTCAGAACCAAGCTAGTTGATTTTCGTTGTACAATTGTACTCTATCAGCACAAAATGATTCGGAAAGAATGTCCATTTACCTAAGCTGCTTCTGATTATCTCTGTTAATATACACTTTGACTAAAAAAGGATAAAAAGTCAGCAGATTTTTCCCCTGTATTTATTTGAATGTGATGAACAAAGATAAATGAGGATCTTATAAAATTGCCAGTAGCTTTTTTTGTATGAACACATATACACTCTTTGTGTTCTAGACTGCACTGGTATGCATAAAACTTCTGCCACAAGATAGCACGGGGATGAAATATGCCATTAAGTCCCACTCCAACAGTGTACTTAAGAAGTTGCTAACTTTAAATCAGGGATTAGTCTTATTTGGACCAAAAGTGCTGCTAAAAAGTTTTACGTAAGTAAAACAAAAAAAAAAAAAAAAAAAAAGAGAGAAAAATTCTCCATCCTACAAAGAAGCACCTCCAGAGACTTCTTTTGTTAACAGTTAATAGATGTGGCACTTAGGGACATGGTTTAGTGGTGGACTTGGCAGTGTTATGTTAACGGTTGGACTCGATGATCTTAAAGGTCTTTTCCAACCTAAATGATTCTATGATTCTAATATGCATATAATTTCTATATGGATTTTACAGAGACAGCTAACAATTTACATCTGTTTCTGCTGGAGAGTTTATGTTGGATGGTGTATGGAGAAGTTTAAGGAACTTTTTTAAAATTATACAGTATTATTGTATAATATTAAAGGAAATATTATAATTTGAAGCAATAAAATGAAAGATTTTTCTAGCAATCACCTTTTCACCACAGCAAGTAAATTCTAAGACCATTTGACTTGAATTCATGATTGGTGGGAAAAGATACTTTTGTTTCCCATTTCCCAAATGTAGGTTCTGGAAGAAAAAAATCTCACAGTGTGGTTTTCCTACAAAAGATTGTATGTTCCTGAAAGTTTCCTTCTCATTTTCTTAGAATTGCTTGATCTGTGAAACGCAGAGTAGTGTGCTGTAATGGCACAGAGGTGAGATAACAAATTCATTTGAATTTCTAAAATTAATAATTAGTTCTTGTTGGTGACATGATGCTCTCCTCACCAAAGCCAAATCTTTTCTGCATACTTTTCAATTAGAAGTGTCCTTAAATAAAGGCTGTTTGCTAAGCAGTTGCCTCCTTCATCATCTTTATGCACTGCAGGTAAAGCTGTGTCCACTGCTTATAGCAAAGGCTGGAAAGGCCACATTCTGGCATTTTATTTTTCATTCTGCCCCTCATTCCCTGGGCTTCCTTTGGGTCCAAATTTTTCAAAGTGGCCACTGGTTTTGAGAACTGTGAGTGTATGAATTTCTAACCTGGAGTTTCTCAGATGTGTTTTCCAGGGATGCCGAGCTCCCTGCTGACTCCCTTGGACATTATGGCACGTACTGATTGCCAGCCGGACACCCAGGCTCTCCAGCCTGGTGGTCACTTTAAGGAATAGCTGCCTCCATTCGTTTGTCTTCTGAAAGAAGATGGGTAATCATAACACACTTTACAGATTGTATTGAAACCCAGTTAAAGCCTCTCATGTTTCTTAGTAGATACTACTCAAGTGCAGGGTATTATTTTCTTCATTTTTCTCAGTCCTTTTTTTCTATAGCTTTTTTTTTTGGACTGTTGAACAAATTTCAAATACTGTTACAACAGTCAAGAATTAATTTAATAGAGAAACATTTTCCTTTCCCCACTTAGGCATTGTTCATGCTGCTGTTCTCCACACTACCATTCTGTTCTGTGACACGTCTACCTCACTCTTATTACACTTCTCTTTGCTAATTTAATAATGACTTCTCCGTCCATGAACTTATTTTCATTTAGGATATAATGTCAGATGATTTATTCTTATCTTCAGAATGTAATTATATATCTCTGATGTTACAATTTAAACAAAAGACCACTTTTCTCCAGGTTGCTCTTCCCATGTTCATGTTTTCAAACAAAACAGTTACTGAAGCCAGCGATAACCCTGCCAGTTTTCCTCCCATAATCGTATGGATTGGCAAGACAAAGTACTCTGAAGACCTCAGGACACTAATAGACTGTTTCTCAAGATCAGTGTCAGAGATACCAGTATGATTGGATTACTTTTAGGATCTAAGGCTAATCCAACATTTTTGTTCCTGTGTTTTGGCAGGAAAGCCCAGTAGTTTCTTTCCAGACGACAGTTTTATAGACTCTGGAGAAATTGATGTTGGCAGACGAGCCACACAGAAGATCCCTCCTGGTATCTTTTGGAGATCTCAGGTGTTCATCGACCATCCAGTGCATCTGAAATTCAATGTGTCTTTAGGAAAGGCTGCTCTGGTTGGCATCTATGGCAGAAAAGGCCTCCCACCATCACATACACAGGTAATGGGACCTCATTTCAATTAAATAATGGTTGTCTTCAATTGTATGTTCTTATGGCTTGTGGTTTTATTTCAGCTGTTTCTTTCACAAATTTGTTGCATGCTTGCAAGAGGTTAAAGGCCATCTATCCAGAGAAAGATTATCAAGTGGCAATTGCAAAATTTACACACATTAACCTGCTGGGCTGTAGGCACAAGCAAAGCAGGCAGTTGCCTAAGGCAGCAAGCTGCCTGAGAAAGAAAAGGGTTTTGGGGGCTGGCTGTCACTGAGGTTATCAGGTGGTTGACCTCGCGGCATGATATACCACCTTCTCCATCCAGTGACCCTTGCAGCAGCAGCCACACTCAAACTACATCAAAAAGAATCATCTCTTAAGCACTCCTGTATCCCAGGTCTGCCTCTCCCAGCCTCTGCCTTTCTGCTCGCATGGTAAGAGCAGCAAGACCCCAGTCTCTCACCCTCGTGGGGGGAAGATTCACTTTTGTCTTCTGTGCTGAAATGCCTTGAGCCAACTCTTCACATGAGGCATGTTGACTGTCAGATTAGACTGAGATTGGTCAGGGCCCAGTAATTGGTGTATAACCAAACAAAATCAAATTTTTACAGAAAGCCACTGGCTTACTTAAGAAGACATGAAGATAATAGTTATTATTCTGTTATTATATATATATAATAGTTATTATTCTGTTATTATTCTGTAGGAATAAAATGGGTCTTGACAGACCCTGGTAAAAGCCATGTCAAGAAATCACTTTCTGGGAAAAGCTCTGAAGAACCATCCCCTTAAATAAGAGTTTTATACATTATTTTCTCTACTTTCCATTTCAGTTTTTAAGCTGCTCTTAACCAGATTGATTAATACATTAGGGCATAACTGTCACTGGCAATGCAAAGCATCTTACTCCCACTTGCATCAGCAAGTTATCAAAATATTACCAGGTTTGTATTAATGTTGTAACTTATCCTTGCCCTCTACTATATTAACCAAAAAGCCTAGCAACCAACCAGCTATTTGAGATTTATAGAAATACCCTACCTTTATTTTCTTCTTGAACAAACAAATATGTTTGTTACAGTCTTTCTGGGTAATATGGTATTTTCTACATGTAACACACCTGCAACTTATTTATGTCAGAGGTGTCATAAATCTATGCTTTCTCTGCCTACTTTTCTGCAGAATTAAAATATTTCAATAGGATCAGCAGGTCATAAATTCAGTGACACAGTAGTGCTGTTATTGCCCATTTTTAATCAGTCTCTTTTTACAGGGAGATTAAAATATTTAAAACTTAAAACTCCCGTATTGTTTAAATAAAAATTCAAGTTGTGGTCACATAATACTAATTGTAGATCAGAGATCTATATTAAGTCTGATTTTACTTGTTTATTATCATTATTAATTTCTGTTATGGAACAGGAGTTATTACATGAATAGTTTCAATTGTTTAAATAACAAATGTAAAATTTGACACCTAAACCTCAAGTCTATTGAACTTAAAATCTTTAAATGTAGCAGGGCGCTACACCCAACCATAGTAATGTTTTAAGCAATTAAGAAGCCCACACTGACTTCACCATTGCCGCTGTTTTTTCTTTAACCTCATTTTTGCTGGGATGTTCTGAGTGATTTGTCAGTGTCAGGACCTTTCCCATTTAAAATAGCATGGTTGTGTATCAGTTGAAGCCTCAGCTGAGAGTGAGACATTAAATGTGGGATGTGGCACATGTTTGCCAATATTACATGCTGGAGGAGGCAATGCACTTGCTCAGAGTCCTTTTAAGTGCTGCTTTTTGTGTAGCCACTAATTGAGAGCTGCCAAGTATGTAAAAAAATCATCATCTGGACTAAAACATCACCAAAAATGACCAGAGGCACATTTTTATTCAAACAATAAAAGTCATGGTACACTAATAGAAACAGAGCCCCAACCCCACCCTGTTCTGAAGAAATAACTTAATGAAACTGCAGCTATTGAAACAATATTGATATATTACTTGTTAATATTTAATTTCATTTTGAAAGGATCCCTGTTCCTAGATTTATTATTTTATAAACTTGCTGTCAATTAAAACATTGTTCTCCTCCTGTATATTTTTATATGAAGTTTAATCCTTAACATTTAATCTCACCAAAGTTTATTAGCCTTAGGAGTCGTTAAATAGGTAACGTTTTCTGTGTTGAAATTGTACACTTGTCTCTCATAGTTAGTACATATTACACAAATCTCATCTTTTTTCTTGCATAATCCACAGTATCTGCTGCACCCCATAAATCTACTGAATGGGTTTTATATCTCCAAATTTTGTAAGGAATTTCATAAACAAGACTTTGGCAAAACGTATGCTTAGAGCAGTGATGCAATCTCCCCTGGAAGAATTTAATAAATGGTCAATTTTTTTTCCCCAGCTTATGTAGTTGATGGCAGTAGTAAAATTCTAGCTGATAATCAGATTTTCTTCTGTGTTAGATAATTAGATATTTCTTCTGTTTAGATAATCCATCTTCTGTAGCATGCGCCTTAACATAGTCTGTTCTCTTTCAGGATCTTTGAATTGATCCCAAAGCTTTAGATGCTTAGCATATATTCCTGAATTTGGTAAAATATTAAAAGTAATATTTATCCATGCTGAAACAACAAACTATTCCAGAGGCTCTTTGGGAAACTTCCTCTGCCTGTGATGATCTGTCTTCTAGTTGAGGTTGTCAACAACCATGGACACTAAATAAGTAGGAAGAAAATGCAAGCTCCAAATTTCTGTAGTCTTTGAAATACAGCCTGCAGAAGCCTAAACTAGTTTACTGTTAACTAAAGGCATTTCTTCTCATTCTTCTCAACAAATCATAATAAAAGTGACACATTTTTATTATGGTCTATTAGATTTAATCTTCCTAGATCAAATAATTTTTTAAACTCTTTTTAACCTGGGCCAAATTTTGTTAAATCATAAATTTTAGGGCCATCACAGCTTGTAGGAGGCATTTTCCATTTGTACAATTTGTATTAACGTGGTATTTTATCTACGATTTCCTTGCAAATTCATCAACATCCGCAGCAGCATCTTGCAAATATTTACAAAAATAAACTTTTACTTTTGGCCAGAAGCCCCAAGTAAGCATAACCCAGACTGGACTGCAACAACAGCAGCTCACTGTAGCTGGGTGCCTTGAAATTGTTTTCATCTCACTAAGCTTTAAGCATCTACATGTAGTATGTAGCAAGAAATGGATGCTCATAAGGCACAATCCATGAGACATTTCTTAGATGTCAACTTTACGATGAGGCAGATTGCATTCTAGATGCGTCTCTTTCTTTGATGGCAATCCAGTAGTTCTAGAAAACTAATTTAAGCTGCCACAGAGATGTCAGCACTTGGTGAGATGAACTTTACCTATGGTGTCTGCAGTTACCTGTACCTTTTAAAAATCCAGTCAATCTGTCCCATCATGCTCCAAAATGGAAATGGAAGTATGTAGGTTTTTCTTTTACTGGTTTTAACTTCTTCAGTACACCTGGCCAATGTGTTCCTCAGTCAGACTCAACCCCGTCGAGACATTCCCAGCAACCAAACAGCAACCAAACCTCTGTCACTGTCTTTCTCAGCTGTGTCATACCCATACTGAGAGCTGATGAGGAATAGACAATAGCTCATCCTCAGTGGGTCTACAAATACCTGGCTCACACAGTGTCAGTCAAACCAACCTATCACTCACTAGCATCATCTTTTAAAATCACTAACGCATCGTATTTTTTTCAAAACAGAAACTTATATTTTTAATTATATATATTTAGATTTTATATTTCCATTATGGTTTTAGATTTTATATTTTTGTGTTACATTTTTATAATTTGTATTTACATTGTATTCCTTCAAAACAGAAACTGTCTCTGATAAAGCTAACTTGGACAGACATCAAAAAGGAATGTCCTTTGCAGGTGTGCCAGCTTTTATGGTCTCAAAAGACACTTCAGCACCAAATTTCAGTGATCTATATACTGAAATACAACAAAAAAATTAAAGCAAGGCTCAAAAGTTATTTCATGTAAATAAATAATTAAAAATACTGTAATTAAAATACTCTAGGGACAAATTTTGCCATTTCATGTGCAAACTATATCATATGTAGCTTATTTCTCAAAATGTTGTTGGAAGTAAACACTTTTAATTTTTTTTAACTTAGCAATGGCTGCAGAGGAAAGAACATGTCATCAAGTCCTTATCTGGGTTGACTTTAAAGACCACACCAGACAATAATAAAACAGAAGCACGCGAATTTTGTTACAGTGAAGTCAAAAGTCTAAATATTGCTGCCACACTTAGCCGACACTCAGCAGCCATTCAGTGCACCAACAGTTAATTGTACAAAAATAAGTGGTGTTTCTTTCTGCCTGTTTTCCTCTTTCCTGCCAAAAACTACAAGCTTATTTGACCAACTGGATGAGAGAGGCAAAACCAAGTGAAGTCAGGGAATGGAAAAGCTAAGCTGTGCCCCAACTGCTGGATTCTGCTCTCAAGATGTCCTGTTCACCTCAACACATGATAAAAGTCAGATTAGATAAGGTTCACTTAACATTTGTGATGTCTGCTAGGCTTGTATCTGAATCAGCCCATTAATATATTACCAGCCAAAATACAATTATTGCAGAAAGTTAGTGGAAAGTTACTTAAATAAGGAACTAAAGGTAGTTGCAATACTAGTAGCAAAATCAAAGCAGTTGTTTAGCTGGTTACCCTGGCAAAAAATAAATATGTCCTTTTGAGGAAAAATTCCAGAAGCCACCCCCTAAATGGGACTTGTATATATTCCTTTATCTCTTTTCCATCTTCGTCTTCTATGATCTTTTAACCACTTTTGCTATTGCTTTAAGATAAAAGCCTTGCTGACTAAGGAAGATACTTCTGCAAGACCTCTACCAGAATTTACTTACAAATACCTCTTACCTTTTTCTTGGTGACCCGTAGCAATTCTGGCAAACAACCAGCTAGGCTGGATACATTTTTCTGTCTGTTTGCCTTATTAGACAAAGCACAAAGAAGCTAACAAATAAGCTTATCATTATACTTACAGTGCAATTTAGGCATGGTCCCTGGACCTCATGTTTCCCTGCCTATGTTCCTACGGAATGAGAACACATCTGTAGGGCCAATATGCCCCAAATCACATTCTAAATAAAGGTGATTTCTTGATTCACGTAATTACAGAAAAATACTTTCATATACTAGATATTTCCCAAATGGTTACTTGCAGGTAGTCCAGGAACATACTTGAGTTACCAGAGAAAATCCTATTTCTGATGCTTCTGTAGATGTACGTTTCTAATACTTAATATGAAGTATGTCTGTCTGCCTCATAAGACAGACCCAGAGCAAGAGACTAAGCTTGAGGAAGCCTGAAATACACACAAACATCACTCTTTTTTATGTTTCAGTTTGACTTTGTCGAGCTCCTTGATGGAAGACGTCTACTGACACAGGAGGCAAGAAGCTTAGAAGGACCTCAGCGGCAGCACAGAGCTTTTGTGCCCTTGTCCAGCCATGAGACAGGGTTTATCCAGTATTTAGATTCAGGAATATGGCATTTAGCCTTCTACAATGATGGCAAGGAATCAGAAGTGGTTTCTTTTCTTACTACTGCTATTGGTAAGGATTTCCTGCTTTATTCCTAAACTCCTAAATATGCCTTGAGGCCAAGTATTAACGCACATACTCAAATTGCATGGTAGCTTTGTGTGGTTTCAGAGAGAATGCTTGTAGGGGATGTATTTAGCAACAGGCTGAATACTGTTAGGCCCTAAGTATCTCAAAGTATTTTGTAGACCTTTTCAGTAACTATATCCATAACGAGATTCTACTCAGTGCCAAAGATGGATTACAAGCTTGAAATTCCCTGCTTCATTTTCTTCCTTTGATCTTCTTTTTATTTAGGTTTTTTGTTTGGTTGGTTGGGTTTTTTTAATCTTCCTGGAGCAGAGGTATAGGAATGATAGAAGAGTGCACAGCAGCACCATGCAGCAGTTCTGTGTGACAGACGGTCCTGCCTTTGAGCACCATCAAAACTACTCAAGCTGGAGTTCAGGCAGAGTACTGGCATTAAAACTCCAATAAAGAGCACTGCAAGGCTTGGTAGTAGGAGCCACAATAACAGGAATCTCTGTTTCTCCTTGCTAGCAGAAAGAAGCTGAGATTTCTTAAGAAGAACAAATTGTCTAAACAGGTCTCTAATTTTCTCTGGCAGTAAAGTGCCCTGCCAGTTCAGTGCAAAGGTACCAATTTGTTGCTGTCCAAGGAGGAAAGGATGGTGCCTGTGGCTGCCTGACAGCCTAGCACACTGGGTATTCTTTCTTCACCCTGTCAATATCAGAATCTGATTCTGATTCAATAATATTTAATTTTAAATTTGACTAACCTTCTGAAACTGTTCGTATACCCAAATTCATTTGGTAGTAATTTAAAGATTGCTCCGTAAAGCTAGCACTCAGCTTTCTTCTAGCCACAGTGATTGTTTAATGGACTTTTTTTCTTTGCTGAAAAAAGCAGACTCATTCCAAAGCTGCCATTAATCCCTCTCCCAGAAGAGGCATTGGTGTTGAGTCTCAGCTGTCTGCAATAGTTCCCTAAGAGCTATGGGCTGTAATTTGTCTTGGCAGGTTAATTAAAAGTTTAGGTGTTACTAAAGCAAAGTCATTAAGATCCCAATATTCCATTTTAGCGCTAAAGTTTATCTAATGCAGAAGTGGAAATACTTCTGCAATACTCTGTGTTAAATTTAAAACCTGGAAATGCACATGTTCAGTCCTGCTCACAGTTAAGCAACACTAGAAATAGTTGCGTGTTAGTTTATGAAATTGAAGTCTTGCACTATGCAATGTGGATTTACTTTCACTTAGTTTGCTTTAGCAATTTGAGTTTTTACTTACACCGACCACCTTCTGCCCAAAAGAACCTCCGGGTATTCTTCTGAAAGCGACAGTTTTTTCCTTATCTAAGAATTTCTTCAGTTTAAAGTTTCCCATCACAGCGAAATAGGTAAGACTCTCACAGCAGAAAACACTTTTAAAGCACAGTCACTAGTTGTTCTTGTTTTCAAAGCCATGCTAAGTGTTCTAGCCAGACTTTTCTCTTGGCTTCCTTGCACTAACATGGGCGGGGGTGGGGAAGACAAAACATTCTTAATTTGCCTTTGAAAAATAGGGGAATAGTGTGGGTGAGAAGCATGTCACACTGACTTTAAGGCAATCCTATTTTTTTTGTTTATACTCTGCTATACCTTTCTGACCACGTGATAAACAGAACAGTCCGTGATATATCCCCTGCTGACCTTGAATCATTCTGTCTTTCAGTACAAGGAAGTTTTCTTTTGCTATACAGCAAGAGAGAGCTCTGCCCCATGCGTGGGAATCACTTTGCCCACTGGCAGCTGTATAGCAACACAAAGCTATAGTGTACAGGAAAAACTGTTTAGGTACAAGCTATGCACTTTGAAACTCACTTGAGATAAGTAGAAGTTGTAGGTAGGGAGATGTGTCTTGGCTAGAATTTGGCCGAAGTGCAGCGTTTTTATAAGTACCATAAAAAAAATGTAATAGCCTTAACAAGGTGGTGCCTTTCTTCTTAGTCTAGATTTCAACAGATTGTTTAAAGAAAAAATCAAAGCAGGTGTTTTGTGTAAATGTAGTGTAATGCTTCAGAACCTTTCTAGTGTATTCATGAGGTCTGGCAAGACATGGTTGCTACATTCTAAGTCTATAAATGCTATAGTACTGTAGTGTTATAATTTTTGTCAGTGCCAGAGTAAAGAGGATACAGCAACCTGACACAGTGTTTATGAACCAGGGTGTAAAATTGCAATGCCAAACAAATAAATCAAGTCACACGTGATGGGAGCCTTAGATCTATCTGTGTGGGGTGAGGAACCTGCAGAATTGTTGTGTTGACTGTCAGAGACAAGCTGCCATTTAATTTGATTTCTGTGGCAGGAGCACATAGAAAAATCTCCCTCTATTATTGCACAGGCATAGGGCTTACAGTGAGAGTGTGTTTGAAAGGTATAGCTGCGATGCAGGAAGAAGTAGGATCCAGTGATCTGAGGACCAGCAGCCTGGAACTCCTGAATCCTGATTGATGTGCTAATTCTCACCCAACCCAGGCTCATGCTTCAGCTGCTCACCACGTAAAACTGAGGAGAGTGCCATTTCCCCAGAGATGCTGCGAGGCTGATAGAACTGCTGGGAAAATGCATTAAGCATTAATTAATAATCACAGATAATAGTAGAAAGTGCAAAATTGATAATGGTGATCATAATGATAAGTTCATAAAGCCAAACTGTGCAGTCATTCCTTGGGCAAACCTCCCCTGTGAGTAAGGACTCACCTGAGTAAAGGACCGTAGCTTTTATTTCAGCAATAAAAATGTCGAATGGAAAGGGTGCTGATTTTCCAAGTATATGTGCTATGTTCCAACAGACCGAACTTTTCAGAGCCAGTAAAATCATTGCAGGCTCTGTATGACAATATCAACTGCAATTACTGTACAGTGCTTGTCTGAAATGATTTGGCCTCCTTTATTCCAGTGAAAACTGGAGAAAAATGGAAAAAAGCATCTGTATTCCCAGTTTGGTAACACAGCGTTAAATTCATAAATTGTGAGGCTGTCCATCATACAGTTTTAGAATCTGATATAGCTATAACTAAGTCCACTCAGGAACATTAGCACTGATTTTGGGGGCCTGAGGTGGCAGTTTAGCCTGTTTTCTAAAAGGATGTGGAACCATCATCACTAAAGAGTTAGGTGGTGTCAAAATGTGTGCCTGTTACATGCCACTGCGCGTAAACCTGGGGAGAATACAGCATCGTAATGCCTGTCAAAGCTTATACTTTTGCATAATACAGGCAATTCAGGTGGAGGGGAAAAAAGATTATTCTAGGAAAGTTTTCATTTTTAATAGCATTTTTATATCCCATTCGTCTGAATTACAATGCAAGACATTATAAAGGAATGGACAATCAAGGTCTCTCAATAATAAATTAACCTTTTTGTAAATTACATTGGCAGCACTTTCTGAAATTTCTAATAGAAACACTTCTCTGAAAAGGGCTTTGTGGATTCACCTCTGCCTGATAGTGGTGATTGATTCAGAGCAATCTTGTATAAGTGGAGCAAAATCGTAGGCTGAGGAATCAGCTGGAATCAGCGCATCTGAGACAGAGATGTTGGCCAAAAATCTGCTCAGTAGAAGCAAGAAACATCTGAGAGCCTGAAAACAGCAGCTACAGAGTCAGAGAGAAAGTGTCGTCCAGCAGCTATTGCTGCTGAGCTCAGGCAAGCTTGACTGTGCAGGGCCACTGAGAAATCAAAAGGAAAAGCAAAATCAGCTGTCTGTGAGAGGAGAGCATCTCTGTTTACCAGCATGTCACCCAACAAGCAACAGAAAACACATGTAGAACACCCGTGATAGGATGCAAGGTTTTAACTCACTTTTATCTTCTGCAAGAGACAACGCTTAAGTTTAAGAAAAGGACCATTGTTCCTCCTACCCCTTCTGCTATCCCTAAAGAAAACTACTGTAAGTACTTTCCTCCATCAAAGTGCAAAGCAAGCTGGTGGTGTTATTTATAAGGGGCTGCCAGCACGTGCAGCACTTTGCAATATACATCAAAAGGCAAGCTCCCTTCCTGCAATAGCCTAAAATATATCCCACCCCCATACAGTCCCTAGGACAGCAGTTCACACACAAGAGGGATACCAGCAGAGGAGTGCTTCACAGTAGGACTGAGCTTAGAAAGGAGAAAAGAAATTACAGGGCACAGAGGCAGGCATCGGACTGGGAACGCTCCTTGTGTGAGAGGTGACAAGAATGACTTCCCTAGCTCTGAGTGAAAATGCTTTCGTGTTTAGCTTGTTCTTAGCAAAGGAAAAAGGAAGAGCCTGAGTAACTCAGATTTGCTTCCCTTACTTTTGCTGCCTATGTGTAGGCTGACTTTATCAACTTCCAATTCAGAAGGGATGCATAAGTGTGATCCACATACAGTCTGAAAGCCATTCACGTTATTTACACTTGCTTTGCTAATGTCTGGAAAAGTCTAAATTGGTTTCACGTAAATATCGAGGAGTCAGGAGACCGTGCAGACTAACATGGGGTGTGATCTGTTGCTTACACTTTCTTTTAGCTCCTTAATGGCTGAGTTACTTGACTTAAAACTCCCCCATGTACTATTAGACCCTCAGGACTCTGATTGAGGAAAAGAGGCTTTAATGTCCCAGCTACCCTTTTCTGAACTTCTCCTTACACTACATCTGGCAAAAAAGGCTGAAAGTTTAGCAAGTACTTTGCTGAATCAGGACCCCTTAACTGTTAATCGGACTCCAGCTGCTCCATGGAAGTGTTCAGTTACTACAAGTGTTCTTCCCCGCTGTTGCATGAGCATGGTCATCTTAGCCCTTCACCTGTTTCACAGAGGGGCTTCTGAGCACTTCCACCTTGTGGTAACCCTCTACAGATAATTAATCAGTAGTCTGTTCCTTCCCAGACTCACAACTCTTTTCTTGCTCTGCACAGAAAAAGAAATATAGTAGCATATGAGAAGCGTGGCAGGGAGGAAAATCACAACTTCATTTCTGATGTTATTGACCTCTCTCCTGCAAAATAACAGCAGAGCTTTGTGTGCTCTGCAAATAGTTTTTTCCCTTCAGCTCTATGTGTCCCATTACAAGCCCTTGTTTGACAGACACTCTGTCAGATGGTCAGTGCCTTTCTTGGTTACCCTCTTGTTGCCTCCACCCCTTTTTTGATGTTTGTTTCCTGCTTTCAGCTCTTACCTAGCTTCTCTGAGTGTGGTGAAGCTTGTAGGTATCAGCCAGTTTGTATTTAGAAAAGATACAGTCACTCAGTTCGGGTAGGAGGCAAAAAGGGCATTTATGAGTCCCTGCCAGGCTGTGTTAGGGTTTTTTTCCATTGTGAATCATGAATGATGTTAGGTTGACAGGCCTGCTTGATTGAAAACTTACACTTATCCACAGAGTAGTTTCTGGTTATGCTGCAGCACTGCAAGGTGTCTTCCACTAAATATCCAGCTGGCCACAGGACTTAAGGTCCTTCGGTGAGAGTTGAATTAGTCCATGCAGAAGACGGGAGATTGCCATCTCCAGCCTAGCCAAATCCAGCCCAGCCTGATAGGCAGGGTGTCACCTGGAGAGCCAGAGATGTGGGGTGAACCCCCTCTGTCTGAGCTTTCTATAAGCTGCAAAAATTCCCCTCTACAAGCAGGCATAGTAGTGTGCTTGGTGAGATTTCACTTTTTCCTCCAGCCTATGTGTAAATCTAATCTGTTTGCTTTATAAGGCTTAATAAAAAGCAAACATAGCCTGAGCCTAGATCTGGAAGTGGAAGGAGGGCTGTGGGGAGGTGAAACTTTTCATGTTAGTTTGCACTCCCCCTGTCCAAAGGTTCTTTGTTTGCTATTCTTTGTAAAACAGTGCTGATGTTTTTAGATGGATAGTGATATGGCCCTTAAAACTTTAGCATCTGGAAGTCAACAATAGCTTTGTCAGTGCCCCCTTAATCTTTTCATCTTTTTCCCAAAAATTGATAAACCTTC
Source organism: Pelecanus crispus (assembly GCF_030463565.1). Lineage (NCBI taxonomy): Eukaryota > Metazoa > Chordata > Aves > Pelecaniformes > Pelecanidae > Pelecanus > Pelecanus crispus. The sequence continues at coordinate 222,654,615 of NC_134643.1, forward strand.
TCATTTTCCAGTGAAGTGAGCCAAGGGGATGAGCATGTTCCAGTGCTGTTTTATCTCCCTGTCTGCCTTTTTGGACAACTGCTCAAGGATCAAGTATTGCTCCTGGTTCTTAATCCCCTTCAGCTTCAGTCAGTAATGTTTGTACATGATCCTATGGCACACCATTCCCTAAAAGTTACCTGCAGCTTTCTGCCTCGTTCTGCTGGAGCTGCAGCTCTTCCAAGAAATCTGAAGTCAGACCAATCGTTTCAAATCTACATGTTATTTGTAATGACCTTTTTTCTCTCTGCAAGTGTCTGAAACAATTCTGAAACAAACAATAATAAACCTGCTTCCCAAGCCATAATGGCAGGCAAAATTGTTATTTCAGGATTTTTCTTTTGAAGATGTAAGGCATCTCTAATAAAGAGGAAATTAGGGACACATCTCAAAGATAATTAAATAATAAGAAGCCTGGAAAGGTCAGATACTTGGCTGCAAAAACTTCCACAGCTGCTCTTTCCATGCAGAGTGTATCTCCTCATTGATGCTCTGTGAGCAAAAGCTAGCAGTAGAAAATTACAGTGTGTAAAGCTAGCTTAGCTTTAAAGCAGAGATGGAATAATTTATTTAACGTTGCACTTGAGCTTTTTCTTGGTCTTGTTTTTGTTTTTATTTTGGTTTGTGTATGTACACTCAATAGATCTTATGATTACAAGTGATAATTTGGGAGGGAAAAATAGACAAGCAGACACATATTTTCATTTATATTGTTGTACAAAAGAAATTAAGCCATGTTTGTAAAGATTGCTTGGATGCCAATAAGTATTCATCTCAGTAGAAGTTAGACATCTGAATGTCTTTAATGATCCAGATTTTGTCTGGTTTTGATCATGCTTTAAAGTGGTAGAAAAATGAAGGTAGATTTGTCTCTTTGAAAAACTTTGCCTACATCTGTACTTACATGGGCTGGTAGCCTTGAACTTGCTTGTCAGTATGCTGTTTGCAAGCAGGCAAGTTCTCTTGATCTGACAGAGCTTGTACAAAAGGTTTATTGATTGGGGTAATTACTTTAGTTTTAGGGTCAAGAAAAGGTTTATTTAATACTGAAGTTAAAGCTTTTTTCTTTCTTTCTGTTATTTCTGTCCCTTTTTTTCAGTTCGTTTTTTTTTCAGAACAGCAGAATTCTGCCTTAATAACACGGCATATAGTGCTATCTGAGGGCTTCTGGAGAGATGTGTAAAACAGTGCATATGGTTTTCGTTTTTACACTTTTGTATATAGCTCTTTCCATGCACCCCAGACTGCAGGCTAATGTAAGCACAGCTTGTTTTATTCCTGTGTTGTATTACCGAGCTGCTAGAACAGCTCTGTGCAGACTTTTCTTTCCATGAATGCTCCCCTGCTAAAGCACAGAAATAAGGTTGTGGGAGTTACTCGTCCACTTTGGCAAACAAAAGGAGAACTCTTTCTGTACTAGAACAGGCTTTTTAAAGACTTAGGTTTCCAAAGGCTATGTTAAAGTGTATGTACGTGCATGCAAGACCACAAAAGAGAACAGAAACCAACAACATCGACACGTCGGGAGTTACTGGACCAACCTCTCCTTGCGCACAGGGGCCGAGTGGGATGAGAAGGACATAGTCTGTACAGTAGCTTCTGGCATATGTTGACTTTTTAAAAGATAACGGCAGGTCTGTGTATTAGATGTGACTGCTTTCTTTTTCTAAGTGCTACAGCAGTCTCAGAAAAAGAGTTACATAAATTATGTTAAACTGGTTTCTAGAGGGTTTGCTGGCGGCTCTGAGAAGGAACATGATTTGACCAAGTTTGTGCAGCAAGTCTGCTAGAGGAAGAAACGGAGCTGTAAGTTCTGCTTTTTCTCTGGCCCTGATTGAAGACCACCGAGAGCTCAATGCAGTTGCCTGAGCACAAACATCTAGCGGCACCTGAGATGCCCCAGGAAACTGAGGGCATCTCTACAGTGGAGCAGATCTGACATAAAACCTAGCGGAGACTCAAGCCCCTCTGTAGCAGTGGCTGGAGACCGGGCATCACACTTGAGGGCATGTCCTTAGCACCAAGCACCTACCTAGTTGAACCTCAGACATCAGTCATTCCAGCCAGTATATCCTTATTTATCAGGCTGGATATATTTGCTAAAGACTTTGTGTAAAATGAAACTTAATCTTTAATGCACCCTAAATTATAACATTGCCAAGGTTTCACGGCATTTGTTTGGCCAAATGAAATCACATTTGAGGTGCTCTCTGTGTGTGTATGCAAGAATGGTTTGCTTTTTTTCCCCTAGAATACACCAATTTACAACATCATTTAAAATGAAACTCAAGGCCAGCTTTAGCCTTGCCCTGAGCTACAAGAGCAGAAATTGTAATGTACTGAACGTGAAGTAACTTCCCGCTTGCTAGTGCGGCTCCAGAATTTGAACCCTGAAGGCTGAATAATTGTTGTTTCCTGTATTAGTTTGTAACAATTTATGAGAGTGGGAAGGAACAAAAAAAAAATTCTTTGCAATCCCTTGGGCAAGTTGGGTATATGAGAGTTTCATTTACTGGAGCAAAATTCGGGTTTAAAAATATTCCAGCTGCAGAAAAGGAAAACTAGGAAGAAAAGACATGTTTGCAAGGTGTCTTTCTAGATCTCCACAGCTTTGTCATATGTATGTTACAAGTATGGGATTAAAGTGTTATTGTGCTTGTAAGCTGCATTGTAGAAGGAAGAAGGTGGCTTCAGCTCAACAGCTATTCTTTGTTTAAAATCATTCACTGAATTTTGTTTCCCAGCTAACGTCTAACCTATGATCACATTTCAAGTGATTTAGAACAGAGGGTTTTTTCAGATGCTCAATGTACTACTCCTTAAGAACTGTATTTCATAGACCCTTTCATGCTTTTAGCATTGCTCACATTCTCAGGGAAGAAAATGGTGTTCCCTGTATATCCCTATGAACAGCAGAAATACATTAGCAGGATTTTCTAAAAGTTGGTGAAGTCAAAGGAGATTTTACCATTAACTTAAATGGTAGTATACATAGATCAGTGCCCAAGTGCTTTCGAAATCCCATTACACCTTATGCTTTCAACCATCTGATAGCTTTAGATTATAAGGCATTCTGCACTGCAAACATTTTTCTTAAAAAGGAAGCAGTAAGAGAAAGGAATGAATCAGTGAGATAAAGCTCACTCTCAAAGGGCAAACCAAATTCAGACCAAATGTGGCATAGGCTTCTGAAATGGTCGGGTTTGTTCTCTTCTTTATTTACTCCCCAAACTATTCCCACTTGGTCCCTGTTTCTGTAGAACAGAAGTTCAAAACCAGTGCACAAAAAAGCTGTTTTTGTAGTATTTCCAGCTGTGTCTGGAGTTGAATGTGCTTGAAATAGTGTGAGAAAGACTGACATTATTGTGGTGAGAGCCATTCAAGTACCTGGATAGATATCTCAAGCCAGGCCTAGAAGCAAAAGTACAGACATCTCGAGGGAAAATGTGCTCACATGATGTACTGTCAAATTTGGCAAACTCAGCAGCTCCTGATGATTTCAATAAGCAACCCAAACTGATCCTGAACGCCAAACCTTTTGTGCTTCACCATCACCTTTAAAATCATCCAGCCTCTAGAATCACTGCTGGCTGGAGCAGGTATTTGCTGTCAGTACACTGATGGAGATGTGGGGTAGCTGCCACTGCAAATTGCTTTTCTTTTAAAGTTCTTGCAGAAGAAGAGTGGGGGGACAATAACATGCAATTCGATACTGTGATTACTGTACTTCACTCTGACTTTCCAGAATCAGGAGTGATTTCAGGAGTTGTTTAAAGGACTGCCTGCCTGTTGCCCTTTTCCTAATTTAGCATCCTTATACCTGCATGTGAAGGTTAGAGTTCTACTGGGATATGAGAGCAAAACAGGGTTATATGCATGGATCTTTAATTAAAACAGACCTCACAGCCTTCTGAAAAAGGAAAAAAAAAAAAATCTGGCACAACATCAAGTGGCATTAACAGTATCAGCATCACAATAGGTGCCCTACAGAAGAGGAAACTGTGAAAGAGCACTCAGAAATAACGACTGAGTGTCCATGATGCTGTCAAGACTTTCACATCCCCGGCTGCCAGATGTGGATTACTTGAGCTAGAAATGTAAAAGCCTTATAAAACACAAATGAAGCAGAAAAACCGAAATCTCAGCAGGTGAGGCTGTACCATAAGAAGGAATCAGTCCTTTCAAACTTCAGCTGGGGAAGGAAGAGGAGGAGCAAGAGAATACCAGACCCAGCATTTCCACGTTTCCTTTGTTTCCAGGGCATTTTTTTTCCCCTTTCTTGTTTTTAGCTGATAATGTCAAATCTGATGTTTCAAGATATCTGAAACCTGTTTTATCCCCTCTCACCTACATGTCTCCCTTGGCATTGTTATCACAATTACAAGGGCAGGTGACAGTTCTCTAGGCTTAGAATCCAACCTACCCTACAGTGAAATTCAATCGAGTACCATCATTTCTTTGAAAAATAAACAAGACTGCAAGCTCTGCAACTGGGAAGTAAATTAAATGTGTTCACGGAGCTTCAGAATCTTCTTTGCCTTTCATGTTATACTGCCTGACTTCCTATTAAAATTATTGCTAACGTAGTCGGGGCAGTGACAGGGAGCATTTTTGTGAGAGAGAGACGTTATTGCAATGAGCTTGTAGGTGACAGCTTTATCCTGGACAAGCAGGTCTAGAAGAAAGAATATGTGGCTTGCTAAGGCTGCTCTGGTGCAGCAGCAGAGAATAAGGTGAAATAATGTGGTGTCCCTTCACTCTCCCGTGGGATGTAATTCATAGTAGGGTGAGAGGGATGCTGTGCACTCCTCATGGCCCTTTTGCATTGATGTGGCTCTCACAGAGGATTTCAAGGTGAGTATGAACCATGGAATCTACCTACCTGCTGCCCTGCTCCATGCGCGCTCCCTCCCTCACAGCAACGCATCTTCTTTAGCCAGGGGAACGTGACTAGGCAGAAAATAGGAAGGAACAATTTTTTTCTGTGTGATAATAAATACGTGTATTTATTTGATACAGTAAACATTTCTCCTCTAAGTATTTGTTTTACCTCCAGATTTTTTTTTAACTTACTTACTATTTTTAAATGCATCTGTGTATGCAGAAGATTTGATGTTTATAAGGAAAGGGTCGAACTTTTTATTACACCAGTAGGTATGTATGCAATATCTCCCTGGGTTGGTAGATTAGTAGATGTGGCAATTTACTTTAGGCTGAGCAGCTACATATATCTTCTCTCCAACACAGAGCAAAAGATTTTGAGGCCATTTCTTGTGTAGAATCATAGAATCATAGAATGCTTTGGGTTGGAAGGGACCTTTAGAGCTCACCCAGCCCAACCCCTGCAGTGAGCAGGGACAGCTTTAACCAGAGCAGGGTGCTCAGAGCCCCGTCCAACCTGGCCTGGGATGTTGCCAGGGATGGGGCCTCCACTGCCTCTCTGGGCAACCTGTGCCAGTGCCTCACCACCCTCAGTGTAAAACATTTCTTTCTAATGTCTAGTCTAAATCTATTCTTCTTTAGTTTAAATCCATTATTCCTTGTCCTGTCACAACAGGCCTTGCTAAAAAGGTTGTCCCCATCTTTCCTGTAGGCCCCCTTTCAGCACTGCAAGGCCGCACTAAGGTCTCCCCGGTGCCTTCTCCTCTCCAGGCTGAACAACCCCAACTCCCCCAGCCTGGCCTCGGAGCAGAGGGGCTCCAGCCCTCGGATCATTTTGGTGGCCTCCTCTGGCCCCGCTCCAACAGCTCCGTGTCCTCCTTGTGCTGAGGGCCCCAGAGCTGGGCGCAGGGCTGCAGGTGGGGTCTGCCCAGAGCGGAGCAGAGGGGCAGAATCCCCTCCCTCGCCCTGCTGGCCACGCTGCTGGGGATGCAGCCCAGGATGGGGTTGGCTTTCTGGGCTGCCAGCGCACGTTGCCGGCTCATGCCCAGCTTTTCATCCCCCAGTACCCACAAGTCCTTCTCCGCAGGGCTGCTCTCAATCTCTTCATCCGGGCAAGTCCTGCCTGACCAACCTAGTGGCTTTCTATGAAGGAGTGTAGAGGTGGAGTAGACTACTAGTTGAAGAGGCCAAACAGTGAGGATACCTAAAAAACCTGTCTCTTTGCATTTCATTTCTAATATTGAATATTCTCATTAGTACACATTTCATTTTCTTTGAACATTCATTCCAGAAACTGAGATTAGCATTGATTCATTAAAGTATGATTCTTCTACTGCAGCGCTATTCCTACATCTTTCTGACACCAAACACTGCCAGTTCCAGAACAACTCTTTGAGGTTATCGAATGAAATAGTTACATTTGAATTCATGGAACCACACTGCACTGAATGGCATTTAATCAGTTCTTAGAAAGCAGTCCTGGTGCTTATTAACTCCCAGGAAAGCTACTGCCTTCAATTGCCAGCTAGATAACTATTTTTTTCTTTGCCAATAGATAGTTGCCTCTAAATGCCTAGGGAATGATGATGCTTGGTGGCAAATGTAGGCTATAAAATATTTATCTTTAACACGCAATTGTGTTACTGCAGCCTCTAATAGGATTTGGTGTCAGGCAAACATCTGCCTTGGCCTCTGGCCCAAAGATATAGAAACAAGCTATTAAGTTGAATGTTGCATAGTAAATAAATAAGGTGGAAATACCGTTAAAGTAGCTATACAGCTGACCAACAAGCACGGTGAGTATATAAAAAAGAAGTCCATCAAGAGTCTAACATTTGTATACCTCCTTAATATGTTTATTGTATTTCATCTGGATAAAGGTAATTCATGTAGGTAACTGTAAGCCAGGCTGACAGATCTTTATAGAGCTCACCACAGTAGAGTTGGCTTTCATGGGGCTTTTTGTCAGCAGCAAAGTGGTCCCCTGAGCAGACCATTAGCCTGGGAGCTTTGTCACTGTCACGTGAGTCACTTTATGAGATGAAGCAAATGGCGTATATGTCTATGCCTCAGATTACCAGCCTAAAAAATTGGGAATGGTAACAATTAGCAATTTCCTGTTGAACTTGGTGATATTCTTAAATGAAAGGTAGTGTAGTGTGAAGTCTTACTATGGGTCTGGGCAGGATCATGCCAGTTTATAGCTTCTCTCAGGGTAAGGGGTGTTTGCAGTGGGAAAACAAGCAACGAGATAAAGGTTTCAGCCAAGTTTCCCTCAAAAGCTACCAGCTGTGAGATTACTCGTACTGAAAAAAGTGCCCTGAGACAAATGGCAAAAATCCCAAAGTATCCTCAGCAGCTGTAAGTCAACGTGGTGCATGAAGTAAAGCTGGTTTGCTCCAGACCATGACCTGTTTCTTTCTCTGCTTTGACAATTAAAGCTTTTGAGTGGGAAGGACCTTAAAGAGTACTTCAGAAGAAGAGTTTTGCTCTTACAGAAGTTTAGGCTTTCACACTTAATGAATGTGTTCCACCTCTCATTTTGATGAATCTAGAAGCACTTTTGTACGTCCTCCTTTTTCTGAGTGAGGTAGGCTGAACTAGGGTAGGTGTTCACCTGCTGCCTCAGACAAGGCATTTCTGTACCGTTCTCCAAAATCACAGTGTGCATCTGAAAGCAGTGTGTCTCATTATGTCATTTACTCCATCTCTCAGAGATCTGGATGTTTACAATACTTATTCAGGAAATTACTTGTTTTTTCAGTTGCTAATTAGATTTTGAAGCTGACAGGACAATTACTTCCATGCGCAAGCTTCTGCAATCCCCATTTGAAGCCACACCGCCTTAAGTTTTGCTGGTCTTTCCCCAGTGTTTGCTTTCAGGAGGTTTGCTCCTGCTGCCGTTAGTTGTTGGAAGGTGGCATGGGAGCGGCATTTTCAGTGTTCACTTTGGACACGATAGCAAAACCATATGAAAGCATCGTGCATCATCCATTGGCTGACCCTCCAATTAATAATCTTTGCCCTTATTAGCTGGTGTCAATCGGATCAGCGATTTGGAAGCCAAGAGAAAGCTGTGGGAGTCAGACTGAAAACAGAGAACATATGTCTCTTTCTAAAAAAGAATTGTCCATGGGCTCACATAACAATTAAATAAAACAAAACAAAACATTGTCATGATTCTCTAAAGCAGTTCCCATGGCATTATTCATAAAACACCATATGGAATTTTGTATATATTGGAAAATATCCTTGTAATTACGTGTAACAGCTTACAGAATAAGTTGTGGAATGGAGACTAGAACCTAGCCATAACTGCAGTGACCTGATTTTATTTATTGATTGACAGTTTGTCACCTCTGTAGCAATGTTGACTATAGACATACTTAAAAGACAGTAATTGCTTTGTGCTATTAACTTAAGGTCTCCCTAAAAGTTAAGAGTTTGATCTCTTCTAAGTCCCATTAGATAATAATCAGGCTCTTAAGTCCTAGCTTCTGCAACAGATGTGCAAATTTGACCATTTGATTCTTCATTCTTTCTAGGTTTCCCCCATGATGACTCCCTAATTTCTTATGCCAAGTCACCCACCACCTCCTGTTTAAATTGAAAGTTAGGTATTAGAGCAGTGTGCACGGACGTGTGTGCATGTACCATGTGTACATTTCAGAAGGGCCAGAAAGTCAAGTCAGCTCTCCAGCTGGCACAGTCCGCAACCATTGAAACTAAATTCAGTCCTGGGATGAAGACAGAGGTTTTTATGTGAAGTCTTAAGTACGTATGACTTAATAATGCCTGCAATCTTCAAAGTAAAAAGAAATTCCAGTTTGTAATTGTACCTAAGAATATAAACAGGACCATGCTCAGTACTGCACATGCAACTCTCAGACTTGTTGACCACAAGCCTAGTCACAAGCCTGGTTTGTTCTCATTAGCTCTGGAGTTCATGAGAAAAAAACAGGTTCATTTAATGCATCCTTTATGGGAATACTTTTTGAGATGTTTTGGAGTAGCTTTGAGACAAAGATGTACTGCATGAATCTTCATCGCTTTTCAGAGTTGATTCTCAGTAGTGAAGAACTTTTGGGAGTGTGCAGAGACCTTAATTGCCCTGAGTCACACCAGGCAAGTTTGTATCCTTAACTGCTAAAAAATGGTAAGTGGCACCAGCCACTGCAGGGGAAGAGTTTCTTGTCACTGCATCTTGTCTCTGTCAGGCAGGTTATTACAGAGCAAAGTGAGCTAGTGTAAACTGAGAGCATGTTAGAAATGTTACTTTTGGCTATATTAGCAAAACAAGGAGCATCAGAGAAAGCAATGAAGTAGGATGAAGGGATTTTTAAGGGCCTGCTCTGTTATTAATAGTACAGGGTGGTCAGACCACAGTTAGGAGTTACTGAGGTGCTGCAGTGAAGCAGGTATACAATGGGTTTCATTCATCTGGGTTTTTATTCCTTTGGTGTTGGCCACAACATGGTAATGATGCAGTTAGGGCACACTTGCAAAGAAGAGTCTGGGAAATCAAGGATTGAGGAGATAGTGATATATGAAGTGATATGTGTGCAAATCATTGCATTTTTGCAAAGTAAAATGCCAGATCTGTAGATGAACCACAAAATATATGTGAATATTTTTGGCATGCGTTAGTGTCGGTCACTGTGTCTGGGATCTGACCGATTATAGGTGTCTGATGACAATATCTACATCTGAACTAATCAGAGGAGGAAAGGATTCACCACTGGAGTAAAGTTCATTAAATGGATTCATCCTAAGAGTCAGGAAAGTTTGGTTACCTAAACACAGTTATGCTCCATTTCTGTGGTCACTCTGAACATCTGGATCCCATTATACATAGTCAGTATAGTGGACGAGAGTCATTTGGTTTAACCTACAGTAGACATCTAATTGTTGTACTGAGTCTTGCCCATCTTGTCCTAGGCATCACAAGTACATCAGCTGAACCACACTATAAATGCAAAATATTATTTCCAGTAACAAAGATTACCCTTTAGCTGATGTGGTGCATTGTTACACTTTGGAACAGCTGCCATTCCTGATGCCACATTGGTTTTTAGATGTTGCTTTGACTTTTTATTATTTTGCATAAATATTATTTATTATATTACATAAATGTACCAAGAAAGCTGGGTGGATATTTCACTCCTTTTCAAGGACTCAATTTAGCCCTTTAAAGCAAAAGCTTGAAAAAAGCTTTTAAAAAAAGTTTTTAATATCCTGTAGGTGTTGTCATAACCCTGGAAGTCTGTCCTGCATCAAGTGCTTCAATAGGTATTCCCATTGACTTCAAAGGTCGGGCATATGCAACCTCTACGCAGTGTTGCTACAGCCTGCAGACCAGACCCGGAATGACGGTGTGATGGCGAGGTTTCATGAGACGTCTAAGTACTGCGCTGGTGCTGAATAGCGTGGCCCTACTCCTTCTGCTCCCAGTTTTCAGGCAGTAGAAAACAGTTCACTTGTTTTTTTCTCTGCTGCATTAATTTTGTTGCCACCTTTTGAGCTTAACCAACTCGCTGAATGGTCTGACAGGTGCCAGAACCACCACAAGAAGAGGGAGCTTAGACTTGTACCTGGGGTTGAGAGGATTAGAGGAAAAGGACTGACCCTTTCAACAACGGGAGCTGTTAAATCGCCTTGCCCGTCTCATTATCTTGTTTCACAGTATTCACACTCTGTATGTTCTTCATATGTGTATGTGTATGTGCATAAATATTTTTTTTTCCTAAATTTATGCATATATTTCTTGAAGACAAGGATATAAACATTGTAAAAAAAAAATAGAGAATAAAATGCATAAAGCAAAATTATTTTCGTTTTCAGCAGTGAAGTTAAAACATCACAAAGCTCTGAAGGTTATATACATATGGGCTAATATTAACTATTAATTTACAGGCTAGATTTGTGTTTATACTTGCTATTAAGTGAGAGTTAGTATACCTAAATATCAGTATATATAAATGCACAAGGCCTGAGTTGCTATTTTTTTATTTTAGGAAGCATGGCTGCTATTTGATTGGAATAAAGGTAGCAGCTCAAGCCCAAAGTGTTGACTACATGCTGTGATTGTATTTCCATACACCATAAAGTGAATATCTGCTTAACTATAGAGCTTAAGTGTTAGAAAACTGACAGCGCTTCCTTGTACCTTCCTTGCTGCACGGAGCTATCTGATTATGAGATGTCTGATGCCAAGACTTAAAACATAAATGCTTGAAACTGTTTTTATTATTTAAAACTGCTGTTGCCCTTTATGAATGATTAAATTACACCACGTCCTTTAAAATGTCCTTCAGAAACCTCTGTTGTTTGGCGAACACCGATCCAGAAACAGGCTTCCTTTCATTTGTGATTAGAAACTAATCTGCACATCTCTGCTGCAGCTGTTTCTCTTCACTTGCACCGATGGGAAGTTTACAAATATCTTTGCTACCACAAGGCCTCATGAAGTACATCCATGAAAGCGCAGTCATTGTTCACATGGCTGAGATTTCCACCCCACTCCGTGATGGATGTACCACGGCTGCCCCTCCTGTATAGCTGAATCCAGTTTTAATCTGATATGCATCTCCCTCAGAGAAAATATGTAATAGTGTGGAATGAACCATAGTATTCCATCATCTTTCCAAGCCCTGCTCACATTTACTCAGTCTTACAGTTTAGTCAAGAAAACAAAATTATTTTCATTCTCTTTTTGATATGTAATGTTTACCAGCTTGTGTTCTTTTATGAAAGATAATTTTTAGCCCCGATATTCTGAACTGTCCTCAAAATAAAAGTGCTAGATAACATTTTGCTTACCTGTTAACTTTCCTTGAAAGATGAATAGCCAGTGTTTTTGCCAAAGTCAGGGAATTTAAGACAATAACTAGAAACAGAAGAAAGTGTGGAATAGTCCCATTCCTGTTCCACCAAGATACAATATTAGCCCCAGCACTTTGGGCTGTTTGTATGATACCAGAACAAACCAGGAGACATTCGGTTAGAAATAATCCTTCAACAGGCAGACAGGATGAACCGAGGGTCTGTGTTCAGGAACTTCATAGGGGAACATTTCTATCATAGCTCGGCTCTGTTTGGCACAAATAAACACCCCAAGTTCACTTACCCAAGTCAACAAAATCGGACCAAAGGTGCGTGTTCTGCCATGAGAACAGTGTGTATTGCTTCTCTCCAATACATTCAAAGAGGGAAAATGGTTGGAAAAATAAGCAGGAAGAGGAGACTTTTGGAAGTTTTCAGGTACTGAGTGAGGGCAAAGCCTGGTGGGTGCTGAGCAGCTGTGATTTAATCATAGGATTTGCAGTCGCTCCGCAGTAATGTGTTACGGTTGAACCATCCATTGGTGTAAGTTGACGAGAGCTTTCAGCCCCAAGTGCAGCGATTGCTTTGAAGTTTCAGCTGTCCTGCCATCCAGAGCCCTCCCAAACTCAGAGGTGTTTTCTTGCCTAAAGAAGTTTCTGAATTCTCTTTTGTTTTCCAGAATCAGTGGATAATTGTCCCAGTAATTGCTATGGGAATGGAGACTGCGTGTCTGGGACTTGCCATTGCTTCCTTGGCTTTCTGGGCCCTGACTGTGGCAGAGGTAGGAATTTATATTTGATTAACTCCTCCCCTCTCCCCTTCAGTTAACTTTTTTTTCTTGTGGAAATTACATTCATGCCTGTGCCTTTTACAAAGTACACCTCACCCAGCTTGGGGATGCTGCAATAGAACAGAAACAGGTCGGATCTGTGGCTCTGTTTGCTGCTAGTCATAATTGCTGTGACCTTAGCAACAACACGACCCCCTAGCTGCATATGGACAGGCAAAATGTCACATTGGGAATTTTGTCTCTGGAAGTGACTTTAGAAAACATGACTTATAAATGTGGCATTATTGTTTGTTTAGCAGAGCACTCTATCATTGTGTGGCATGACTCTGTAATGATACTTTCTTTTAAGACACTGATTATACAAAAATTAAGTACTTTTTCCATTGCTGCAGGGCTTGCAAGTCTGCGTGAGCTATGAGTGATCACTGACAGCCTGGATGTGGGGAACAGAGCAGGGTTAGAGTAAGGCTAGGAGTGGAGTAATGGCAGGAAGAACTGGATACTCCGGCCAAAAGTGAAAACATTGGGACAACTAGGAAGAAGGCTTACCCCAGCAAACAATATAATACATTTTTCTGCTCAAGTGAAAAGTATTTTTAATAAATGGTTTTGGAAGGATTTTCATTTGACCTGAAATTTTTAGGTTATTTAAACATTTAAAAAACAAACTGAAGTACGTTTAGTAAGAACATGTTTCAGAGTGAGAAATCAAAACGTTGCATGTGGGAAATGGCAGAATGCTGTGCATCAACCTTTTCAAGGCCTTTTTTGGCTCAAACAGTCCAACAAACTAAGTGCAGATTTAGAAATTTGGGGAGGGAGGTAGTGTAAAAATTGAGTGCCCACACAAGGAGCTTTGCTAAGGCAACAGGTCAGGCCTTCACCCCAGCCCATTGCTTCTTTGGAAAACAGGCTGGCTCCTTCCCAAGGTAGAGTGCTAAACTCTGTCCAACCCCATGTCCTCTCCCCCTCCAGCTGAGCTTGGGTCACATCACTGTAGCCCAGCTAAGCGATAAGGACGGCCGCACACCCCGCAGGCGGGGAGCTCTCTGCTGAGGCAGTGTGGTCCAGGCTAAAACCCCGGAGGTGTTTCAGAGTTCACAGCCCAGTAAGATGGATGTGGCAGTCTGCATCCCTGAGAGCTGTTATGTCAAACTTCTTGCTGACTCAGGTTACACTTGGTTTGCATTTCCTTACCCTTGGTTTGCATTTCCAAGCTACTTTTCAAATCCGTAGAGCTGGAGACAAAAGGAGAGGTTTTTTCCATCTCCCACAGCATATTCCTACTCACACCTCCTAACTTTAGGTAGGGGCAGAAGTTCAGGGTTTGTCCCCCCCAAGGCTCCCTGTAGAGTCAGCAGAGAAGGAGAAGCTCCTTCACTGCGAGTCAGAATATTTAAACTTTTGTTCTGAAACCACTTTCAGAGGAGCTTACCTCCCTTCATGTGTTATATACCCAGATTTCTTAGGCACTTCAGTTGAGCCACATGAGTATCTCCCATTTCACTAGAGTGCTTACTCTGACAGATATGAACACCTTTTATTCAGCTCTACCTTTTGGTTCAGAATCATCTGGGTTCAGATCACAGATTGCTCTCTGCCTTTAGGAAGACGGATTAATACCTGGAGTGTCAAAATTATATTTGTGTATGCATTTCCACCCAGTGGGCTGGTTAAATGGTTCATCTTGCCATGAGCATGAGATACGAGGGTCTCAGCCTTGGCTTGCTGTTGGTTTTCAGGGGAATCTAAGATGCTGCTTTTGACCTACAAATCCCTCAGAAGGCAGCAACTATGGTATGTGTAAGGCTGCTACAGTATCCCTCTGCAGCCGTGTATCGGTCCCTGTACTGAGCAGTAATCCTTAAATAAGCAGGTCTCTGCCCACGTGAAGATTTCTAGGTCATAGATTTCCTGGGTGTTCCTTTGTTTCAATTCAGCCTTGTAATTCACCATCCAAATGAGTGGGAAACTGTGGAGCAGAAAGCCCTTCTGTTTTTAAGAATGGTTAATTATTAATGTATTATTAACCAATTATTTTAAACCAAGTAAATGAGAACAAATCACCAGAGGTGTATTCACGGGCCTTTTGAAGGCCTACTTGAACATGGGAAGTGGTATAAAGTATATAAAGTATACTGTATAAAGTAAACAAACAAACAAATGATCTTACTCTGATGCTAGACTTTACAAGAAGAGTGGTGTGCATTTGGGTTGCTGCTACCATAACCACACTAGAGAATTACTATAATTTTGGCATCTTAGATATTGTTTGTTGGAATCTGAATGATCAAACAAAAATTGTATGTCTTTATATATGGAAAAGAGTTGCACAAGTAGCAGTAGAAAAAATCCAAAAACCTCTTTTGTCTTTATTCATTACGGTATACTACAAAGGAGATCTTGTTCTTGCCACTGCCTTGACATTTGCAGCAACACTTTCCAGGTTATGCTGAAGGTGTTCTCCATAGAGGGCTCTGTAGAGTACCAGTCTTATTGCAGATGACCAGTAATTTATCTGCTCTTGTACTGAGTGATCAGCTGTCTTGTCAGAAAACCTGTAAGTCTTTCTCAGCAACCTCTCACTGGTTAAAGGCAATTATTCTTTCTTCTTGTTGAAAAGAGCTGCAGACTATCCTCTTCCAGTGCCTTGGAAGAACAGGCTCCATTACCGAGCATTTGAAATTTGAGACAGGGGGGAGCAGAAAATTCCATCAACCTAGCTGAAAAGCAAAATTACAGAGTGAGTTTGCTGTGAACCATGTACACAACACAGTGGATCTTAAACAATTTATGTCTCGTATGGTATAGGTAGATATCTCCTTGCAAATGATGCACTTGAAATGCACCACTGCAATGTGCTTCCTTTAAAATAAACAGAGGGCTCCTTACTAATAACAGTTGCCAAATTCCTTTCTTTTCTAAACTGCTTTTATCTTGGTCAGGCAAATATAGTTCACAGCATATCAAACTGGCTTAACAGTCAGAGATGGCAATGCTTTGTATTTTATTGAGGTTGCTATAATTCTGTGACACTCAAAATGACTTGACTATAAGGACACATGGAAACAACACAGGATGCACATTGTGCCATTACTATCTGAAAAGATGGGAAGTGAAGGAGACGAATGTTTCCCTTAACCATGTTAATACCTCTTCCCACATATAATCAGAGTCCGGAATGAAGCAAAAGAGGTACACTGTATTCATCACATGCCTAATGCCGTTGAATTAAGCAGCAGACTGGAATATTCCTTTCACATTTGTCCTGCATAAACATGTTCATAAATTGCCTTTCTGAGGGGCAGATCAGAAGCCCAGCTGCTCTCAACTAAGGATGATGTGCAACAATGAACAAGAGAAGTCTGTGTTGATTATATGTCCTTGCAGCTGAGTTTCAGCAAAATGAAATGGAAGAGAACGGGGCTTAAGCAAGAAGACCTTTCAAGAGCTAGTGAACAGGGGAAGACTATTGTTTCTGAGGGACAGAAATCAGCAGCTTCCTTGGAAAAATCAGAACAGAGGACACAAAAGGAGCATAAGGTGGCAGGTGGAGGATGGAAAAGGAAGAAGGCATCATCAGAGAGGAGCTGAAGGAAGCTTAGAGAGCAGCGATTACCAAAGCTTTGGTCATGGAGGTTGGGGTCTGGTCCTTGATGCCCTCTCCTTCCTTGGGGAGCCTGCTCTGTATCCTTCAGTTCATCCCATCCCACTCTGCCTGACATTTTCCAAATTTAGCTCAGAAAATGCTTAATCCATCATGCCACAGCTTAAGCTTGTCATCTTCCTCTTCTCCCCTTTATCACAGGGAAGAAATTGTATCTGGGTGGCCTTGAGAATCAGCCAACTTTGCCAGGAACAGGGACAATTAAAAAATCCTTTATAAACTGATACAAAGATCAGAGGATAGATTTGGAGAACTTTTATTACAGGGAGCTTGGGAAGACTAGAGGCCAGTTTTGCATTGTGTCTGATGACGAAAGGAGTCCAGCAGAGATGATAACCAAAAAAGGGGGCTGGAGATTCAGTTGATGGTATGACATGAGCTAAATCAGGGGAACAGTCTCAACGTGGCATTCTGGACTCTGAGCAAAGCAACTGAAACCCGTAAAGCTGAGAATTACAACAGAAAAACCGGGGAGTGATTTGTGTACAGCTAAGGTCCACAGCAGAGGCAGTGTTAAGGAAAATAAGAAGACTGGCAGCAGGTCGGGGATAGTGATAAGCAATCTAAGGTTCATGGTGCTGCTGAAAGAGGACACCAGTACATTGAAAAGTCAGAATACAAGAAAATTCTGAGTTTAGTTAGTGAAAAAAAAATATTAGAGACACAAAGCCAGGACATATTCTAACTCAAGAGTACTGCTTGTTTTAAACATTCGTAGGAGAATACAGTTAGCAGCTGGGTGTCATCTATGTAAAATAATTGGTTTGGGCAAAGAAAGGAACAACATCTCCCACTGAAGACTGTGTATGAAGAATATAAATCCCATGCTGGACTCTTGTGCTCTTTTTTGAGTTGAGAGCTGTGAACAGTTGTGTTTTAATGTGATTTCTATTATCTTTCCCTAGCCTCCTGCCCAGTGCTGTGCAGTGGAAATGGGCAGTACATGAAGGGGAGGTGCTTGTGCCATAGCGGCTGGAAAGGAGCAGAATGTGATGTCCCAACGAACCAGTGCATTGATGTCTCCTGCAATAACCATGGCACGTGCATCATGGGGACCTGTATCTGCAACCCAGGATACAAAGGCGAGAGCTGTGAAGAAGGTATTTGCAAGATACATTCAATTAGCCTTTTGCTTTGATTGTCGTTATGTAATTACATGGATGGAGGCAATTCAGAATAGGACTGGCACTTAAACAGAACAGTAATAGGCACCTTAGAGATACAATAGATGGATGCAACATAAAAATGATATGTTGAAATAACTTGTCATTAGCTATCATATTTGTTCAATAATTGGATGAAAAGCCATCAGATGCTTCAGATAGACAAATCTAGTTGAAAGACCAGCACATCTAATCATATGTTCAAATGTTCTTAGTAAAGCATCGTTTCCATTTACACATCTAAACGTATAATTACTTTTACAGTGCTTTCTTCTCTGCTATGCTATGCCAAGCGATTTCAGTTGCTTACATACACAAAATGGTGGTGTGTGAGAGAAAGTCCCTGATTCTTGTCAGCTTTAAAAGCTTAGAAATGCTTGGGACTTAAATTAAATTCTACTTCAAAATCAGATACTATTTTAATGGCTCTTCCATAGCTTTTTTCTCACATTAGTCCCCAAACATTCTTCATTTACATTTAGATTTGTGGCTCAGAAATATGGTGCCTTTTAGCACTTATCTTTAATCTTCTTGTGTAGGAAGTCACCTGCCACCATAAACCTTTATCATCCTGTGACTGTGACTGCTTCTTATTGCTAAATGAAAAAATGGACAGCTTTGTAAGTGTACAAATCATTCAGACAGTTACAAACATGCACCCAGAAGTGCCTGATTTACAGAATAATGTTCAGCACGTTTGAAAATTATTCTCAAAATTCTAAGCAGATGACCTGAAAAATAATTATGTTTAAATTATGCTTCTACAAATGCATATATAAGGCCTCTGCACCACCTGATAGACTTAAGACCATCCGTTTGATACATATATAAGAATCACGGTGGCTTGAATTAATTTATGGTTGTCTTCATGTATGTGGGATAAAGATTTATCTGAAATGGCTTTTTTTTACGGACAATGAAAATAGGCTGAATTGGATTCAGACATTCAAATAGCATCTAATCTAGCAATTCTTTTGATGCGTTAAACGCATTGGAGTGGGACATCTCTGATGTAACATGGCTTCAGTGACAGTAAATGTTAGAGATGAAGACAATATCAGCTCTTACAACAATAAGGCATCTCTTGAGAAAGCTTCATTTTGGCTTAAAAAAGCACAACTCAATGAAGCTGTGGGGCATGCAAAACCCAAAGATGGTGACTACTGAAGTATCTTTAAAGCATCTCCGTAGACCTCATACTTAGTAGATCACATCTTTGCTGGATAAACGGAAATGAAAAGATCCTGATTTTGCCTCCAGCCAGACGTGTTTAATGTGTGTAAATCAGAGTAAGATTTGCTCTTTTTCTAACAGGAACCTTTTTTCCCTGGTCATGTCTAAAGCAGAAAAGCCAGACGCTACTCAGTTATCACTGTAGTGGGGGACAGTGTCAGTCCCACTAGGTAAAAACCTGAAAAAGAATGAAGAACAAAGAAAGCATGATTTTTCTCATGAGCTGTTCAGTATTTTTCCAAGTATGCATTTGTTTTTCATATTCGAGGCATAATTTGTATTGTGTTGTGAGGGGGGGAAGTAACTCAGAAATATGCCATGTGGGAAATCTTCAGGACATTATATATATATACACACACACATATATATTTAGATCTAGTAAAAAAGTTGATTTATACTATTTTTGCAAATGCTTTTACTTTTTAATTTCTCTTCTAAGAAGGACCATCTGGTATTGATTCCTTTTTATTATTTCTCAGTTCTCGTAGCTTCACTGCTTAGTCCATGTTTATAATGGGTTTTCATTCCAGGGTTTCTTCTGTCTTTTCTTTTTCTCCCATGGAAGTTCAGCAATGTTTATAAAACATCAGCCAACAATCTTATAAGAGTTTTTCTTTTCTCCTTCCTTAGTTTATTGGCCCATATATTATAAAGCATGGGCTAAGCCAGCGAGACATTAAAGGGAGGGGAGCAAATTTAAGCAGTGAAAAATGAGAAGTTACTCTTTGGGTACCGAATAAGCCTAATAACTTGTGTGATCAATGAAGCATGAAGCATATTGGGGAAAAGTGTAGAAGAGGCACTAGCCTTGCTTGCTGCATGATTTATCTCCCTGGCAAAGGTTCTGCACAAGGCTGAACTATAAATGGGGCATTTTCCAACCAAGAATTAGACCATTTGGGACATTTTCCAAGCAGCAACACAGATATATGCAAAACTCTCTTTTTTTTTCCTTTCCCAAGTCTACTAGATTTTGTCAGCTCTGCCCTCCTGCCCCGCTCCCCATCTCTGCTTCTCCCAGAGCTGAGCAGCTAACTTTGTCAAGCAGAACTCCCTAAAAATATACCATTGTACTCCAAATCCACTAAGCAATTGATTAAGAAGAAAGCAAAAGCCCGTAATCCTGTCCCAGGGCCCTTCCGATGGTGCAGAAAGCCTAAAGAGATACAGCTAGTGAGGCTGAGATTAAAGTAGCCATTGTGTGTGACATTTTCTGAAAGGGCTCATTTCAACATGAAAAATGGCCTTGGGATTATGATAAATGGGGGGTTCTGACATGCACATTCCCCTCCTATAATCATCTGTGTTAGAGCTGAGATAGCAGATTGTCTGCCTCCTGTGATGGAGCCCCCTGTAAAACTCACCTTTTTCCCAATTGACCTTCAGAGGGGATGATTAATTGCCTGAAGGTAGCCTCTTGTCAGTTAGCCTGTGATCTTTGTTCTCTACGTTCAAACCATCTGCTGAGAACGGACGAGGCTGCTAGTCCGTTTCTTAGTCCTTTTCGTACTTATTACTTCTGAGAAAGAACAGGGCCAGGGCTCCAAGGGTCTCATGCTAAAATTGGCACCCTAGCTCCCAGCTCGCTAACAGTGAAGGAGATTTATAGACTCATCCTTTCCAACCTCTTACAATTTTCAAGGATTGTTCCAGCTATGAGCAGGGCTCCAGGAATCAAACAAAACAGAAAATGCTCTCGCATGCCTTGGGATAGTAATTGCTGAGCCATTACTTGTCAGACTGAGAAGGTTTTGAGAATCCAGGGAATTATCAGAGCAGCTGTTGTGTTGCCTTTTAAGGTTTCTGGATCTTAAACAGGTCATTGGGATTCTTATTAGCTTTTACAGGGGGAAAGAAATGAACCACCAACCTGCTGTGTGTGCAGTGGCCGTGTTCTGCTCTTCTGTATTAGAGCCAGGAGCTGGACAGCTTTCCCCTTGCTGCTTAGCCAGACTGACACTTGTCACTGATCTCCAGGGCACTGCCACACGCCGTTTCAAGAGATGGGAAGGATTCCTCTAGGCTGTCCTATATGCTTTTATATATAAACAGATGATCAACTCCTCCGCTCCTTGTCTGGGAGGGTGTCTGGTGCGTTTCATATTTTTCGATTGCTGGGTGAAATTCCCCCGTGGGCAGAGGAGCTGACAGTTGCCTACAAAACACATAACTCAGGAATCAGGCTGCGGTACAATTTGGTCTTTTGGTGCACATTGCTATACCGTGCGCCTAACTGAATGGTCGCCAATCTTGTTAGGAAAGTGCCTCTTTGAGGGGGTGGTGGTGGGGAAAGCCATTTAAAAAGAGTATTAATTGATCAAAAATAAAACCAGAAGAACACCAATATCCAAAAATATATGATTTTGTTTTGCTCCTTACTCCAGAAATCTGTCTAAGGATATGTTTAACATGAAATTCATGTAAGTGTCTGTGAAACCTGTATAGATTTCAGCACGTTCTTCAATTTAAGCATGTATTTTGCTGAATAAGGATGTCGACTTCTGCTGAATCTTTATGTAAAATTCTCTCTCAGAAAACTAGAGCTCAGCTTTGAATTCATTAGTAATAGCAATTTAGGTTATTCTAATAGAATAAACGGAGGCACAATAGGTGTGCAAGAGCATATTATTCTTACTTTATTCTTAATTGATATTAGCCTGTTCTTACTAGAAGGATCATTTATTAGTGTAGGCCTGGATAAAAGATGGATTTAATCATTAAATTTTTCTCTTTTTTTCTTGATAGTGTTTTACGTCTCACTGCCTTTTTGGGACACTATCTTCTTGCATGAAGCACCTGTTTTGTGCACAATGGGGCTTTGCTTTCTAGCTGAAACCTTGAGATACTATATAAATAAGTTTGTGTAGATGGCGGTCTAATAGCTTTTTTTCTGAAATCCCCGTTTGCTTTTCCTGTCTGCTTCCTCTTCCTTCTCCCATGTAGTGGACTGCATGGATCCTACCTGCTCAGGACGAGGCGTGTGCGTGCGAGGAGAATGTCACTGTTCAGTTGGCTGGGGAGGAGCAAACTGTGAAACCCCAAGAGCCACTTGTCTGGACCAATGCTCTGGTCACGGGACCTTCCTCCCCGATACTGGACTCTGCAGCTGCGATCCCAACTGGACTGGACATGACTGCTCAATCGGTAACATCAGCGGTGACTTACTGTTGGTTTTTATTTTATTTAAAATTTGTAAAATATTCAGACTTGGATCTGCAAAAAGAGTGCTACAGATGTGTTCCAGTAAAGCACGTGGAGGGCATGACTGGAAGCAGAAATGCCATAGCTCAACTACATAAATAATTCTGCTTCCATTGCTGAGCATAGAGTAATATAATAAATAACCCCATTAAAGCCACCTCAGCTTGCTATTGTTCATTATATTGCTATGAATGTAATTGATGGTCTACATATAACTGCTTGTTCTGGTGTTAGTTCTTGATGAATCCCAGTAGCTACCAGAGGGTCTGTTTTGATTTTTAGGAGATGACTAAATATTCTTCAGGTGGCTGTAAACAAGAAGGAAGAGGTGGCAATCTTTCAGGTCTCATTTCCCTTCTGAATTCAAAGGCTGTGCTTTTCTAGGCTCAGCTAGAGGAGAAGGAGTGTCACATAAGGTTCATATTAAAAGACTGTAAGCACTGTCCTCTATCAAGTAAAAAATAAGTTTACTGAGTAGAAGTATTTAATAGTACAAGCACCCACCAAGAAAAGAGATTTTTATGGGCAGTTTTGTTTAGAGGTTTGGAACTTTGACCTTCCTTCTTTCCTCAGCTGAATGGGCATCTTGCTCAAAATCTGCGTCAGGTATCTGAAATGAAAGCTAAAGAAAAACTATTCCGGAGCCTTCTCTTTTCTTCCAAATGCAATTAGCTTTTAGATGCCACACTGAAAATGCTATAGTACATTAAACAGTCAGAACCTATGGAACATTAGTCTTTTGGCTTTTGTGCTGTATATTGTGCTCACAAACAAGAGACCACAGCAATAACAGCTTCTTTACCTTACACAGCTGGGGTGGAACTAGGCCAAATATCCAGGGCAGCTCAGTATAGGCAATGAAATGAAATGAATTTTCAGCAAAGTGAAAAAAAAAAAATTAGGAGAGTGCATATAGTAGAAAAATAAAGTAAACAACATCTTCTCTGAGGAATTACTATCATGCGTAAAGAAAATCAGGTTAACTCTTTGCAAGTATTTTAAGAGAGTAACTTCCAAGGATGGGGAAAACTGAATAAACTGGTACAAAGGATATAGAAAGAAAACCTTTTTGACAATCATCATTTAGGTTAGATGTTAGAAAGCTTGTCATAAAGTAAAATTGACTGGGCTGAAGAATAAGCAAAAGAGGAGGCCTACTTGCCTGGGGCTAAAAGTAGGTTGATCAAAACTTTTGCAGATGTAGGGTGGGAAGTTATCCTGCATTGATAGGAGGATAAATTTGGTGTCAGGCTTTTCCCTTCCCCTTGCTAACATGTTCAATTCCATACTCTATGAGTTCATTTATAAGACCACCCGTAAGGGGAAAGGTAGTAGTGTATTTCTAGTGATTTTGTAGCATAGTTCATAATTGAGTCATTATTCTGAGTTTATATGGAGGTTTGTGGATTGCAAGGATGGATTTGGAAAAATGTTCATTTCAACACGCAAACAGAATTCACTTTCCCTTTGTTAACCTGCAGGGTCATGTACAGATGATTTATAAGCTTTCTTATGCTGCTTTTATAAATCCATCTAGTGCAAACTTTCTTTGGCAGTATGAGGTTATTTGAGACAAACTTGAGCATCATTCCAAGACCTTTTTCCTCACCGAGCTGCTTGTAACATTCAGGTTATTGTGCCTCACAGCTAAAATCACAGCTAAGGTGATTTGTAAACTTCCATTTCTAACCTGGACCTTTCCACTGAATTGATGACTTGATTTGAAAGACAGATTTACTCACAGGATGCGTGGTACTCTTCTTGCATGATTAAAATAGAGTGAGCAAGCATGTTAGTACACGTAACAACACACTGCCCAACCCAGTGGGGTGGAAGTTCTGTAGAAGGAACTAAAGGGGCCAGATTTTTATTGTCCTATAAACCAGGACCAAACAGAGCAGAAGAATTATTAAGTGAAAGGATTAAGTACTTGCATAAATCAACCTCAGCTCAGCAAAGCAGTTAGGACTGTGTTCAGTCCCAGTGAAATCTATAGGACTGTGCCTACGTGGGCTGGTGCCAAGGACAGCCCCTTTCGTAAACCACATTGAGAAGCAGACCCTGAGAACAGCATAATCATCTGGAAACCCAGAATAAAATATGAGGAGGCACAGTGGGTTTTCCAGCTCTTAACACCTTGAAGTCAAGACTAATACCTACCTGAAATGCTGTATGCTGTATTCATGTAGAAGGTATCAGTCAGTATGCAAGCAGCTAGGTGAACGTCTGTGGATTGTCATATGTAGAAAGTAAAACTAGACTATCTTTGAACCTTAGACTCAGTCTTTCAGCTAAGTAGGTAGATTTCACCTGCCTTTAGCGGGAATCTTAAAGGAATGCAGATTGCTGGATAAACCCCTTAGTTTTCACAAGATAATATTACAGAGATTTCTGTTTCCTGTTTGTATTATCTTTTTTCATTCCACTTGTGTCCTCATAGACAAGCTATGCAATTCAATTTCTTGTGAATTCTACTCTGCACTGCATTGTAGGAAGAAGTAATGATATGGGGGGGTTTGCTTTATGTGTGTGCCCACTGCCAGTATATCTTGAGACAGGGCTGCTGCTATACTACCTCAGATTTTTCACTCTGGAAAAATGCTTCGTAAATGTGCTTCACCCTTTCATGCAAGGGACAGTTTCTTAGGGTCCTCTTTCCTTCGGTATGCATTTCTTTTTTGGTAGATTCCCAAATAAAAGAAAAGTCTTTTAGAGAAAAGTGCAGAGATAAGTCCAGAGATAAACTGTACTGAGCAGCAAAAGTGGCATTTTGGTTTCTCCATAGGAGAATTCAATCCCTTCCCTTTTGCATCTTAGTACTGATGCACAAGCAAATACAAAAAGGTTCTTTGTAACCCCGTTCAGCTAAAAAGTCCAAGACAATGCTTATCACAAGAAAGATAATTAAGGAACCACTTGTCCTAGCCCCTTTTCTCCAGGGTCTACCATCACAAATCCTCTGTATCCTAGGCTTTTGGCATGCTATCTCCCTTCACCTCTTAATGAGCCCTAGCAAAGGACTTCATTCTCCAAGTTCTGGCAACTAATGAAGCCATTATAGGGCAGCTCTCCTAACCTCTTGTTGTCTGAGTATAGTGGGAAGAAGGAAATGGCCTGTGCTACAATGTGAAACAGAACTTAATATGTGATATAGTCTCACTCTTGACCTGTTTAAACCGGACCAAGTATTTCTGACTAACCAAGAGGCAACAAACCACGTACCATAAGACGTATTTGCTGAGTGCAGTGAAATGAATAGATGAGTCAGGTTATCTGCATTTGAGGAATGCACTGTTTCCCAGAGGGATCTCACTGATGCATCAGTACAATCCCAGGCCCACGAAAACAGTATATGCTTGGATGCAAAATCATTCTTAAAGGAATTGAGTTATCTGGTGTTGTCCTTCACTCTCCTCAAATTTGAATCGGTGATTTTCACACTATTCTCTGTTTGGTAGTTGACATCTTGACATGCATGATACTCGCTAGAATCATCAGAAAGTTGATTATACAAAGCAGCAACAGAAATTACGTTCTCTGTGTAATAAGTGTACTGACTTTTTCTGGGCAGTTGGCAGTAGTTGTACATTGACCTGCATACAGATAAGGATTCCTTCTCAATCACTCATTCATAATGACTCACTTTATGCATGGTTGACATCCAGTGCAGTACTTCAGACCTTTAAAAGTACACTGGAGAAGAGCAGTAACAGGAATAGTATTTTGTATATGGTGGTCCTAAATTGGCAGTGGAGATATAAAATCCTGGGCTGTACATTTAGTGATAAGAGCTGGGAAGTGGAAACTGGGACTCAGTAACGGAGTTAGAAGTTTTGAAGTTTTTCTTCATATTTTGAAAAGGCTAAGAGAGCATGCCTGGCCAGAGACTGAGGCTGAGCTTACATGACCATATGTCATGAAATCTAGTAGTTTGGTCTTATTCATAGCTTCTCGCACCACTTCTGCTGCTAACAGTGTTTTCTGAGGATATGTCATTTGACTTTATGACTGCCCTTTCCCCCCTCTGTGACAGGGAGGAAATACTGCTTCCCAGTGACTTGTTGCCGAACTTTGTTACTAAGGTCTATGATCACAAAGATATTTAGGCATTTACAAATTGCCTTAAGCAGATGCAGATTATCAAACTTTACTACAGTGCTGCAGAGAACCTCTTCTCAACTTCTGAGGCATCCGACTGTCTAGAGCTGCCTATTGAAAAGCTACCTTAAGTTCCTAAATTTCTGCTATGGCACATACAGCAGGTGTCTCCTCAGTCTGAGAAAGCATTGGATGTGCTCTCTCACTTCTTGGGAGAGTATCCCAACTACCAGGTCAATGCAGATGCTACAAGTAGCCATCTCAAAGAAAAGAATGAACTGGCTGGGCCGATCCAAAGAGATGCCAAAGCTGAGGACAGGGGTTTCATACCCTGACCCTTAATGTCAACTGGGCATCGTTCTAAAGAACAGAGTGCCTGTCGTTTGGGACAGGAAGAGAGTTTCAGACCATCCATCTCCTCGGCATTTCCTGCACTGCAGTGCTCATCCTGGCCACACTTACTCTGGCTAGAAATGTTATGAATATCTTTAGTGGACAGAAAAGAAAAAGGTTTTGGATTTATGCCCAGTTCCATGCCATCACCTCCTGCTTTGAGGCTTCCCATGACATTACCAATTTAGTGGGGTAGTTGTCCTAGAGCAGAGAAACCCCTGCAGAGGGCAGTTCAGATTTTAGTTAAGTGGAAATCCTTGAAAGAGAGCTTAAAATTGATTCCTCATTGATTCAGCTGCCTTCTTATTTGGGTGCTTCATGTTACTTTGGAGCAGTCAGGGTTTCAGCTTTTGAGAGATTCTCAGTTCTGCCAAATAACTGGAGAAGGCTCAGCAGGCATCATGATCGCAGAATCCTCAGGAGAGAGGCAATTACAGAACTGTGGCATTGAACATAAAAAATAAGAAGCGCCCTCTTAGCCTGTGTGATCGGTTAAAAACAGCTTAGGAGGGGCTTCAGACTGCCATGTAATGATCACAATACTTGCAGATATGCCTAGATAAACCTGGCCTCCAAGCACAGTGGGGAAGTAGTGTGTGTATCCATAGGGCTAGCAGAAGACCAGGTATTTACCCACTAGTTGTAAAACAGTCCTCCATGGCTTTACCGCTTTTGGTAGGCTGAGAAGCTGGATTTAAAATAAAATTAGCAGGATGTGTGTATCCATGTCTCTGATTGCAGGGAAGCCATGTTCTTATAAATTATTGCACAGCACATTGAAATCAATGTTTACTTTGCTGGAGTATGGGTCAATTCAAGTCCATTCACAAACAATGATTAGATTTAAGATTCTGTATCAGCTAATGGTAATGACTGAATTTTTTAGTACCAATTTAGTTGTATAAATTAACAATGGAGAAGGTCTTTCAGATAGCACCCAACAGAGTTCCCCACGACAAAGTTGTACAGTTCACTGAAACAGGCATATTTTCTGTATTCCAATTAGTAGATAAGGAGACCAAGAAGAATGAACTTTTAAAGAGGAAAGCTAGAGCAAATGCACCTTTACCTTCCAATGTCTTTTTTCATCAGGAATTGTGCAGGAGATTATTGCACACATACACACACACACACACACACACAAACACAGTTCTCATATATCTTACCAGACAACGTCATATCCTATTGGTCAAACAGTACCGGGATTAACGCAACATGTGTGATAAAAATTGATTTCCTTGGGCTTATTGGTGTCAACCTTACAAAACAAAATCTCCTGTTAAATTCATGTCATGCCCAAGGCCACCAAGATAAAAATCCATCTTTGGAGAATGTTCCTATAATTCTTCCTTTAAACTATCATTTTCTTCATTAAGGGGTAGAAATGTCTCTGTAAAAGATGGATATTACATCAGCTGTCACATGATACAAGCTTGTACCTTACTACAGACTAGGGCCCCCTTTCATGCCTAAGAAATCGCTGATTTGTCTTAGCTTTAAAACACATGGGGAAGAACAAGAGAACTAAACCTCGGGATACAACACCTGAAATTGATAAACATCCATATATTTTAGATCTTAATGACTTAAGAAAATTATATTGGGCACAGCTATGTAATCAAATGCCACTTTAAATGATCTTCCTTCAGCTTGTAGCTAGTCTGGGGCAATTGAAATTATGGGAGCACAGGGTCTTCAAAGCTAGGCTTCAGAAGATATCATCAAAATCTGTTCTAGCTCGATACTAAAATTGCAAACCCACTCCTGAAGGCCTTACCTTAGTCCTTTAAGAGTCGTTGAAGGCCAGGAAATGTTTTGTACAAGCAGGGATTTCACCCTCAGCCTTGCAGAACCATAGCATGATGATTTGTGAACTTGTGATCTTCCGCGTTTTATTTGCGTGGAGAGAAGTAAGTTTTCTCTCTGAGGGAATAAAGTATGTGCAGCCCAGCGCTGTTGCACAAGGCTTTCACAGGCTCTTCCTGGCAGATGCCTGCTTTGTGAATTGTGAAGGAGTAAGTGAATCCAGAGAATCACCAGTGTTAACAAGAACTATCATTGTACAAAACATAAAGTTTTTTATGTAGTTGGGATTGTGAGTACAGATTTTAGCCTACCCATTGCCAAGATGAACTTATCCTTTAAAGTCTTCTAAGCTTTTTATTAAAAATGCAATAAAAGACTAAAAGCAGCGAAAACATTTGAAATAAAAGTATTCAGGAAGGCTTTCATCTGAATACCCTTTTACTCCCTTTCCCTTTGTTTATTGAAAATATGTATAAGGAGACCCTGGTGTGGTGGAAAAAAAGGCAGTAGTTGAGATTTTTGTGGGGAGTCCAATTCTTCAGAAGTCCAAATATCTTTGTGGTCAGCAGATGAAAAGGACATACTCAAGTGCAGGAGAAAACTCCCAATAAGATAGAAAATACAACTCCCAATAAGAAAGAAAATGAAACTTAGATTTCAAGTATGGATTCTTACTTACAATCTGATAGTTGAGAAATTGTCTTAGCACATTTCCCTGACCAACCAGAGATCCATCAAATTTCTGTCAGCTTCAGGATGTTTTTACGATCTTACTTTTAGTCACTTCTTTGTTTGTGACAGTCCATGCAGTCTTGTTCAGATACAATGGCCAAGGGAGAGATTGAAGGAACTGAAAACTTGTGTTCTAGCTGTCATTTCAAACTTGGCCAAAACCAGTGGAAATGGTGATATCATCAGTCTGGCTCTGACCATTAGATCACAAAATATTTGGTCTGATTAAGTCATGTCTCAGGCTGAGAATAGTGTATGTCCGATGGTGTAACAAGCAATCCTTGGTCTTCACTGACCTTAGGCATACTGTGATGAGTAAAGCTTCTTTCTCTCATGTTGGCTGTACCAGCATCAGTGCAAATTTATGGACCTCCTCAAATGGCAATGGGTAGACTATTCCGTTCCCTATTTGTTTTCTACAACAATTAGGGCTAATTCCCAGCATGCCAATTTTAGTTCAGCATTCTTCCCTATCTCCAAATGTGACCTCAGCAGTCACACCATGAGTTCAGAAGTTCTTTTTGTTTGTATCAATTATGCTTTGTGCTGTGGACTTTTCTGACTGAAAACAGCAGTGATGTACAGCACTCTGTGGCGTTCATGGTAACTTGGCTAGTTTGAAAAATAGATGTTTCACAGCATCACAACAAGCTGTTAAATTCCATGGTTAAAACAGGCTACCATTAAAATAGCGTGTTTTGAGGATGGCTAAGCAATTAGCATGTTTGCTTGTATCACTGAAAACTTATGAGTCTCAGATGGCCAAATTTTTGCTTATTTCTCTGACTTTGCTTTTGAAAGGATGAGCCTTAGAGTCCTTACAGCTTCTGGACTTAAATCATGCCAACATGGGGGCTGGTCATAATTTAGTCCCTTCTCTACAATAGAATATCTGTCATGAAGTTGCTTTTTTTAACAATATTAAGTCACTTCTTTGACACAGTAAGTGTAATCCAGCTGTCACTGAGGACAAAACTACTATGTTGTAAAAGCGATGATGTGAACTGGTTCTTCAAGTTCTTTTGGAGATAAAACCAGTTGATCAAACCGGCTGAGGATCTGAAACGTTATAGTCACCACATGAAACAGGTCATGCTCGTAAAACCGTAGGAATAGGTGTATATTTCTACAGGCTTAGAATTGCTCTATGGCAGTTGTGCAGCTTTTGAACTGGAGATACATGACGTTCAGTAAGTTTGTCCAATCAGTTTGTAATGAACTCACAGAAGACCGTGTAGACATCCTCTTAGTTTTGTGAGTCTAGACCTCCGCTTCTGACTATTCCCTCTTGTAACCAGAATACTGCTGGAACATCAGCAGAGTAGACAGGTAGTAGGTACATACTACTTGCGTGTAGTCAGGCTCTGCCTATGATCTACCTTGATTAGGCTGGATCAAGACTGTCCTCTCATACCTCACTCATTTGGCTCAGCAAGGAAGGTCATAGGTTCCATGTCGTGGCTTCTCCACTTGCATTCAGTCAATTCCACGCTGTTGCTGGTGGATAGCTCCTGCGACTGTGATCTTACACTCCGACCCAACTGGAGCTCATCACAATCAGAGTTTCTGCAAACGTTTATTGCATGTTTTCAGCTTCATCAAATCATGTTTCATTCCAATTTAGAATGGCTGAGATTAAGTAATAGGGAAAATAATCTAGGAGTCAGTAAAACACAGCAACATAAAAAATGAGCAAGCAAAAATAACGTAAGACCAGGGATTGTCATATAGTGGATTGGTGTCTACAGAAGGCCAGAAATTTGTGTTTTAATAAGCTGTCTGAAGTGGATGCGCTGGATTTAGTATAGCCTCTCTGCCCCCTTCCAAGTTGCAAGGTGTTCATACTCTAAAAACTATCATCACAATTTGCACTAACGAGCACCTTTCTAATGACCTTGACAGATGAAAGTTTGAACTGGCTTTGGAGAGAGCTTTGCTTCTTTTCCATAAAGGTGATCCTTCCAGACCAGTGTTGAGACATATGGACAGCACAGCAGACACAAAGCTTTTGGAGCAGCTGCTGCTGCATCCCATTTGTGTGGATAGACAGACATCTAACTTCTGGATATGTCAGCCCACCACATTTACATTTCATAGATGTTCTGTGTCTCCTTTTGAAAAACATTAATAACAATAACTTTTCTAAGTTCCTTGGTGAAATGTTGTCTGAAGAAAAAGGAAACGGTGTTGGGACTGTCTGTATAGTAGTGCCGAGCTCTGAGTAAGGGAATCCCAAGCAAATCTAACTTGTGATTACTTCAGCACACATATTTGTAAATGCTCTGTTGAATTGATTTTATACAAAACCAAACTGTACAGAATTGGAAAAGAAATTAGTTCTTTTTAATGACCGTAAGCATGAGCAAAAGGCTTTTCTACTGTCAAATTATCCCCTCCTTATGGACACAGAGAGGAAATTAAAATTAGTCCAGAAAAGAATCCTTGTTAGGAACTTCATTTAATACGTTAGGAATTGTTTCTTCTCTGGGAAGCTTTAACTCACATCCCAGAAAGCACAGAGATCCAATTAAGCATCAAAGAGAAAAACATAATCCTGCACTTCGGGATATTTATTTTTATTCAACAAATCTCAGTTCCAAGACTGAAGTCCATCAATACCTGGCATTTCATGTCCTACTATTCAACAGTAAGAGACAGTTTAAAATAAAGTTCAGAATAATAAATAAAGGGAAGATTGACACAAGTACAGAAGTAAATCACAGCTATAGACGAGATGCTTCAGACACAATGTGATGGTCAGTCCCTAGCTTTTAAGGCAAGGATGAAAATAGGGTATAAATATTGTAGAAACTAGAGGCTGATAAAAGGCAGCAGACCAGTGTAATGGAATTTCATCTCTCAGAGTTATAGCTTTTCAGACGGGAGCTGGAAAACCTTTATGCAAATATGAAGCAAGCTGAAATTGCACTTAGAAGTGAGATTTTTTTAACAGACATGCTGAGTGTACCGTTGTATGTTGTGCAGCTGCACAACTGGGTAGGAGCTGTGATCCATTAGCACGGGGATTGCTAAGGACTGCCTCTGTTCTTACCGTCACTATTTCTAGCCAGAACTCCCAAGAGTCCCGTTGTGCTAGGTGCTGTATGTTACAGAGTAAGAGGCTCAGTCTTGGAGGACAGACATACATCAGTTGAAGTATATTACTATACTAAACTCATTCATTACTCATTTTAGAGATGAAAGGTAGGTTCCCGGGCAGTTACGGGACAGATCTCCTGGCTCCGCTCACCACCAGGTGAGCAGCTACTCTGTGGACTCTTCATCTCCAGGTTAGGCAGCTCAGAGCCACCTAGATTCCTGATTTGAATCTCCAGAAAGACATGAGACCTACATAAGGATTTGCAGAAGCCTTTCAGTTAAACACAAAGCTGCTTATGCAAGCAAAGAACTAAATACCAGGAGGAAAATGGGGGAAAGTGCTGAAGTGGGCTTAATCTTTTGTGTCTAGCTGAGGGCCAGAGATGGGTGCTGTCTTTCATTAGGGTTTTCCACCAAGTCTTCTCCTAGGGATAGACAGCTAAGCCAGCTCAACAGCTTAGAGTAAAAACTCTGTCGTCTTCTGTCATGCAGATGTTTTATACCTCCTTTGGGCATACCCAGTCTTTTCTGCAAGTGCACAGCTGTCCCTTCTGCACATGTATGGAAGACCTGTACTCAGTCCTTCTTCTGCAGAGCCTGGCAAGAATCAGCATTTAGGCCAACCCAGGTATCCTGGTTAGGGTCACGCTATAACACAGGATATGCGTTCCCCCATGCAGACACTCCAAGAAGTTCTTCAGGGCTTCAGGTTCAGTAGGTGAAAACTCAGGTGTCCTGAGTCACATTTCAAAACCATCACTGAAGGTCAGTATTCTTCCTGATGAGGGATGGTGGCAAAGCTGATGGATTCATTTACAGTCTCTGGAAAGCATCCTTTAATTTTGATTTCCTCATCCATGGAAAGAAAAGAAATAACTGTTACCTTTCAGATATATTCAGTTTGCTGAGCTACATAAAATGCATTGAGATCCTTCAGTGGAGTGGACAGTCGTCTCAGTACCACAAATTTAATTACGCTCATAAAAGCAAACAGGTTTTATATTTATTGATATTAACGATAATTATTATTTCTACATTAGTAATATTTACATAATTGACGTGTGTTTTAAAAATAGGTAAACAGATTATTTTCATAAAGTCATTAAATTATGCAGACCTTTCTCTTCGGACATGATCTCTGAAGGAAAAAACACCTGACCTTCACTTAGCAACATTGACACAAGTTGCAGAACTGTTCCCCAGTCCCTACTGAAACAGGATGGTTTTCAGAGGATTTCATGCTACAGATTCGTTACTGGCAAGGACAGAAAATTCAGACCTTTCCTTTCAGGTTTTGTCTTGCTCCATAGTTTGAACCTTTCCTTATAACATTTGTAAAAAGGATGGCTTTAAAAGCTAACAAGCTTTATGTCTTCTTCAGTTCCAGCAGAGGAGTTCATATGTCACTACAGAGTTCTCAAATCACATAAATGAGAGTTTCATAACACTGCAAAATGCGCTTCATTATGAAGAATGTATTTAGCACTTCACTGCTATCTAAATCATGCCGATCATGAACCTTCTGGTTTTTCCATCCATATCTTTATATTAGATGCTTTTCCCAGATATTCCCCATAACTTGCCTTCTAAAGCAAATGCAGGTTGTAAAAACAAGGCTTAGCTCCTCACCCAACTCAGCCTTATAGCTCTGTGCAGTGCCTCTCTCCTCTGCTGCTTTTCTGGAAAAATCTGTCTGAGGCTGGAAATTGCCCCAGATGAGCCAACTTGAAATGGGAAAATCCCAGTTAAGACAGATTTTTAATTATTAAATTTTCTATTAATATGTTGAAGGTCAGTGGAACTGCCCCAGTTTTCAGGAAGCTCTGAGCAATTTCACCTGATCTTATATTTTAGCACTAAATCCATATTTATTAAAGGATTTAGTAGGCGGGTCAGAAGCAGCTAAATCTCTGATTCTGCATCACATGAATGCTAAAGAAAAATTTTCATCTGCATTGCTCTTCTCTAATCTGGAAAGCTTTAAACTGTTGTCAAGCCAATTTTAGGATTTTGGGGGGATAGGGGTAAACATGTAAAAATGGATTTGCCATAAATGAAGCACAAATTGACATCATTATCCCTTTCCCAACCCAATTCTTTAATGTAATGTGAAAATAATGTGAAATTCCGGATTATGCCACTTCCTGTGTTGGAAACTACCGTGTCTGTTACATCAATTAAAAAGGGCCATGAACAAAGCATTACGCTGGTGGCTAGTGTTTGATAGGTTTCTTTTCCCACTTTTTCTTCTGAAATAGCAAAGGCAACATAGTAGACTTTTTATTCTTAAGGGGACAGATGTGGGTCAGGTTTTAGCAGGATATGCAAAAAAAAAAAAAAAAAAGCACCAGGTACAAGGTTTTTATTTGTATGAGTAATTGATGTAGTATTCTTACTTCTGAAGTGGACTGTGACCTCATTTCACCTGGCACAGTGCAAACGGAGAACAAAAAGGATAATCTTGGCCTCAGATAGCTGAGATTCTTAAGCATTAAGTGAACAACAACAGACAGAGACATGCTGATAGAGGTAGAATAAACTTACAATAAAATTTTTGTCAATGCAATATGGAGAGGTTAAGGCACATCGTCAGCCACTGTCAAGATTTTGGGTAGGTTTCAAGGTGGATTAGAGTTTTTAAGAGAGCCTTGAGGAATTCTGAGGCAGCCTTTACAGACCAGAGGGAAATCTCTCCCCCAGTCATGAGGAGATAATGCGAAAAAAAAGGCATTTGTCTAAAAACTAGCCAGCAGGCAGTTGAGGCTGGCCTCATGGACTGGTTCCCGGCGGGGGTGAGCAGTGATGGAATAGAGCAGGTCCTGAAACTGAAGATGAGTCATTTCTTTTTTGATTATTTGCATGAAAAAATAACCAGAAACCTGTTGGAATGGCATTATCCTTTTCTAAGGATAATGTTTATGATGCACCTGAGATCTCTGGATGATTCACCCAAAACTCAACAGTGCCTTGAGCACAGTCCACTCCAGAAGTTCTCCATGAAAGAGGTTGCAGGTGAATTGTCCTCCAGAGCTACTTTTGTACAGCTACTACTGTCTTTCCTCCTTGACCCGCAGAGGGCAACTAGACTCAATTTAAGTCTTCAGGAAAGGGTGTGACATAAGGTAAGGTGAAATCCAGGCAATGGAAGACACCAGTCCTAGACAGTAACATAGCAAAAACCCAGATGGTAGAGTAGAAATGAACTGGATTCCTTAGATAAAGGATAACTGCATCCATGAATCAGTTAATGTCCATCAGTGCCCTCTGGTAAGTGTAAGTGTCAGGGAGCAAAATACAGGGTATTACTCAAAGTCCAGGTATTTGCCACAGAGGTGCATGGGCTGATTGTACCTTTTGAGGACAGCAAGCCTCATATTTGCTCTTAGAACTGGGCACCAGATTTGCTTAGAAGATCCCCTTCCTTCAAGGAACCACAGGCGGCTTTGAGAGCTGCATGGCAAGATGAAGTAAAACACAATGAACCTCTAGGAAAGGATAAGGAATGGCTAAGCTGTTCATACAAACAGTAGAAGAGATTAAAGATGAAAGGAAATATTTAGTCACCTTTTGGGAACAGCTGGTGTGAAAATATTTAACAGGCAGGTCTTTTATGCACCAGCACAGTGTTCTAACTAAGCTTAAATAGGCAGGAGCAATATAGTGCAGCTGGCCAGTCCATGAATACTGTAATAGGAGAATTAAAAGCTTTCCTTCTCATTTGCTCACGCAGCTCAGATGGTAGCTAATCATGTCCTGTAATTTTAACAACAGAATTGGGAAATGTACCAAAAAAAAATGCAGCTTGTAATGAGAACAGAGGTGGCAAATTCTGTCCCTGGGACTGAATGACGAAGAAACGATTCACCTGTCCTTTTCTGTAAATCAGCCTTAGTTGTCTTGAGCTACCCAAAAAGACCTGTGTTTAAGTGGAAACTTAATCTGAAATCCATTTTGATCATTTCTTTGAGTGCCACCAGAAAAGTAAAAGCTACTCTGACTATTTAATCACCCATTAGGAACCTGTGAGCATTTAAGAGCACCATGTTATAAAGGGCCAGGGCGTACAGCAGGATGTGTGTTGTAAGGCTGTTTAAATTGTATGGTTCCCATCTATCTTTAAACTGGCAGCTAAATGGAAGATTTAGATTTGAGAGTTCCTGGCTCCTGGTTCCCTGTCAGAAATAATTAAACTACTTTTTAGGGAGACTGTCGTAAGTAGTTTGCTTCACAAGTGTTTTTCACAGCTGAGGGTCTTTATTACAGCTCTTGGGGCCTGGGAATCCAAACTACCTTATATATTGATTATATATGAATTATACATTCATAAGCCAGAGCCTGCACTCGCTTGTGTGTGGGTGGCGGTATGGCTGGGGTCTCAGCTGGGTGGGAGACAAAACCCAAAATGTTCCCGGCATTCCCGTTCTGGGTTAGCCTAAGATCTGTTTGGTTTAGATCATTCAGTGCGTGTTGCTGGCCCACGTGTGCAAAACTGTTCGCTGGCAGCGTGTTGTCTGGGAAATATTTCAGTCGAGATGTAAATCTCCCAGTGGGTTTTCCATCCCTTTTCATAGGAATGACTCCACAGAGATTCTGCCTTTCAGAAAGTGCTTTTTTTCCTCTCTTCACCATTTTTGAATGTCACTCCATTATCCTAGTTTCACACCTTTAAATAACTCCAAGAAGGCTTCTGACTATCACTCAAAATAGCTTCCTTTTGTCCCTGCTTTTTTTTCCTGCACTATCAACCTGTAGATGTCTGACCTACTGTCATTTCCCTGACTTATCGACAGCACACAAGACTGGATATCAGGACATCTAGGAGTTCCTGTGCCTGTCACAGAGTTCACAGATACCTGTAGACCCATCATTTTACTTCTTTATGCCTTGTTTACTTTATCTGTCAAAACAGGAATAACATCTTAACATCAAAAAATAACCATTGGTACTCGCTCAGACTCATTAATATTCTCAAACCAAAGATAAAATATTAAGTAAATAATAGTAAAGTCCTTAAGATGTTCACATGGACTTTGGAGTCGCAAGGGGCTGAGTCCTTCAAGATGCCAATTTTCCTGTCCATTGCTGGAGATATTTGTCTCTTTGGAATTTCAGAGCTTCACAGTCAGCAGTGGAGGTTATTTGCAGTGCACGTCACTGGGCTTGAGGATACCAGTGCTATCCCCAATTTAGAGATGGGACCCTGAAGGTCAAAGCTGGGGAACGGGACATAATGAAGATGTGAAGTAACGGAGCTGGCATTCTCCGGATTGCTTGGTGAACTGGGAGCAAGAAAAATTACACGTTATTTAGTATTCTGAGGTGCAAAGTTCAACACATATGAGTAACTAATGTAAACCAATAACCACAGGAGTTGTTTCAGTCCAACACTAGAGTAGTCCTGTGGTGAAAGACTGCACCAGAGGCTACAACAGTACTTTTCTAGTTTGGGCTTAAATACCAGCAGTCTCAGACTTTGTACTGTCTCAATGCATTTCTTCTCAGCTTGCTGAAATTTTAGGACCATAAATCTAGCTTTTTATTTTTTACCTGCTGTTTCCTTTATCCTCCCCCAGACTTTGTTCATCAGGTTAGCCAACAGCCAAGGAGAGCTAATTTTTTTTTTTTTTTTTTTTTTTTTTAGTGCAGCTTTATTGCTACATTAGCTAACTTGCAGGTCCTTCATGTTCACATACACATACATCCTGACTGGCCCACGCTCCATTGCAGTGCCGTCTGGCAGTTGGGGAAAGGGGTAGAAAACACATGCGGCTGGGCTCCAACCCTTTAGCAAGTTGATAATTGCCCATCCCTTCTGTTCATAACGGGCTCTGTAGTATGATATTACCTCCCTCGCATCTAGGAGCTGTGAAAATCTGTGTCTCAATGCCAGACGCAAAGTAAAATCTTCTGACAGCAACTCAAGAGTCCTTCCTTAGCCACGTCTTAAGTGATAGTGTAATTTCTACTGACTTCCAATAAAGCTTACATTAGATTCCGTTACACTTGGGCAGCAAGTGGTATGTGCATATCCTTAGTTTAAGCACCCAAGGTGCCCAAATACTTTTGCAAGTTTGACTCTAAATGCGACAGACAAGTTCCTGAGTGTCTTAAGCACATTTGAACTCCAAAGTTCTTTCATTAGAGATTTAAATATATAGAACTAAATGTTTGAGAGGGTTTGGAGACATCTGAGACACTGCAGCAAAAGTTCAACAGCAAAATGTTTCACCACCTTGAGCTGTAGTAAGCAGGAGCTAAATATTGTGTTCTTGTCGCACTTGGAAAATGAGGTGTTTTCTAGACATGCAAAGCACTACTATTATTACTACTGTAATTACCACTGTCTAAAGATCTCTCTGATCCTTGGAGACAAGAGTCCATTTCAGCGTAAGGAGGTGAAAACCTTCCAGCTCTCTCCTATGATTCAAAACCTTCCTCCTGGAGTTGAAGTGGATGTTCCAGCCCCACATCAGGAGTGTGTCAAAAGTCCCCGAACAGCCTAAGCTTCCTGTTACTGGCAGTATTAATTAGCAATAGACTAAAGGCAACTTAACTAATGCTGAATTTCAGTCAGGTGTGATGTTAATGCAGGCTGAGTAGTTTTGAATATTTTATGTGCAGCCAGTGACCTGAAGTAAATGTCTTGTATAATACCACTTGCCCCTCCACGACAAGCCTCAAGGCCTGAACCCTGCACTTAATATGCTCAGAAGTGCAAAGAGAGGCATTGGAGATGGGTTGCTGTCTGAGATACTCATTTTGGGGGTACATATCTGGGGGAAGAGAGAGAAAATATGCTCAGCAGAGGACCCGGGTACCCCTTTCTGGGCTTCTAGCCCAGCCCTGCTCAGTATTTCTTCTGTTCACGTCTCCTCTCCACTCTCCCCAAAAGGAACTGTGTCCCTACCCTGTAAAATCTGTAAAATGGTTCTGTCAAGCAGAAGGCTTGAGTCCAAAACATTTGGGAAAGTTTGATCCAATTTAGATGCACTAGGCAGGAGTCAGAGAGGAGGGGTAAGACCTGATAGTTTGAAATGCAGTCTGAATTGCCTCTCCTCTGATTGAGGAGAGTGCAGTCATGGTTTATGAGAGAATGAAAGTGAGCAGTCAGGTGATGAGCCTGGAGAAGAAGAAATAGATTCAATTCATTTCTTCTGCAGTATAACACCACATCTGTATTTTGTTTTATTTTTTTCCTTAAAATCAGTCCTATATAGTAATGGTGGTAGCAGGCATTTTAACACCTGCCTTGTGGGTACCTGTTCTCCACCAAGTCTCAATTTTTCCAGACAAATACAGTGCAGATGAAGACATGAAGTCTCCCAAATTCATGCCAAAGGCATGCCAGGTTTTAGCCAAAAGTCTCATGCTGGGCCAAATTATTATGCATGTCTGTGTCCTCATGCCTGCTGGGGCTCATGGAGGGTGGGAAGGCCAGACCCTCTGAAAAGCCAGTGTCCTTTAGCTCTTCTCTTTTTTGGAGGTAAGTACTGAGATGCTCAGCTGTGACTCCATGCTACTGTTTTAACTCCAATAAGACTTGGGAACAAGCCACCATCCTATGAACTCCAGTGCATGTAGCTCACAAAAAGAGCATGGTGGTACCTCCAAATGCCTGAGAGGGGGTTTTTAATGGGGTGGTAGGAGAACAGAGACAGCAGATGTGCAGACTCAGTAGAAATAGGAATATTCTACATTGAAATAGGAATATTCTACGTTAATTTTAAGAAGAGAAGGGTTTTAATGAATCCCATCCCCAGAACCGTGGGTTAACAAGCCATAAACAGGCTTTGCCAGCACTTAACTTTAGCATCAGTAGTTTATCAGCACATTGTTTCCACACTTAAACAGATTTTAATTAAATGTGACTTTTGTTCTGCTTATTGGGAGAGCCTTCCCCTTCGGATTTGGTGATCACAAAAGCTCGAGGAGTGCAAGAGAATTAGAAAGCAAATACGAGGATCAATCACAGCAGACCTCTGCAATCCATGTCCATCTCTTTTTTGTAATATACTTATTAGATTCTTATTGTCAGGAAGGATTAGTGTTATGAGCTCCAGGAATTCCTTTCATTGCCCTGTAAGGCGAGGTAGTGAAGTGTGGCTTCTTTTCTTAACAATAACACTCTGGATTTTCCCCCTCTCCCTTCTCTCCACCCATATCCCCTCCTCTCTCTTCTCTCCTCTCCCACAGAGATTTGCGCAGCGGACTGCGGAGGACATGGCATTTGTGTCGGAGGCACCTGCCGCTGCGAGGAGGGATGGATGGGCACAGCCTGTGATCAGCGAGCGTGTCACCCACGCTGCAATGAGCACGGGACATGCCGGGACGGCAAGTGTGAATGCAGCCCAGGCTGGAACGGAGAGCACTGCACTATTGGTAGGGAGAAAGAAAAACCGACTACTTTTGAAAGAATAATTGATAATCAGGGAGGAGAAAAAGCGCATGCTTAATTGAATATGTGTGACAGTGTAGCATGAGCACCTTTGTTCTTGGATTTCAAGTTCTGACATCATACATTTTCATGTGGGAACAAGACAAAATGTCCTTTCATTTGTTGATGACGTGGCTATATATATATGTATTTTATTATCAGATGTGAAGTACACCTATCTGGTGTTTGATCTCACAGAGACAGGCATCAAATGTCAGCTAGATGCTTTTAAAAACATCCCACTTTGCCTCTCTCGAAAGGTCTTTCTGTGGCCTCCAAGACTTCTCTCTACTATGGCGACAGTATTTTCAGAAATGTGCATCTGATTGAAAGTATTCTTTCCTTTTATTTGCTCCATCATTTGCACTGCCACTTTGCTTGCCAGTATAAAAGAGGAAACTGCAGTCAGATGACTTCTGGCTGGTATTTAACCCTGTCTTGCTTATCTCTTGTCTGCTCTGCTACCTTTCTAACCATTTCATTTCCCTCTCTGTTTGGTTCTGTATTCCTCATGCACCTGGCACTTTTCTTGAGCTCTCAGTGTCATGTCTATTATTAGTAGTATTATTAATAAAGTGCCACCAATATGCCAAAATCATAGAAAGAGGTGCAATTCTCACGTTAATCAGTTTGCAGCATCATTAATGAACTGGCTTGGCTTTACCTTCTCCTTCATCTCACTTAACTCCTTGATGCATTTTCCCTCGTTCCTTTTTTCTGACTGTCATGCATTCAACCACTTTAGTCCCCATTCCGTAGTCATGCTATAAAACCAGTGGCATTAAAACTCCCCAGATACCATTTATTATACATTAATGGAAAACTAAATTAGTGAATCCAGTTCTGCTCTCAATAACACCTGTGTGGACCTGAAAAAAATCAGTTGACTTCAGGAGAGTTGTTCCAGAGTGAGAATTCTCCTCCAGTCATTTTGTTTTAATCAGCTTCTTTTAAAGACAAGAAAATTTACCTCTATGTTGCTTTCATTATGCCATGATACATATAAATCACACTACATCAAAATTAACCATTAGCAATACCTGGGCAAACGTCTGCATAGTTATCTGTATGGATTATCAACTTAGTTATATGTAGACATCACTTTTTTTGCTTGAACACCAGGTAAAATCGCACACACAAAGATAGACAGGGAACGAAGCCTGATCACAATATTTTAGTTCCAGCATTAGGGTAATGGTACAAACCATATCTGTGGCTCAGTTCTACATATCATTTATTTATGCTAATGTCACCCTACCACATTATGTTCTCCACATGCATCCCCTAATAAAAAATATCTAGCTCTTAAAACTTCCTCTGTCTCATTAGACATTACATCTTACTTTCTTTTCTATGTCCCTAGCAGCTTTCATTTCTTTTCATGAGGAAGGGATTAAAAAAAACCCTCTCTTAAATGACTTTAAAATGAAAAGAGAGCAGTCCTTTGTTAATTGGAATCCTGTGTTCCTATAATATTATTTTATAGCCTTGTGTTCAAGTACTTTGATTTGGAAATCAACACAGGTTCATGAAAGGATTTAAAAAAAAAAAAATAATGTCCAGTGAAAGGCCCCAAATCCAGGGGACAATTTTATATGAAAGTCATTTATGCGCAAAAAAAGCCTGATTCATACCCTCAGTGCCATTTTATTAGTTCTGCTGCAAAACCAAAACCCACTAGTTCGGTATGATATTTCTCCACACAGCTGATATGCCTGGACTGTTTTCAAACAACAAGCTTTTGTCTTTCATGGTAATTAAATTTACCCCATTATTTGTAGTAT
The DNA here is from genome assembly GCF_030463565.1 of Pelecanus crispus. Classification (NCBI taxonomy): domain Eukaryota; kingdom Metazoa; phylum Chordata; class Aves; order Pelecaniformes; family Pelecanidae; genus Pelecanus; species Pelecanus crispus. Next base: position 222,696,757 of record NC_134643.1, read on the forward strand.
TCCTCACTCTAAGTATAAAGAGTCTGTGTTATCATGGGAAAGGCCAGCACCGCAATGCAGTCAGCATCAAGATTTTACTGGTGCACACTATCATTTTGTGTGGTGCTACCTTCTTATTGCAGTGCTGCCTTGGTTTAGGAATCATTCTTTAATACTTAGAGTGCTGGAGCAATTCTGTTTCTTTTCACTTCCCCCCCTCCTCATCTTCTTGCATGGTGATTTAGCAACAAATTTGTACATAGTCTCATGCCTCTGAAGCTATAAACCGTATTTCCTACAGAATATTTCATTGATAAATGTGTAGAATGTAAAGGAGATTTGGCAAAGTCATAAATATCCAAGAAAATTGAATAGCCTTAGAAGGAGTAATAAGCTAGTTATATTGGCACAGATGAAAGGACATTGACTTGGAATTACATTAAGTATGTGGAAAGCATTCCCCTTGTCCTTGTGTAATTTCCCTGCATGGCAACTTGTTCTGTTGACAGTAATTCCGTATATGTCTGTGTCATGGCCCGGTTTGCTTTAGCACTGACAAGCATAAAACCCCATTGCTGAAGTGATGCTTTAACAATATTGCCATGTGTGCAGGTAACATGGTAGAAATGGATGATACAAGTAAAGGACACTTCTTCCATTTCCTGTTGAGCATGTTTGAGAGTAAGAAACCCTTTTGTTTTGTAGGTCATAGGAGGCTCTTTCTTACGGTGTTCAAGGGAACTCTGATCCCAGTGGAGTAATTTTGTTTGCTCATACAAAGAGTCATTTTACCAAATATGCTAGCTTGATTGCTCACATTCAGAGATTTCATTAGAGGAAGCCCAGTTAATTCCCAACCAGGAAATTGATGCAGAAGCTTGCATTCATCATCTTAATTCAACAAACTTAGTGCATCCAGGAAAAGAGTAGAACAGAAAGTTGATTATATAACTGCAGGAATCCTGAAACCCAGCAGAATGGTTCTATCGATTTGCTCTAATTTCTTAAAGGAAGAAAACCCATGACAACAGCCACAATGCAAGACTCCTATGATGGGCTCTCCAGCATGTTCCAAATTTGCCCCCAGTTAGAAACGTTGCAAGAATTCAACTTTCTTCTATTCTGGCCCAAACTACATACAGGGAGCATGGTGGGGTTTAGGAGCGTTGAGTTTAAAGGTGAAATAAACCTTCTTGCTGTGAGCTCTGAAAGGCCAAATTACAACTCATCTCTGTGGTAGGCTACTCTGTGGGATTGGTTCACAGGTGACACCATAGAAAATTTCCTGGGTTTAATAAACAACTCCAGAAATTTTCCAGGGCTGTAACAGCCTGGCCTCAAATTTGATACAGTTGATGATATGGCCTGGATAGTGCCCCAGGTGCTGTGCATCCCACCTCAGAGATGCCAAAGAGGACTTCACTCTTCCTATATGGGCTTGCACTGAGACTGTACGTGATATGTGAATGTCTCTGTATGATATTTTACTCGCAACAAGCCTTAATCCTTTGATTCATATTAGGGTTATTTAGAAAAATAGCAGCAAAGAGGGATTCCCTGTGTGGTGGAGTTGGGTTATTCATCATCCTTGAACAGCCTGGACACAAGACCAAAGCCATCACTTGAAGTTCAGTTGCTGCACCTGAATACTACAGGGTCTATAGAGCACCGAGGGACCAGCAGTTAGCTGTCCAAACACGCAATGATTTTCAAAGCACCTCAGTGACTAATTCCCATTGATCTGTACAAAAGCTACACGCTTAACTCCTTTTGAAAATCTGGTCCCGGCACGCACTGGTGATGTATGCAATAACAAGTGCCTAGACAGCCAGGCAGACAGCCCGTCACACACAGGCTTCTGCTTATGGCACCATCGGGCTGGGTTTTGTTTTACTTAGCAAAACTCTGATTTTTGAGAAATCTGCCCCTTTAAGTTTGCCTTTCATCAGCCTTCCTGCATAAATAATCACACATGTTCTGAATAGCTGGGGTTGTAATCAGTGCTGGAGCAGCTGGAATCCAGACAAGGCACATTACAGGTGGATCCTGGTCTCTTTTCCCCAGCTTTCTAAAACATCACTTGTGCCATTTAAATCCACAAAGCGGCTCGGTCCATATGCAGCCCAACATAAAATAAGCCCACCAGTGTCTGTTCTTGCTACCCTCAGCCCAACAGAGCAGATAGTCAGCTCTCTGCAGCACTCAGGCGTGTCCACAGCAGAAGCTGAGCTGTGTTTGACCCTCTGGCACCCACCCTGCCTGGTTGAGACGGGTACCTTTGGGCAAGAGAAGGCCATGGTTATAGCAGTGGAAAATATGTCCTTGCTGCTTTGTTCCAACATGATTTTGCATCAAGCTGAAGGTAATCTGGCCTTAAGTAGTTTGGCAGCATATTTGACAGTAAATATTAAGCACAGATGAACTTCAAAGACAGGCTTTTTCCCTGCCCCTGTGGCATAAACTTCTTGTGCTGTCACTGGTTCAGCAATAAAAGGCTACTTCTCTCCTTCAAATTTGTGTGATCTCAGTTTAACTCCAGTGATTTCACTGAGGCTCTGTCCACTCCACCCCATGGGGAAGATAAAAAGAAAAAGAATATTTGGAAAATGAAGGAGGAGAGTGTGCTGGGGAAGAAGTCCTACCTGAAGACATGCCCCTAGCTTCTCTCACTTCTTTCTGCCCTCCCTCCCTCTCTTGAGCCAAGAGAAATGCTCATGTTATCCTTCCCAATGTGTTTCAGACAAAACAAACCAAGTTAACTCAGGCTGGTGAAATGAGAGGGCTTTCAGGCTGAAAAATGCTCACAGGAGCTCCCCTCATAGCATATCTAAAGGGACAGTGGCTTCTAGGAGGGGGGTGGTGACACGGAGCTGAGTGCAGTGCCTTTGGGTGCAGAGGACACCTTAGGAAAGCAGCTTTTCTTCTGAGACCCTACATAGTTCTTCAGCATGTCCCCCATACCCACAGGGTTTCCAAAGGAGTGTCTGTAGATTATAAGCTGATATTTTAATGCCAGAAGTATAGCATGGGAATGAGATTGTACAGGTTTAGAGAAGAAAGATTCATGCTACCATGGAATATTCCCATAGGTGGCCTCCATTGTTTTTTCAAATGACAAGAAAACATTGACACATAAGTGACATATGGTTGGCATTGGCAACCGCCTCCACTGCCACCAGCTGCACAATGACTGCTGCCTGAATTTACAGGCTGGGCTGCTCTGGATGTCAAAACCCAAGAGACACGTTCCCAGGCTTCAGCCGCTCTCCAGGCCTCACAACTGCCCCACGCTAGGTTAGCTCTGATCCTCCCATCCCTCTCCACTTACTTACGGTAGTGCTTCCACAGATCCATTAGATTCACAGGATGGAAAAATAATTCCTGCAAGGGCTGTGACCTCCCAGGTGGGCGGTCTGCATGAACGAACCTGAAACAAAAACGTCTTCAAAAGGGTACCAGGACACAACTGCGAGAGAGATTGCAGGGAGCGGACAAGAGAACAAGGGAAATAATGTTTAAGCAGGTAATGAAAGAGACAAATGCGAGACTTGGAGCCTCTTATTTATTAATAAAGACCAGCTGCTGTTAGGACAGAGAGTGCCGCCTGCTGGCATGCGCACGGGCTCTCTGAGGCAGGACTCCTGGTTTCTGCTTGTATCTTTGCCACCAACTTTCTGTTTGACCCCAGAAAATCAATTAGAAGGTGGTTTTCCAAATTAATGTTCCATGGGAATTGGGTACATGACTGCTCCCACTACATCTATAACTGTCTTTTTTTTTTCTTTAGCCCTCCTTGGAATGACTATATTAATACTTACCTATCTGGTAGAGCTGCCGTGAGGTTAATTTAATATTTGTAAAGTAATTTGATCTGGGGCTAGAGGATGCTGTATAAATGCAATGTATTACCATTAAACAGATCCAGGGAAAAGCCTCTCCCAGTCTGGTAAGGTCACAGAACTATGCCTCTGTGTGCAGAAAAATAGAAGACAATCAGGTGAGGTGGAGCACTTTCAAATGACTCTGTTTTTCCTGATGAAAAGAACAGCAGCCAGTAAAACAGAGGTAGAGTGTTGCAAGTGAGCAGAGCATTACAATATTCTGCCATATGTATATATATATTTATACATATATTTACCTATATATATAAAACCACATTAAATATATATATAAAACTTCCCTGTTTCTCTTCCTGATCTTAATGAGCAAAGATGACTGGGTGTCTAAACACAGCCTTCTTGAGCTCTTTGACTGAGGGCTGTGCTCCACCCTTCTTCCTTTTTTCTCTCCTCATAATCAAGGTTTTTCTTTTCATATCACAGCAAACTCTCCTTTGCCTTTCTAGCACCTGCACAGTCTCGTAGTAAGCCGCAATGCACTTATTCAATCCTACCTTAAATGTCCTGTCTTTTATCTCCCAAGCTCACTATCTGGATAAGGTAGTGAAAGGTATGCTCTTCCTTCCTATTTTTCCTATTGTCTTTGTGTTTCTTTTAAAAAAATGCACCGTGAACATGCTGTGTTGAGGTTGCATCTCTTCCTCATTGTCACCAAAGTGCTCCCTAATGTCTGGAAGGGTGAACTTTCCAGTCATTTAGGTAGGAAATACCTCCGTAAGTGCTGTGACCCTGTGTTAACATCGTATCAGTGTTCCTACCCATCCCCTTGTCCCTGCCCTCCCCTCCAAATCATCTCTCATCCTCACCCCTCCTACCCAGGTAAGGCAAGTCAGGAGGAAACAAAAGTGTCTGTGAATACGGCAGGAGCCCTGTACAGTGATGTGTTTTAATTAAATGTCTATGATCCATTTTGTAACAAGCAGGTGAGTGCACTTTCTGTGTGGAGTCTTCATGTTTTTGATCCATGACTGAAGTGTCTTATGTGGGAACTTTGAGTAATGATACATTATTCTTTTTCTTAATACAAAAATGTTATGACCTCAAAGCCTCTGGTTATATAAATCCACAAAATCAATTGAAATTAGTGATGTTGCCTTAATGTACACTACAGTGAAATCCAACCCTGTGTTCCTGTTTGTAAATGTAAAGCAAGTCTAGGAACCAGGTCTTTCTTCAACAAAGAAGAAAAGGAATTGAACTGTTGCAGAATAGAGGTAATCTGCTATCTTAAAAAAAAATCACAGTTATTTATTAATCAGAGCAATGAGCTAAATTAATTTAGGACTTTTAAATAGAAATAGACAGTTCCACAATGCACTTAGCTTTCTAAAAATATTGAAATAGCACACATCTAGTTAAATACAACAATCTGACAATAAATACGATTGAATTGGACACAAATATCTTTCTACATGGCTGATTTGACACTAACAGCGACACAGTGCTGACACCACGCAGCATCATATGTTAGCTGGTTAAACAAACCAAAAAATCAGTTTGAACAAATCAGTTTCTTCCATAGCATTACCCTCCTTTTCAGGTTGTGAGCAATCAGAAATAGCAGCTGTGTGAGGGTGATGAAGAAGGACAGATATGCCAAAATATTTGTCCGGTGAGCAGTTAAAGTCTGCCATATAGGGCTCTTGTGGACAAGAAGCACAGTTGCCCTACTACTTTGCTTCTCTTAGATGAATTTACAATCTGTTGTTTCTCTCTTGTTTCCACTGAGACTTAAAGGCAGGTTCAGGTACAATCACAAACAGCAAAAAACTCTGAACAGACAAAAAATATTAATGATAAGGAAATATCCACAGTTTAAATAAGGAGACTTTCATCTTCAGTGTAGTGCAGCAACTGGTAGCTGTCCTTGGACCCCTGTCTATAGATCGGTGGATTGTTCAGTAGTAGTTAGTTTTCTCTCATTGCATCAATAAAACATACTTGACTTTATTTAAATTACGACGAAAAAGTGTATTCTCCTTCTTAGATCAAGGGAAAAGGGTCACTTCTTGTGCCCTTGTGAAGTAATAGTGGTGGCATCCTTAGAGGAAGACATGGTCCATCACTAGGGAGCGCGGTCAGAACCTCCTGTTAATGTTCCACATCTCAGTGTTTTGCATTTCAAAACCCAGGTCTCCTCCTTTTCACCTCAACGTGTATTAGAGAAGGCTGGATCAAAAGGTAGCAGATAAGCACCAAGGGGATAGAACAGATGAGAAATCAACCTGCAGAGCCTGGGTCCAGGGACCTGCAGGACTGATTTGCCCATTCAGTGGCCCAATTCTTTTTATTAAGTCTTCTGTAGCTGTCATTTTTCCTCTGGATAGCCTTTTGACTCACCTTTATGCCCAAGAATAAAGACACATTATATTTAGTGAGTATTTCAGTGAATAACAGGTTAAGCAACGTACTAAGAATAAAAGATTGTCTCTTACCATGCATGGCCTCTTTTGGAAAGATTAGCAATAGCTGAAACATTAAAAGTACATGTCTTTTACTTGGCTAACTGCATGGTGTGCATTTTTCAAAACTAAATTACTCATGCCCTTTTGGCTTTCTTAATTATTAACATCTTTCTGGTTGAAATCCCTTCCCAGTAATCCTGTGTTGTCAAGGGTGAGCCTTATTTACTGCTGAATCTTTCCTACAGCTTTACAATAAACCAGTAAGTCAGAGAAGATGCAGAATTGTTTCTAAATTGGAGGGCAAGTTTCAATAGCAAACATCAGCATGATTAAACCAAGAAGCTCTAACTAGAATTGGAGTGGAGTCTTCTAAACTAAGGCCTAATTAACACTGGTAATGCTTAAAAGGAAAAGACGTGCCTACTATTGAGGAGGTGCTGATTTTAGAGAGTGCTTCTCCAATACCATTGGAGCTGATGGTACATCAATGTAATTAATTTCTATTGTTGGTTATCAATTCCCGCTCTTAAAAAATAACCACATTAACACTGTAGTGAGGCATATAAACAGCTAACCTGAAAGATGCTGAACATTTGAATTCAGGGATAGCTGCAAGGTGACTTCTTTGGGCTGCTCCTGAAGTCAGGAGATCAGAACCCAAGGAGGTCAGAACCCAAGGTCTGACCACAGCCAGTTCCCTCATTTGTACAGTTATAAGCAATAGGAGCTCTGGCAAGTAACTTTTAAATCTTCATTTTACAGGATGCATCTGATTAAGGGTTTCTGGATTTCCACCATCATGAAATATCATGGTGGTAGTTTAAGAGTTGAGTGTTTTTCAGGACACTTTCCCAGGTTTCTCATAATTTGCAGGGATCAGCTGATGCTTTGCTCCTCCCCTTCAGTCCTGCAGAACTTATGCAGGTCACTTACTGATTGTTGTTCTCTCAAGCTCCAGGTGTTTACATCCTCATGTGTGCATCAGCCACGTCCTACTCATTTCAGAGCTCAACCACTGTCTGCTGGGCTTTGCTAGAACATCTGTCAGTGCTTTCGTACTGACAATGGAGGAAAGATAATAGCCTTATCTTTTAAGTCCAATTTCAAGTGGCAATGAGGCTTGGCTTGGAGAAAAATCCCATTGAACGTTGTTTATAATTGGACTAATTAGAGAAGGCCTTAACTGTACAGATCATTAAGAGCAGATTATTTTACCAATAATCTTAATATGTCAGGATAATTTCTTACTCTGGTGACAGTCTCCTTTGATGCTCTTTTCTTGTCTAGTTCAACATTAGTCCACTTTTTATATTGCTTCCCTAGTCTGTTCTGTCTCTTGCATGGCAGACCTGACATCTTTGTTAATGTCCCACAGTATCATCACCTTTCAGCAGTGCTTTCATGTGCTTCAGCTGGAAACTCACATCAAGGTTCCCCCCCCACCTCAGAAAGCCCTATTCATATATTTAATTCTCGTAGTCACCCAAATACAGTTAACAAACACAAACAGGAATAATAGATCATTAGTGACTAGCTATGAGAAATCAGAGCTGCAAGATTACGGTGGTGTAAATCTGTGAGGATTAAGCCATCCTGCTGTGTTGACATTCAGAAGCACTTTGGAGACAACTTGATCTTTTTGCTTTATTCCCCAGCATGGGGGAAAGGAAGAGATAAAGTTTATTTTTATCATCTTTTCATCAAGTGCTTTGAAGTGCACCGTTTGTGGAATGGGGAATACGGTATGTTCCTATCTCTGTAGTGTTAGTGATGGACAAGTCTTTATGCAGTGAACCAGTTTAGAAATAGTAGCACTTACAGGTCCATTCTCCTAGATACATTGGCCTACACATCCATGTTAACTTCTAACTTTCTGAAGCTGCAAGTCTTCTGACTGCTGCTGTTTAATTGTGTTGTTTTCTATTAATGGTTTCCTTTCTCATTACTTCTGAAAACTGCTCTCTTACCAAACCCATGACACAGGAGAGGTACAATTTAATCCTCACAACACTGACACTTTGTTGTACCTTGTAATGTAATGTTTACTATCTGAAAACTTTTATGTTTGGGGATCTGTGAAGAAGAATTTATCTCATTAGGAAACAGTTCTCTCTGACTCCTTGGAAGAGATTTGTCTCATTAGGAACCAGAGATGACTCTCTCCGTGATGGGAGGGGGTAAATTTGCTTTCTAGACTTGGAAGATGCCAAAACAGTGGAGTTTGGCATTACAGGTGGGAGTTATCCCACTTTAGATATCTACAGCATAGATGCTTATGTCTTAGCTAGTCATGCTGGCTTCCCTTAATAGTCAAGGAAGAGGAACAGACATTTTGGGAAGGCATAATCTCATGAGATTCTCTCTCTCTCTTCTGTCTCTCATCTCCTGGCTGATGCTTTTCCTCTGTCTGCCTGCCTTCTGAGATGCTTGACTTAGTTTCTGTGGGTCCAGATCAAAAAGATTCGGAGGAAATCATGAAAGTCCATTCAGATAGTCTGAAACACATTTCATATAGACAATTAATTGCACACAAAATTCAAAGACTGAAAGGGGTCTCCTCAGTTGAGTCCAGTCTTCTGCTGTCAAGGGCAACCATGTTTCATAAAACTTTATATAAATTTACCAAGCTCTATGGATAGATCAGTGAGGCTTCTTCTCCTTAATACTCCTACTGGGAGGCTACTCCAAAATATTATTCCTTTGATCCTGGAAAATGATTTTTTTTTTCCCTTCTAATTTCCAGCGAGAATTTATTCATGCGTGGTTTATATCCATTTGTTCTTATGCCAGCATTATTCTCTTTAGCTTAAATAGCTGTTTTATCTTCTCACTGTTTATCTGTTTCATGCATTTGTGGAAAACAATCATAGTCTTTTCAGCCTTTGCTGTGCTAGAGTAGACAAATCAAACTCTTCTCATTTCCTCAGATGCAGAAGGTGCTCCCACCCTAATTATATCAGCCATTTTCTGCCACTCCAAATTCCCCCTTTCCTAAGCCTGGGAGAGTAGAGCACATGCAGCTCCGTATGAGCTCCTAATTCTTACAGTTATATTAGTTTTTCCTTATACTTGCTGGACACTCCTCATGTGAGACATTTGAAGATCATTTTCTTTTTTCAGTCTCAGAGCAAGTGATCAATCACTACAGTATCTTTTCTAATAATGTTAGATCTTTGCTTTTGAGATCTTAGTTCCAAAGATTATGAAATGCAAAATATAATTGACACAACAATAATAAAATGAAATCCCTCTTTTCCCTCTGAATTTTCATCATGTGAAACCTCATAGGCCTAACTTAAACTGTTTTCAGGATTCAGACCTGTTCCTACGTGGCTTGGAACCAAACCCAGGAGGCTTTTTGTCTTTAGCGCCCAGCAAAAACTTCTAAAACCTATCTTCTTTCCACTGCAGAAAATAAGAGTCTGCTCCAGGAATAAAACACTACTTGTTGGATTAAAAATTTAGTAGTATCCAACCCTTCTTCTCTCATCCTTTTACAGTGGTGTCTTCAACTTCTCATCACTCAACTCTTTTTGGTTCTCACTGCACTCCTCTCCAAGTCAACACCACAGCACCTTTGCAAGAAATCTCCTGCTCAGCCTCTGCAACTGCAGAATAGAAAAGAACTTTTTAGGATGGGTTGTAAAGAGTCCAAGCAGTAAAAACACGAAGCGTGCTCAATGGTGATGCACCAGCCAAGCTCTAATTGAGCCATGCAGAATACACATAAAGTGAGATTTCTTCAGAGGTTTTTCATCTACACAAATTTAGGCAGATTTATAAAGAGGGGAAAGCAGTCATATCTCTACCATCAGCATGATTTCATCCAAACTGAAGTTACCTACTCCAAAGTGGGATTACCTACCTAGCTAAGTAATTTTAGCAGGTTATTTTAACAAGTAGTACACTTCTTACCTCTCTCATTCTCCAAAAGAGCTGAATGCTTTCAGCTTGTACTGAAAGTAAGTAAAGGAAACAAACAAATAAATTAGCTCTAGCATTGGAAAAAAATGAGATGAAATGGTTAAAAGTTTGGCACTGTTGTAAGAACTGAAGGCAGGGTATTAAAATGGAGAATTTCAAGTAGCCTTGCCTATAAATAGCTCTTCTGTAGTATATAAATGCTAATATAGTGTATAAATACCAAAATCATAGAATCATAGAATCGTTTAGGTTGGAAAAGACCTTTAAGATCATCCAGTCCAACCATTAACCTAACATTACCAAGTCCACCACTAAACCAATTAAGGGGAGAGTAGCAAGTTCATGTTTCCTGGCTTGGTGACTGGATTATTACGCACACACAGAAGCATGCTCACACATACAGACACACATTGTATGTCCCGCCTCTCCAGAATACACACTTTAAAGACTGAAATACGACAAATATGTTTGTAAATGAAAAATGTATTTAAGATCCTTTTAAAGGACTTTTCCGTACCACCTTTGTTTCTTTTTCCATTTGGTCCCTGTAAATCTGGCACTTGTTAGAAAAACAATCCTAGAAAAGATGTGAAGTTCACCACGAAACAATTCTTTAATTAAAAGGCATTTCTGAATGATGTTTCCCCAGTGCAGGATGCACGATGGCATGGTGTGCCCTACATGCTGTCTCAGCACTTCCTTGGGCAGACCCTCATGCATCACGCAGTCACCCAGATGTTGCAATGACGCACACTTCTTTGCCGTCATATTGTAACCCTTTAGGACAGGATAAGTCTGTGTTGTTTGCACAGTTTCACAAACAAACCTGTCTTGCAAAGCCAAGGGCCTGAAGAAACTCAAACTATGGGGCAGGATTGCGCAACACATATAAAGAGAGAGGGCCTTAAAACAGGGCTCAGGAAGACTGAGTTGTGTTCCTGGTATAATCAGTCCTGCTGAGTGACCTTGACAGTCACTTCAGTCCCTTGTACTTCAGTTTCCTAAGCTGTAAAATGTGGCTTACATTTCTGACTGCTGCTCAGTAAAGATTTTTGAGCTCTGCAGGTAAAAAGCTCCCAGAACTGTATAAGCTAAGCAGCGTCCCTCACACTGCTGCTTACCTTGGAAATTACTCTACTATTTTCTTGGGGGGGGAAAAAAAGGACATAAATCTCGGCAAGAGGTCATCAGATGAGAAAATCAAACCCTAGTGGGCAGACTGGGAGCTTGGTGTTCATCCTCCCTAAGTTTTATTGCCTGTAAAAGAAACGCCTGCCTCTGTGCTGGGCTCTCTCTAGTCACTGGGGAGAAATGGGTGTTCCCAGAGCATGCTTCAGCTCATCAATATGGGCATCTAACACACATGAGGGGATTTATACCATGGGACAGTCTTTTTCTCTGCTGACTACAGAGAGGGTTGAAGGTATCTCCATTATAGACTAATTGTAACCAGATGAGATGAATCCCACCCAAAATGACTACAATAGAGAAATTAGGTATTCTCCAAATATTTTCTAACATAGGAAGTGTCTTCCCTTTCCAGCCAGCTTTGACTGCTTACCGGTCTGAGGCCTCAGTATTGCTGACAGCCGGCTGCTTTATCCCGCTGGGTGTTAGGAACTTTTACCCCACATGCGATTTAGGTAACCCCAAATCTTGGTCTTACAAAGGAAAGGCTTTGAGAGACTCAGAGGGCAGGGTGGGGTTTACAACCAATGAAGCAGGAAAATCTCATCGCCTCCCTGAAGCTCACCATTCCCTCAATCCAATTAGTGGGGCTGTGCTGTGAGGACCTCCTGGGAGATAGCAGCCCACTGAGTGGTCACCACCATCCTGATACCGAACAGGGACAGCTCACTCCAGGCGGGAAGACACCAAATGGGAGTGGACAAATAAACTGACCGCAGAGGGAAAAAGGTGTTTAATTAGCCCCTTTCCAGGCTGCGTTGCTTTGTCTCTCCAGTACGTTTGAATGTGTGGCTGTTTTCCTTGCAGAGGGATGCCCTGGCTTGTGTAATGGCAACGGCAGATGCACTCTGGACATGAACGGCTGGCACTGTGTCTGCCAGCTGGGCTGGAGAGGAGCGGGCTGCGATACTTCCATGGAGACGGCATGCGGCGATGGGAAAGACAACGACGGAGGTAGGACATGAGCGCATGTGATATGTCAGGCTTTGCAGAGCCTATAAACCTTGCACAGTGAACAGTCAGCTGGGCTTGATTCTGCAGGGCAGATTGGGTTTTGACAGCTGGTGGAGAACAGACAGCAAAGTCTGCCAGGCTGACTCAGCCAGAGTGGATTTGAATTCAAATGAAATGGATTTGGACTTGTGGTGCCAGGGCTGAAGAGGGAGGTTTGTTTATCCTCAAATCAAGTCCATATACCAGAGAGCAGGCAGAGGCTTTGCGCTCGTCCTGTCGCTCCACCCCAGCCGGGTGGCTCAGCAGTGACACGATGGGACCACCTCAGACAACAAACGCCCCTGACTGTTCGAACTTTGGCCTCACTGCCTGAGGTTTTCATCAAGGCTCTCTGGTAGGTCACTACTGACTTGGGATGGATGTTTTGCAGAAACTTAGAGGCTTTGGTGAGTGATCCCCATGCCCACAAGCCATCCAATCCCTCTCAAGCCATGTTTTATTGATTACAGTTCCATATGTAATGATGTCAGGCATGTGAATAATAGCCCTGCGTAATGCAAACTTAATATTCAGAGTTATCTCATTACAAAGGAAACCCTGGTGCAGTGTGAAGGTTTGAATTAGGGGGCAGGAGATGAGATATTAAATTTAAGGCATAAGGGAGACTGCATAATTTGTTTTGTTGTCACTCAGCAAAAGGCTTTGTAAACCACAAGTCTGGGCCAGGACCCAGACTGTGAAGTAGAGACTGCATTTTGCAAGCCTCTGTTTTATCATATTCACCAGAACAGTACAGTTAAAAAAAAATATAAAAATAGCCAAGCCAAGACTGTAATTATCTGCTTCACAGCAACTGGGATTCTGATTGAATATTTAAAATACTTCTGCACATCTGGCATAGCAAATGCACCAAACTATCCCTTTAGAAAAGATGGAAAAAATTGGAGAACCATACAAAGAATACACAGTACAGTATAAAACAAAGGTTGCTTTTTGCCTCACATGAAACTGAATATCATTGTACTCATCTTTCCTATTTACAGCTGACACAGGGCAGCAATAAAGTTCATCATATCAGATGTGTAAAAATATGTTAAATAGAGCCAAGGATAATCCCACTTTCCATGGAAAAAATAACCAACAAAAATCCTGTGAAGTTTTTAGAAAGAGAGAGAGTAATCCAGTAGGAGTCATCCAGCCTAATGTACAAGGTAGACCACACCTGTATAACATCAAAAAGAGCATGACTAGACTCTGAGCAGGTTGGTGGAACACCATCTCCTCATATCTCCTGGTTCAAAGTTCTAACCTTGTAACTGGATTACCCTCACCCTGAAACGAGCTGTTTGTTGCCTTGCTAGCCTGCAGGACAGGAGATGTAGACAGGAGACAAAAGGCATCGACATGTTTACAAGTTAGTGCACATCAGCTGCTAACTTGCATTTGGTGAACTTGTGTGGAGCAGTGGTGTACACAGCTAGAGCAGAGCAACTGCTGGGTTGTAACATATTGCCATGTGACAGCTTACTCATGTCAGAGCCCACAAATGAGTGTTGACTTTACTCTTGGTACACTAAAAAAAAAAAAATACATGTACATGGTGTGCATTACAGCTTACAGATAATCCATGTCGTACACTGTGCTATTCCTTTGATTTTTCTACATTACTGCTAAGGACTCTCCTCAGCTGGGAAGTGGAACAGGTATATGTTTACCTTCTCAAGTTGATTTTTATACATGTTTATGAATTTGTGGGCTCAAATCTAGAATTTCAACCTCTGAGATGTAGGGGCATCAGCAGTGGTGAAGTACTTCTACTCTGAGGCCCAAGTTCCTTGTTTAGCACAGGCATTTGGATATGGTTGCATGGACTGGTAAAGAAAGGCGGCTTCTGGACGTGTTTTCTAGTTGTTATGCTGATCCCTATAGCAAGACAGCTGGAGACATTTGAAGAACATCCATAGAGTAATTTAGGTTGCAAGGGACCTCCAGCAGTTGTCTAGTTCAACCCACTGCTCAAAGCAGGTCTTCTTGCATGAGGTTGCTCAGGACTGTGTCCAGTCAACTCTTGAACACCTCTAAGGATGGAGATTCCACCTTTCTGGGCAACCCGCTCCAGTATATGACCACCCATATATTAAATGTTTTTCTCCTGATATCTAATCATAATTTTCTGTGTTCCAACTTAATGTTTGTTGCCTTTTGTGCAGCACCATCTGAGACATCATAGAGTACCCCAGCTGGCTTCTGGCTTCCCCTTCACAGTAACTTGGACCTCTGGTAGAGCATATGTATGTTTCATGTGTGACAACTGCCTTTGAATTTCTCAGATATCCAAAGGCAAGTCAAATGACACTAGGCACCTGTGTTTGGGAAGCAGAATTGAGCCCATATTCGACACAGCCACTTTGTCACCACAGACATTATACCTTGGGAAACTACTGTGCCATGAAGAACACTGAAGGGATGTAGGTGTGAACAGCCTCTTGAAAGAGCATGTAGTATGTGAATGAACACTATGCCTTCTCCCTCTTTTGGGGTCCTATCACAGTCTCTGGAATGTTGCATAGTCAGGGCTGGAGAAACGTGGTTTATTTGACTGTTCACTATAAAGGATTTTAGGGCTATTGCTGAATTTGTCTTCATCTGCACATGAATGTAGGCAATGGAGATGGGAGTCCTTTCATGATGCTTTAGAAGTCAAACATCTGAGCTAGTCACTGTGGGTACCATCAATGGAGAGAAATAGATTTAGGGCATCATCTCTCAGCTATTTCAGATATCAACTCGTAGGTGCCTACTTTTGGTTGGTGACTGCTGCCTGTTAAGTCACTTTCTGCTCAGAGCAGCATCTCTCGAAGCTGAGACACCACACTACGGGGAGGGGAGCTTCACCCTGCCTGAGCTCATTGGAAGCTGGTTCCTGTGCTGTGGTATCATGTGTCTGCTAATCAAGATCTCTGCAGCCGGAAATTCCTCAGGATAATGGGAGCTGAAGTCAGAATCTTTTTCATCAGATCCCAGCCTAATCATACCCTGAGGGAGACGGGTACCAAATTACAGGGCGTGTTTGCCTCTTCAGTCTGGAGGCTGTTCAGATAAACAATAAAAAGCTAAGCAGAAGTCACTCAGAGAGAGACTCAGTGAAATGTAATCTCCGTTCAGGTTAGAAAAAAAGGTGTCTCGGAGAGCAGTGCCCTCTCCACACACAAGTGTCATTTGTCAAAGCTAGCACTTAGGTTTCACACCCAGGTCCACTTTATTTACACTTTTAAACACAAAGCCCGTCAACTTGAAAGGAGTTGTAGCAAGTAACTGAGAGCAGGCAATCATCCAGTATCAGTCAAGGGAAAACAGTGCAGTGACAGAGCTTTAACAATCTGGGTAAAAGGCTAGGATTTTGCACATTTGACCTAAGAGGCCACCTGTATTACAACAAATGGGAGGTGTTTCCTTAAAACAAGCTGAAAAAAGTGCTTTTTGCCTCTCTTTGGCAGAAAATAACCTCTCCAATTCATGGCTGAAAACACTCACTACCTGAGAGTAGTCCTGTCTCACCCCACACTGAGTGCTCTGTCATGTGCTTGAAGAATAAGAAGTTTGAAGGTTTAAAAGACCAAGGAAATTATCTTCTGTGACAAGTCCTAGAAGTGGAGTTAATGGCATTTGACAAAGCCTTGAGAACAGGCTGATATGCCATAGGCTAAATATGGGCTCCATTGCATTTGTAGACTCCTCCATCAGGAACAGAGTGTACAGGAAAAATGGAGGGGAAGAGGACAGGATATTCTCTGCAATCTCACCGATATGCTATTGGGCAGCAAAGCTTTGCTCTGGAGAAATCATCGTTAGATGTATGACACGCTCCATATTGAGAGCCAGACAGCTGGCCAATTCACCCTATCATTGTCTGGATACACCCCACTGTCCTGAAACCATGAGAGAATTACAGATATGAAGCTAAATTACTCTTTTGGTCTAAAAGTTCTGTCTGATCAACACAGTAACTTCACTTGAGGGCCTTTGTTATTGTTTTGGTCTTTTCCAGAGTAGCGAAGTGTGGTGGGTTGACCCTGTCTGGATGCCAAGTGCCCACCAAAGCCGCTCTATCACCCCCCTTCTCAACTGGACAGGGGAGAGAAAATATAACGAAAAATCTTGTGGGATGAGATAAGGATAGGGAGATCACTCAGCAATTACCATCACAGGCAAAACAGACTCAACTTCGGGAAAATTAGTTTAATTTATTACCAATCAAAACTGAGTAGGGTAAGAGAAATAAAACCAAATCTTAAAACATCTTCCCTCCACCCCTTCCTTCTTCCCGGGATCAACTTCACTCCCAATTTTCTCTCCCTCCTCCCCCCAAGAGGTGCAGGGGGACGGGGAATGGGGGTTGCGGTCAGTTCATCACACATCATCTCTGCTGCCCCTTCCTCCCCAGGGGAGGACTCCTCACACTCCTCCCCTGCTCCAGCGTGGGGTCCCTCCCATGGGAGACAGTCCTCCATGAACTTCTCCAGCGTGGGTCCTTCCCACGGGCTACAGTTCTTCACGAACTGCTCCAGCGTGGGTCCCCCACGGGGTGCAGCCCCTCAGGAGCAGCCTGCTCCAGCGTGGGTCCCCCACGGGGTCCCCAGCCCTGCCACCAAACCTGCTCCAGCCTGGGCTCCTCTCTCCACGGGGCCACAGCTCCTGCCAGGAGCCTGCTCCAGCGTGGGCTTCCCCCAGGGTCACAGCCTCCTTGGGGCACATCCCCCTGCTCCGGCGTGGGCTCCTCCCCGGGTGCAGGTGGATCTCTGCTCCCCTGTGGGCCCCCATGGGTGCAGGGGCACAGCTGCCTCGCCATGGGCTGCACCAGGGCTGCAGGGGAATCTCTGCTCCGTGCCTGGAGCACCTCCTGCCCTCCTTCTGCACTGACCCTGGGGTCTGCAGAGTCCTGCCTCTCACATATTCTCACTCCTCTCCCCGGTTGCAGTTTGTGCCCCACTGGGTTTTTTTCCCCCACCTTCTTAAATAGGTTATCCCAGAGGCGCTAGCACCGTCGCTGATGGACTCAGCCTTGGCCAGTGGCGGGTCCATCTTGGAGCCGGCTGGCGTTGGCTCTGTCGGACATAGCAGCTTCTCACAGAAGCCACCCCTGTAGCCTCCCTGATACCAAAACATTGCCACACAAACCCAATACATTCCATCCCTCGCCTCTGTGAATCACATATTTAAGAATTATCATTAAAATCCACATACATCACACAATCCACCCCTCCTCCCTTCACCACAATTATAACAACCGAAATTCCCCATGATCATGCTGTTCTCTAACATTGTTCAGTCCATGTTTTTGCCCATTACCTCTCCCAATTACTTGTCATTATCTCGAATTGCTCATGCCCCATGTCAGGCGCCAAAAAGGGCTGTGGTGGGTTACCCTATCTTCCAGATAGGGTAAAGCTTTCTGGTTCTCTGGGAAGTGGAACTGACCGCATCCTTCGTTTCCTGCTTTGAAAAATTCCAGTTGCTAAACAGCTGCTGAACTCTGCCCAAAGTGAATCTACTTTACTTGTGAAAGGCAAGAGTCTTTCTCAGATGAAAAATATGTCTGGAATAGAAATGTTCCTAATATTATCTAACCCTTCATATTCATTAGAGGTTGATGTTCCATTGTCTGCTGTTCTCTGCTGCCTCTTCCCAATTTAAACACTTCCAAAGGCTTGTGTTAGTGATTATTGCAGGATAATTTAAATAGATAGATAGACAGATGGATAGATAGAGAGATAGATAATCTTCCCAGTCAAATAATGCTGGCCGATCCTAACGTATATTGCACACCATTACATAGAAGTATAGCAGCTTCATTTTTCTTACATGTCACCTGGTCAATGATCTTCCTTTGGGAGTGAAGAAAATAAACCATCCTCTTCTCTTTTTCTGCAAGAATTGTAGTAGCGAAGCTTCTGCCCCTCAGTTTATGTCCCATTCATGGCAGCTACATGCAATGCATTTAGCCTAGCATGAACGCAGGCTTCCAATGTACACGTGGCCCCCTTTTGCCTTTGCCCATTCAGTCTGCACTCCACCAGATGCTACCTGAGAGCTCCGAGGGGGAGCAATCCTTTGCTATACTTCCCTCTGTCCCCCAGGCCAGGGCAACTAAGAGTTGCCTTAGTCTTCAAACGCTGGAGCAGTGAGCAGGTCAGAGCCACCAAGCCACTGCGTGTGGGATTTTTGCCTTTCCTTGCAGCCTTGAGCATTAGTTAGTGCTGCCACTAGAAACCAGCTCTCACTTCAGGGACGATGTAATTCAGGAATGGGTTCTCTGAGGCAAATCAAAGCTGTTTGTTTAACTGTACCATAGCCCATCGGTGCAACTCAACAGAGTAATGCTTCGTGTCTTGCTTGGCCCGTTGAAGGGTCAGGTAGTGCTTGTAGTAAGGTGGAGACTTGCCTAATGCTTTGGGACAGCAGCATTTAAAATTCTTTGGCAAGAGAAATTTTGGCTCTGCACACTAGCCTTCTTAACACCCATGTGTCCACCATCTGTCCACCACATGCCAAATAATGCGTTAGGGAACTGGCAAGAGTCTGCATTGCTCTTTGCCAGTACGTAGGGTTACACCTGAAGGTAGCGGCAGGGTTTTAAAGGGAATTGTAAAGAATCCAGGAGAACCCCAGAATGCAAACCTTTGTCTTTGCAAATGCTTGAGCTGCTGACAAGGTGGTGGGGTGCGTTCAGATTTTTTTTTTTTTTCTCCTTTTTGCACACTGTTATGAAGCTTTACTTCATGCCTGCAAGGCTTTTATAGCACAAGAAGATTGTCTCCTGGGCATGGTGTGGGAGCTGTCTGCTTCCTCGAAACCATAAAAAATGATGCATTAATGTGCTAGCTACAGTTATGAAGGGAAGTGTTGAGATCTGAATGCACCTGGGAAAACGGCCATCATAAATTAGCATTTACCATCACAGATAGATCCAGTCAAACAACAGGGTCATCTTGGAGGAACCACAAAGCACTGCTAAAAAGAAGAGAAAGTCTGCTGTACCTGAAAAGATTGGCTAGCTGGTATAATTTGGTATAAATCACCCAGATTCTCTTCCTCTGTTTTATGATGACTGTTAATCAACCTTTCCTCAAGTAAGAGAACAAAATGACCAGTTCACATTTTCAGGTTTCAGCTCTTTGCTGATTCTGTGTTGGATGGTAACACCTGAGTATCACCCGCTGCCGGTTGTTAGCACTGCGGCTGTCAGGACAGCGGTGTGAACCCAGGCATTACAGCATCCAGAAGCAGGTGTTGGTTGTGCCATTACTGAGGATGACGTGTTGTGAACTGAGGGTCTGGCAGTGGCTGTGGGTTGTCTTGACAGCTTGGGAGAGTTCCTGGTACTTTTGACTAGTCCTTAATGGAATCCCTTTGATTAATAGATTCAGAAAGGAACCATGAAAGTGTCCTCTGTGTTGAAAGAAATGTGCCATTGTCTGCTGAAGTGAGGGAAGGAGGCGCTGCTGGTATATAAGATGTAACAAAAGGTGACATGAACCATCTTCAGAAAAGACAGGCTTGGACACGCATTTCACAAAGCATTTCTGCACCTGAAAAGATGCTTAAACAGAGATTGGGCACCAGTACTTAAAGGAGAAATTCAGGAAATCTCTGCCAGACCTGCTTTAGCACCTAAGGCAAACCCTTGCCTCCTCTTTGGGGCAGCAAGTCCCCTTAAAAAACTAAGTTTTTGCCCGGTGTGCTCAGGGTGTATAGAGTGCATGGCCACTTTCCTCTTGACCAGGATTTGAGAAACATGCCTATATCTGAGTTGTCTGAGACCACTTTCCAAACTGTGCTCAGATGATTGCTTGAATTGCCTTGGATTCAGTCAACAGAATATGTCAAGGTGAACTTTTCAGCAGTAGTTTAACACTTGCAGCACTTGCCAGGAAAGCAAGAGACCTTGGTGACAAGGATATCTCAGCTGCTGAGGGTGTGAACCCATTTCTCCCACAAAAAATTTCTAAGTTCTGAGTCCCTTTTTCTCAGAGGAATCACTTTTGAGAGGTGCTTTGGCTCCTGAAGGAGGCAGTTTCAGGAATGGTATTGCATGACCGTTGATGACGTTAAGCAACCTGTACTTACTGCACTGTCTGAATGCCAGTCTCTCTGCTGCTGGGAAGGGCCCTCGCATACATGCCTTGTTCAGCTTCATGAATAGCACTCCAAACATAGATTGCCTGGTTTCCATGCTGCTTTTCTGGTCATGCAATGTGTAAGCCCTTTTGTTAAAAGCCTGCCTGGAGAAAGGAAGAAACCCATGAAGCCAGCTGCATCAACTCTATCCTCCAGAGCAATGATGAGTTGGGGGATGCTGTGAGCTTGTAGACTCTAAACACATTATTATAGCTCTGGTTTATGCCAGTGGTGATTATCATGTATTTTCTGTCATTTCCTCCTTCCTCTTCCCTTCTTTTTCTTTTCAGATGTTTTGTTAAACAAGAGTGTAGCTCTGGATTAGGATGGACTTTTTGCAGGGTATTTCTGTAGTGTCTAGCACTGCAGAGCTCTGCTTCTGCACTAGAGCCCAAGGAGTAATTCAAATACATGATTACTATTACATATGACTATATTATTTTGAACTTGCAAACATGTGCTGAGCACTTAGAGAAGAATGTGAGGGCAATTCCCTTCCCAGGCAGGCAGCAACCTAATTTAGCCAGGATACAACCAGTGAGAACCTTATTCAGGCAAAATCAAAACAGAGCAGGTGGGATAGAAAGAATGAAGAGAACTTTAATAGATAACATGATCACAGCGGGTTGACAGTCACACTGCTATTGTTCCTTACATTTGTGTTTTGTTTCCCTTTGATTCCTTACAGTGGGGCCAAAAGCTTTTTTGTTGAATAGGTAAAATTATTCTCTGCAAAGCACTGGAGTAAAACCTATTTATTCCCCAAATCCAATCGAAGTAAATTGAGTGTCAGTCCTCAACTCAGGGCAGAACATCATTACTCCTGTAAAGCTTCATCAGCACAACCATTCACATGAACAATAACTTGTGTTTTGTGCAGAAGTACTGAGCCATTCCTTTAGTCTCTGTGTCACCAGAGTTTAGACTAGAGCTAGAAGGATAAAATCTGATTTGCTCAAGGGTAAGACTAACACTTTGTTAGCTTTACCTCTGAGCATCTATATTTTAAACCCTCCCCATCCAAACTCTCCCAGTAATACATGCAAAAGCATCACAGGACAAGACAGACAGTGTCCCCACAAAAAGTGATAATGCGTAACTATTTGTATAATCAGTGCGTTTTATGCTTTCATTGGCAATGAAAATACTCCCGAAAGACAATGGAGTTGTATTGTTATTTTTCTTTCTAGTTTTGCTTGGCCTAGTACAGTTTCTCACAGAGGCTCTTCCTGCTGCAGTCAGTGGCAAAAAGTCTCATGATCTTCAGCAGGAGCAATCCTTGAGTTTGCCATGTATGCTTTCCCAGATTCACCCTAATAAGGCTCCGTCGGCTCACCTTCTCCTGACTGCCGGTGTGTCCGGGGCTCCCGATGTGCGTCACGGTCTACAGGATGCTCTCTGGCTACAAACAGGTCTGTCCCTACCTGTGGCCTGCCTGTTCCAGCCCAACATGTGACATGCAGCACCTGTCAGAGTCTGCTTAAACACATAATAACACCTCTGGCTGAAGGTTATTTGCATTCAGTTGTTGATGTTAGCATGACGGATTTTTGTTGCAGCATCCATAACTCTGTAGAAATACTCAATTATTCAATCTCAGCGAGCTAAGACGCTGCCCGTTAAATCAGCCAATACAATTGTGGGGCCATGAAAAGTCACAGCTAATTTGAAATTTTATTAGCTCTCAACTGATCTTGTTTACTGCAGAAGCAGTCTCTCAAAACCAGCCCTTTGCTTCTGTACAAAACTCTAATCCTTGACACCTTGTTGGCACTGCATCGTGGTGAGTGAGGGACTTGGAAGCTAGACTGCATGAGGCTTGAAAGAGGAATGAGACTGCTGTGGGTTTTGTGAGCACTTTGCAGCCAGTAAGTGCAGCAGCAACCCAAGGAATGCAGAGAGAGTAGCCCCATTGCTGCTGAAGAGTAATTCTTTTGCAGGATAGTAGTGGCTGTGAACGTGACAATTAGTTGTTGACCTGGGGAGGGAATGTGTCACGCTCATCTCATCATAGTTTAGAAGTAAGCCAAAAGATCTGCCTCTCCTAATAAGCAGTGGTGTTCAATAGGCACACAGTTTTTCCTATCTGTTAGTGGCTGCTTGTGTGTCTTAGGATCTTAATTCCTAGCAAAGGAGTCTTTCAGGGAAGCTGGAGAGTCTGGACGTGAAGGCAGGTGCGGAGCTTACCATACCAGCTTTGTTTCTATCATAACACACCTGGAACAGGTTCACTTTATTTGTTGTTTTCTTGAGAAGAAAATTACTTTTGGCTGGACTCTGCAACTCCTTGTGTGGTAAATACCAGAGAGCATGAGATAGTGTTCCTCCAGCCCACCTGAAGCTCCGGTGGGCAGAGTAAGCAAAACACAGCCCTGAGTCCTCCACATTGACCCTAGTAGCTCCAGATTTTCAACACTGCTGGTTGGTTTGGGTGGCTGTATGTTTTTGCATGCTAATTAAACATCATAAAGGGCACAATTTTCAGAAAGTGATGGGTCACAAGCAGTGTTTGAAAGCCAAGTAATTTTAGGTCATCTTAAATTTGGCATCCAGGTGACTATTTGTGGAAGGCAGTTATGATATTGAGTATCTTGTGAAACTCCTCATTAAGGTCAGCATTCAGATCTGTTGTCATTATCTAATGTAGCTGCCCCAGTTGCTAATGTGTCTTGCCCCAGTGAATCGTAAGGAGATATATAATGAAGTACACAGCTATGACTTCTCATGCCCTGAGATCTCTCTTGATCTATCAAAAGAGTGAGGATAAAGTGACATTTGCAAGAAGCTCCCTACCCATGAAGAGCGAGGAATTCAGGGACCTGCATGGATTAATAGAAAATAAAATCAGAGCAAAATAAAACTCATGCTTTAATGATCCAAATAGACAAAAACAAATGTGGGAAGCCAGTACCAGCAGCAAAGGAAAATAGAGCAAGGTATGATCTCACAAAGCAATATGAAGTAATAATACAAAACACCTTTTAAATTTATAAAGCATGAAGGTGAATTTTCCTTAGAACTCACTGCAAAATTTTCAAAGAGAAGTAACAGGAGGTAAATGTGGGACCTCGTGGCTTCTGCACCCCAAGTTTTGCAGCAGCAAAGCCACAGAGACCCATGATCTGTGTGTGGATTCCTAACCCTGGTAGCTCCCACAGCACGGATACACAGCACAGTAAGTTCTCAGCTATGGCCATGTTCATACAGCTCTTGGTTTTAAAAAGTGGCAGCTCCCTTATTCGACACATAGCCATAGTATGATCATGGCACTTCAGAGAACAAATGTGTTGCTCCATGCAAGGTTGAAAGTCCTGCACAGAGGGATTACAGTAATTCATATTCTTTAAGGTCAAAGAGGCTACTATGATCAGCTTGTCTGACCTCTTATATACACAGGCTGTTCATTTTTTTCCCCCCAGAACTGGATTAAAGCCTGTCTTTTAGAAAGATATCTCATATATCAAAGACAGTTGATTACAGTGAGTCTACCACTTCCTCCGGTAAGCTATTCAAATGCTTAATTACTGCTAGGAAACTGCATCTTATTTCAAGGTTGAATTTGTCTAACAACTCCAATATCCCACCACTGGAACTTGTTTTGCCTTTGTCTGCAAGGTTACCAATATCTCCTTCTGCCCTGCATGCTCTGATGTCTTTTCCATGTGCAAGTCCCTCCACACAGAGCAACAATCCATTCCAAACCTTTTCTCTGAACAGCTGAGGAAGATTAAACCTCCCATCGTAAGGTTTGTTTTCCAGCTGCTGGATTTTTTTTGTGTGTGGCATCCTTTGATCCCTTTCCAGTAATTTCACATCTTTTGTTATGTGTGGGCACCAACACTGGACACAGAACTGTGGCAGCAGTATTGGGTACAGAAGAGATACCATTTCCCAACTTTGGGGTTTTTATACTTCTAAGGTTCACAGTAGCCTTTTAGCAATAGCCTTGCACTGAGAACTCATGTTGAGACAATTATCTCCAGTGACCTCTAAATTCTGTTCTGAGTCATTGCTTTTCAAGAGTCTCCCAGCCCGTAAGTATAACATGCTTTCTTTGTTCCCAGGGGTATTATCTTGCATTTTGCTCCATTAAGACACATTTTGTTTGATTGTGACCTTGTAGCAATGTGAGTCAGATCACTCTGTATCAAAATGATCTGGGTACACTATTTACCACCATACCAAGCTTTAGGTGACCTGAAGATTTTACCAGGAGAGATTTAAACTACATTCTAAGACAATGATGAAAATGCTGAATAGGGTTGGATGCAACAACAAATCCCAAGGGACCCCTCTAGAAAAAGCTTCAATCATGGATGCCTTTCAATTAACAAATTAATTCAGAGATCTGTCACTGAGTCAGATTTTAAGCCATCTCTTGTGTTCCTCAGTATTACATAATACAAGCTTTTCCACCTCTGAGATATTTCATGCATCCTATATAGACAGAGGAGCCCTTAACAACTAGGCTGGCAGTCCTGCCAAAAATAAAACTCTTTTGCCAGACCTCCTTTGTGCAAAGCCGTGAAATAAATGCCTTTTGCGATCTCAGAGTCACCATGGGGTGAATCAAATCACTGCCTCTGAGAAAAGGGAGCTATTGGCAAGACATTGCCACATCTGGTAAATAATGTGATCAATGGATTGCATCTTTAACTAAGAATCATGTAATCATAGAATAAGTAAGAGTGGATGGGACCTCTGGAGGTCATCTTGTGAGCCCTGTCTCATTCCCTTCAGAGAGGGACAGACATGAAGAAGAATCACCAGGACTCAGCAAAAAATGTTCCTTTTCTGCCATTTATGGTAAAGCAGCTCCAAAATATTCTGCTAACATTATTTTTTAAGGGACCAAGTCCACTTTGATCAGATCATCTGCCCTCTGTATAGCACCAGACAGAGAGCTTTACTTTAGGATTACTTATCTAACTCATTTCTTGTAGGTAGAGTTGGAATACTGTTTTTAGAAAGACGCTCTATCTCATTTTAAAGATTGCAAATTCACCAATCCCACCAGTGAGCTCTTCCAAACACTACCTTAGTCTGTAAACTCTTTGGGGGCAAAGACTGTCTTTTTATTTTCTGTTCACAAAACATCTGAAGCACAACCCAATGAAATAACCACAATTCTCATTAAAGATTTATATCTGCAATGTATTTTCAGCCTGTTCTCCATGCAAGCATTGCTTCATGGAAGAGACTAAACTCTAAAGCTATCTGTGCCTTCTTGGAGCAGGACCACTTGGATCACTTGTGGACCATACAATAAAAAAAACACAAGAAAACAATATTCACATGGAGACATCCCTATTTATGATCTGGTTTGTAGCTTAACTCTTGCTGTTGACCATGGCTCAGACAAAAACATCCTTTACATTTTCTAAGTGAAGGAAATGCTTTGCCCTGAGACTGCTGTTGATATTGGAGGGAGTTGAGTAGCTAAACCCCATTTTAGCTCTTGAGGACCTTAATGACTTTAAGATGTCAGTGACAAACCTCTCCGGTGTAATTACCCCCAACTTATTCCATACAGGCCTGAAACACATTAGTTGAAAGGCTTATCTGCAGATGAGGCCTCAGCATTCCCACCTGTACAAAACGTTGTCCTGTGCATCTGTTCTTCAAACATTTATCTACTGTTTCCTGCAAAAACAACATTTCCTTGCTATCTTGCAGATTTAGGTCCCAAACACATTTGTGATGCCTGGAATAAAGACACGGTAATGAAGAGGTATGGTACAGCTGGTTTGCGGTCCTCTCAGCAGAGTGTCTGTAGCCTCAGAAAACGTTATTAATGTGTGGGAGAAAATGACAACATTTTATCTTGCTTGAAACTGTAGTCTATGTAGTAACAAGCCTGGTTTGTTGTTTCTTTTCCGTCTCTTTTTTTTTTTTTTTCTGTTGGGTAGCTATGGATAAGCATATCACATCGATGCAGGTCTTTATTCTGTGAATGGTCTTTCAAACCCCGTCTGAGATTTGACCTTCCAGAATCCTACTGGCCTAATCGTCTGCAGCAAGTCATTTTTTTAATGGCAAATAAAATGTAATTAGTTCTTTTTCATTATCACTAGTCATCAAGAGAAAAGGCAGATGGGTAGGTTTTGTGCCCGAGCTGATAAATTTTAGTGGCAATTTTGCAAGGAGTTATAAAGATGTATAGATATCAGAACAGACAGAGGTAAGGATAATGGATGGGATTTTCAAAAGCACTTTTGCTAATCTAACACTGCTCCCATTATCATTAATGGCAGGTGCAGAGCACTTGTGAAAATGACTCATTGTGTGTGTGTGTACATGTCTACATGGAGCAGAAATTCATTGCACTTTGACCCACACGTAGACGGGAAACTCTGGGAACGCTGAACAGGCTTTTTGTTCAGTTTTCTGTGTATGGGTAACCACATGAAATGATGGTGCCAGTGATGTTTTCTGGCACTAAAATCTTCCAAGAATGGAATAGGTGTAACTTAACAGAATCCAAGTCCCTGACGTGTAAGCCATCATAAGTACTGGAGCAATAATAACAGATCAGATTCTCATCCTGTTTATGTTACAGTAAATTCAAAGTAATGCCAATAACATTAGTGAAAGGGCTTCTAAGTCATACTGGTATAACTGGGATGAAATTGAAGCTCACAATCTGTAATAATGACAAACTGTCTTGTTTTAATTTACTGTTTCTTTGAAGTAAAAAATACATTATCCTGACAACGCCAAATCTCATCCCACTTCAGGATAGACCTACCTCTCAGGATAGTGTTGCTCTCTAAGCACATTAATTTCTTGCCTCTATGCTGAAATTGTTAGTAGGATGCTAGCTGTAAAGGTGGCTTCTCTGATATATAGAGCTCCCAGCAACTACACTGAGACCAACCACTCATTTCACATAGGCCTTTGAACAGCCATCACATGGTAACAATTTTCATTCACTATCAAACTGTCTTGCTTGAACTGATGAGTTGGAAGTGAAGGGCTCCGTATCCCATTACCCCAGAACAAAAACATCCAGTTCTCTTATCTGATTTAAAGATCTATCTATACTACATGCTAACAACTTTTATTTCTAAATGTGATGCTTCATCAAACCTCTTCTGAGCTTTTTTGTATTTCCTTTCCTGTCTCCGCTTTTTACTAAGCTGTTTCCAATGAACAGTGGCATCTCAAAATGAACCAGGGAATGCTGCTATGGTGGTGGGAGGGGAAGTAGTACTGTCTGTGCGTTTGATGACTTGACAGATATGCAAACCCTCATTTTACTAGAGTGCACTGGGCAAGCTTTTCTCATGTGTGTCCACTGCTATTATTGTTGTTATTATTAATTTAGTGGTGCTGAAAGTACAAGATTTATATCCTGAGAGTTTGAGGTCATCTGTTACTCTGTGTCTGCAAGAAACAAATGTGACAAAGGCCAAAAGAGACCGAACCTTCCCAGTAAAATCTCCCTTACTGTCTCATCTATCTAGCCAGAATCTTTAGTGGGTTGCAAGTATAGATCTTTCTGTAGCCATGGTAGATACCATGGCTTTATTCACTATTTAGTCCTGCTGAAAGTGACCCTGATAGCTTTGGTATGATGCAATGTGCTTGTGATTTGCACAGGGAACAGTACCGGTGTACAAAAGTCATTTGTATATTGACAGGAAAAAAAACACCTTTTGGGGCTTTGGAGTTGTCTGAGTGACTGAGATGTGAAATGGCATATCCCAGAATTAACCTCAAATGTGCTTTTTTTAGGGTCTAATCTCATGTGTATATGTGTGTTTTCATATATTACATATTAATGAATATTAATGTTACATATTAATGCATATTTGAGGTTCTTTATTGGGACTATAAGGGAACATGCCTTACTCTGTGTGGGTGTAAATTCACATTTCTCTGTTGTGCGCAATTGGAAAGAGTTCTTGCATCCTGAAGTCTACAACGCTCCATGTTATCATTGCTCTAAAATCTTCCTTACCCTTCTGCAGATGGGCTGGTGGATTGCATGGACCCAGACTGCTGCCTGCAGCCACTGTGCCACGTCAATGCGCTGTGCCTGGGCTCCCCGGACCCCCTGGATATCATCCAGGAGACGCAAGCCCCCGTCTCCCAGCAGAGCTTGCATTCATTCTACGATCGGATCAAGTTCCTGATCGGCAAGGACAGCACTCACGTCATCCCAGGAGACAATCCTTTTGAAGGAGGGTAAGTGAATTTTGGTTTAGATTCAGTAAGAGGTAAAGCATAAGCCCCTTGGCCATTTTGAGACACGGAATGGCAGCAAGATGCAGAAAACGGAAATTGTCTAAGGGAAGTACATATCTGAAGCATTTTGCAGCTGCTGTAATTCTGCTGGCTGTCTCCTCATCTGCAATGTCCTGCCAGCCAGTAAGACAAGATGCTTCTCTCCCAACGCATATGGGCAGTTGCATCTTCACTGCCTTCTCTTATTTCAAGGAGTGAAAGCCATCCGTTCAGCAGGGCTCTTCTAGTTCAAGTGACTGATATTTTCCAGAAGTATCTCATAAACAGCAATGGCAGACCTCCTTCCATTGACAGAGCCAAAAGAGGGAAATTAGAATAGTACTTACAATCTATAGTGTGACTGTTAGAGACCTCAAAAGAACTGCGTTCAGCTCTGGGACCCCAGCATAAGAAGGACATGGACCTGTTGGAGCGAGTCCAGAAGAAGACGACGAAGATGCTCAGAGGGATGGAACACTTCTCCTATGAAGATGGGCTGAGAGAGTTGGGGTTATTCACCCTGGAGAAGAGAGGGCTGTGGGGAGACCTTATAGCAGCCTTCCAGTACCTGAAGGGGCCTACAGGGAAGCTGGAGAGGGACTTTTTACAAGAGCGTGTAGTGATAGGACAAGGGGTAATGGTTTTAAACTGAAAGAGGGTAGATTCAGGTTAGCTATAAGGAAGAAATTCTTCACTGTGAAGGTGGTGAGGCACTGGAACAGGTTGCCCAGAGAAGTTGTGGATGCCCCATCCCTGGAAGTGTTCAAGGCCAGGTTGGACAGGTCTTTGAGCAACCTGGTCTAGTGGAAGGTGTCCCTGCCCATGGCAGGGTGCTTGCAACTAGATGATCTTTAAGGTCCCTTCCAACCCAAACCATTCTATGATGCTATAATTCTATAACTGAAGAAAATCTTACAGTCTAGGGAAGGCTATTAGAATGATTTCCAATATAAACAATCAACTTGAATATAGATTGGTTTTAATACTGAGACGTTCTTTATCACTGCAATCATCATCAAGAAACAGGAACTGGCAAAGAAATCTTATACAGTTCACTGCTGTGACTGCATCTCAGCCATTTGTTTAAGTACATGCCTGGCTGTCAGGGGAGGTCATTCCTGTAAAATCATGTGCTTATAGCAGGACACCATAATACATACCCTGGGGTGTCAGATTGTTAGATCATTCAGTATCTACCCTGAATGTTGCTTTTCAGAAGTGGTGACCCTGAGCCAGGAGGTGATTCTCAACACTCAGGTTTGGACTTTGTTGAATTTCACACGGTCATTAACTGCTTACTTTCAGCATTCCCACACAGAGAAGTTAATAGGTTGGTACTGAAAATATACAACCCTCGTATTTGTGCCGATACTTGTTTCAGCACTTGCAGCTCAGCAGGCCAAGAGGCCCTTCTGGGTCTGATCTTATGCTCTTCCATGAAGGGACATTGCCAGCATCCCTCAGGTACCACCTCCCACGTATCACCATCTCCAGTGCTCTACAGGCTGACCCCAGACATGAACCACTTCGAAGCACACCAGTGTCAGGGAGTTGGCCTCATGTGACAGTTTCCCTGATTTGTCTTGCTGCCAAGCCCTGCAGAGTCCAAGATAGCTGACAACTGATTCGGATTAAGGCCAAACACTCATTATGTCGCAAACTGTTGTACTTCGTCAGCATTCTGAAGATTGCAGGTTCTGGATACTGAACAGTACAGGCTCTGGACTAAATGTTAGTACAGTGAATTCTCTGCTGTCAATTGTTGTGATTTGATGCTGTAAAATCAGGTCTTGGAATATAAAATAGATTATACCCACAATTTCATTTTTCTGATATATTTAGGGTTGCAATTCCTCAGCTGAGCTTGCAGTCAGAAGCCTTTCCACAGAGGGCTCTGGTATCAGGTCCATGTGTATCTGTTCTGATAGGTAGACAGTTTTGGTAGACACATGTCCGTGTTTCATGAACTTTTCCGTACAACTGAAGGAGTCTTCATACATGTGTGATAAAAAAAAATTGCAACTTCTCTTTAAAGGCTGCTTGCATTCAGCTGCACACAGAGGTGTGTGTGGGGAATAATGGGAATTTCTCATTTATACAGCGAATTTGTTTCTGGGAGTGCCAGCAGAGGACCAGCACAAAGACTGTGTCATTTAGGGCCACGTAAATTCCTACAGGAGTTACATGCATTTCACAGATCTGATGGTAGATGTCTATGTAGGAAGGAATTGCTAACCATCTGTAGATGTCCTGCTAAAGAAAGATTCATGATTCAAAAGGAGCACCTGCTAGCAGAAGTGTTTATCTGGCATATAGATTATTAGAGTGAGGGAATGCAAAGATTCAAATCAATAGGAAGGGTTTTAATGATTGCTTTTCATTAGCTAATAAATGGGGCTCCTTGTTCCATTTAAGTTAACACAAAGAATTATACAGAGAGAGCGACGATTTATGAGGTTGCCATTCTTAAAATATCTGCATAGGGTGTGTATCACAAAATGTGGTCTACAGATATGTCACCTCAAGCTGTGATTGTATTGCATCTCTCAAGTTAAATATCTTGACTCATCACAGGAGCGGTTGCAAGTAACAGTGAAGGACAGAAGGTATATTTTCCCCTGAGACAGCACCACAGCACACAGTCCAGGTTTATCAGTCTGTTGGGTTGCTAAAAATGCCACTACTCTTTTGGGGTCTTAAAAGACGTCATGTGTTCCTGTTAGTTCTTAAAGATCCTATAGATCTGGATAAACTCAACCATTGCAAACTTTTTCTGCTTACTTGGCTTCTCTTTGTAGTTTCAGTTGTCTGTTTTCCCCACCTAGAAAGCTGAACCTTTAAACAGCTGTCTCTTGTCACCCTGGAAATGGCAGGGCTTCAGCAGTGGTCAGACAGTGACTGCTCCATGGAGGACCATGGACTGGGACCATCTGGGATCCAGTTATTCTGGGTAAATGAGACTGACTGTATTTATACCTGCAGATATGCCCTTTCTTCAGTTGCAATCTCACTGCTGAGTCTCCTCCAGTTGCTTTTACAACAGTTGATAATATCCCTCTTATCCATGGAACTGCTCAGTGTCTCCACGAAGATCACAGCAGCAGCTGGGGGCAAGAAGAACCATCTTCATCTTTCCTTCCAGCTCTTGACTCAATAGCTTGTCCAACAGGAGAGAGGGCAGGAAATCTTTTTGTTCTGATGGAGGGCTCCAGCCTCCTGCCTTAGGACAGCCCTCTCCCTTCCATTGCTGCCGCTGTGATTCATGAAGTTGTCTCCTTCTTGCTGTAGATCAGGACTGTAGATTGCTGGGCGTGGGATTGCATGGCAAAGTCCTACATCCTTCCATCCCGGCGCTGTCGTCCGCGTGGGGTAGGATTGGAGGCGGATCCATGCCACTTGCTGTGAACAGTCCCATAAGCAGACAACACAGAGGTAACATGGACCACTGTGTCCTGCGTGTCTGATGTCCTGCAGAGACACCTGTGGCACAGGCACACTCATCATTCATGGTGAGGAACCACAGCGTACTGCTCAGGGCTTTACCAGGTCATGGCTGGCTGATTACCACCCCTGGGGGAACCACAGCGCATTTACATTCCTGTATGGCCTGTGCAGAAGTGGTGGCAGTGTGAAGGAGATGACTGAATATCTATGCAATATACTTCTTAGGCTTCAGCTTAGCTACCCTTTAGAGAGAACAGCAGTGCAGATCACCTAATGGATACAAATAAATGAATGCTTCGTGACAGCTAGCCTTTGAGTGAATTTATTATTGAATTACACTCCAGCTTTTTAAGAACAAGCTGAGCTGACAAGCTCTCTCACCGCTGCAGAAGAAAAAGAAAGACAATGATAAATTACCCTGATGGATAAAGGTAAAGACCTTGTCTCCTCCAAAATACCAGCAATTATATATTATTCATGTTTGGGAAGAAAAAATAATCATTGCCCATATTGAAATGAGTGTTTATGATGATAAAGCAAGTAGCTAAATTAAATTCTGAATGCACAGAATGTCTTTTCACATCGTTTTGATGAACAGATAACAAGTACTCTTCTGCTACTTGATCGTTCTTGTATTGATTTTGAAACCACTTACTCTTGCTGTTTGCTTTGTATTTTTAAGCCATTCTTAGTTGTCCATCACCATAAGGAGCAGCACAAGATGCAGTGGTGTCAAGTTGTTGACTTTCAAGTAGGACACCTGATATATTTGTTCTCTCTTGAGGGACAGTGTCAGAAAATTGCAAGAACAGGCTAAAGTCCTGATCCACGGAGTCTTTTATATTAAATGTTGGCATAGGATTAAAGTACCTCAGAAAACCGTGTGCAGAATTGGCATTTTTTGTAAAGAATATTTGAAAATAAATCAGGTGATTTTTAAGTAAGTGTGTTTTATACCCCTTCTTTTTGGGGACAGGTTGTATATATCTACTTGCTGTCAGCAGTATTAACCCATCCCAATTACACGGGCAGCTAGAAATAACCAGCTGAGTTATAAAGACACATCAGAGAGCAGGATCTGGCATCAACTGCAAGAGTAGTCCCTTATTGCCTTCGGGTCAGCAGTCTAAGTACAAAAGGTAGTAAGTTTTCACGGTTTAAAATTCTGATCAGAATTAAATTTGCACATTTCTTTTTCCGCTACTGAATGACAAGGCGTCTGTAAACATGTCACTCCCCTTCCCTGTGTCCCCGCTGTGTGCCAGTCTGTACAACGTACCTTACTGATCCAGCTGGGGAGGGTTACACAAGCACTGTTAGATGCTAAGATAGACAAGTATGCTATAAATGCACGTGTGTTCTATTTTACTATAAATAAATAAATGGATGGTTTTTATCATCACAGTTAAACTGCATTGATTCCCAGCCCTATCAAAACCAAAATTGTGAGTATTGATCATGGCCAAAGAACAACTGAGAGAATAGGGGAGGATCAAAATGGCTTTCAAAACGTTTCAGTAGTCCCTCTGGTTCAGTTCTGAGTGATTTCAAAGAATATTATGATGGTATCTTCATATCCTTGAAGGAAGATGTTCAAAGCACCTTCTCTTTTCCTTTCACCCATTTCATCCCACATCTGGAGGGCTGCAGGTTCACCCCAGCAGATCTTCCTGAGTTTCCTTCACAGGGAAACCAAAGTGGTCTGTCTTTTCTTTACTTTTCCCTCAAGAAGAGTCTGATTTTGATACAGCGAAGTAAGAAACGCTTCTTTTCTAGCCAAAGACAAAGTTAGAAGTCAAAAAACCCAGAGTCATCAGGTGTGGCTTTCTGCTGATGATTTCTCCCGAGGTGGCTGGTCCAGCCCATGGCCTTGGCCCGGCTCCAGCAGGACGTGGCTCCGTTGGGCTGGCAGCAAAATGCCGTGGGTCGGATGCACCCACTGAACTGCAGGCACCCCGGAGGCGATGCAGGAGCTCGTGGAGCGCAGCAGCTCCGCAGGTTAGGACAGCTGTGAAAGATAAAGACACTGTTTAAGACAGTGTCATAGATATTAGACACCATCCAGCATTCCTGAGAGTGAGCACTCATGGCACAGCACGGTACCTACATTGATGAGAACAGGGTCATATTTTTCCGTATTTTAAACCAAGCTAACGCAGCACCTCTTCAAACTCTTTCCTTCCCAGTGTTACTGTCTTCCAAAGGTATCGTTCTACTTTTGTTGCTTTCTGCTTAAATAAACTACTTATTAGCTACAAATCATAGCTTTTTGAAATATAGGAGAATAATGAGGAATTTTCAAAGACTTAGTGTTTTTTATTTGGGTAATTATTCCTTTTAAGCACAGGAAAGCGTACTTTTAAAGCTTACCTTTTCAGTGTACAGGGCATATATATATATAAAAATGCCTTTTCAATGTTTTCCTTTTTCTTTTGATTTTAAATTATATAGTATGGCATTATTTCAATGTAAAGTGATTTTGAGTTGAACATGGCATTATTTCCATAAAATAAACTAACACAGTATGTGCAGCTTGCTTCCACTTTGTGGAATTTGTACCCACAGGACTCTATGAAAGCAAAGTTCCTATCCATTAATAATAATTAATAGTTATCAATAATAATTAATAAAGATATTTATTTCCATAACATAGTGTAATCATAATGTAATATTATTCCCCTTTCAC
This sequence comes from Pelecanus crispus, assembly GCF_030463565.1. Lineage (NCBI taxonomy): Eukaryota > Metazoa > Chordata > Aves > Pelecaniformes > Pelecanidae > Pelecanus > Pelecanus crispus. The sequence continues at coordinate 222,731,643 of NC_134643.1, forward strand.
AAGTGGCAGCAGAAGGAAGTCCTGTGTACAGTCATTAGAGAAACTGGGGTGCAGTTTTTAACAAATTTTAAAAAACATTGGATATTTATTACCAAGCACAAACTCTTGAGTAGAATCTTCCTAGTGTGATTTGGGCACACTTCCAGGATCAGGCAAGGCAGCTGATATAAATGCTGCACCATCCTGTACCTGGGATTAAAAGGTCTCAGGTGATACCGGTGTACCTAGGAGCTCTTGGAGCATGCAGATAGCAAAACTCAAGCCTTCAAAACTCTCAAGAAGAAAAAACAAAACTCTGAATGAGTTAAGTACCTCCCGGATTACACAGGTGCTGACGTGCACATTTGGGTTTAGGAGTCTAAACTACAGTATAGATGCTGATGTATTCTCTTGGATCTGGCACGTAGATATTTGATTAAAATGTATTCAATATTCAAGGTACGTTCCTCTGAAAAATAGAGCAGCCCACATGCCCATTGTTTTACATTACTCATTGGTAGACATGTCTGGCGTGATAACTATGAGCTGAGTCAGTAGCTCCATTCAATACAATAACTTCACTAGAAACTGCACATCCTGTTCAATGGAGAGATTTGATTATTTCATTACTGCATAAAGCTTCTTCAAGTTAAATACTGGCTCACTGTTGTACTGATTCTCATGTGGGACCCCGGCATGCTCATTCTGCAAAAAGCTGGAGCTTTCTGCCCCAGGCTCTTTGCTGCCCTGCCCTGCAGAGGTTTGCTGACCCCAGACCAGACTGGAGAGCTTGAGCACCTCTCGGCCAGCTTAGTGTAAAATCTCCTTTCCCACTTAAAACTGCAGGAGAAACTGGTGTGAGCTGATCCTGCTGGTTTTGCACTGATGGGGTAAAGTTCTGCCTTGCCAGATCAGCTTTGGGGCAGTCGCCTCTAGCTGTTGGATGCTAACAGTTGAGTCCAAGTACAGTTTTCAACCACTTTAATATATCAGGAAGAGCCTGTCCTTTGAGTGTGACATTTACTTGCTAAATTGGTTAAAAACTCCTACATAAAAAAGCAGTTTTAAAATCCCAATCATAAAATCTTACATATTTTATTGAACCTTTTTTTTTCCCTAACTCCTTTGGATCATTACAAATCGATCAGGCAGATTCTATGTAGTTAAAGAACTTTCCCTATGATCATCACAAAGAGAGCTCATTTTATAAGTAACCTGGAAATAATGTATTTTTCCTTCTCTTCTGCTCAATTTTGCTTTCATGGTGCCTCAAATCCAATGGAAGGAATTATTTTTATTTTGGGTCTTCTGCAGAGCTGAATATGTGGCCACAGCTTACGAAATAAATACCAGACGTAAAATACTATAATAATACAGAACTGTTAAGTTCTGCAGACATTTTTTGTGAAGGCTTGACATGAATACATTATTCATCTCCGAAAGTTATTGCACCATAAAGTCTTTACCTCTTATAGAAATAATGTTTATAGGATCACTTCTGAAAAATTATGAAATTAGTGTAATTTAGTATGAGGTGGAAAAATTATCTTGCACCTTACGAGCTACTGAACACCTGATTTGGATTTTACAGACCTAAAAAAATAGGAGTGTGATTCTGTTTCTTTGAGATCTCGTACAAAGCAAGAGAGTGTTTCTTTGGTTGTACAGGAGTAAAGGAGAGAATCGTCAACTTTTAAAGCATTACTTAGTCAACCACATTGTGAATAAAAGGATTCTTCACTGAAACTTTGCAGTAAAGCACAGCCCAACTTTATTAGGCATTGCATTTCCTATAAAACTCTGTTCTAAAATGCTTTAACTTAAATAGTATAATTGGAGTCAGTTTTATAATTTCAGAGACCAGCATCAGTGTCTTTTCCTCTTTCTTTCCTATTTGCTCAGCAGCCTTCCTGTATCCCTTACCATCCCACCATCCCATTACAGCTCAACTGAGAAATCTTGGGATGCAAAAATAGCGAGTCAATGAGGCATAGAGACCCAAGATGTTTTGGATGGCAGAAGTGGCATCTCTTTCCAACAGTGGCCAGATCGCTTGGCAGATCAGAGAGGAAGATTGAGCTTTCATAAAGAGAAAAAAGACACACATCGAGTAGGTGAATAAGGTTCAAATCTCAGGAGAAGTTTTCAAAGCAATAAGGGTCTGAGTCTTTCAGGAACGGAGCCAGCAGGGAATTGGTTTGAGAGCAATTATCGTCTGATTGTGGGTTTTTACATGGGTAAATGTAGCTCAAATGATGCTACATTTACTAAACTGTCATGCATAAAGATGCCTTCCTTTCCTTTTGGAGGAGCTACAGCTAGCAGTCACTAATATTGCTAAGATGATGCCAAAGGAGGTTTTTAAGAACTATCAGTTTGTAATTCTTCACGGAGCAGAATGCAGGCAAATGCATGCAGAGCTTGTGAAACTGGACAACAGCTGGTCACAAAACCAATCCTGCTCATGAATACTAAAAATAGCAGGTGAGGAAGACCCACTGTTTTGATACTGTGAGGTTAGACTCTAAAGAGACAACAAGAATAAGAATTTGCATCTAGAGGTATGATTGTAAATCTTGATTAATAAACGCTTTTCTCTGTACTTCAAATACCAACTTCACTAGCCACATTTGTAAAAGTGTTGCTTTTTCCCCTGTCCTTCTTAGGACCATTTAAGTAAGCTGTTTTCATTGAAACATCTCATTCTGTTGGCTTTACTGTGTGTTTTGTAGACTACCTAAAAGACTGTAGAAGGTTTCTTGCAAAAGGTTAACAGTTAAGGGCCATACCCACGTAAAGAATCGTCAGCATCTCCTGACCCTTCAGTGATGGGACCTTTTCAATAGCTTCACTGAGTGGGTTAAACAAACAGAACAGATACTGTTTCTTGCTGCAGACAACTTAGAATTTACTTTCTTTTATTGAGCCTGGTCAGAGCTCTTATGAACTTTGCTCTTCATCATCCACTCTTTTTCTCCTGGGTCTCCCACTCCATCAGCTGCTCAGAAAGTTGAGTGGCAGGATCTGTTGGAAACGATGTCTGTCAGTGCCACTTTATCAAGTCCCTGTTTGGGACTAGGTCTAATGTCAGTGCATTTAGTCCCTTTCTCAGATTGACTCTGGCATTCTGGTGCTCCCCTTATTGGCCAGCTTCTCTGCTGAGCCTAATTAACGATTTGTATCCCAGCTGCCCAACACATGCCAAACCCTTTTCAGAAACTCACTTGTGCTATCTGTTGTGGTGTGGGATTCTTTCTGGGTGACTACTTCTTAATTTTCATTTTTTTTCATATAAGCATGTCTGTCTTGTTCAACAAAGAACCCTTCAGCAGGATCTTTTCCATTCTTTTTCCTCACCTTAATTCCTTAATTCAGATGGCAGCTAAGATCAGTAGGTGGGTTTCCAATTTAAGCTTTTCCTACAGCTAAACTGAACTGAAGAAGCCAGACAGGGACTCAGTTCAAGGAAAGATTATCAGGAGTTTTGTCTGCACAGTTAAGAGGCAAGTAGGCAGGCCTTTTTTTACAGACAGCTTTTGAGGGAAATATGGCCACAAGCAATGAACTTGAAGGTCTGTATGTTCTGCTGTTTCCTCCTCTTCTTTTGTCCTTCATCTGCCAGCTCAGACATTTTCTGTGTCCATGTGTTTGATCATGATGTCCCTAGCTTTTACCTGGCATTCTACCAATGTTCCTATCTGTCCTAGTACTAGACTGCCCTGAGGTTGTTTGACGTGAGACAGGTGCATTCAACCCAAAATGGACGAGGTACATTTTGTTGCATCCTCTGTTATTATCAAGCAAAAAGGTCACAGCAGCTATAGCTGTGAGATTGTGTTTGTAACAAATGACTGTATTTATAGGCACTTATCAGCAAGGTGTCTGAGCATGTCACAGATGAAGTGCCATGAGAATGTAAAAATCCCTAGGCAAGAGATTAGCAGATTACTACAATTATCCTTCTAATGTATCTGGAAGGAGGGGATGTGCCTCGGTTGTTATTTTGTAGGTGGAGTACAAAGACACATACGGACGAGCTGACATGACCAGTGTCACACAGAAAGTCTGTAGCAGAGGAGGAAATAGAACTGAGATCAATCACCTAATTTCATTAATAACACTCTTCCCAATGAGTAATAACATTCTAGATTTTCACTCTATGGTGCTCTGTTGAAGTTTCATCTACAGGAGAAGGATAAATCATACATATTTATATATACACACACCCCAATAAAATATGGAAGTGGTAAGTAAGTTCAAAGAAATGAAGATATTTATAGTGGCAAATTAAAATATTTATTATGCATAACTTGGCTGAGGATGGCTAAGCAGTCATGGTAACCATCTCCATACATCTGAAACTTTTAAAAGAGAAATGAGTTATGGTGGAAATATTTTGAAGAGCTGCAAGAATTCATTGGGGTGAGATTTCCCATGGCGCCTATCCTCAGTCAAGGAAAGAAGATACATTTCTTGCAGCAAAAGGGGGTTTAGGATGCATGGAATTTTCTTTTCCCAATGAAAAATATTTAGCAGAAGCAGTATTTTTGTCTGTTTCCCAATGCCAAGCGCAGTGTCAGCAGAAAACTACTATGAATAAGAAGTTTTGGAAGGGCCAATGTCTTTTAAGTTATGAGACATTGGATAGGAGTCAGTATTAAAGACAAATCTTTAATGTGCTCCCATAATGTGAAATGGCTTTTGGGGAATTTACTTTTCTGGCTTCTGTTCTAAAGCTGGTTTTGTCTGCTTGAATTTTGTCGACAGCCTGTCAAACTTTCTTTATAACTGAGCAATGTGAAAGTAAAGGCATCAGTGCACCCCTGTCTGTTTTGCCACTATGACCCAGATCTTACTGGGAAGACTTAATTTAATTTTCTAGGGAATAAAGAATGACTTCACAAAGCAATGGTGTAAAATTGTCTGATATGCCATCTGGCATTCTAGATAGCATTTTGACAATGATTTGGTGTTTCAGGGACGCTTTTATGAATAAAATAAAAAAAAAAAGAAGAAAGGTAAAGTCTAATTAAAGAAGAAGAAAAAAAGCAGACTGTTGTTCATTGTAAAACAAGAATCCGTACAGCCTGATGTAAATGTAATGAAAGAAAGAAAGAAACAAACAAAAAAGCCAGAAAGCAGAGGCAATAGGTGGAATCTGTTAATATTTCAATGGGAAGATGAGGCTCCAGCTATGAGAAATTCAATTTTGTTCAACTGCAGAAAACACTCTGAACTGGCAGGCCTAGACTAATGGAATAAATCTCTTCTATTAACATGAGAGATAATTTTATGTAAATATATTGGGAGACCTTCTAGCGGAGCTGAACATCTTAGCAGTACCACTTAACTTGTTTGTAGCATAATTGCATTTATACCAAGGTCTTCTGAAGGAAATGGCTGACTAAATTAGCATTAACCGGGTTCCTGGGGGGCTCGGTGTGTTGTGGGTAGCCGATCTTGCCTCCAGAAAGGACACATCGACACTAGAGAAGCCAGCTGCTTCCAACACACTGTATTAACCATTTTTCCCAAGTGGGGCAAATTTTGTAACCCAGGGAAGGAGAAGATTTGAGACTGTAATCAGGCAGAGTCTGGGCTTTGGTTTTCCTCCAGTTTCCATCCCTCCTGTTTTTAACTGAATTCATATTTGTGCATGTTGCTCCAGCTTTTTTTATCACTGTGGTTTGGGAAAGATGTCCCCTTTGTGGGAACATCTTTCCTTATAGCATGTAAATAAAGCTATTGTTACAGTCCTTGGGAGGATGGTGGATGCAGCTGGGCTTGCTGACAAGCTGCTTCTCTGAGAAGAGATGCCAGCGTTGTCCGAGTTAGTGAGCACGTAGATGCGGTAATGGAGTTGGAGTGCAGTGCTGTGAAGCATCGTCTAGAATGGGAACTGAGTCTCTTCCTGGAAGATGGGAGTTCAAATGCATTTGTTACAGCTGCCAAGGCGAGAGGAAGCTCTTTGTTTGTCCATGTTGTGCTGGTGCTTGTTATTGAAGAAATAGTTGTCAGTGATATGTAATGGACCAGATGCTTGCTGATATAAAGCACATCCCCCCGTTAACATGAGCTGAGGATCTAGGCCAATATTACTTAGAAGTTTGCAACTGCTTGGACATGTGTTTTATGTAGGACAGCAGGAGAGACACCTGCAACATGTATTTTTTCCTTTGGTTGCTTTTAACTCTTGGAAGGAAGAAACAACAGGTGGAAGTATTCTTTTTAGAGACACAAAAGTGTACGATCTTGCCTCTCAAGTACTTTAAAACATTTGTACTCCCAGTATTGGCTTGAATATGTTATCAGTATTTCAGAATACCGAGTCCCTAATGCTCAGGTCTTAGTCTTCAAGTAACAGTCTGTAGTGATTCCTTGCCTTTCACAAAATGTGCAGCCATTTGATGAGAAGCTGAAAAGAGACAGTTTCAAACCCTTCCTCAGATCTCTCTAAAGGATGGAAAAGGAGATGGGGCAGGGTGGAGGGGATCATGGAAAAATCTGTGAAGAGAAGGCCTCTCTTCTGCTCTTAGCTCAGAAATGTGATTAGACATACTCACTTTGTGCAAAATTGCGCTACAGTTGGTGACTGTTGACTTCAGTGGGGTTATTCCAAGCATTAACATTTTTCCAAGCATATTCCACAGCACCGTCTTTTCCAACATGACTCCTAACAAGTCAGTGATATGTCAGAGAAAACTCAGTGACAGAAAAATAATTTTCATTATGTTGCCTGTTCCAAAATTGTACATGAATCCGGTCACATTTTAGATTGCTGACACGTTCTGGTAATGCTTCGAGAATTTTTGTTAATATTGCGGCTCTCCATTTAGATCAGTAGGAGTTTGTTTAAAACTCCCTGACAAATGGTCAGTTTTCTGTACTGTGGAATATACAAATAGTGCAGCCCTTATTAAATAGAAATTATACTTTATCTCCTTGCATTATACAATATCAGGTTTTTAGGTGGACTGTAAGAGAATGTTTATATTTCCCTGATGATCCATGTTTATGAAATGATCTTCAGAAAACATTGCAGATATTATCCTTTGCCTCAGTGAACCAGGAAAGCGACATTTCTCAGTTGAAGTGGGTAGATAGCAAGTGCAGCTGGGATGATTTACTCTAGCTGAGATCTGGTCCTGCACCTGTAGAAAAATTGGCTTTCAATCTCTGCTTTCCAGCAGGACAGCAGTTAGGAAAATCACTCACTGGGTCACGTTAGCACACTGACACCACAATTTGCTGTTGCTGCTCGGAAAAATAGTTGCCTTCAGCCAAAAATTGGGTTCAGACACTCTCACAGACATGTGAAGCTTTGTCTTTATAGGAAGTTCCTAAGGTAGAGGCGTAGTAATGACTTAGAGGTCTGGAAACAGACTTAGGAATAACAAACTAGAAAATCTGTCTTTGGCTTTACTGCAGATTTTCTGAATGACCTTGGACAACTGAAAATCACTCTGTGCTTTATTTCCTCTCTCTGTAAAATACCTATCTTGCAGTATTAATCAATGTTTGTAAAGATCCTTGAAATCCTTAGATAAAAGAGCACATTACAGAGCACACAGAAATTGGAATAGATGTACCCTATAAAATAGTGCAATCTACCAAACTTGGAAAGAAAAGATGGGAGGAAAAAGCCCATCCTGTTAGCATGCTCAGTTCCCCAAGCAGTTTGTAGGGAAGCTATCTGAACCTAGCAAATTGTCTGTCATGGTTTTCCCAAGCGTGAAGAAATGAGCCGTCAAGCCTTGGTCAGGGTGCTTCTGAGGCTTTTGTGCCTTAAATACATCCTTGCAGTGCTTGGTAGGTTTCTGTTCTCTTTGATTCTGAAATGTGCTTCACCTTAATTAGGGCAGTCGCAGTCAAGACACTGTGAAACTTGGTTATAGCAAATTCCAATGTGATGTTGCAAACCCTACAGAAGTCCATAGTTAATGAAGTATATGCTGCAGCAGTTGCTTTTCAAGAGTGGGATAAAGGTAATCTTCATTTTAGGTATTGAATGTTCTCACACAACTCCTCAGAAAGTCTTCAAGAGCAGCACCCCCCCCATCACAACACATGGCATGACCCCCAGCTTTCCAGGACATAAGGGCCTGGGCTTTCTAATCCATAGGTTTCCGAGCCACAGAAGTAGAGGAAAAAAATGAATTTGTCAAAAGACTTACTATTTCTTATCATTTTTCTCCTTGTTGCAGACACGCATGTGTAATTCGAGGCCAGGTGATGACGGCAGATGGGACCCCTCTAGTTGGAGTGAACATCAGCTTTGTCAACAATCCTCTTTTTGGATACACAATCAGCAGACAAGACGGCAGGTAGGATGTCTTTATAGGATTTAGAGTGTTCAAGCAGCAGTTACGCCATTATTACCATCAACACTGAAGAGAAACTCCTTCCAAGAGAACATTTGTAGAGACCTTATTGCTCTCTACAATTACCTGAAAGGAGGTTGTGGTGAGGTGGATGTTGGTCTCTTCTCACAAGTAGTTAGCAATAGGATGAGAGGAAATGGGCTCAAGCTGTGCCGGGGGAGGTTTAGATTGGATATTGGGAAAAATTTCTTCACGGAAAGGGTGGTCAAGCATTGGACCAGGCTGCCCAGAGAGGTGGTGGAGTCACCATCCCTGGAAGCATTCAAAAAACAGGTAGACGTGGCACTTTGGGACATGGTTTAGTGGGCATGGTGGTGTTGGGTTGATGGTTGGACTGATGATCTTAGAGGTCCTTTCCAATCTTAATGATTCCCAGTTTTTACTTTCACTATAAATAATCCAGCCACCAAGCCAGGAAACATGAAATTGCTACTCTACCCTTAACTGGTTTAGCGATGGACTTGGTAATGTTAGGTTAATGGTTGGACTGGATGATCTTAAAGGTCTTTTCCAGTCTAAATGATTCTATGATTCTATGATTTATTGTTGATGCATTTTGAAGATGTTGATGCATTATTGTTAGTTGTTACGGGGCTATGTCTGGCTGGTGACCAGTCACCTGCGGTGTTCCTCAGGGTTCAAATTCTAGGGCCAGTCTTGTTCAATACATTTATCAGCGATCTGGATGCAGGATTTGAATGCACCATTACCAAGTTTGCTCATGATACCAGACTGGGAGATCCTGTTGACAAGAGGCCTTGCAGAGGGATCTAGATAGATTGGAGCATTGGGCTATGATTAATGGTGTGAAATTTAACAAGTCCAAATACCAGATTCTGCACCTAGGATGGAGTAATGCTGGGCACAAGTATAAATTGGGAGAGGAGTGGCTGGAGAGCAGCCCTGCAGAAAGGGATCTGGGGGTACTGCTTGGCAGCAGGCTCAATAGGAGTCAGCAGTGTGCCCTGGCAGCCAAGAGGGCAAACTGCATCCTGGGGTGCATCAAACACAGCATGACCAGCTGGTCAAAAGAGGTGATTATTCTACTCAATTCAGTGTTGGTGCGGCCTCACCTTGAGTACTGTGTGCAGTTCTGGGCCCCACGATTTAAGAAGGATGTGAAGGTCCTTGGAAGTGTCCAGAGAAGGGCAACAAGGCTGGTGAAGGGGCCAGAAGGAATGTCCTATGAGGAGTGGCTAAGGACCTTGGGCTTGTCTTGTTGGAAGAAAAGGAGGCTGAGGGCTGACCTCATTGCTCTCTACAGCTTCCTGAGGAGGGGAAGTGGAGAGGGAGGTGCTGAACTCTTCTCCCTGGTATCCAGTGATTGGACGCATGGGAAAGGTTCAAAGCTGCAGGGGAGGTTTAGATTGGACATTAGGAAGCATTTCTTTACCAAGAGGGTGATCAAACACCAGAACAGGCTTCCTAGAGAGGTGGTCGATGCCCCAAGCCTGTCAGTGTTTAAGAGGCATTTGGACAATGCCCTTAATAACATGCTTTAACCTGGTCAGCCCTGAACTGGTCAGGCAGTTGGAGTAGATGATTGTTGTAGGTCCCTTCCAACTGAAAATATTCTATTCTATTCTAGTCTTATTTTTATTTTTATGATTTATTATTATTAACTTTGTGATATCACCTAGAATCTTCAGCCAACAATTGGGCAATGCAGTGCCCATGCACGTAAAGAAAAGATGTCTCCTGCTCCCAACAGCTCTATTCTTGCTAATTCATGTTGAAATGATTAGGAAGAAGTCATTAAGATTACGGTTGTGTTAGAGGCAAGTGCTTAAAATCTGAGCAATCACGTTCAACCAAAACAAAAGCATTGCAAATTGAGAAAGTCTTTCATCTTATCTTTTGTCTGTCAGTGCTAATTGGCTCCCTTTCTTTTAAGAACAAAAATGAAACATAAGGAGTTCCAGCTGCACATGCTCTATGTATTGACTACTAACCACTAGCACTTGGGAGAGGATTTATAGATTTTAGCACCTCTCCAATCCACGACTTTCATTAAAGGTTTGAGTTGGCCAGAGAAGCTGATAGAATTATAATACAAAAGAGGAACATATGCTAGCAACGTGTGCTTAATGCTGCCTTGTTCATGCTCAGGAGGGTTTGCACCTACTGTAACACTGATGGCGACTAGGAGGCTTTCCAAGTGATGCTCCACCTCTTGGACCGCATGACAATAAAATCTGGATAATAAAGAGACATCCCAGGAAAACTAGTAGTCTTCTTTGGAAAAGGATGGCTCTGGAGCTGGTGCCTTTTATTGCCCGTAGCTTAGGCATTACTGCAAAAAGGAGAAAGTCTTGCACATTTATGCTATGAGTATCTCTGTCAACCTTACTGAACCTACTTTGTGTGAAAGTGAGATCCAAACTGCACTCTCAAGGTCAGATTGCTGTCTATAGACCACCACAAAATCTGTGTCTATTAGAAGAGATGAATATGCAGGATTTTGCAGATGACACCAAGCTGGGTGGGAGTGTCAGTCTGCTTGAGGGTAGGATGGCCCTGCAGAGGGACCTGGACAGGCTGGATCGATGGGCCAAGGCCAACTGTATGAGGTTCAACAAGGCCAAGTGCCGGGTCCTGCACTTGGGTCACAACAACCCCATGCAGCGCTACAGGCTTGGGGAAGAGTGGCTGGAAAGCTGCCTGGCCGAAAAGGACCTGGGGGTGTTGGCAGACAGCCAGCTGAACATGAGCCAGCAGTGTTCCCAGGTGGCCAAGAAGGCCAACAGCATCCTGGCCTGTATCAGGAATAGTGTGGCCAGCAGGAGCAGGGAGGTGATTGTGCCCCTGTACTCGGCGCTGGTGAGGCCGCACCTGGAATACTGTGTCCAGTTTTGGGCCCCTCAATACAAGAAAGACATTGAGGTGCTGGAGCGTGTCCAGAGAAGGGCAATGAAGCTGGTGAAGGGTCTGGAGCACAGGGCTGATGGGGAGCGGCTGAGGGAACTGGGGTTGTTTAGTCTGGAGAAGAGGAGGCTGAGGGGAGATCTTATCGCTCTCTACAACTAGCTGAAAGGAGGGTGTAGTGAGGTGGGTGTTGGTCTCTTCTCCCAAGTAGTTAGCGATAGGATGAGAGGAAATGGGCTCAAGCTGCGCCAGGGGAGGTTTAGGTTGGATATTAGGAAAAATTTCCTCATGGAAAGGGTAGTCAAGCATTGGAACAGGCTGCCCAGAGAGGTGGTGGAGTCACCATCCCTGGAAGTGTTCAAAAAACGGGTAGATGTGGCACTTTGGGACATGGTTTAGTCTAGTCTACCCTTGATTGGTTTAGTGTGGACTTGGTAGTGTTAGGTTAATGGTTGGACTGGATGATCTTAAAGGTCTTTTTCAACCTAAACGATTCTATGATTCTATGCCTGCAAAATTGCTGGATAACAATGCCTGCCATCACCTTTTTTCGTCTGTTTCCTTGTCCTATATACAATACCCAACTACTATGTGTAACCTTTCATTTAGATTACAAGAACTTTGAGGAAGGGACCATCTCTTGGCTTTGCAATCGTGCTGTACCTAGCATAGAGGGCCTTATCTTAAACTTCACCTCTAGGCAGTAAACATACCAGTAAGCTAAACAGAACCAGAGCACGGAGGTGAGCGCTGGTCCAGCCCTGGACCTTTGCAATATTTGAGTAACTATTTCTTTCCAATTCCCAGATGGTGAAAGGCAACTCCCCCCTGCTATAAGCCGCCTTCTGCTGGCAGTTCAAGCCAGGGATGTTCCTTTCACACCTTGTCCTTCCCAACCTCCAGCTGAGCAGGTGACGCAGGGCAGAAAGCAATGCAGCTGGAGCATCAGTACGCTCCACCAATCTTCAGTGGACTGCTGGTTCCTCGGGGCCTGCTGCCAGCCTCCAGAAGTTAAATTAGTTTCAAGGAGCTCAGTGCTGCAGTTTGCTGACTCAGACCCCAGCAGATACTCAGCTCCAAATGATAAAAATGACAGAGAACAGCTGTCTCGGACAAGGGAATCTGTGACCAAGTGGGATTTATCCTGAAGCTGGGATTTCTGTCAGCAGCTTCTGGTGGTCAGTCTAACCCCAGACTGCATAGTGTCAGCTCTTCTGATTTCCCTTTCTTCACTGTCCTCTCAAATCAATCTGCTTCTGCAGTCTGCTTCTGCAGAAACCTTGTGCAGGTCTGGTACACGACTGACGTTCAATAAATTGTCCAGTTGCTGTGCTGAGTCTCTTGAATCATAAAAATACCTTCCAAAATTGTCTGAGGCATACATGCAGATATTTTCTCAAATGAATGGGCACAGCAGTGCATCTGTGTACTCAAACAGACAAGTGAAAGCCCTTCTTTTAAAGAACACCAGAATCCAGCGACTTCCTCAGTGGTCAGGTCTTCTAAAAATTACCTTGAAGTATTTAAGAGCATTCAGACTAAAATCGTCAGGGTAGAAAATGATGGCAGACATCCCTTATTTCTAATCCTAGCCTCGCTGCTGATGTAGTGGGTAGCATTAGATGCATCTCTTAACCTTCCTAGGCCAGCCAACCAGCCTGTGAAAAGGAGATAACATTTACTTTCCTTTCTTACTGATTGGTATAGCATTTATTAAATACTATTTGTAAAGCACTTTGAAAATCACGTAAAGAATTATTGCTATTACAGTTTCTGTTCTGTGTTTTGATAGTTTCCAGTAATTTTCTGACTAGAGCATGACCCTTTTCTCATCAGCTTTTTCACAGTGCAGTTTTCATGTGATTGAGTCACTTTGGTGTAAGATGTTGATGCTCTTAAGCAAGAAGTAGCTTCGTCTGAACTACCGTAGCAGACTGTGTGCATTCCCAGCCCGTAGCAGTGCACAGTCCTGTGGGATCATCTGGACCATCTTTGGTGTCATTCGGGTTTGGAGGAAAAATAAGTGCACACATGCAAGCAGTTACCTTGTTCCAGGGGTTATAACTGCATACAACTAACTCACTGGTTTTATTATTTGGCATATTCACCATAGGAATGTATATTTTTGAAAACGTGAACTGGGTTGCCTTAAACTGATTTAGCAAATCAGTTTACTGATAGCAGGGCAATAACTGTGGTTTTAAAGTAAGGGAGTTTAAAGACAGAATTGGATCAGTTTAGCTAGATTGGTTCCTAAGCTGATTTTGTTGCTTTGGGTTTGGTTTGTTGGGGTTTTTTTGGCATGACCAAGTCCTAAAATAAGTATCATAAGTGAAATTTCAGTTTTAAAATTACAGTGAACTGAATGTTTCAGCCCTCTAAGTGGGTTGACTGTATTCCAGGTTTCTGCAAGTAGGTTTCACTCCTGTTACAGTACTCAGATACAGCCTCTAATAGTGAAATCCTGGTCCTGTTTAAGTCGCATCACTTAGTCTGAGCAAAACTCTTTGATAATTTCAAGGCTTCCATGTGGTTTTAGTCTAATTATTGTGGCACAGACTTTTTTCAGGTAATAAGGCATGAGAATAAAATGAGAGATCTCAAACCACTATATTGTATACATGATTTCTCTGTAAAGCAAAGTTAATAGATGGATCGAAGTATTGGTACTGGATTATAAACCACATTTTTAAATAAAGCTTTAAATTTGATTAAACTGGTAGTTTATAGAGGCTGTAAGTCCTCAGTATCCCATGGTTGTGGGCGCGGTGTTAATAAAACAGCAGGAAAGTCTCCAGACTTTTTCAGTATTGTGTACCTGCCATCGCATTCAGCAACTTTGGCACGGCTCTTTCAGAGCAATGGATTTTCAGAGCAAAGAGATGAGAAAGGGCTACACTTTTCTGTGGGGTTTTTTTTTTTTTGAGCCTGCTTTGTGGAGAAATAGAGAATTTCATCCTTTGCCCTGTCTCTCCAGAGACTTTTAAGAAAAACAGAACTGTACAAGTATAATTTTTTCAGAGTGATAAAAAAGACATCAGAGATCAGCAACAAAACCAGAAATAAAATTATCTTGTTCCTTCAGTCCCAAGATGGTTTGCTCTTGTTAAATTTAATTTCACGAGGGGAAGCTGGAAGGAAGGTGTTTTCAGTGTGGTTTTTTCTGTTTGGTTTTGGTTTTAGCTTTTGTTCAGTTCATCAAGGTAACTTCAAAGCTGCACCCTGTGCCTCTGGGAAAAATGGCTCATGAGCAACAGCACCTGCTAAGAAATACTGCCTGTCTCTGTTTTCACAGCTGCTGGAGCCTGACACGGAGGCAGTGCTTTCCCTTCTACATCCTGTTTTGGGGATGCAGGAGAGGCATAGATGTTTCCCCCCAGCAGGTTACCATCCCTGACCCAGGTTCAATAAAGCCAAGAACCGCTCACAAAGGAGTGAAACGGAGGTGTTTCCAAATAAAAACTCTTTCCCACTTGCCTAAAAACTTGTTGAGCATCATTTGTAATGTTTGTTTCTTTCCTCCCGTTGCCCCTTTCGGTGCCCAGATTCATGCAGAGCAAGCTTCTCCCTCCCAGCTGAAGGGCTTGCCAAATACTAATTGACTGTTAAAAATGTTCTCATCAAAGTACAAATGCTGCGCAGCTTTGCTGGCAAGGGCCAGCAACTTACTCATCAGGCTGTTGCAAGCCAAGCTCCATAGGTCTGGGAAGCTGATGCCCCCATTTGAGTGGTAGAATAAACACGTCTTTAGCTTCTTAAAATGCTTTGCACTCCCTCCCATGGACTCAATTTAAAATTATTTCCTGAATAACTTTCTTTTCATAATTATATTTACTAAATGGCACCTCAGTCTATCGGCCATAAAAAAAAAAAAAAAAAAGGTTCTCCTGAATGATGGATTGCGTAAAGATTTTTTTTTTTAGAAATAGCGCATAACCGTTGTTGCTGCTGTGGGATTTTTGCAGCTATGCCGAAAACCTCATAATTAATTTAAAAGATAATTTTAAATACTTTTTTCAGCTTCTTTCTTACCTTGTAATTACAAGGTGCATCAAGTCTGGCTTTGGGCTGTCAGAATGCTTTCAGATCCTAGTTCTCAGGATGCAGAGAGAAGTACTTGAGCACATGGCTCTTAAGCACGTGAGCAGCTCTGCTGAAGCCAGCGAGCCTATTCACATGCTTAAAATCTGTGTGAGACTGTCATACGCTAGCGCCAAGCATCGAAAGTGAGAAGCAGGGATGAGAAAACTTTCTTTGCCTAAAACATGCATTTGGCATTGCAACTGAATAGATGCTGAGAAAAAAAAAAACAAAGCAGCAAAAACGAGAGGTCTTCAGATTGTGCTGAAATCCCTTCCTTTCTCAGTTAACACCTCTATTTTGAGTCTATCCATAGTAGATACATCCTGTGGGTACCTCATAAAATCTCCATCTCTGACAAGATGTGAAGTTTAAATACGGAACTAAGAAAAAACCCAAAACCCTATTCCAACATCTTTACATTAAGAGAAGAAATATTTTCCTTATCGAGGTAACGTCCTTTCATACAGCTCTGGAGGGCTGTCTTGTTAGCCCGACATAATATCCAACACTAGTGCAGGCAGAAAAGCCACTGGGCTGGAGGTAGCGTAGGGCGAAGTTGCAGACCACAGGCAGTAAGTTACCTGCCCTGCTCTAGATGATTAAGAGTCAAAAAAGACTACGTGCCGAGTGCTGTGGTACAGAGACTGCCTGCATGGTGTTCATTTCTTCCCTGCGCCTAGTACAGTAGGTCCACGACTGGGCTCCACATGTTCCCTGGGTGGCATTAGGTATTAGTCAGGTTAGCAGCGATGCCAAGACAATTTATATGGTAGTGTGTCAGAGAAAGCACTTTCCAAATAGTTTATTTCATCATGCAAAGTGATCCAATCTGTGACTGCATGTGGATGATAAATACTTTAAAAGAAAAAAAGGAAATGAGTACGTATGATCAAATAACACTAGAAAAGCAATAACAAAGATAAACATTTGTCTCAGAAAAAGGGATGGGTTCATTTTCAATATACATGAGGGCAACATGCAAAGAAGTGGAGTTTGTACTCCTGCCTCTGCCACTTGCTCTTACCCAACTAAAGCCTCTTTGGGTTGTAGGTTTTATGCTTGTAAAATGTGGGCGATGATATTTCTTGCAATTGTTTTTCTGGGGTCCTTGCTAGGGACTTGTTACAACACACAGGGTGGTGCTTGCACTGACTTTGTATTCCATCTCTTACAACAGCTTCGATCTTGTTACCATTGGTGGCATCTCCATTATCCTGCACTTTGAGCGGGCTCCCTTCATCACCCAGGAGCACACGCTGTGGCTACCATGGGATCGCTTCTTCGTGATGGAAACCATAGTCATGAGGCACGAAGAGAATGAGATCCCAAGCTGTGACCTCAGTAACTTCGCCCGGCCCAACCCTGTGGTTTCCCCATCTCCTCTGACAGCTTTTGCAAGTTCCTGCTCGGAGAAAGGTCCCATCGTTCCTGAAATCCAGGTATGAACTGAGGAGAAAATAATCCAGCTCCGTTCTGTGTTTCTTTTGCTTGCTTTGAGCAACACAAATGCAACTATTCTGTGTCTTTCTCTATTCCCCTGCTTTGCTGAAAAGAAGGATTCCCCATTTGTTACACCATTTTTCAGACGTTTGCCAGGAGCACTCACTCACAAGCACGCACTTAGCCAGGTTTCTTTTCCCTTTTCCCTGAGAGACAGAGGCGCAGCACTTGTGGCCAACAGTGAAAACCTACATTGGCTCTGCTTTGCTTTCACCTCTCGTCCGCAGGAGGTGGGCTGGGACCCCCATATGACCCACAACAAGCCTTCGGGCAGCCCTTTGGCATTCAATACGCCCAGCACGAGGCTGATAGACCACCTACACTCTGATGCCTTTCTTCTGTCTGAGAGCAAATTTCACCCACTGGGCGTTACGGACCTCAGTGGTGGAGTATCGGGTGTGAACTTTCTCAGGATTTGAAGGCGTACCCCTCCCTCTACAAAGCTGCTGAGATGTGCAGTCAGCCAGCAGATGGCTGGCAAATGGCCAGCCTGTGGAGCACCTGTGTTTTATTGCATTTCATGACATTTGGGATAGATGAGCAAAGCGAGAGGGTTACTTTTAATTTCTCATCCTCATTTTCCTTTTTTAAAGAAGTGTGAGTCAGATAAAATAGTTTAACGACCTGCTGTGTATTCAAAGTATTTTGCCAAATGGAAAGCTGGGTTTTAAACTGAATAATCCAAACAACTGAATTATCCATTTTCCTTAAAAATACTCACTGTGTTGAAATATATGGATGTAGCAGCATTCAAGCTTTCCTTTCTTAGGCGTGCTATTCCCTGGGTTTTAGATGCCAGCATTCAGCATGTCCTGGGTATTGCTCTTAGTGACAAATAATAGTCTGCCAAGGTAGAAATAACAACAAGTGTAGCAACAAATTGTGTGCTTCCTGCTTGACTCCATTGGGGTTGCAATAGCGTTAATGAGGAAAGAAGTCACTTTATGTCTTCTAATTTTAATACACCAGATACTGAACCCACCAACAAATAAAGCTCATGGTCTCTTTACCTTTCCCTCTGGACCAAATCCTGTGATCCTTTCTCACGCTAATTTCCAATTACAGTCACCAGGTTTGTCCCAGCATAATTACTAATTAAGTCCCATATCTTGTAAAGTCCATCAGATTGCAAATCCTTGGTTCAGTTTTCACATCTGTTTTTTCCTAAACCAACAAACACCATGAAAGGTAATGTTCAGTGCTGCCTGGGAAAGAAGCAAGTATCTGATACAGTGCAATTATAATCATAACCTCACTCATTATTTGGTAGGATACTCATTAGATTGTGTTAATTATATCTATTGAACTAAAATGTTCTAAGACTCCTCTTCAATAAGAGTGCATGTCTGTCTATCAACTGTGAAAGTACCCAGAGATGTAGATCATAAGCAATGGTTTGATACAGACTATAGATCATAGAATCAAATAATGGTTTGGGTTGGAAGGGACCTTTAAAGGTCATCTAGTCCAACCCCCTTGCCATGAGCAGGTACATCTTCAACTATATCAGGTTGCTCAGAGCCCCGTCCAACCTGACCTTGAATGTTTCCAGGGATGTGGCATCTACCACCTCTCTGGGCAACCTGTGCCGGTGTTTCACCACCCTCATCGTAGATGTTGAGTGCCGTTTGAAATGTCCTGCAGATATTCTCCTTGGTCTTCAACTGCCAGTCCAGAATGATCTCCCTGTCAGTGTCCTGCATTATATCTGCCAACCCCTCGTGAATGTCACAGATAACTTGGACATCCCAAATCACACTAGACAGCTGTAGTTACGGAATCTAATTGAGACCTAAGTGGGATTCGTTTTGAGATTATGGCACCTAAATAAGGTGTTCACACACAATCGTCTGGATGTGTGCTAAATGCCCGCGCTCCCATTAAAGCTGACAGAAATCTAATCAATTCCATCAGCAGAGCCTACAGATCAATTCAGCTGACTATCTTGAAGGTATCTGGTTCCCACGGATGGTATCAGTTAGATGTCCACTGACTATAATTAATGCTTACATGCCTACTTCACATGCACACACTTATATGTTATTGTCTGGATTTAGATGCCTTAAACTGGAATTGAATCCCACTCTTACTTTTGTGTGGCAAGACCAACCTTCTGGAAGGCCTATCTCTGCCCATTGACCATGGAGAAACCTAGAAGAATAGCTCAGAGGAGACTTCTAACTTTTAGGTTCCTAAGTTTGGATAAATAAATCCTATACATGATGAGCAGTACTTTTCCCACGTGCCATATGATTGAGCTAAAACCTGTAAAACTGTATTTGTCCTGAAGTATTGACAGCTGAAGGTTAACAAAGTTTGTGATGCAGGAGTATACAAGAAAATCTGATTTTATGGCAGAGTCCTGACTGTACTTCTGGTCCTAAATTAACGATTTTTCATTCCTATACTGGATATACATACAATAAAAAATAACCTAGCTGTCAGTTTCCACAGCTGCATTTTATGATACGCAGTTCTCAGTACAGAAATGTTAAATATAAAAGGTGTGAGCACATAGCTGTGAGGAGGTGACAAGTGGGTGGCAGGGCTGGGAAAGAGATTTTGACAAGTGGGCAGATAGGAACTTCATTAGCTCCAACAAATAAATGCAGTGTCCTCTACCTGGATGCATTCAGAAGACCAAGTAATACATTTTAAGTTGTTAATTCAGGTGCCTAAACGCAGATTTGATGCCATTTTAAGATGCCTTGAAGTGTCCCTTCAGGCCTCCAGCTGTGGCTTCAGAAAGGCAGAGATCTCAAGAAGGTTCATGTCAGATCTGTCATCCCCTTGCAGAGGTTTTGGATACCACAGAACATCTCAAAAGCACTAGACACCTATGTTAAGGCCCCTGAATCAGGCCCTAAATGTCTTTCTCAAAATTCCTTCTGAGAATCATATTAAAAAAAAAAAGATCGATTGATCCTTGTCTTGCCTGCTGGCAGAGTGAAGAGTACCTGTAAGAGAAATGTGTAACCCAGCACACAGAAACAAGATTTTCTACATTGTCTCATGCAAAGAGTGGAAGAGTTGCTACTAACACAAGCATAGATCAGCACGAGAAGCAAAGGGAACATGGCAGTGAAAATTGTTAAATTGTGAAAATCCCTAGTAAGACTGAAGAACCAGCTCTTCTGCTGCCTGACCAGCCTGGTGGCTGGACCACTTTTAAAGAGCAGATTACATGGGTTAGGCTGTGATAAACTTTAAGAGCCCTACTCTTTCACAAGGACCCCAGACACAGCATATGAATTTATCTGGGCCAAACAGCAATTATCAAATAGAAATAAGGGCACAATTCAGCTGTCATTACTTTTGGTGCATTCAGAGTATTTTAAAGCTTATTTTTTCCCTCTTCTCCCACCAGTGTCCTACTGGATTATACTCCCCCCACCAATACCCTGCTTTGTTGCTAGTTCAGCACTACTTACAAACCTCAAAATGTGTTTCGGATAATCTGAATTACCATTTGAACCCGCTCTTCAAGCAAGCGCCTTTAAACACAGCCCCTTGTGCTGCTCGGTGCCTTGGTAGCACTGTGCTGACCCTTTCTCTGGAATGGTAGACAACAGAGACAGATCATAACAGAGAGAAATAATTATTTCTGACAGGGATTTGAACCAGACACTGCAAATAGTACCTCTGTGACAATTATTTCTGCCTGGCTTTTTCCTAGAGGGGTTACATATGAAGACAGATTTGATACAAGAGACCACCTTTACTGCAGCTTGGCTCAGCTGGTCTCTGGTTGAGCCTGGTCCCGGCCCAGCTTGTTGCTGAGCTCATAAAATCTATTTTAAAATTCCTGGGTTTTCCCAGTTCTGTCATTTTTCAGCCTCCTAAGCACTGAGATATGTAAATTGAAAAGGCTGCATTAGAGAAAGTAAATATTTATGAGCACAGTGGAGCAGCACTTTAACTTCTGGATCTGTCCGTTTGTCAAGTGCTGCAATGCTCAGAGGCTGTAAGTTATCACTTGAAAAAGTGTTGGGCCTTGGCTAATAGCTTAGAAGAGGTCTTTTCAGGGGGCAGATTACAAGATTTGTCATTATTTATAAGGCTAACCAGAACGCCTGTAAGAGATGAGCAACTTGTTACGCCAGGGAAGTTTGCTGCTCCGACATAGGAGGAGTTGAGTATAGGAGCCACGTAGCTTGGAGGACACTAGGATGGCTGTGATCCCTTCCTGATGGGTGGATCTCTTGACCCACCTGCCTTCGAGCCTCCATGCCCTTAATATTACGAAAGCTGATTATTGGTGGGGAAGTATTTTCACAGCTCATTTAGGATCCAGCACAGCGAAGTATTTCAGAAGTGGCGCAGGAGAGAACAGTGCCAGCTGTGACCTTCTGACACATCCCATTATCAGACCAAGTTTTCCAGCTCACTGCTAAGCTTCTACCTTCATCTTTCAAACTTTGCCAAAGGTTGCCAGCTTATGCAGAAAATGTCCACGTTGGGTGCTTACCTAAGAATGAAATTTTCTGGAAAGTGACAACTAATTTTTTCCCCCACAAGACTCAAGAAAGAAATGCCCTTTTTTATCTGTATTTTGCATGGGAGAATCAGCATGGTGTCAGGAATGTACATTGTAGCCCCTTCCAGAAAATTTCCCTGAATTTCTCCAACTAAAAAGAAAAAAATTAATTTTAAGATCTGATTATATTTTAGCAGGCAAATTAGCTGAAAATCCCATCTTTACTGAGACTTCTCTATTCTCAAAGCAGAACAGGGGCAGACAAAACTTTCCCTGCTGTTTCTCCACTCTTTGCGAAATTCTGTGCTGGAATGGAGACCCATGAGATAACGGTCCCGATCAGCCAGAAATACCCACACTGCATGGCTGGAGGAGAAAACGAAGTCACACACCTAGAATACAGAGGAATTTGGAAAAGGAGGGGAAGGGAGAATGCAAAGGAGGGGAAAGGGGTTGACGGTGGTAGGTGGGGCCAAGAACTTCATTGTGCAGGTAGGAGGGGAGGGAATTTTAAGGAGGGACCAGGGTGAGCAGGAACAAACATGAGGTCAGAAAATAAGGACCAGGACAGAGGAAAAAAAAGGCTAAAGGTAGATCAAAGAGGGTCAGAGGTGAAGTAGGAGAGGAACAGTTTGAATGGAGGAGAGATGGGTAAGTCAAAGGAGGGAGGGTGGAAGTAGGATTCACTAATGACATGGAGAGAATGGCAGGTTACGATCGGGACCAGGGAACATCCATAAGGATACAGGCCAAGTAGGGCTTGATCTTTTACCGGGAAAAAGACAAAAATTAGCAGCCATAGGAACCTACCAAGATAGAAGACAGAAAGTGGGAGCTAAACTGATGGGCTGGAATCATCTCAGATGCCGAGCTCCTTTCACCATGGGGCCCAGGACTCCTTTTAGCTGTGAGTCCCATTGCAAGCACTGACTTAAATGTGGTACTTTGGTCTCCTGTTCTGCCATTTAACAGAGATGGACAAAGAGGGGGCCATTCCTTGGCTTCCACAACTAACCCTATAAATTACATATATGATTTTATAACTGATGCCTACTAGATGTGCTTTTTTAGACATGTCTACCAGAGCTTTTATAAAGATGTGTTTGATAAATTACAGCTTCACTCCCTTTTCCTGTCCGCTCGCTGCTGATTTAACACCTCCTGGATTGCTTTTCTGCAGGCTCTACAGGAGGAGATTAACATTTCCGGTAGTAAAATAAAAGTGAGTTACCTGAGCAGTCGCACAGCTGGCTACAAATCCGTCCTGAGGATCAGCATGACCCACCCCACCATCCCCTTCAACCTCATGAAAGTCCACCTCATGGTGGCCGTCGAGGGACGCCTCTTCAGAAAGTGGTTTGCAGCTGCTCCAGACCTGTCCTATTATTTCATCTGGGATAAGACAGATGTCTACAGCCAGAAGGTGTACGGGCTCTCAGAAGCCTTCGGTAAGTGACCCCAGGGCTTGTGTCTCTTTTTAGAAGCAGCTAAGTGGCAATGCACAGACCTTGTCCTAGATCGGTATGGTCCAAATGCTAACAGATAAAATGGTCCCTGCTGGTTCACTGCTGTTTCCTTGGAGAGGAGTGGGCCCAGCTGTTCAGACAGCACACATTTCCCCAACAGATGAATACTTATCTGTTCTGTGGCTCATGGCCCAGCACATACATCCTGAGCTGCTACTGTCATATTCATACAGACGGAATGAACTGCAACTAGAGGCTTTTGGCTACCTCTCACCTATAGCCAAAAGCTGTCAGTGCTGCTTTGAAAGAAATCCCTAGAACTGAGTCCTAATATCCAACTTCCTTGTGCCTTGTCTTCAGGATTGCTCTAACCTTACAGTTTTCCCTTCGTTACCCATTCAAGAAGGCAATCCCAGAACAGGGCCTGATGCTCTTCTCTCTTGTCCCTTGTGCATTCATTTACATCTGCAAAAGACTGACAGAAGCTGCAACACAGAGAGAGAAGAGGAGGGCTCTGCCTACTCAATGTGCCACATCCCCGGCACCAAGCAGTATGGTCTATGCCACCCACTCTACAGGGGCAGAACCTGAAGTCCTTGCTGGGGCAGGAAGCTGTGGATATAATATGTATGCAGAGACACACTTCATTCCTCTTCCTGCTGCCATCCCAGACCTCACCGAGCGAGCCCTGTGTGATGATGGTGGAGGGAAGGGAGTACTTTGAGTGCATAGTGAGCAGAGGTGATGCTGCTCTGTAGTGGTTGCTCCCTGTCTGATCAACAACCAGAGGACATCCAGTTAACAGGTCTTCGACAGAGTCTGGACTAGACCTTTCAGGCTGCCAAGACAATGATCTCAGCAAGATAGAGAAATCCCAAATTAGCAAATAGAGCTCTTATTTACAGAAGGGTGGTTTACTGATGCCTCATAGCCCAACTGAAGATAAATCTTTTTAGAGGAGTTGTTGGGGTGCCTTGTTGTCTAGGGGGAAGAATGGGTGCCTTCCTCTCGCTCAGGATCAGCTACCTTGAGCAGGCTAGATGATACGACCTGCTGAGCCTTACCCAGTTTGGAGTCCACGCTGAGAAACATGTGCTGGTAGCATATCCTGAAAAACTGTGTTTATATGCCCTTTAAGATTCTATATCAGCAGTGGGTCCTGGAGTGCTCCATGATGCAGCTCTGCAGCCCTAGACTACTCAAGCAGGTCTGAGGATTCACGCTTTCAATTATTCCCACCTCTAGAACAGTGGAAAATATCAAGCCTTCATTTCCTAAATTACATCTTCCTCTGATACTGTCTGATCCTGCAAAAGGCTGTATTTGATGGGGGATCCTGAGCTCGCCCAGTACTCAGCACTTTTCAAGGAGGCTGGGAAACTTGTAAGATCAGGCCTTTATTTTTATCTAGTAAAAAAAAGAGCTATGTAATTGCTTTTCATTTGTATAAAACTTGCAGTTCTGCTCTGCCTCAGCTGTTAATGCTGAAAAGATCATGTAGGGCAGAAGAGCAGACCAATGAAACTCGTCCTGCTTCTTCTGAGAAAATCATAAAGGAGTCGTTTTTCTGTCAAAAACATGATTTTCCTTTTACTGACATCATTTTACTCTTAAGCAACTCCAATATGTTCAGCAGAGTTGCTCCTGAAACACTCTGATCATGGCAAGCAAACCAAGTTTTGCGATGTAGCCTTTTGACATTAACAATGACCACAAGTCAACCTGGTCTAAAACTGCTGTCTCTGAGGGACTCACTGCCCCGTGCCTCATTTGTATAAGTCTCTACTTTCCAAGAAAGGCCATGATTTTTAGCAAGTTCCTGGCATGCAGTCTTAGATCAAAGATACCAGGTAGGAGTCAAATGCTCCCATTTAGGAGTGCCGGAGTGGTTTACACTCTCAGATACCCATTGTTTTCAAATATGTCTTTAAAACAGTGCCTTTAAAATATTTAGCACATTTGCACAGCATCTACAACTGCATTGACTTTTTTAAACACAGGATGGCCTTTAAAGACAAAAATATTAAGACTGTGCATTACAATGATGACATTTTAAATTAAATTGGCAGTTGCCTGTAGAAACGCTCTTACCCCTGCTCAGTTGAAACTCATTGTGTACTGATTGTGCATTTCTGGGTTACTAATCTGGGGGGTCTTTTGCTTCTCTCTTGTTCATAGTTTCAGTAGGTTATGAGTATGAATCCTGTCCTGACTTGATCCTGTGGGAGAAGAGGACAGCTGTGCTTCAGGGTTATGAAATCGATGCTTCCAAACTTGGAGGGTGGTCCCTGGACAAACATCATGCCCTCAACATACAAAGTGGTAGGTTGACTGTAGCACATAACAGAGGAATAATGCAGTTTTGCAAGGCCCAGTTGCTTCTTATTAAGAATTCAAGAAAAGGAAAAGAAAGAAACCTGACCAACACATGTACTCTCTCTTGTATTTTACTAACAAATTATTTCTAGTAACCTACATTTAGAAGCAATATGGTGTGCATAAATCCAAAATAAGCTGGCCATCGCAAAGCAGTTGAATGTCAGCATGTCTAACTTTGTAGTGTCTTGAAAGAAGGGGATTAACAAGGAAAATATTCCTAAAATAACAAGGAGGAGTCTATTCAGATTGGACCTACCACTGACCATAAAACCACGCAGACACATTCTCCAATGTGCAAGTGTACTTGCAGGAATGAGAGGCTTCATGGGTCATAAGGGAGAATGGAAGTTGCCAGAGTCCTTGAAGGTTGTTCAAGGATGCAGCAGGGAGGCTTGAAAGCTGTTCAAAAGATGGAAGCACGGTATTCTTCTGGATGATAGCAACGGTATGGAAGCAAACATCTAATTCAGCCCACACCACTGCTGAAAACACTACACTTACAGGGAATATAAGCAGAGCTCCTCTAAAGCTTTGCAGATGAAACATTTCTCTAGAGAATGCACCATGGTCCCTTATCTTTCCATAAGCTATGTAATTTCTTTTTTTACCTGGTAGGCTGCAAATTACAGGGCAAGGGGGGACAGAAAAGGCAGGTGAAAATTCATGAGACGCTGAAAAGTGTATTTCATTCAAAGGTAAAGACAGTCGTGTTCTCCTTACATACTTCTGTTCTGCAGAATATAATGGGTCTAAAAAAAAACTTACTTCAGATAAGGGGCTCCTCATTTGAAACCATCACAAAACAATACTATGAAAGATGATAAACCTTCATAGAATCATCTAGGTTGGAAAAGACCTTCAAGATCATTGAGTCCAACCATAAACCTAACACTGCCAAGTCCACCACTAAACCATGTCCTTGCCACTTGACAGATTCCCCAGCTGCCATCCAGCATTGCCAGCTTGTGCTCCCTTTGGTCTCAGTTTCCCCGTCTCTCTTTAATTTCCTTATTACTGTTTTCTCTCTCTAGGCATCTTGCATAAAGGAAATGGGGAAAACCAGTTTATTTCTCAGCAGCCACCTGTAATCGGAAGCATTATGGGCAACGGCCGCAGACGTAGCATTTCTTGTCCAAGCTGCAATGGTCTTGCAGATGGGAACAAACTCCTGGCTCCTGTTGCCCTAACATGTGGGTCTGATGGAAGTCTTTATGTTGGAGATTTCAACTACATCCGAAGGATCTTTCCCTCTGGCAATGTCACCAACATACTGGAGCTGAGGTACATTGTGCTGAATGTGGCCATTATAATTATGCCCTTAAGTTCTACAGAAATCTTATGTACCCAAAAGGAAAATGAGCAAAACTCTTAAAAAAAACACAGCAAAACAGAAAAAAAAGCTGTCCAGATTTGCCTTTTCTGCAACTCTGCTGACTTTGATTTACACCAGAGAAACACAGGCCTAACAAGTTCTTCCAGAACTGAATCACACACCAAAAATAGTGACACGTTTCTGTGCTGCTAAATTAAACTGCGTTGATATCTGCCCTTTGGTGTAGATAGAGACCAGTGGGAATTCTTAAAATTAACAGTCAGCCTCTGAGATAACCTAAACTTGGAAGGACACAGCACTGGTGATGATATATAGAGGTTAATCAGGACAGATGATCATTCATAATTAAGACAGGATGATCACCTAGGGAGTCACAAACTGGGTTTTTCTAGTTGTTTTTTGGGGGACAAATGTATCAGCCCCCCTCAATTCCCAACTGAACAGCAGTGTCAGGGTGAACATATAGACGGATCGTCTGAAAGTAAGTGAAGTGTTTCCTTTTAACCCCAAATAACAAAGGAAAAAAAATATATTAGGAAAAATAGGAAGGCTTCTGAAGGATCATCCGTTAAAAACAAGGAAGGGGAAGGAAAAGTATAGATTCATCACGAGTTCTGAGGAAATCAAATAGATTTTGACTGCATCAAAATTTCAAATTGACCTCACAGCAAATACAATTACCCACTTCAAAGCACCAGGGCCTGATTCTGGACTCTGTGACTAGCTGAGACTCACTCCAGGAAAGTCAATAGAGTTAACCCAGTGTTTGTGAATGAGGCTTCTCTGCTTGAAGGACCTGACCTAAAGTCCTGAGAGGTCAGTATGAGGTTAGCATGGTAGGAAGGTTCACATTCCCATTTACCTGTCAAGATCTGGCCTGGAAGTGAGAATCTTCCAGAAAGTAAGAATCTCCCTGCTCTACTCAGATTTAATGTCCTGGCTGCTGCGGACAAAAGTAAGGCTCCATTTCTGCAAGGACTGCCATGTGGAAGCTTATTAGACAGCTTACTAGAGCAGCAAGGTCTATACAGCATTGCTTTGTATTCTCATTTGCTCCACAACACCACAGGTAAAAATGAAAGAGCTGATCTGCAGCAAAGTTGGTGCAAGATCCCATTAATCCCTCGTTTACAAACATGCCACAGTCATTAGACCTCGCTGAAGGCCTTATTTGGCATGCAGAACCATCATGGTAGATCATGGAGTATGAGGAAAAAAATCCAGCCAGCCATCACAAGGCTGGCAGTTACAGAATAGCTGTCTTGGTATGCTCACAGGGCTACAAGGAAATCAGAAGTCATTGAATTAGGGAGCCTACAATGAGATGTTTACAGTCACATCCTAGAGGGCTGGGGTACCTTTTGAGTAAATAAGCAAGAACCTGATTCTTGCTCTTCTGTTGTGTGATATACAAGAACATAATATCTCTCATGTTTGTAAGGTGGGAAGCTGGGATAAATCTTCAGCCCTGCTCCATGTTAAAGAATGTAATATTCTTCCAGTGCCAGAAAGTTATTTTAACAGCCAAAGGTGAGATTTCCAGAAGAACCTAGGTGATTTGGGGCCCAAATCCCATTGCAACTGAGTGGGATTAATATCTCATTCCCAGAAGTACAATTGTGAAAACTCGATCCCTGTTTCATTGTCAGTGGAAATACCAGACCCAGCGGAGGTTTTGCAGAGCGTTTCCTGATTGGAAAAGAGAAAATTGGAAGCCTTGACAGAGTGGCCTTGCTGGCTTTTGTGTAGAGCCACAGAGTTAAATTTACTCCAGAGTTAAATCTGCTGGAACGATTGCTGCTTCATCTGTGCAAACACTTAGGTTACTGGATCTAATAAACATTTCTTCACTCTGGTGTGCTATAAAGTAAGTGGGTTCAGATGCAGGCTGACTAAAAGCTATGGAGGAAAGCCATTGCTTTTGGACAAAATGGAGTTTGCTTGTGTCTTCTCAAGTCAGCATCTCCTTGGAGATTAACACCCTCGCTATTTGGCTTTTAAGTTTTGTTTGGGAGGACGTCCTTTGAGTGTAGTGTTCTGTTGCAGAGAGGAAGGCAAATGCATTGTGGGTTGCAGATAACTGCAGCTGGCTATGTAACTAGACCCATGAAAAATGTCCAGCTCGGCATAATTTCAGTCCTCTGGGCTAGAGTTCACGAGGTTACGGCAATGAACTGCCACCAATAACTGTGCAACTGTTAAGTTACCTTTCTAAATCACAAAGTATTGCTTTGACTGAGTGAAAAAAACTGTAAACATGTCTGCATCTACATATATTTAGCTCAGTACTGCTCTGAATGATAAAGTCTGCCTGGTCCTATCTCCTGCATAAGTGAATAACTCCAAGCAGGTGAGATCACACTTCCTTTGTGATATGCAGTTGTACGTAAGTGAGCTCACTGTCAGGTAATATCCAATATAAAATATATCAGTGTCATTCCAGCTAAGTCTTATTTATTATTGCATTGTATGATACAGTTACTGTCAAGTTTTCAATCTGCTAATAATGCATCAAACTAAGCTGCTAACACCTCATTCTTTCTTCTGTTCCCTGCTTTCCTGTCTTCTGTCAGAAATAAAGATTTCAGACATAGGTAAGCCAACCAGTGGAGAATTCTTATGCCGCTCCCTGTCTTGTTGCATGTTGTTACACAGTGAGCCACAAGTGCCATTTCCAGATGATTCAATAGCAAATGAAGCTGGCGTGATTAAAACTGGCGTAGGCAATCAGTCATCAGAACTGGGAGCCATTAATCACAGAGCAGAGTCGCACAGACTTCTGCATGAGCTGTTATAGCTGTAGACAGGGGAAGTATAGACACGAGAAGCATGGTAACAAAAGGAGGAGGGTGGAAGGAAAAGTGGGTGGGAATTAACCAAGAAAGCAAAGTTAGGGCACCATCAGGATACAGGTCACTGGAATAGCTATGATGGAAAAAAATTCTCATATGGTGACATGTCTTCCTTTGAGTTTTGGGGAGTGTAACAGACATAATGAAGGGCCAGATGTACCCCAGCATCACCCACCTAGGGAAGTAAGTTTTTGTAATTCTTTGTCAGCCTGAGCTCTTCATAGAGAAACTTCACATTATGTGAAAGTATGTCAGGCTCAGATGGGAGGTAGCGCAACTCAGAACCTTAGCCAGGAAATGCAATAAAAAAGAGAAAGAGTAATGACAAGAAAACAAGATGAAAGAGAGACTCCTAAATTGGAGCTTTGTCGCTAAGAATATTTGTCATTTGGGTTCACTGGAGTTTCAGTGAGTTTGATCCAATCAGTTGCATTCAGGAAGATGTCAACCTCCTGTCACTGTCTGTGTTTGCAAGGACTTCTCTGGCTCTGACAAGTTTCCCATCCTTCTCCCCAGCTGCTTTCTAAATTAGAAGCTTAGACTGTGGAGTTGGTATTTCTTTTTTGTTTGGTTTTCTTTTTGCATTTGGGATTGGGGATTTTTCTTGCTACATACTTTTTATTTACTATTTCTTTGACTTCATAGAGGCTGTGCAAAACCAGAAATGTTCGTTTTATCTGCATGCTTGGAAATGCAATGGAGTAGAAATTGGTTTTTTGTCTTATTGCCAGAACTTTAATGAAGGGCTGAGCTTCCACAGTATAATGGACTGGCCCAAAGCATCTATTAGCAGGGCTGGGAGGTTGGTACACAAGACCTCTGCACTGACTGTCTTCATCAGGCTGAGTTCCAGACCCCTAGCTCCTCTTTCACATCATTTGCAGGCAATAGAAAAATTCATTTCTCTTTGGAATGGCCAGGTTATATCCTTAATTTGCTAGAAATACACAGCCACTAAAGTGCACCTGCTTTGAAAATGAAGGGCAACGGCTGAATACTTGTTACAGGAAGAGTTTTTATATATGAAGGCAATAACTGAGTGAAGATATATGGACTGGCCACAAATGCTGCAGATGCCACCAGAGCCTTACAAAGTTGGCAGGGCTTCAGCCTTTAGGCAATCCCTAAAAACTAAGAAATGAAATGAAACAAAGTCAAGAAATGCCTGCTTCAGTACAGTCCAAAGGGGACCAGTGAGGGAGGAGAAGGAGGTGAGGAGCTCTAGATCAAATATTTCCATCTGTGACTACATCAAGGGAGTCATCCATGTGAGTTAGCATCTGTTCTGTGTCATTTGCCATAATACTTCTTATAAGGAAGCCTCTTCGTTCCTGAGCCACAGGGAAAAGAGTGGGTGTAGTCTTAGCTAAAGCTCCAGTGCTTTGAGCTCCAGAAGGTCCTAAGCTTGACACCGTCGACAGGCAACAGTTGAAAAGGGTGAGATCCACAGGACTGAATCTTAGTGGTTTGGAAAAGCTGCAATCCATATGCAAAAGCTTCCTCACTTCAGAGAAAATGATTCCTCCTGACTACATAGCCTGTGGTGAGCTTGATCTCTAGAGGTTCTGGAGCTACCAACTAAGAGGCTTGGCTCTACAGTACAGCGTAGGTAGCCATGGTGTAACTCTGCAACAGCCAAAATGGCTGTGTGTCAACATGGGGGATGTTAGCTGAGACAAAAAGCATCACCAAGTTTACACCCATCTGTCATTCAGTAATAGATTAATAGGAACTTATTCCAGTATGTCTGTGTATGGACCTGTCTCGGTAGGCCTATAGAAGCTAATGACTTTGCAAGCATGGCAATAATAATTTGCAGGTAATTATCATTAGCTTTTCTCTGCAGGAACATGGAGGGCAGGGAGGCATTTCTGTCTTGCAAATATGCAAAAAGTGGCCACACTTAAATATATTCTTCCTTTCTTGTTTCCATTCAAACCTTAGAGAGACAAATCTACAATTAGTTGCAAAGAGAGGTAGCTCAGAAAACTGCCCTAGGATCGGATCAAAACTCCTTTGCAGTCCCTGGGTTGGCTTATGGCATTGCTGTGAAGTTTTATTATCCAGCCTGTGACACTAGAAGAGCTTTGGGCATCACACACAAACTGAAAACACTAAAAGGCCAAGTGTAAATTCAGCTCGCTGCACTGTGTGGCCTCCTTATGTATTAATCTATTGAATGTCACCCAGGGAAAAAAAGACCAGTACCTCACACAAGCTATAATAAAATCCTCTCTTTGTGAGCTGCAGGGTGCTTAGCATGGAGCCATGGAAACACAGCCCTGCCAAACAAAAAACGCTTGGCTTCAGGAATTCAGTAGTTCTTTAGTCACCAGCAAATGCAAGTGGCCAGCAAGGCTCAGAGGGGAAGAGGGCAGCTAGCACAGAAAGTTTTACAGAGGTGTTTTCATGTCCTTAAACAGAGACATCAGATCCAAAGAAGCCCCAGGGGTTTATTCAGATCAGCTGTTATGTGTAACTAACTTCGGTGTTGTGACTGCTCCTGTCTGTTGACCACAGTGGGAGCCAGAGCCATACTGTTACCATTAATAGAAGTTGTCCTTTAGAGGAGGTGGTGGATGCCCTTGCATTTGGGAAACTAAATGCAGTTCATCTTGTAAGCAAAATGTTGAAAATAAGTCAGATAAATCGTACCCAAAAAGATGCTATTTCTCTCCACTGCCTATAAAGGGAGTTAAGGCAGCCAGTTCAGATGTAAGCATCCACCTTGAACCATCTAAAGCTTGGTGAGATGAATCCACTGGCTTTGAACAGAAGCTAAGGAAAAGGTGCAGTCTGCTGTGCTGACGCACTATAGGTAGCCTACTGAAACCAGGGGCCATCTCCCTTTTTTCATCTTTATTCCTTAGAGACTGACTTCCCACTCTGGAGCAGGAGGTTCCTTCCTCAGACTCCTCCAAAGCATGGGCTCTGGGCCCAAGGGAATAACAGCTTTTGCTTAAAGCCTGTGTATCTATTATAGTACAACAGAAGAAATCCAGAGGAGTGCCACCTCTTTGTCCAACTTTTTATCACTTTCCTTCCTCACGACTGTGTGTAAGGAATCATGTAAAGCATAAGCACTTTAAAATGGAGTTTGAATCTCCAAACATATCTGCAGAGCTTCCCAAATGGTGCTAGTAGTATGCTGTCCAAGTAATGAGAATGAAAAAAGGAAGGGGACGAGGCAGATGTATGGGAGAGCCTATATGCAACCCCAAACAATTGGCATCACTGTGGACTTGGAAGATTTCTCTGTGCTTTCCCAGGACATCACCGTATCACAAGTGTACAAGGATGCAACATCCCCTCCATTTCACTTTGGCCTGCAGAACTTCTGCTTAGGAAACTGTCCTTATTCCCAGTGACTACACTGTCATGCCCACTAATACCCACTAAGTGTCTGTTCTTGTCTAGAGACCAGCCCACCCCATCCCTGCAACTTTGGTTTGTTGCTTCAGGGACTTAAAATATCAATGCAGTGCTCAGGGTTTCTTCTAAAAACCCTTAACAGCAAAAGGAATGATCTGAATGGGAAATCAGCTCTTCACCCACAGCCCTTTTCTAGTTGTGGCAGTGTCAATGTGGGGGATAAATATTCTAAGACTACAAATACTGTAACTGATTAAGTCTTCTGAATAGTAAAAAGTCATGTCTTTTGTTTTTGGTCCGTTATCTAACTGAGCAATGAGAGAGGATGAAAGGAAAAAAAAAAATCTTCTCTGCTTCACCCCAGGCAGATTTATTTCAGTTTTTGTTCAGTTCAGTCCAATTTGCCACTTGGATTTGCGTATTGATTGTAGCTTTAAAGAAAAAGCAAAGCCTCAGTGTTCCTGGCTCCAGTGCTCATGAATTATCACAGATGAAGGGAAGCAGTTTGGGAACTTTTACATTACTAATGTATGTTTGTTTAGCATCTCTCATCCTGAAGGATCTCAATGTGTTAAACAAAAGCTCCAATGTATAACGCTATGCAATTCATGCAAGAGCAGAGCGTCACACCTTCCCGGTACAGTGGTGAAAACTGTTGGCAGAGACCAGGGGGGTAAATTCAAGCTTGATCATTTTTAACAGTTTGTGTTTTACCATCCTTGCTCCAAAGCATTCCAGGTTAAATACTCCACTGCCTAAGCCATACCAAGGGGCCTTCCACCCACAAAAGCCTTATGTATGGAATGGGTGTAGGAGACCATGATAAGCCATGCTCATAAAAATAAAAAGCCTAGCTGATAAAAATGAACCAGGACTTTCTATCACTTACACAGAGCCATGCAGCAGAAAAGATGTAGTTTGTATTGAGGCTGCCAATACCATTAATAACATTATATTTACAAAAGTAATTGTATGTCAGAGGAGAGGTTTGCTATCAGCTCACCAGGTGAAACCAGAATAGGTTTCAAGTGACCCAAGATTACTAGCATCCCATGGGTAGTTTAACCAACATAACTTTCTACCTCTACCTCTTCCAAAGCACGTTTGGTAGTAAAGGTGTGTCCATCCCTGTGGCATCCAGCTATGCAGAGGATTAAAAGTTTAACCAGTCAGAGCTAATTTTTCAGTGATTGTGAACTTTAAACTCACCCATACTTTTTTGAGGAATCTATATTCAGAACCTCATTAGTAGAACTAAACTTGGGTTACCAGCAGCTACTCAAAGTATTACCTTAATATGACAATTTTTTTCTTAGTAAATTTAGGGGGGAAGTACCATTCAGCTTTTCTGCTGGATGAATGTTTTGCTTTTACCTGTGGTTAAAAGAAAGCAGCATTTGCTTCAGTGTCCATTTTCCACAGGAGCTGGGAATAGAAAATAGTTCAAGATCTCTCTCTTCCACAGAAGGTTGTAATCAATAATAAAATCCACCAGATCGAGGCTATGAAATCCAAAAATAAATTACAATGATAGTGCTGTGAGGGGGAAGTGGGAACTTCCAGTTCTGCTACCATTTTTCTTCATCTTTGGGAAAGTCGTTTGCCTTTGCCCATCTGCAAATGGCATGCGGTAAGACTCAGTGAAAGCTATCTGTGCTTTCCAGGCAAAGATGCTAAAGAATTGCAAAGTGCCATTAAAAATGTCCTCCTCTTGTCCACATCCCATGCAAAAAAGAGATTATGAACAGCTCAAAAGCTGACTGACATTCAGCTGGGCTTTGTTAGGACAGTCAGCGGAAAATGCAAGGCCCTGATCAAAATGGATGATGGATTCCCACAGGGAACTTCTTCCACCAGGGTTGAAGCCACTTGCTTAGTGTGAGTGACACGCAGGTAAATGAAATAATACCCTACCAGCCTGCTGTCATTGGAAAGGAATACAGATGGAGACTGAACTGTCAGGCTGGAGCTGTCTTGAAGGTCAGAGCATTTTATTTAGCAAGAATCAGTGTCATTTGTGGAGATGAAATCTGTTTGGACTTTAATAGGATAAATCACAAGGGATATTCCAGAATAAATCAGAAGGGCTTTATTTTTTCCCAAAGTATTAAGTAATTTGAATGGAGAACAAACTTACAGCTTTTTTAAGCAAAGAATAATTCAGTAGTTTTTATGTGTCTGAAGAGGGGTTAATTTTCCTAACATAAAGGTTGAAGGAGAGAGGAAATTTCTTATTATGAGGGATAGAGTCAACTGTGATTGACACTCAGGTTTCTAACCAGCTTCTCCTGGAACAATTCCACTAAGTGCAAAATTGTGAACTATGGCCTATACATTTATTATGAATTCTTGGGACCTGATGAGTTTGGACAGCTTGAAGGTGTTCTGGGGAAAAGTAGAGACTTTTTCCTACTTGTTCTAATTACTACTTAGCCTTTCTTAGAAGGAAGGAGACCTGTGTTCAGACAGCAGGTGTTACAAGTTTCATCTGTTGGTTTCAAGCTTAGAAGAGGTGCAGCTCAATACACACTACTAGTAAATAATTTTAATAAAAGAAGTTAATAAGTTTAATATCTATATTAAACTATAGATAGAATCCTTGAAAGACAATTTTTTAAAATTGTGTCTAAACTCATCTGGTTGTTTTGTCTGGCTAATCCCATCAAATGCTTTCCATAAAGTGGTTGCTAGTTTATTCATTTCTTTAGTCTTGGGCTCATTTAGTGTTGTAGTCATGGAGCTAAAAACATTATCCTTCTGTCTGCTCACCCCATTTTTGCAGCCACCCTTTCTAGTTTTTGAGGAAGCAGTGAGTGAATGGGGTTTAATGGGGGACTAATATTTGGGTTCTTCAGCCTTTCTTCTAGTTCATATTGCTACATAGGGCACAATGTGGCACTCCAAGGGCCATTTTCTTTCTCTCTTCATTGAGGTCCAGCCAAATTCAGTGGCAGGACTCTTGTTAATCTCCACGAGGTCATGATAGGACTCTAGGGTCTTTGCTGGAGTCAGCAAGAGCACCAGATAAGCCCTGATGCGGTGATCAAGAGTGTATCTTCAAGTGCTTTATACTTGGGCATTTGCTTTTGGGTTTCTGTTCTGGGCTTTTTCTTAGGAGGACAGATTTTTTTTTTAATTATTTGTTTTCTGCACCTAGTGTACTACACTTTCCCTTCACATTCTGGCACTGCACTAACACCAGTTTCAAGACTACCTCTATATTAAGTAAATTAAGCAATCCCAGGCATTGGAACTCAACCTATAGTAGTTCCTGGCATGATTTTGTCTTGGGCCAGCGAGCCCTTTCCATTGGTAGCTGCCCTCCATGCCAGAGAGCACCCCAGGCACAGTGACTGGTAACAGATAGAGCTCAGGATCCTGTGCTGTAACACACCATGTATTAACATTGTCAAATACGGCACTGCTTCACTTTCCCACTCTGTCTGCCCTGTGCATTTTTATTCTCTAAAGTGCTTGCATTGCCTGTTGACTTAAGGAAACAAATCATCCAAAAAATAATAATGTCATACCCTTGTTTTTCAGCCACAGCCCCGCTCATAAGTATTACTTGACCACAGATCCAATCACCGGCTCCATCTACCTCTCCGACACCAACAGCCGACGTATCTATAAAATCAAGTCAACCACGTCAGTGAAAGACATTGTGAAGAATTCAGAGGTCTTGGCTGGAACCGGGGATCAGTGCCTCCCGTTTGACGATACCCGCTGCGGAGATGGAGGCAAAGGCACTGATGCTACCCTTACAAATCCCAGGGGTGAGACTGCTTCTTCTCCACAGGCTTTTTAAAATGGGTCTTTTTGAAAGGGGCTTGTTTAGTCATCCTGGGCACTGCTCTCCTCTCCAATTCAGAAAATGCCCTTGGATTTTGCAGACCTTCCCAAATCAACCCACAAACACATACTAAGGGCTTGCTTCTGGAAATAAGTGGGTACATCTCACCTTCAGCCAGTCCTGGTTCTTCTTATCGAGGTGGCTGGGAGGAGTGCCAGACCAGAGGGGTGTAGTAATGGGTACCTGTCCAAAGGGCAATAGAATAAATCCATCCATCAATTTTATGCCCACTTAGCCACTACTCCTCCTTGCCAAATAACAGTGTTTGGTCCTTCTCAATATGGACTAGATTCACTTACGCTCAGTTCACTGAAGCTTTCTTGGCATTAAAAAAATAAAAATCTCTGTAAGCATTGCTATATATATAAAATAGCAACAAAACCAGTATACAGCTCAGAGGCACGTAAATTGAGATTTATACATTGACTTCATATATCATGGCATCCAGCTGAAATCCTATAGGGGGGTGGATACTAATTTTGATATGGCAATGGTCTAATTCAGTGTGACTTCACCTGGCTCCTGATTAGCTTACTTAAATGTGATAAAAGCACAGTCAAATCAGAATAAAAGCATCACACAGCCTTCATGACTGTGAACTAAATTGTTCAAAACAGGTTTAGCCAAACATATGCAGTCCTCTGTGTAGCCAAGACTTCAGTCTGGCAGTCTCAAGGTAACAAGCTCTGCATATGGAGGAAGTCACTCCTCCCAGCTGTCCATAGCTCCTCGGAAGAAAACACATGGAGGGTGTACAGATGAGGTGGAAGACACTGTTGGTGTACACATCTTCTGCAGTGTTTGTGAAGAGGGGAGAGAAGGACCCCCATGCAGGAATGCTTGCAGAAATGTGGCATTTTTGCCTGTTGTGTGTCTTCTTGCCCAGCTGTTAGGATTGAGAGGAGTTATTTATAGGTTCTTGGCTTCAGCATGAAGGTGCTGCAGGTTTCCTTTTTCTTTGCATCTGGGAGTGGTAGCTCCCTCCTTCCCCACCATGACAATTTCCAAGCCTATCCCAACCTCTTTGTAAAGCAGCCTCTCAGCAAAATCTAGGGATCCTTTAACAAGTTATTTCCCAAAGAGCAGGCAAGATGAAGACAGCTGAGCTGTTGTTTCTCTTCTTGGCTTGACTTCTCAGGAAGTTATTTTTCTTGACATAGAGATGACATTATTGTTACTGAATCCAAGAAACCCAAACTGATTTAGTGACCTTTTGTGTCAGCTCTAGTTGTGATTTTTTTTTGTTACGAGTCGGCTAGTTCTTTCCTGGCAGGATGCAGAAAAATATACCTTGGGAGACCTGGTTTTTGCCAAAAAGCACTGAAAGCCAAACTGCTACCTTCGTAATATTCAAAGGGCCCAGCATCGTTTCCAAGCACTCCAGACTCCCATGAGGTGACCATTATATTGGGATAAAGTATCGCCAGAGGCACAGATACGGAAAGGGAACAGCTACCTGTGGTCAGGTTGCAGTGTAGAAATTGTCTTGCTGAAATGAGAAGGCTGAGGGAAAAGAAAATTAAGTGACTTGGGCAGAGAGATTCAGGCAGACCAGCAGATGAGTCATGAGATCAGGGAATCCAGAAACCTGTAATCCAATTTTCTACACCACTTTGATGTTCAACCGGTGGAAAAAAAAAAAAAAAAAAAAAAAACCACAATTTTGTTGGACCTCTGCTCTCCCTAGTAAAAGATAAGAGCAATATTATTCATTTCCCTACATGGGTGGATGCTGCAAGGTTTAGATGAATTATGTTTCTGCTTTGCTATGGGAAACAGGGCTCTGGAGTTCAAAGCTTTCAGCACTGAAATCCTTCTTGTTGGCAATTCAAGCTCTCAGGAGGCCATTCTTCCACCTCAATCATATAACGGCAAAATGCATGCATTCATTCCTCACAGCTCTGAAATTTCACAAAATAGAAGTAAATTGAGGGTGAAAGAGGAAATGACACAAAGCAAAATGGCAACAAGAAAATAATAATCCGGAAAGCCCACACTGCCAATGGAAAGTTCATAAACAGTGTTCCTTGATCTGGTTCTAGCCTGAGTTTGCAAAGTCTGCTGAGACAAAAGCTTTGGCAGGTGTGACTCACTTCCTGTTCACCTCAATAAATGATTAACAGTGAAAACTCGTACTGACAATGTAATGTCAGCATTGTTTATACCTTCACGGCGATTCATCCTAGCAGAAAAATCCAGCAAATGCTCTTCCTTCATGTGGTTGTATTGTATAATAGTTCCAAATAAAAATGATTTATTGTACAAGTAGCCAGTAGTCCTCAGGTTACCCTCTGCTTCCCTATCTTGGCAGGGGAATAAACACGTATAAGTGAATGGTCAGAGAAAATTAGAAAATGATTCTGTGGCTATAGAGATATCAGCTGTCCAGGGAAGAAGGACTTTGAAAGTTCAGTTTTTCAACAATCACTACGCTTCATGGGACTCTACTTTTTAAGGCTAAAACTATTTTTCTGACTGAAGATAATTACTTTGTGCAAAGTAGGATTTGTGTATTTTAAGGACATCTTTGCACTTGTTCAAAAATTGTAAGGAAACAAGGTCTTGCCTCCACTTTCCTGATGTTTTAATTAACTGATGTTTGCAGCTTGCTGGAAAATACTGAGGGAATACACTCCTGCCAGATGAAAAAACAGCAATTCATAAAGACTGGAGAATCAGTCATGAGGTGTCAACTTACACTTTTGCATCTATCTTTAGCCTCTTGGACCAGTCAAGCATCTGGTCTAAGTAGACTTTTTGACTCTCTTCTCAGTGGAAAGAAACTGGTACCCTGAAGGTGGTTCACTCTATGGCAGTGCATGTGTCCAAGGTAGGATGAACCATGTTCTGGGAGTGCCGATCTCCTGGAGACAGTAGTCTGAAGGATAAGGTCCCCACCCCAGCTAACACGGTTCAGAATGGTTCTCCATTTTCTGAGCAGCAGCCTTTTCCCCACAGTTTTGATCACTTCTTCCAGTTCCCACCTCACCTCCCATGAGTTCAGAGTGGATAATTTCATAGAATCATAGAATCACGGGGTGGTTTGGGTTGGAAGGGACCTTCAAAGATCATCTAGTCCAACCACCCTGCTGTGGGCAAGGACAACTTTCACTATATCAGGTTGCTCAAAGACATATCTAACCTGATCTTGAACACTTCCAATAATGAGACATCCACAGCCTCTCTGGGCAACCTGTTCTAGTGTCTCACCACCCTTGTGTCCTGGTTTCAGCTAAACCACGACACCTTGTCACAAAAAAATTCTTCCTTATATCCAATCTAAATCTACCCTCTCTCAGTTCAAAACCATTATCCCTTGTCTTATCATTAAATTTCTCTGAAATACCTGCTGGATAGGGGTTTTTGTCTCTCTCCATTGAAGGAGAGAGAACTCCCTTTAGATCATCAGCTTAGACAAGACATTAGGAGCGATAAAACCTACCCCAGGAATTTCACCCTTCCCCTGTCTTTGGCTTCTCTGATAAAGGTAGGCTATACAAATACAGGACAGGTAGATCAACAGATGCACTAGTGGTGGCAGTTGTTTGGTCAGGGTATTTATCATAGCTTTTAGGAACCAGTCTGATACTTCCAATTCATTTGCCACAGAGCGCAGCAAAGCTTTCAGATGCTAATGAATTTCAATATATCCTTGCAAATTAAAGTCTTACCACTTTCTAATTATCATCTGCTAATAATGATCCTCTTCTACAAGCAATCTAAAGAAAAATTAAAACTCCAGCTTGTCAGAGCATTTGTTTTCATCTGAGTACTCACCAGTGGTTCTCCTCGGGAAAATGTTGTGGCAGTGAAATTACCAAGGAGCCTGCAATTAAGAGAGATTGCAGCGACAAGTCTGACACAATAGGAAGAAGGCTTCAGAAGGGACATGGTGGGGAGGGGACATCTCATTCATTTAGCACCACAAAAACAATGCAAAATGAAGTAATTACTTTGGGGACAGATTGCTTCCTTCACTGTGTCCTGCTGAATGTCTAAACAAAATCTCAGTTGTTCACTAAGTGTTCACGAGTTCAACAGAATTAAAAGAAGAAACTCAACCCTCCAGTCAGTTAACATTTTTCTTGTCAAATAACAATGTAAGAGCCATTTCAGGGAAGACCAGAGGCTGACTGAACAAAACATCTTGTCTCTTACTGTGGCCAGAAGAGACACGTAGGGAAAGGGGCAATGACAGAGTGGCCTTTCCCTGCTAACACTCCAGATTCTAGTCATCGACATTTAGGGGGCTTTCTGAAGAGGTTGCAGCTGGACCTGTGCTTAGATGCCATCAGCTGGTCTAGAAACCTCCCTGAACACATAGTTTTGTCCTTCCAGACATCCTGTGCTAATAATTTCCACAATTTGTTTAGCCACAGCATGGCAAACACGGTCTTTCTGAGGCCAGAACAGTGTTTTCTGTTCTCTCTGTGCCTTTCCTAATGCATTCCTGTTGTCTAGCTCCCTCCTTGACCACTGCAGAACACAAAGCTGATCTTTGGAGAGAACTTTTCACAGGAATTGCAAAATCTTTTTCCTGTGAGCTATTTTACAGCTTGTCATTGCATATGGGTAGTTAGGCTTACTCCTTCCCCTGTGAATTCCTCTGTACTTATTGACATTGATTTTCATCTGCCATTTTATCACTCAGTCATTCAGCATCCAGCCAGACAAGAAAGCTCCAAATTTGGATTCCTTTAGCACCTATTTTTTACTTAAAAGGGTTTTTTCCCCCCTTTTTTCCCCTAAGTAGAGCTACATGTGGAATGCAATCATTTTTAGCAAACGCACCGTGTCCCAGTAGTTATTTGCAGTGTGACATTGTGCTGTCACCTCCTCACACTACGAGGTCCTGACATTTGAAGCAAATGTCATTGCATCACAACTTTCTATCAGCACATCTCACTGGTGTGATGCACATGGTGCTACAAGCCCTTGTTTCTTATGGGATCTCCAACTATCCAAGAGGAGCCAGCATGATTTCATAATGTATGTATTTCATATCTCAGAGCTTTAAAGTTTGGATCTGCAACGCTACTTGGGTAGTGGCAGCAGATGTTTTCTCTCAGTAACTGTGAGATTGAACTTCAAGCTGTATGCTGAAAATCTTTAATTCCCTTATGTTCCTATGGAAACATGAGAGGAGCCTTCTGGCAAAGCAAGCCAAGGACTTTGGCTTTTACATGCGTATCATGTGAATTACCCATTTCTGTGCCCGTTTGCAGGAGCCAGCTCCCAGCACTGGAACTATGCCATTTTCAGAAATGAAACAGAAAGGTCCAATCTAACATCTACAATCTGCTGCAAAGAAACCATGAGATGCTTCTTTCCCTCTCTGCAGAAGTCATCCATCCAAAGACACTTGTCTGTGGGAGAACAGGGCTCCTCTCCATAATTAGATTTGATTCCAAGACAATCAGCTAAAGTCACGAAGGGATTGGAGAAGTTGCCGTGTGAGGGGCATGTGCAAATGGGAATTTAGGACTCTGGCATGTGCAAATGGGAATCGAGGGCTTTGACAGACTGAAAACTCTGTTACCCTGTGGAACTTCCTAAGAAATGCAAGGTAATTGAGATTGCTTAGTCTCCGTGAAAGAGGCATAAGCAGAGAAATGCTCTGCGATAAGAACACATGCACATGCCATTGCCCTGGAGCAGGATGATAAGTGGTAACTTTGCTATCCCACTTCAACTTATTCTGGTGTGCAAGCTCTTTGTCTAAGCTGGAACGCAAAAT
This sequence comes from Pelecanus crispus, assembly GCF_030463565.1. Taxonomy (NCBI): domain Eukaryota; kingdom Metazoa; phylum Chordata; class Aves; order Pelecaniformes; family Pelecanidae; genus Pelecanus; species Pelecanus crispus. The sequence goes on from NC_134643.1 coordinate 222,773,920, forward strand.
AAAGTTGTGCTCTATCAATTTATCAGAGCTGGCTTGAGAGCCAAAGTACGTACAGGTTATTATTGCTGTAGCTGATTAATCAGACCAGCCATCAGACTTCAGCATGGAACACCGTGAGCAACTGTCAGCACACACTTCTGATAAGTCCAATCCAATACATATGGAACTAGCTAAGAGAGAAAATTCTGCCTCATTTAAAATCACATTATCCAGCCTGCCACCCTTCACTAGCTTTTGGCCTGTCACACAGACTAATGGACAGGCGCCCTGAAAAACACTCATTGTGAACCTAGGAATGGGTAAGAGCCTCTTGTGTGTGACAAAAGCCAATTAAGATCAACTAAACCTTCTATTACACCTCTTCCAAAGAGGTACATCTACCATATTGCTTGAACAGCTCAGTTGTATTCCTGGCTGTCAAGCAAACACCAACAAACATTAAGAACTTGCCATTCGGCAGGCAAAATAATTAGAGGAGCAGTAACCTTGAAGAGCAGACGGCAGTGACAGGTGACATGTGCCAGTATCCTGGATGAGTCATTGAACAGGGCATCAGCTGGGGCACAATGCTGACAGATCTCATGGCAGGTGAAGACAACTTCCAGAAAGCCATGGATGCCAGTGAGATATTGATGCTTATACCGCCAGATCCCTCTGCAGCTTTTGACAAAGTTCTAAGAACAACTGTTGTGTTTATATTGTATAGCGAGAATAAATGGCCACCACTGCTGTGGCTTCTCCTGTAGAGTTCAGATGTGCAACAGGTACCTGCTGCTCCTCTTCAAGGTTCTTGTTTCATGGTCCTGCAAAGATCAGCCCTATCTTGGCATGAATTAAACACAGGTATTGGAATGTAGGACTAGAAGCAATCTTCTGGGTCATTTAGTCCTGTCATCCATTATCTCAGCAATCCTGCCATATAATCCCCTCCAAAATTAATGAACTTCATCTTAAAAGCAGCAAGTAATTTTTTCCTCGCTGCCCTAGAGGCCATTCTGAAACCTCACTGCTCTGATGGTCAAATACCCAATCCAGGTCAAAACTGTGCCCTTCAGACAGGGAGATGCTGCAAAGAACTAAGGAAAAATGCTGGTTTTACCTCCTAGCAAAAATACATAGCTCCCATTCAACTCAGTGGTCTGAAACATCAGTTCCCTGACTCCTAATTGACTTTGAATCAACAGGTTGCAACTCTGAATCCCTTCCTTTACCTCAGCTCAACAAAGTTTGTTCTTTCTGTCAAACAATGATGTAGTCCTGAGGTTTTCTTGCCATTACTTCCAGGCTAGATTATCTTCTGTAGATTTCTGTATGACCAAATATGATATTTTTTTCCACCTATCATCCACCTCTGTGGCTTCCAGCCCATGCAATAGTTACAGTGCTGGCTGAAGGCCATGATTTTAATTACCAAAGCAATCAGGGGATTAGTCCCTGCTACATGACAGTCTAAAATTTTTGATCTGTGAACTGCTGCATCTGTACTTCACAGCATAGCTCACAGTGGATGAAGACTGAGGGTAAATGTTTCAAACAAGGGGATCTGGCTGTAAAACAGCGTTTTGGAGAAACACAAGATCTGATCACTTCTCAGAAACATTCTCAAACCTTTCTATCTGAAACAGATTTTCCATCATTTCTGTCACCATGATGACAGCCAAAAAAACATTATAGTGAGGATTCATCTCACCAACTTTATCTGTCTACAGTATAAATGTTTCCTTTGGAGCTATTTGCTGTAGTCTCCTTTTATAGTCAATGGGGAGGAAAAGGTGCTTCTAGATGGATTTGCATAATCTCTTGTGGATATCTGCTTTAGGGTGATGTGAATTGCACCCTAGAAGTGGGTATTTCTCTCCACTGATTGGAAAAGCTCCAGATACTTGCTGGGATGCACAATGCAGATGTCTGCTTTTTGCCAAGTGATTCCTACCCTGCTAGCGAAAGAAACCAAACAGGAAGATCCTAATATTCATACATTCATATATTCCAAGCAGAATTTTCACTTGCATAGAAAAGGGTGTTACAGGCTTCTACATTCTTTTACTGTTCCGTTACATTCTTTGAGTGTCTTGAAGACACTCAAATATTATGCTGAGCAGCATTCTGCCACCGTAGGGTAGGTGAGATGGATGACTCTATTAGTATCTGTGGAGTTATTTTTAATTTATACTAGCATAAAAGAGAGGTGAATGGGACCCTTAACTTCTTATTCCTGCCTTAGTCATGGACTTTTTCTGTGACCTTGTGAAAATTGCTTTATCTGTTATTTTCCCGATATGTAAAATTAAGATGATCACACTCACAGGCTGCTATGAGGTCTAATTAGTAAGTGTAAAGCACCATGAAATGCTCTGATGGAAGATGCAGAGTATAGCTAGCCTGGGATAAAAAGTATTAAAGGAGGTTGTGCTAACATAACAAATACTTGAAAAATGATACTTAGGGGAAAGTGAAATGGCACATATCTGCAGGTGAGGAAACGAGAATCAGCAGTCTGTAACTGTTGGCAGCAGACCTCAAACCCACTGACAGGAGTATGTCTACAAAGGAGGTTTGGACAATGAAACAGTGTTCAGAAGCAGGTGAAATACTATAGATTGGTAGGATTATCCTAGGAAAAACCCTTCCACATTTATCCGTATGAAATTTGAGTGACTGGATGGATCTTTCACAGCTTTTCTCATTGCCGTTTCTGAAAGATTCACCAGTGTAACATTTTCATGTGCATGGCTTAATATTCATACCATGAGCAATAACACCATGTTTCTGAACATGCAAGACCTGTAGTTATTAGAAAACCTTTTCCCTTCAGTGGTTCACTGAATGCCATGCCCTTTTCCAGAAGCGAGCAGGGATTTCTAAATTGCATCATGTGCCCATTGGAAGTGCCTTCGGTGGAATGGTGCCAGTTTAAAGCTCCTGATAACCAGGACTCCCACATGTCCAACGTTCAATCTTATCCCTTCTGAATGCCATAAAACACATTACTCCCAACCAAACCAGCGGTCTTACTGTTGTATGAGCATCAAACCAGACATCGCCTTCCATTCATCTCATAATTGTTTGGTTGCCGTTCCTTTCTGACCGTCTTGCTTTTTCTCTCCCCAGGCATCACTGTGGACAAGTTTGGGCTGATTTACTTTGTGGATGGTACTATGATCAGGCGGATTGATCAGAATGGGATCATCTCAACTGTGTTGGGTTCCAATGATTTGACATCTGCTCGGCCTCTCAGCTGTGACTCTGTCATGGACATTTCTCAGGTAAGACAATGTTTTGGTTGGGTTTCTATAGAATAGAAGCCTATGCCTTCATCCTATCCACGTCTGTGTGCCTCCCCAGGTTTGACAAAGAGGTAGGGGCTCAAGAAGAATTACATCTCTACATATTTTGTGGTATGAAAATGACTGGTTCATAAAGAAAGATCCTATAAAGACTGAAGGAAAGACCTAACTGACCTAACTTGGAGACCTCTGGGAAGAGAGATTTTAAAGATGTCCCAGGCACAGAAGAGACTCCTTTCAGAGCTCCTGAACCGCTGAGAGAAACACATTCCTGGGAAGATAGGTTTCATTAGGCTCATTTCTCAAGACACTAGTTGTTTTAATCTAAAAGGCCAGGTAGCCATACTCATTTTAGTAGGGCTATATGCCATGGTCTATTATAACAACTTAGCTAACCGTGGGTTTTTTCGTTACCTCCCCCCATCCTAATTTGGGCCAGCACAATTTTAGACCTGAATCAAATTAACATCTAGGAAATACTGATTGGAGGCTGTGGTGCCAAAATTAGCAACAGCAGGAAAACAAGAATCTTGAATTGCATCAGACTGCAAATTGGTTGCAGCTACCACCATGCTGGGCTTTTAAGTCCTGCTGCTTAAAGGTGGAGAGGAAAAAAAGAGAGAAAAAGAAATCTCAGTTTGATGATTGCTTTACTTCTGGATGGTGCAGAAGAGAAATCTGTTACAGCCCAGCACTTGATTTTGTGGGGCACTGGCCAACCTGTCAGATTGTGCCAGCTTAGAGATAGTGTCCTTTGAAACCTTTGTGCCACTTCTTGTTTGCCTGGCTACAGAAATGTTGCCCTCTCCTATGGAAACATAGATCATAGCTGGAGGGCTAAGTACTGTTATTCAGCCACAATAGATGTCAATGGGGTTTCCTTTTTGTAACTACCTAGATAATTTCCGTGCTCCCATATGGAATCTGTTGTTCTTGTTTTTCCCTCTAATTTGAAAAGATTATTCTTGCTTCTTTGCAACTGGTTCCCACTGTCCTCAATTTATGAACAAGCTGAAATTATGAGTTTAAAAGCTCTCATGACTTCTATAGAAGCAAATTTTGCTGGTTAAAGGCCATCTTGTAGTATGTTTCTCATCTTACAGGCTTGGTTTCTTCTTTATCCGAATTTCAGAGGCAGTTACCACAAGACCATTGTGGATTCAGGCTTTAAAAATCATTTTCTTGCAGGTTACGCGGCTTGTGTGTATACCAATATCATATTTAAACACTTCTGAGATGAGCTAAAATGTATCAGCTGAAGACTCTTCCTTTCCCTTCATAAAATGACAGCAGCCATTTTTAGATTAACCTGTACTGTGATGGGCAGATTAACCAGTACTGTTCTGGACAGACACACCAAGACAAGTTTAATTTAAAAAAAAAAAACAAACAACCCAAACCAGGCAAAGAAAACCCAGCTTGGGAAGTGGCTTTTCATCATTTACAGTGGCTAGGAGGGTCTTTTCTGTCAGGTGCCTGAGGCTCCCTGGGACATGAGGACATGAAATATTTAGCTGCCAATGTTGACAAGGAATGGTTTTTAAGAAATTGAAAATTCCCTTGTCACTTCAGAATAAACTCTGCTCTTGATGCTAACTCAAGGCTGCGGAGCTTAAAGACCACTGGAAGGGATGGAGGCATGCATTATTAAAGAGAAAACCACAGGCTATAATGTTTTACTACAGGAAGGGTTAAAATAGGCCAGGAGCTGAGAAAAGGAAGGAGATATTGCAAACAGAGAATCAGACTAGGCAGAGCTCAGCACACTGCTTAGCCATGAAAATAAACTTCACAAAGCCCAGCCATTAGAAGGCACAATGAACCAAATACCTTGCATCTGACGCTCTTCTAAAAAAAAAAAATGTTGAAAAGGGATTTAAACATGAAGAGAAGTATCAAAAGTAAAGCATGGCTGTGGCAGAGATGTTCAACTACAGGCTTTAAAAATATGAATCTCCTGTGTGCCTCTAGATCTTACCTGGTTTCTTCTTGTTCTTGGTTTTAAATAAAACAGTGACAGATGGTTTGCTGGACTTGAGCCTGCTGGCATCTACTCCTCCTCCTTCCAATAAGGTTGCCACCTTATAGATGCAAAATACCCCTGCAAACTTAAGCCACCTCACACAAGTGAGAAGCAGCAGCAACTAAGATGGATGGTGGGAGAGGAAGGTTTGAAGCAAAGAAACAGGGAGACCCTAGAACTGCACAGCCTTGAGTGTGCCCAGACCCCAGAGCTCTCAGCCACAGCACATCACGCTGTTGGGTACAGAGGAGAAAACACACGGGTGCAGGGAGAATGGCACAAAGTGGCCAGCTTCTCAGTTAACTGCTAGGTATCAAGTCCATCTGCTCTAACTTAGAGTTGCCTAGCTGACTGAATAGCTATTTTTTCTAACTACTTAAAAATCTATTTAAAAGCCTGGCTGGAGGTGACCATGAGCATTCTTCACAGCTGTTTGTTTCCAATCACCCTTCGCATCTCTACTATGGGGAAGATGCACCATTAGGAAAACATTTAAGCATTGGTTGGTTCTCATCAGCACAAGATTGACTTTTTTTTTCTATATAAACCTGAAGTAAAATAAAATAATAAAAAAATGCACACCTTACAGTTCTTTATATAAAACAAATAAATTATGCTGAATTCTGTTGGTAAACGTTTCTTAGGTTTGGCAACTAAAAGAGTAGACTCGAAAAGACAGTGTATTGCAGAAGTAGAGCTCGAAATAGAGACCTTCTAGTGCTCACTCACTTGTGGTGCTACCAGACACTTTTTCAAGTTTTTTTGTGTATATGGATTATCAGTGTAGAACTGTGATGTGTCTCTATTCCTTGAGCCCATTCTTCCGTTACGCTAAAAAAAATGTGAAAACCACTGTGAAGACACAAGTATTTTATTCCATGAATTTAAATTGCCTGAATTTCTTGTGTATTGCTATTTTGCATTTTTGCAGCATCAAGCAGACAATTGGTGGTTATAACTTAGACACACATACATGCTGACACAGCTGCCAGTTTTATGTCTATCCCTCCTTGTCATTTATCCAGAGGAGCTCGGCCACTTCTCTGGAAAATCCTTTAGTAAAAGGATCAGTGTTTCGTTTGACTGATTTCATAGCACTTCACACAACAAAATTCCCAGTCCCAGGTCTCTGCTATCAGGTCCAGGCTCCATCAGTTCCAAAAAGCATAGAATTGTTTGGCGAGGGGAAATCCCCCTTGAATCTTCGGATCTTCTTATTTACTCCTGCATTCCCTAGGCACTGATGCCCCTTCCCACAGCCCCCTGACACCTTACACCAAGGAGAAGCAGAGAGAAGCCATGGGGCAGAGCAAGAGCTGAGGGCCTGCCTCTGTCCATCGCCCTGCTCCCACCACTGCTGCAATGCAGAGCGTGGGTATCCACATGTGTCTGCTTCATGTGACCGGCAGCTAAGCCCCCTCGCTCACACCAGGGTTGTGTCCTCTGTGGCCACCATGTCAAGCAGTAATAATTAGTTGTGTTTCTTTTACCCTTTCTCCCTTTAATCCATGTTGAAACATCCTCATTGTGATTGATCTATAGCAATCATGCAGTGAAAAATGGTCTTGTTATAATAATTTCCTTGTGTTGTTTTACCATTCAGGTTCGTCTAGAATGGCCCACGGATCTGGCAGTCAATCCGATGGATAATTCGCTGTATGTGCTCGACAATAACGTTGTGTTACAGATATCTGAGAACCACCAAGTGCGCATCGTGGCGGGGAGGCCCATGCATTGCCAGGTGCCGGGCATGGATCACTTTCTCCTTAGCAAGGTGGCAATCCACGCCACCCTGGAGTCTGCTACTGCCCTGGCTGTCTCACATAACGGCATCCTATATATTGCTGAGACTGATGAGAAAAAGATCAATCGCATCAGGCAGGTCACCACTAATGGAGAGATTTCTCTTGTTGCTGGAGCGCCAAGCAGCTGTGACTGCAAGAACGATGCTAACTGTGACTGCTTCTCAGGGGACGATGGCTATGCCAAGGATGCCAAACTCAATGCGCCATCCTCCCTTGCGGTGTGTGCCGATGGGGAGCTGTATGTTGCTGATCTTGGAAATATTCGAATCCGTTTTATTCGGAAAAACAAACCATTCCTCAACACGCAAAATCTGTATGAGTTATCCTCACCCATAGACCAGGAACTCTACTTGTTTGACACCAGTGGTAAGCACCTTTATACTCAGAGCCTTACCACTGGAGATTATCTTTACAATTTTACTTATTCCGGGGATGGAGATATAACCCTGATCACTGACAATAATGGCAACTTAGTGAATATCCGAAGAGATTCCACGGGGATGCCCCTCTGGCTCGTAGTGCCTGATGGCCAAGTCTACTGGGTGACAATTGGTACCAACAGCGCACTCAAGAGTGTAACAACACAGGGGCATGAAGTGGCCATGATGACGTACCACGGCAACTCTGGTCTCCTTGCCACTAAAAGCAATGAAAATGGTTGGACAACGTTTTATGAGTAAGTATATTATTAATATTGTGCTGCTGACTTCATTCTGTGTTCTCTGAACCATGCAAGGTTAATAGAATTTAATTCCCTGGACAGAGTTATTGTCCAAATAAAATGGCCAGAACAGAGAATATTAGATCTCACACAAACACTAAATACTTGAAGTAAGTGCATTAGAGTTTGAATAAGCTCTCTCTACCAAGTCAAGAGTCAGACAGAGTTTCTGCTGAGTTTTTCTAAATCAACTAAGTAATTTGGACACCTGGTTCTCCTTAACTGTAGTCGGGACTGGGGATTTAGGTTGTATGTCAGAGAATTTTGCTTGGCTTTGAAAGCCTTGAAAGTGTGAAAGTTCCATCAGATCCTCTTTTTCGCAGCTTTTCACCTACTTGCTATGCTGCAGTGTCTTTTTTGAGCTTGTTTGAAATGGCTGATGTGGAATGACAACTGACAATGACTAATGACAGCTTGCTCAGAAAATGATTCTGTAATTAATGGACTGCTTGGTTTCTATTGTTGTAATTGGCCTCACTAAGCTTTAAAAATAGTCTCAGAACTGTTCAAGACCATACCTGCCCCAAAGAAGTTTTTGAGCAGAGAGAAGACAGGATGCATTGAAAAACCCAGAAATGTCAGTGACTTGAAGATTTGTACTTCTTTTTTGTATTGCTGTTAGCAATTCCCTGCTTATAAATACCATGAAGACAACACACTTCTGATACCAAATAGGAAAATGATAGATAAATCAATGAAGGGCATCGAAAAGGATGGTTTGCAAATTCATCCTGCTGTTGAGAATGCTTTCCCCTCCCTCTTCCTTAGTTTCATTTTTATTTTCAAATCTAACCTCTTTGAAATGCTCCTTTTAGTGCATAATTTCCCGTATGGTTTGAATGGTTACACGGAAGTGTTCAGCTACCACAATAATAGACCCATTGTAAGAGTCCAATTTGGCTAGAATAGACAGTTCCCAAGATTACAAAGAAAAAACTGTAAAAAAAGAGACTCAGGGAAGGAAAGCTGGCTAAACCCACATATTCGTGTGTTAGACATGCAGTTGCTCTAGTTCTTTCTTTAAAATGTTCCAGGCCCAGTTTCAAATTTCTTTGCTTAATACTCACTATTTCTGCTCCTGCCTCAAAAAGAACTGACGGAAACTCTGTGATGAATCTTTTGAAAGGTTATTTGCATTCCATCAATGTTCTGCTTGCAATTAATATAGCAATATTTCTCAGTGAATCAAAGTTAATACCTTTCCATCTCTTACACTGAATTTGCTTGAGGGAGGCTGTAGGGAGGAAAGATGGGGTGTTTTCCTCTATAGGAGTAAAGCCTGCTATATTGTCAGGACCATTGAGCTAAATCAAGGAGGTATTTTCTTTTTGAAAAAAAACCAATAGTTCCTGAGCTTGAAAACAGATGTAGCCATGGACAGTGAAGCAAACTAAACATTACAGCTAATAATGTTCAGATTTATAACTCAAACATATTCTTTTATTTAAAAGTGTGACTGAAAATATAAAGGAGATAAAATGAGACAGAAGCTAACTTACTCTGTGGATATATTTATAACAGTGATCCATTATTTCTTGCTATCCAACAAAATAGAGCATTTGTGAAAGTCATCATTCTGGTCCTTTTATGCACTTCAGAAGAGTCATAAGAAAGCTTTTTAGAGCTAAATGGAAGACAGTATTCTCCAGTGGTTAGACTACAGAAATCTTGACTAGAGCAAGTCAGCACTATATGATAGCACAGCATCACTGAAAATAGAATTGGGAATGTGTCTTCAGAGATATCTCATCCAAACCTGTGATCAGTTATCTCTATTTAACTGTTCCTGACAGATTCTGATGCAGCTTTATACAACTACAGGGTAAAAGTCTATATCTGAATTAGTTACCTCAGCCTCCCTTTATAGGCAATGTAGAGAAACAGACACTTTCAAGGTGAGTGTCTTATGAGTTATGTCAGGCATTTGCTTTAGGGTGAGATGAGATGAGTTGTACTCTCAAAGTTTCTCTCTGTAAAGGTAGTCCAGAATGATTAGCTCAGATACAGATGTTTACGCTGCAGATGTCTACAATTTGGTCAAATTGATCCTATCAAAGTCATCTAAATTATTCATAAATATTGCTAGTGATAACAATGTATTTACCTATCTTATTGTTATTGTTAGAAGGCTTTTTTAAATGCTCAGTCTAAATCTGCCTTGCTTGAATCCGAGACTGTCACTCTTCATCCTATCCTATACTATCCTGTCCTGTCTGATCTTATCCTAACGTGTCCACTAGGGTCTTGGAAAGCAGATCAGTCTGCTCTTCTCAGCTGTGAGAAGTACATGTCAAATGACTCAAGAGCTTGCTCTGTGATAGCTCTCAACAGGCAATCAGCAACAGGGAATCATCCAATGGGGTTGTTTCAGGTGGATTGGCAGGGATTGTTTCTACCCAGGTTTTACACGCATAATCTGGGAAAAAATATAAAATCAGAACTGATAAAGTAAGATTAATAAATAAAGGTGAGATACTTAGATTGCTTGATAAAGTAGGTTTCATTTAAACAAAATATGTTCTTACACAGTCTAATGCCAGGGTACACATGTAACAGGCCACATCTAAAGAACTGGGCTGAGCATTGACTCTCAGAGGTTGTAGTGAGCAAAGCATCAATTCATGCAGCGTGATTCTCAGCATAATTCTGTGGCAAATCTGTCTAACTTGTTGCTTGGATGGACAAACAAAATGAATACATTTACTCATCTGACTCTACTTGTAGAGGGTAGTGCGAAGCTGATTTTATCCCTCAACAGTATTGATGAGACTAATACTGTCAGTTCTGATGTTTGCAGTTTATGAAGGACAGTGAAAATTGAAGGCTGTGCAGAAAAACACTACAAAAATGCATTTGTGGGGAGAAAGTGCTTTATGCTGGAGAACTAAGACGACGATCTATTTATCTTAACATGAAGATGACTGAGAAGTGTCTAGATCACAGCATGTCAGCACAAAACTATCACCTGCAGAGGCATTCTTAATCTAGCAGAGAAAGGGTTGAGAAAGGTGAGGGGCTGGAAAGCAAAGCTTAGAGACATTCAAGTTGACGGAAGGCATGATTTTTTAAGGCTGAGATTACCTAACCAGTAGAGCGACCAACCACGAGAAGCAGTATATTCTCCATTTCCTGGTATCTTAGATCATGACTCTGGATACCTTTCTTAAGATATATTCTCACCAGACAGAAGATTTGCATGAGCCAAACACAAACTGCAGGGATGAGTGCAGGCATGTCAGGATGAAATCTAAGTTCTTTGATATCCAAGAGGGCAAAGAAGATGATGTAAACCAAATCAGCATTCAATACCTTCAGGTTATTGGTTTCTGTATCAGAGCATCAGAAAATTTACATTGGGGAAGTTTAAGTCATTTAGAGAAATCCTGTGATCATGAGCTACTGGAATGTGCTCCGAGTAGTTTTCAGTCCTGGCTGAGGGGGAAGGTGAAGCTCATATTTCTGTTTTGCTCATGTCCAAGGAAAGAAAGACATCAAATCTGACTCTGAGGAGAAGCTTCATGTTTCTCACAGCACATAATAGTTGTTTATGGGCCAGGGCAGGCTGGACACCACTGTTTAAAAAGTTAAGAGTAAACATAAATTCAGCTGGCAAGTTTACACTGCACCAGTGGCCCCATGAAGAACATCCTTATAAGATTTACCTTTACCTGACTGTCTACAGAGGACCATAAACCAGACACCCAACACTACATGTGTACATGTCCAGCATCTCCAGTTCTCCTTTAGTTGTTGCTTTTACCATGGCATTTCTCAGCCTTTGTCATAAGGCTCAAAGAGCTGTGACATATGGTCACGTTGGTGTGACTGGAGAGAAGGAGGTGGAATACACTGACACAGTATTGGAGGTCTATCTCCACGGCCCACCACAGAATCCAGGTCCTCCAAGGGTTCAGGCTGGCACCTTGTCCCTTCATTTCTGTAGGGGAAGGAAACACATGCTGTCTTCAGGTGGTGGCAGACTCGCTCACAGCACTCACAGCTCTTCCTTTCACGCATCCTACACAAAAGCCTGCTGTAACAATCCTGGTTTATTTTGTTTAGCGCTGAATGAGGTTCAGTATATAATGCTGTGCAGTTTCCCTTTCCTTTGAGAGCGAAACTTAACTCCCTGAAGTAATTAGCCTGTCCCCAAAGGCCTATCTAAGACTTCTTTGAGGGTTTTAGCATTATATAGACCTTCTCTGCCTCTGCAGAGGGCTTGACATTCGCTGTCAATTAATGCAATGCAGCTCAGCTTGTCCAGTAACTGGATTAAAGACTTGCCTTCCCGTTGAACCTGTGACAGTAATAATCAGCAGCAAAGGAAGTTGATCTGGAAACTCTGCCTGGGGAATGGCTTCTTGTTGTTCAACTCCTCAAGTCAAAGACAAAGGATGCTGTGTGACTACTTGCTTCTTTGTTGTTGCTGCTTTTTCACTTGACCTGAAAAAATTGCTACCAGCCTTTACAAAGTTTCTTAGCAGTTGCTGTTTATCTACTTCAGAATCTGGAAATTCTTATTAATGTATTGTTTAAATCACGAATATGGCAATTATCTTGATTAGCTCATTGAGATGGTATCACTGTACGTTAACTCAATTTCCCTCTGAGCCAAAGTCAAACCTTCTATGCTTTATTTAGCCCAGATGAGGCTCTTTCATTTAGGTCCTTTGTGTAACCAATTAGTTTCAAAGGTCACATCCTCCCATAAAGAATAAAATGCTTACACATCGCTGCAGCCGAACCCAGAAATTCAAAACCTTTTCATGGACTGCCCAAGAAGTGGCTCACAGCTGCCTGGAGGGCAAAAGGTCTCGCGGAGCCAGATCTTCAGATGGGCAGTAAGGGGAGCTTTGACCCATAACATAGGATGCTGTTCTGCAGAGAACCAAACTCTGCCAAACCTCACACACTGTAACGGGTGGAAGGTAGGAGCCAGCTGGACTGAGGATGAGGAGGATGTTGGATGGCTTCACAGTGACCCCCCAGGACTCAGCAGAGGTCCCACCCCAGCTCCAACAGTGTTTGGTGCCCCAGCCAATGCCCTGGTCTGGGCGACTGAGGTACCAGAACTGGGCACGGTGGTCAGCATCTACCCCACGGTGAGAGGCAGACTCAGTCTGCCTTGTAGTTGGCGTAAAGGCTTTGCAATTTTTTCTCTCTTAGCCAAACATAAAGATAAATAACATCTATTACCTTTAGAGGAGCAGCCACCTGTTGACTCAGAGAAAAGCTAGCTTACTGCATTAATAACATCCCTTTATCACCTGATGATATCTCAGGTCATACACTGAGTTTTATGGGATTTGGTGGCGTCCTTGGTTTAAAGTAGTTCAAGCGAGGGTCCAGCAGACTGGAGTATGAGAAATATGTTTGGCTTTTGCTCTCCCTCCTCTTTTAGCAAGACTTCTTTGCTCCACAATTTCTTCATGATAAAATAATTTGATTCTTATCATTGTTCCTCTGAAGAAGTTACAGTGAAACTCTGGGAAGTGCCACAATAGAAGAGTACTTCTCCAGTACTCTCACTAAGTTGTGAGGTCATGTTTTGAGCCATTGGCCTGGCCTGAAATGCATGCCTGGTGTCAGAGTTCAGTTGAGGGAATTATGAGTATCATAAAAGCTAGAGAGAGAGATCTTCCTCTTCTTGTTTGGGAGGTCAGAAAATTCTGCAGACAGTGGCTGCAACCTGGCCTTGTGTCATTGGGATGAGGACTTGCCTTCATACATATTTGAGTAGTATCGGTTTGTCTCGAATAGATTTATTTTTAATGTTGTGTTTAATGTTGTTTGAAAAATTGTGAAGAGGCGAGCTTGTTCAGAGACGGCGGGTGCATGTCTGTATAATTGCACACAAAATATAGTTTGCAAAGTACATTAGGACACTTTAGCACTAAATGCAATATTATTACAGAGAATTTTTTCCGATCTATTTGACTTGTAGTTTTAAAAGGCTGATGAAATGTGAAAAAGCTAAAATGAGGAAACCCAGAGACTCAGGCAAGGAATTGATTTCTGAATAGACGGTACTTAGGATGCTCTCTTTAATTCCCAAGGCCCAGGTCTCTACACAATGGTAATGTGATAAATGAAAGCTCTCAATGTTTACAAGCTAACAATTAGGCCTCATAAGCACCAAATACCATTTTAATTCTGTGCATTGAACCTTAGCTAAATACGTTTCCAATTGGGAATGGATGGCAACAGCTTCCTTTGCTGGCCTAATAATTGTCACTGTAATTGTAAGTGCTGAGTCTTTGCAGCAGGTTTGAATGGGAGGCAGCAGCTGTGTTAGCAGGTGATGAATTCATTGCTCAGAGTGGCTGCTGTGTGCGCTCCCGTGTTTCAGTATTTCCTTAATTCTGGTGCTTTCAGAGCATTTGGAGAACACAGAAGTCTTAGGCTGTGATGAAAACTGGCCCACCCTTAAATCCCGAGACTGTGGAAACAGGCCTATACAGCTTAGCTGCAAAACGAGGTGACTAGGAGAGATTTATCTTACTGCAAATACCAGGGCACATCTGCAGCTGCATAAAAGCCAGTCACTTGGCCTTCCTCTCCAAGCTGAGGATGTGCCCTGTAAGTGCCTTTATAGGGCTGAAAGCAGAGGTAGAAGGAACCGACTCATTTAACTCATTTCATTTTTTTAAGCACATTATCCATTTGGGATGTTGAAGCCTTCACGCTAATGTGTCCTGGGAGACTATGGGTATGTGATAGATGATATCATGCATGTGCTGTGTGATCTAAATCAAGGGAACAGGAGAAAATGCTCCAGTCCTGAGCAAAACAGAAAAGCAAAAAGGAACTGTTTGCCAAGAGGAAAGTGCTGTCCATGCTAATAGCTTCCAGCACCTCCTTTTGCATTGCCACTGCAGTGCTAAAAGGAGTTTCTGTCTGGACCTGAGTGTTTTACACTTCATCTGCCACTAATTAAAAATAATAATAAAAATGGGAACAGTCTAATTGTAGAACCTTCTCGCATTTCTCCCTTTGTAAGGCATGACCTCCTTGCAGCTGCAAATAGGTGAGCTGTCACTCCCAAAGTGAGTGCTTGGAAGGTCCCTGCCTTGCTCCTGGGCAGAGGTGCAGCAGCTCTTGCAAATGCAGAAAACACAGATGGTCCAGGTTACTTATGACAGAGGCTAATGGGGTGACTAAGGAGGTGCCAAAAGTCTAATGTACACTTGCAGACATCTTAAACCAATTCCAGCACACCATTCCAGACTGTTCTGGCCCAAAATGAGCCTTGCTTCTCAGGACCCAACGTCCCAAGTGGAAGTCCTTGCTCTTGATGAAGTTCTCCTCTGCGATGTGAGTTTTCTACAGCTGTAAAAATGTAACTGTATAAATTATGCATATTGTACTTACTCATTTTGACCTAAAAAGAAAAATGTGTGCACCAAGGGCTAGGCACCATTGTACTCTTTCATGCTCTTTTTTCATGCTGTTCTAACCCATTTTGCATGGGCAGAGGTTACTGGCATATTTTCCCATTTGCACATTTGCAAATATTGCATATTTGCCCAGCAGAGAGCTGGAGGAGCATGTGTGAGGGTGCTGGGACCTGGATGTGCAGGAGTAGAGTTTAAGGAGCTGGGTGTCTGCTGCTGCTTGGGGCTGTTAAACTGAGTATCCACAGGGGTTTGAGGCTTTCTCTGGAGCATGTAAGTAGGGTTTGCATGGAATACAGGCTTTGTGCTGACTCTCACCGTGGTGCTGAGTGTTGTTCAATTAGATAAACCATATGACTCACAGGACATTGACTCAGCACTTAAAGGAAATAGTAGCCACGTCCATCACATGAACAAGCTCTCTGCCCCCATCCTGGCTTCTGCTCTCCTTCTTTTCCTAATCCGCAGACCTGCTTTCTTTCACACTCACACCTATATTACACCAAACTCACCCCTTAGACTTAAGTGCAGAACATCTAGGTTTGTGCCATTATTTTTAGGAGGTGAATCAGGCTCAATTTCAGGAGCAGCCCATTTTTTAAAATTTAAATAGAACAGTATAAATAAATCTCTTACAGTTGATAATACCACCAAGTCAGAGGTGTTAAATTCAGATCCATCGTCCTTAAATTTTGGAGTATTTGGGATCGGAGTCTGCGGGTCAGACTGGTTTATATATAGGACTATTGATGTCGAGGTAGAAAGAATTTGAGGTGTTACACAGCACACCTTTAGTGATAACAACATTTTCTCTGCTCAAGGTAGAGACTAAATCATGTCCCTTGTGTCCTGTCTCAGCAGATAGGGTAAAGATATTGCCTGTGATATTTTCAGTTTAAGACTCGCATACTGTTCTAGGAGGAGATGTGCAGATGATTGTGCAGAAAGCACAATCAAAACGCGTACAGTCTCAGTGCAGACAGGACACCACAAACATGGAGCAAAGCATTTGGTACTGAGAGCACTTTAGTTCTGGCTCTTGCAAGGAGATTCAGTTTAGATGCAAGCTGTGCACTGCTAGCTGCTTGGAAAAGCTTTAACTGGTCTCTGCCAAACTCCTGCAATGCAGTCCTGAATTCATCCTTTTTTTTTTTTTCTTTCTTCTTTTCCATTTCACAAGTGGCTGATTGATCGCCAAGATCTTGGAGGGAAAGGGCAAGGCTGCTCCGTCCTCCATGCATGGATAATCCCATGACTGATAGGCTGCCACTGTGGAGGGCCAAATGCTTTCTTCTGCCTTCCTACCCCCGCTGCCCAGTAGGCAAGACAAGCCTCACGTGATGGTGTCTCCAAACCCAAGGGCTGGAGAGACTTGCAATGAGCTCACCCACTTAGTCACTATACACTAAATATAAAACTTGGGCAAAAATCACCCTTTCATCCAGCCCTTCCTCACACTAAGTCACTGCCAGCGTATTGTCAAAAGTAAAGTACCAGTACGGTGTACAAACCTGGAAAAAAGAGAAAGGAAGAGGAGAGGAATTTCTTTTTCTGTATAGTGCAGAGTCAGTCCAGTGGCTGCTCCTGGGACTCTCATGGGTTGCAGTTCAAGAGTTCTTCTCTTCTCTTCTCTTCTCTTCTCTTCTCTTCTCTTCTCTTCTCTTCTCTTCTCTTCTCTTCTCTTCTCTTCTCTTCTCTTCTCTTCTCTTCTCTTCTCTTCTCTTCTCTTCTCTTCTCTTCTCTCTTCCTTTCCCTTCCCTTTCTTTCCTTTTCTTTTTGTTTGGGCTTTTTTTGTTATTAGATGGGGTCTGTTGTCATAGTCCCCAGCTCAGAGTAATCCTGAAGGAGGATCAAGAGCTCCCCAACCATCTGCTCCCTCCAGACCTCCAAGGTCTGGTCAACTGCATCAACTGCAACCATCTCTAACACATTTCTCTCACCTGTTCTTAAAACTGTTGGGCAATGGGGTTTCCAGCGCTCCATCTGTTCCTCTGCTTGGAGCAGCCATGGGCCTGGAAAACGTTCTCCAGCTTCTGACGTGAATCTTCCTTGTTTCCATTCAAGCTGATTACTTTTTCTTGCATCCTCAGTAGATATGACAAATCATTAATTATAATTCTCTTTAGAACAACTGTTGCCAGGGTGGCATCTTCCCACTTCCTTGTTTCCTCTCTTCTAAATCAGCTCATTTATTTTGGCTTTGTCTCTTAGGTCATGTTTTCTAAGCTTGTTATCCTTAACATGCCATTTACATTACTTTATCATTCTGAGGAGTGGTGCCCTTCACTGGACACTGTGCTCCATCAAAGGCTCACCACTGGCTATTGCAGGAAAACAAGTCCTCTCTGCTCATCCACCATTTGCTTTGTATCCCCAAGTGATATGTTTTCTTGATATGATCTTCTTATATATCATATAAATAATTCTTAAGTGATATGGGGGCAGGACATGAAAAAAGTCTAACATTATCACTGATTGCTTTTGCTGGAATTTTTTTCCTGTTTCTCTCTGACTAGTTAAATATCCCTTCCCTCAAGGTCTGTCTCATCAGAAGGTCCAACAGCTCTCCAGAGATAAGCCAGCAGAGCTTCCTGCTGCTCTCCATTTCAGTCTACAGTATGGAATCAT
This sequence comes from Pelecanus crispus, assembly GCF_030463565.1. Lineage (NCBI taxonomy): Eukaryota > Metazoa > Chordata > Aves > Pelecaniformes > Pelecanidae > Pelecanus > Pelecanus crispus. The sequence goes on from NC_134643.1 coordinate 222,791,778, forward strand.
AGAATCATAGAATCGTTTAGGTTGGAAAAGACCTTAAGATCATCCAGTCCATCCATTAACCTAACACTACCAAGTCCACCACTAAACCAATTAAGGGTAGAGTAATAATTTCATGTTTCCTGGCTTGGTGGCTGGATTATTTTTTAAAGAAAGTAAAAACTAGGCAGTAGCCTCACTGCAAAGGTCCCTTGCTAACCCTCTGCTCTTAGCTCGGTCTGCGACCCAAGGGCACCCTTTTTGCAGTGCCAGAAATGGGAGGCAGGATGGTGTGTTTGCTCCATCAACATGGAAGGCCTCTAGGCACAGGTGTCTGCTTCTCCTTTTTATTGAAAAATAACCCCGCAGCTTGTTAACTGCTGTGGGACCTGCATGTATGTAGTTTATTTCACCTGGGACCTGGTACACAGGCGTCCACATCGCAGAAACCTTCCCAGATGGTGCTTATGTTGACTCCCTCACTGGAAAAGCCAAGGACTCAGTAGGGGTGAAAACTGAACTGCTTTTGTACGCTTTTAAATCAGTCCTTCCAGATGGTCCTAGGAACAGTAAAAGCTAGACACAGGGGTCTCAGCTGTGCTCAGGGCTCTACACACCATGTTCACAAAGGACAGTTCTGTACCTGATGTGGCGAATCTGGCAGGTCCTTGCTGCTACCTTAACATTAGCTTTTAAAATCAGATAGAAAAAAAAAAAATTGCTGAAGATCTCAGGACACAAGCAGACAAAACAGTTGGTGGCCTTCAGAATCTCCTAGTTCTGCCAGGCAGGGTGCACGGGCCACTGCTTTTCCACAAGTCACAGCACAGTGGATGGGAAATAAAGTTACTCTTGTAAACAAGAAGCACAGTGCAGGTGATGAGTATCAGAAAAATGTTGTTAAAATACAGGCTAATACTTATTTAGTCATTTTCTGTTCTGTGCTTGATTTTCTTCAGCTAAAAGCTGTGATTTTCTTCTCATGAAGCCAAAAATGTCAAGACAGTCTGACAGACTGACAATGCATTTTTCTCTGGGAAAAATCTGGGTGATGGCTTCAAGACTCAGTATCTGCTTTATAGGGTGATTCCTGTATCCCACTCCTCTGTTGATGCTGTTGACTTCAGCCCATCCTCCCTTTCAGGTATGACAGCTTTGGGCGCCTGACCAACGTGACCTTCCCTACTGGCCAAGTGAGCAGCTTCCGCAGTGATACGGACAGCTCCGTGCACGTCCAGGTGGAAACATCCAGCAAGGATGATGTTACGATAACAACCAATTTGTCGGCATCAGGAGCCTTCTACACCCTGCTCCAAGGTGAGTTGGGCCACTGTCCCTCCCCCAGCCAAGCTGCACACAATGGATTATCCATCAGGAAACAGGCATCATCTCGATAATCCCAGGACCAAAAATCACCTGCATCCTCAGCGCCCCAGAGCTCCCCACATGCTGGTACAGACGCACACTCACGCCTACTTAGCCACATTCCCTAGCGCCGTGGTTGCTCTGCAGCTGTTTTCTGCTTCATTCTCAGCCAGTCCCCTTGCCGTGCAGCCCTTATGCAGTGCAGTCCTCCATCATCATTACCATTATTGTTATAACAAAAAGGGTTGCATAAATCTAGCCGTGCTTCCAGCCGACCCCGTTGCTTCATTCTCTTAATGGCTTCTAGCTTAACAGTTACTCTCCTGGAACAGGCTTCCAGCTGGTTGCTGGAGATCTGTCTGATTCTTTGTTCACTGGCTGCTCCAACATTCACAAGGCAGCATCCAGAAAAATGACCATCCCTGTCCCCAAAAGGTCTGGGTTTGAGCTAAAGGGCTGGTGTGGAGAGGCACAAAGGAGGACAGAGAGGTGGGCAGCCAGGGTAGGACTGGTGGGACTGGTTTGCGGCTGTTGGAAATGAGCATAGTTCTGCTGGTGACGGTAAGGTGGGGAAGTGAAGGATTGATGAGGTGGAGGAAAAGGTGATGAAGTGGGAAAGAAAAGAGGAATAAATAGCAGGGGAGCACTGTGCTGATATACTGGTAGGGGCAGAAGTTGTAGTACACAAACCATGCCAACCTGGATCTCCAAGTTCTGAAGGCTGAAGCCTCCTTAGGGTCAGGGTGAGCCATCACTCCTGTTCCCTGGGGCTTGGAGAAAGGAAAAGGACCATCAGACTCTACTTTTTTCACTCCCCAGCTCTCATTCACTCGTAGCCTGTGCCTAATGGCAATGGGGTGTCAAACATCATTTCCCTTTGTGAGGAAGAAAGTGCTCCAAGTGAGACCAGCATGTTCCAGAGTCACATTTGTTCCCACATCTCTGGGACACACATTTCCCTCCCCCTCCCTATAATAAAAGCAAGCTTTCCTTAAAGAAAGTGCCTGCTATACCTGAACACTGCCTTTCCTGCCTCTGGAGAGGGTACCAGTGCCTTCAAGCAGTACTCTGTGTTCCTGCAGGAGAACACAATGACTTTCTTATTCTTTACTTCAGCCTGCAAAGCAGATCCAACCTACCCATCCCATCCACTCGCATTAAGACGTCTGGCAACTGCACAGACATGAGGTTGGCTTCACCTCAAGAGCCTAATTAAGCAATAGAGCCCACCGTTGGGGGCCCTTTAGTGAGATAATTGACTGTGATGTGATTTACACACCCAGAGCTGAAGGCACAGTTACATAATGGTGCCACGGTCAATTATCTCATTGTACTGCCCTCCAGCACAGGGGCACTCTTGCCATTAGGACATGCAGTATTACAAACAGCTTAACCATCTTCAGAAGTATAAAATTACAAAACTGTTTGGATCGGAAGAAACTCACTTATCTTAAAATGAAGATCTGGATAACACTGCAGCAGAGGTGGCCTGCGACCTGCTGAGGGTGGCTTTCCCACAGGCATTAGGGACTCTGAATTCCCAAACTGAGGTAGCTGTTTGTTCATGGCAGCACTGTAGAAACTTGAAACAAGGGCCACGGGAGTTGCCCAGGGATGTATTGAGCACAGCTGAAATGAAGTTGCCTTCCAAGTGCCTCTCCAGTGGGTGGAGCTGAAGCCATTCTCAAGGTCTGTCAGTGTCGTGCTTGCTCTGTTGCTCTCCCGGGAAAATGCATCTTGCAGATTCCCTTTGCATGAGAGTTGCTCGTGCATTTTCCTTCTGGACTCTGGCCAGCTTTCACAAATCCCTGGTGAACCTTTCAAGAAACCTGGATCACACTGTGAACAGGTGAGGTCTGAGAAGGCATTTTCAGAAGGTTACAGATTCCTGTACGATGGATTTAGGAACCTCTACAGCTGACAGTCACCTCAGGACCTCTGTGGGAGTTTGTCCTCTGGATTAATGACAAAGTGAGCATTTGTTCAAGGCCAAAATAGGGCACTAGTTCCCTAGAGCCAAAGCAGCATAAAATACAGCATCCAATGGCCCCTGGATTTCATGTAGCCCTTGAGAAACGCTTTCCAAAGTCACGGAAGAGTCTTCTCTTGGGAAAATGTTGAAAGTGGAGGATTTACATTCTCCACACTGTACCACACTGCTGGTGACAATCCACCATAACCACTCTGCAGTGCTTGTGTGACATGAAGGGGTCTTCACATGTCCAGTGAATTTCATGGAGACAATCAAGCTTTCTCCTGCTTCCTGGTGAAGGATGAAGGAAGGAGGAATATATTAGCTGTGCAGAGATATTTCACTGATTTGATTTAAAGCACATCTCCTACCACTTTCTCACCAAACAAAACATCTAAGAACAAAAGTGAGACAGCCAGCTGGCTGTCCCCCTTCTTTCCATTTGCAGAATCAAGCATGGAGTGGGTTTGATCCTGCTGGAGTCTATGTCAAAAGACCATCAACTTAAGTACTCAGTGGTACAGCTGAAATACTTGGATCTGCACTGTGGATCAGTGCTCTATGTTTATAGTGGTAAAATCCAGTGCCATAGCAGTTCCACACCATCACTACTGTGTACAGTAAGTTGAGTTGTGGTCCTGCTGAGATCAGTGTGGCAAGACTCCAGCTGGCTACAACAGGAGCAGGATCAGATTCACAATAAAAAAGACCAACTGGTGTCAGGTTTCCTTTCCTAATTATACCAAACTATGCTCTTTGCTGATCTGTTTCATCCAGACGAGAGATGATAATTTCACTGTGACCTCGTTTCCTGCTGAGCTATGGCAGAGCAACTAGTGAACAAAACCTAACTTGCTTCAGAACGGAAAAACAATTGACATGAATTTTTAACGGGTATTTTTATTCACAATTAGGTATTTATGGCAGCCTGGGAGACAGAAATCGTAATATTTTCCAGCTTTTGAGGAGCTTCAGATAAGACAGTCTTTGCATAATGTGCTTTTAAAGCCATTCTGCACTGAGCAAGTCTCATGCTTTCTTACCCTTCATGAGCTCCTCTCTGCAGAGAGAAATGCCATCTGGAGATTCAAAGGATGGGCTTTCAGCCTGCCTGATTCCTGAAGGATGTGGAAGAGATATTGTTCTTCTCTTCCACTCCTGAACTCCCAAATCCTGGCCTGAAAATCTGCTGATCTTTCAAGAGCTCGTGGAGGCCAGATGTACGGAGATGTGTGGGAGCTTAGTGCCTCTGCTTTCTCTCCAAACATGAGGACTTCAGTTGCCTCCTGAAAGCTTTCCCAAGTGAAAGGGTTTGGCTTTTGTTTGGGGAACTGGTTAGCATTAACTTGCTGTGCAATTTCCTGTCACTTGTGAGATGGTGAATAAGCTGAGGAAAGTAGGTGGCCCCACTTTTTCATATATTGTAGTGAAATTGGGATCTTTAGGATATAAAAGCGTGGAAAGTTTTCAGCCGGACTGTGATTTAAAACAAAAACCTTACCGCCCAGTGTTTTAGCCTGGAGGAAGAGGTTTGAACCTGCGTCCTTTGCTAGGGTATTACACGGCTCTTCCACTGGTACCTTTTTTAACCTGTGTAGGACTTTTCTGCAAGAGTTTGAGGTGCAGAACCTCATAGGAATGAAAAAGAGATTGTCCATCTTTACTTTCACCGATGAAACCAATGTTTTGCTCACTGAGAGTGGGACAGGTGAGTGAGAGCGCATTTGGTTACAACCATCAGAAATGCTGATGAAGCCTGGGTGAGGGAGAAAATGAAAAGCTGGAGCTGTATCATTGGGCAGCCATTTGAAAATATCTCTTTCTGTCTTCAGACCAAGTCCGAAACAGCTACTACATCGGCGCTGATGGCTCTCTCAGACTGATGCTCGCTAACGGCATGGAGGTGGCCTTGCAAACCGAGCCTCATCTGCTGGCTGGCACCGTCAACCCCACAGTGGGGAAGAGGAATGTCACCCTGCCCATCGACAATGGCCTCAATCTCGTGGAGTGGAGACAGAGGAAGGAGCAAGCGAGAGGGCAGGTCACCGTCTTTGGACGTCGGCTGAGGGTAAGTGAGAAGCGTGAGCAGTTTTGGACGCCACTTCCCGTCTCATCAGTCCCCAGTTTCATGACAGAAAGGAACAGGGCTGATTTGTATCGCCTGCAGTAGGGAGGAGGCTGCAGGACACAGAGCTAGCTGTTCATCCTCAGTGACACAACCTTTATGAGCTGAATATATCCTTGTGTCTTCTTATGTGCTGACGTTCTCTTAGCCATCACAGGTAGTACTGCTGATTTGCCTACGGGTCCTCTTCATCACTGGGAATATGTGACCTCCTATCAGACACCGCAGGTTTAACCATCATGTCAGGCTGTTTAAGCAAGCAAGGAACAATTATAACTATAAAATACTGCACCAATTAGTATACATATTTTCTACCTGTGCTGCTGGCAGTAATAGACCTGAGCACTGAAAGCTTTGTAAGCATATGAGGCCAGGCTGAGAGAGTTGGGGTTGTTCAGCCTGGAGAAGAGAAAGCTCCAGGGAGACCTTATCGCAGCCTTCCAGTACTTGAAGGGGGCCTACAGGAAAGATGGGGAGGAACTCTTTATCAGGGAGTGTAGTGATAGGACGAGGGGTAACTATTAAATCGCAAGAAGGTTTAGATTTAGATTAAAAATTAGGAAGAAATTCTTTACTGTGAGGGTGGTGAGGCACTGGCACAGGTTGCCCAGAGAAGCTGTGGATGCTCCCTCCCTGGAGGTGTTCAAGGTCAGGTTGGACGGGGCTTTGAGCAACCTGGTCTAGTGGAAGGTGTCCCTGCCCAGGGCAGGGGGGTTGGAACTAGATGATTTTAAGGTCTCTTCAAACCCAAACCATCCCGTGATTCTATGATTATTGTTCACTGGGCAGCCTCAGAAAAATCTCTAGATTCCTGAAACTCCCTAATCTGCCAAACCTGTTGAACCGGGCTCACAGGGCATTGCATCACAATTGCCATTGTTCTGCAAAGTGAATTGTTATAAACAGCTCCAGCCTGATGGTACTCTCTCCTCCAGGATCGCGCGGTCCTTTCTGTGCTTGAGACTGATGTGTTTTGAAAACATCGTTCCATACCATGCACTGCAGACTTGTCAGGGCTGTTTAAAGATCTTGCCCAATAAGACTGTAATTCCTCTGCTAACTGCTGGCTAGGCTGGTAACTTGTAATAGCAAGTCCTGTGCAATCACCCCATACCTTGCTAGCCTCAGAGTCATGGGCTGATGAGCGGTTCCTGGGAAGCTGCTCAGCACCTGGCAAATTCAGACCCTCTGAGAAAAATGCGTAGTGCTGTGTAATGCCACCACAGTAATAGGACTGCAGCTATTTATTCACACTTAAGCTTTGCAGTAAATATTAATGCTCTGGTTTCAGGATATGTGTTTCCCAGTCCTTGCTCTTCACCTCTCCCTATTTCCTGCTGCGTGACCCCTGCCACCTTGGTGTGATTTCTCCCATCTCTCCTCGCTCACACTTGTCAAGTATTGCTCTACCCTCCCCAACCCAGCCTCTGTTCTTTTCCCCTTGCGCCGATAGCTTCATATTTTGTTATCAGGAGAAAAACTGCAAACAGTAGTGAAAGCTGAAGCTGCTCCTTCAGTGGGAACTGCTGTATATCTGCAGATCACTTGGCATCACCCTTATTGTTTGGTTTGTCTTGGGGTTTTTATTTTTTTTTATTTTAATAACCAACAAAATTATCAGACAGGTCTTTTTCTGAAGGAGAGAGCCTTCTGAAATCTGCAGCTGTGTCACAGCTATTTGGTGTTCAAAGCAGTTTCCACTCATTTAGCCGCAGCTCAGCTGCCTGTGTCGGTTTTATCTTCCAAAATTTTCACAGTAGATTCAAACGCAGAATGTGTCTTTGTTTTATATTGTACTGCAGTTGGAAAAACACTTGCAAAATGAGTTTTCAGGCTGGTTACTTGTGTCCCCATAAATCTGCCAGCATTTATTCACATTTTGAGCCTATTGGGGCCCTTCTAGTGAAGCAGAAGAGCATCTTACATGGTTGAAGGACTCAGTTATGGCTCTGTTCAGGGTTCAAAGTAGCTGAGGGTGTACAAGAAGTTTTAAGCTGCCTGTTTGTACCCGCATGGCAGCATCTGCACCCCTGAGACATAAACCTGCAAGGTGCTAATTGCCTCCCTGGGGATTGCCTGGCATTTAACATATTCTGTGTGTCATGTTCTCCTTTTCCCTTGTACCTGTAATTGCTGCTTTCCCTGGCAAGGGAGAAGCTTAGGGAAGTTAAGTTCAACATGTTTTTGTTCATTTGGGGAAATGTTATCATTTTCTACTATATGTGAGTAAATCGCCACTTTCCCTCTCCCCTCACTCCACTGCTCGCATGAGACAGCAACAAAGACATGGTGCTCCATGGGGAAATGACATGCCCAAAGAGGCTGCAGCATCACTCCATGAAGCCTTTGAGATGAGGAGAACAAGATCTGACCACTGTAAAAGAGGGAGTTCCCCTGAAACCAGCATCCTTTCTGCTGCCATCACGTGGATCCACATTTTATGAGTTGTGGCCCTTCCTCCCATGGTTTCAGGGTGTTCTTGGGGACTGATGACCTGCTGCCAGGAGATCGACCAGCTCCCAGCATGATGAGGCCAGTTTTGCAGCTGCCTCCTTGATCCTTCCTAAGAAATAATACAATGCACATGTTTATTGTAGGGATAAGGCAGAGGGCAGGGACTTCTGAAGGGAAAAGGCCAGCCCTGATGCCTTTTCCCCAGTCCCCTCAATGCTGACCTGGGTCCGCACTTGGCCAGGCAGCAGTAAAGCAGCACAAATATGTCAAAGCAGCCCTCTTCCCTTCTCCTATCCCACACACCCCATGGAAAGTTGTGATGCTCTGATCCACGCACCCAGTAGTGAGATAACTCCGCAAACTGGCTGGCTACGAATTCAACCCATCACTGGCCAACAGCAACACAGACTCCATCTGCAGTGAGAGCATTAGGTAAACTCTGCTCCAAGGAACAGCGCAGCTTCCTTTTTTTTTTTTTTTTCCTAAACAAACCTGCGTTTTTCAATAAAGAAGGAGGTAAAATAATCTCTGACAGTGGAGCAAATAGGACAGCCAAAAGAGACCGAGCTGCTGGCTCAGCTCTTTTATTTATTTAACCATGGAAACTCCTGTTGTAATTCACTTTGTTTTTCCCAAGACTTTGGCAGCAGGTTAATGGTGGCATCAAGACCTAGTGTCCCAGACACTCCCCAGAACCGGCGTGACCAGAGAGGTCTCTTGGGATACGCTGCTAACCCTTCCTGGTGTGTTGACTAACAAGGACAGTCCAGCATCATCTCCACTATTTCTGCAAGGTGTCAAGGTCTGGATATGGCCACCCCAATGGTTTTAGCAATTCACTGGGGAAATTGTTTTGTAGGCAGCCGTTTATCACATGGATGTTGTTGGCTCCTACTTCTCATTGCAGAAGTATCATTTGCCCTCTTCTGCTGAACGTTGCCAGAGTATTTTCATGAGAAATCTTCCCTTTTTGTGTCTTTTGCTCCCAGGGAGACCAATGCATGTTTTTTAATTATAATTTAAGCTAAAGGAGCTCCATAGGAAGCATTGGAAAAATCAGAGATGGTGGCATGTTTATGCTTTTGCTGTTCCAAAGCAAGCTAAAGGACTGAATAAAGTACTGTGGAAGATGAGTTTGGGGTTAAATTTAGTCTCTTGCACATCATAGAGGGGAGGTCAAATACACAATGAACTGTGGATTTAAATTTACCCTGTCTCAGCCCTGTGCTGATCACAAGCTTTGTCAAACGCTCTGAGGGGCAAAAGCTTTTTGCAGGAGCTTTTCAGACCCTGTTCCAGGATAAGGACTCCTGGAGGTAGGATGGCACCTTATTTAGCTGCTCACCATAAAACACAGTTATTGGACTGAAGCCTGCAGCCCTGTCAGTGCTTCTGCAGAAAATTCACTTCTATTCAAGGCATGCCCTTGAACACGGATGAAAAAGATTTAGCCCCTGTTCAGAGGCAATCTGGCAGGGTAGGGTTCACTTTGCCTGTCACCTTGAGGGGTGGCTGTTGCCACTGCAGCACTTCTTGGAGAGAAGAGAGATTACTCTGAGAAAGCGGGAGAAAACAAATCATAAAAAAAAAATCATGATAAGGGAGACTGGTTCCAACTAGTCCTGCAGAAATTGCTTGCCAGAGCATGGGGAGGGTGGAACGACTTAGGGCACCAGTAATGGGATGCAGAGATTTGGACTGAGCTTAAGAGCTATCCTGGGACCTGTTGTTTGGTCCTTCCAGCACAGTGAATGGCACTGCTGCTGGCGTACGGATCAGGGAGGCCACTTTCAGCCTGGATTACTGTCCCAGCCCTGGAAGAGCTCTTTCCAGCTCTCTTGGCAGAGACCAGTAGCACAAGAAGCTGCAGCTGCCAGGCTGGAGTTGCTCCGTGAATAGATGGAAGGCAGAGATGTTATTTCTTCCTGCTTTGCTTTTTTTTTTTTTTTTTTTTTTTGCAAGCAATTGCCACTTCTGTTCTCTATTTATAGCAGCAATCACCTATGAGATATCAAATTGCTCTGTTAGTTACATGTGTGCATCTGTACTTAGAGTTTTGATACCTTTTTAATTATTTCAGAACTTGCCTGTTACAGTGGGCAGTTGGCTGATCCACTCTTTCTCCTATTGCCCATTTACATTCTATTTTACACATATTTAATTGGAGCATTATCTACCTTTCCACACCGTTTGTTTCCTCAAGTCATGCCTGCCTTTTACCATTGTTATTCATAAGGTGGAAAACATTTTTGCACTTGCCTCCTCTTACATCATCTTCATACTTAAGGCATGGCAGTGATTCCTTCTTTCTTAGCTGGCCACGCATACCCTCAGCTCGCTTCCATATTTTCTCAGCCGTGCTTTTGCCTCTTCAGACACCAGGTCCTGAGATGCCTTCTTTTGACTTCTGATTTTGCAGCATCCCTGTTCTCCCAGTTTCAGTACAGACGTCTGCCCATGCAGCACAAAAGCACTGAAGCTGTCCTGCCTTTCCCTCTCCCATTCCTCCAGGGCTGAGGAACCCCTTCTTCCGTGGCTCTACCACATCCTTTCTCTGCTTTCTCTTGCTGTTTAGCTCTCAGATACTCCCACATTCCTCAAAATATAGTGGGAATTCAGTCATGCAGCCTAAAGCAATGACCAAGATCAAAGCTCGACCAGGGCTGAGAACAGTGCTCAGGTTGGCTCTACCCAGGGCAGGGTAAGGCAGTATGTTTAACTTGCAGTCTGAAGACCTTGCAGCAACTTGCAAACCCTGGTTTATTGACTACAGCTGAAAGGCTGCAAAGGGCACTGGAAACCAAGCCAGCTGACTGGAGTTTGAAATTTGGCCAAGAAGAATCTGTAGCCTTCTAGAAAAGAGGGGTTCACCAGCTGAAAGGGGTTTGAAAGCGGTGGGGTGGCAAGCTCATACTGGGAATGTGGGGGTTTCATCCTTGCTCAGTACTTTACTGCTGTGATGATGTGGGTTTGTAAGTCTTCTTGCACATGCAGCTAAATATGAGTTGTATTATCAGCTCCTTTTTGTATCGCTGTGCACTACAATCCCTGAATCAAAATGTATTCCTGCTCCTACCTTTGAAGTAGATACCTTTGATCTTTGGAAATGCAGAGGCAGTGGAGGTAACAGGAGTGTAATTATGCAACACCAAATAACCCCAGGACAATGAAGCTAAAACTCCAGCTCCCACAGGAAAGTTCTTGCTCTGTGTAACATCTACAGTGGTCAAGGCCTCCATATTTCATCTCAGGGGAAGGCTTAACCTCCAGTGCATGCAGGATATTCAGTAAACTCAGAGAAAAGCTCTGCTCTCCACTATGTTGACACAACATCCATCTTTTTTCTACAAGTAGTATTTTCTGATGTGCATGAAAGCAAAAGACTATATATCCAAGGTCTGATAAGCAGAGTACCTTGCAAGTATTCCCTGCAACAAGGTGTCATTTCATCTTCTGTATGTCTGTAATCACATCAGCTGTAGCAGTCCTAAGCCTAGGTTTGGGATATGGACAATATTCCTTCACCGTGATGATGTTTCAAAAGTACCCTGTTTTTCTGTCTCTCTCCTCACTGAAGTCAACAGAAGCAGTGTTAGGACAACTCCTTGCTTTGAAAATTGCCTCTTATCAGGAAGCAATGAACAGCTAGATACTCTCCAATATGGTCTAAAGAGGTGTTTGGTGAAACAAGGCTCGTCTTTGTAACTTAAACTCTTCACAGTTTCCTTATTCTCCATCTCTTTTCTGTAGGTTCACAACAGAAACCTGCTGTCCCTTGACTTTGATCGTGTGACAAGAACAGAGAAAATCTATGATGACCACCGCAAGTTCACACTCCGCATCCTCTACGACCAGGCAGGGAGGCCCAGTCTCTGGTCACCCAGCAGCAGACTGAATGGGGTCAATGTCACCTATTCCCCGGGAGGACACATTGCAGGGATTCAGAGGGGCACGATGTCAGAAAGGATGGAGTATGATCAGTCTGGCAGAATTACATCCAGGATCTTTGCTGATGGCAAATCATGGAGCTACACTTACTTGGAAAAGGTAAGAATCCTCTTAGTGCTCAGAGATGGTGCATTTGGTGCAAATGGGCTTTAGTCCTTTGACTTCGGTACAGCTACGCTCCTTCACATCAGCTGATTGATGGTCCTTATGGACCAATACTCCTCTTCTGCCTACACTAAGGTGCACATAGTAACTTTGATGCCAAACCACCAAAGAGCAGTTAAAAATAGAGAAGTTTCTTCCCAGTCACACTGACAGCATGTCTTAATGCTGTGAAGCTTTGGCATGTGATATTGAAGCACAACATTCCTTTGCTGAGCAAGCTGCAATATAAAATATCTTCAGGTAAAGTCAGAGGAGTGAACAGGAGGAATTTCCAGCAGGATTTTCCACGTGAGAACAACCCATACAGTCTGACATCCTACCTTCTTCGAGTGACCCATTCCTGCTTCATAGGAAATACATGTAATTAAAAAGAGCAAGGCATGAATCCAGCTAGACTGCTGTAGCACACTTTGCAGTGTTTTCTGTAGTCTGCACTCTGCAGATTGGCATGGGAATTAAATTCATCTGGGTATTACTATTCATCACTCCACTGCCCAGTGTCCTATAGATCCATATGCTGCATACCTGGGGATGGAATTTTTTTATTCCTGATTTTTGCACAGAGCCTATCCCTACAACAGTTTAAGGAAACTATGGTAACATAGCTTTTAAAAAGCGAAAAGTATTGACTTGCCCCTTGTGTTATACAATCTGTGTCAATTGTTACTTGCAAAAAAAATCCCAGAACAAATAAGCATGCAGGCAGAAGTTTGCAGTAAGAGAGTAATGGAAGATATGGAGACACAATGAATTAAGTGGGCATTGGAAGGTGTCAGGGGATACTTTTTCAAGCATTGTTTAAGTTGCTCTACCAATTTTATTTATTTAGTCTGTAAAAGCTATTGGCACAGGGAATTTGGGTAGAGACAGCTAGCAACAGGTTATTGATTCGAACAGCTGAGCGTTCTGAATTTAGACCTTCCTCACTGCATTAACTGCTTCTTCCTCTGACCCACTCCTACTTGGGGACACTTGATGTGCTGTGCAGCTGCATACCTCTCGCCATTTAATCCTATGGGTGCAGAGATTTACCTCACTTGCCCTGCTCTTTGGATTGCAGAATCCTGCAGATTTTGTCAGAGTTGAGTATAATTTTGCCTGGAAACCAGGAATGTAATCTATACTTTTCTTCTTCCCATATAGTCCATGGTGCTGCTCCTTCATAGCCAGAGACAGTACATCTTTGAGTTTGATAAGAACGACCGGTTGTCATCGGTGACCATGCCCAATGTTGCCCGTCAGACTTTAGAAACCATTCGTTCCATTGGTTACTACAGGAACATCTACCGGCCACCAGAAGGCAATGCCTCGGTAATTCAGGATTTCACAGAGGATGAGCAGCTTCTCCACACTTTGTACTTGGGCACAGGGAGACGTGTCATCTACAAGTATGGGAAGTTGTCCAAGTTAGCCGAGATGCTCTACGACACCACAAAGATCAGCTTCACTTACGATGAAATCGCTGGCATGCTGAAGACCATAAACTTGCAGAATGAAGGGTTCACATGTACAATCAGATACAGACAGATAGGACCCCTCATCGATCGACAGATTTTCCGCTTCACTGAGGAAGGCATGGTGAATGCACGCTTTGACTATAATTATGACAACAGTTTTCGGGTGACCAGCATGCAAGCAGTCATCAACGAGACACCTTTACCCATTGATCTCTACAGGTACGATGATGTCTCAGGCAAAACTGAGCAATTTGGAAAATTTGGAGTCATTTACTACGATATCAACCAGATCATCACCACTGCTGTCATGACTCACACTAAACATTTTGATGCCTATGGCAGGATGAAGGAGGTCCAGTATGAGATATTCCGGTCGCTGATGTACTGGATGACTGTGCAGTATGACAACATGGGGAGAGTGGTTAAGAAAGAGCTGAAGGTTGGCCCTTATGCAAACACAACTAGGTACTCATATGAGTATGATGCTGATGGCCAGTTGCAGACAGTGTCTATCAACGACAAACCACTCTGGCGCTACAGCTACGACCTAAACGGAAACCTCCATTTGTTGAGTCCAGGGAATAGTGCCCGTCTTACACCGCTCAGGTATGACCTCAGGGACAGGATTACTAGACTGGGGGATGTGCAGTACAAAATGGATGAAGATGGCTTCCTGAAGCAAAGAGGCAATGATATTTTTGAGTACAATTCAGCTGGCCTGCTCATCAAAGCCTACAATAAAGCTAGTGGGTGGAGTGTGAAATACCGCTATGATGGCCTAGGAAGGAGAGTCTCTAGCAAAACCAGCCATGGCCATCACTTGCAGTTCTTCTACGCAGACCTGACCAACCCAACCAAGGTCACGCATTTATACAACCACTCGAGCTCTGAGATCACCTCCCTCTACTATGACCTCCAAGGCCACCTCTTTGCAATGGAGCTTAGCAGCGGTGATGAATTCTACATAGCCTGCGATAACATTGGCACTCCTTTGGCTGTCTTCAGTGGGACAGGCCTAATGATTAAGCAGATACTGTACACAGCATATGGGGAGATCTATATGGACACCAATCCCAACTTCCAGATCATCATTGGTTACCACGGAGGACTGTATGACCCCCTCACAAAGCTTATTCACATGGGACGAAGAGACTATGATGTGCTAGCGGGTCGGTGGACGAGTCCAGACCATGATATGTGGAAGCAGCTGAGTAGCAATAACATAATGCCTTTCAACCTGTATATGTTCAAAAACAACAATCCCATTAGCAACTCTCAGGATATCAAATGTTACATGACAGGTAAGACATTTAAATTAATTAAGATATTCACAAGCTTGCCATCAGTGAATAGGTTTCGTCTCTCTCAGTATCCTGGTCACCATGAGGCTTTCCAGTGTTCAGTATAATGGACACAAGCTTTTCTTTGTGAGTTGACCCCTATGTCCAGGGCATGTTTAATTCATTAGCATAGATGGAGATTGTAATTCCCATACCTGTTTCCTTTTCTCTTCCTTAGTGTTTGTTCTCTTTATTTTGCTTCCAGTTTTTTGTTCCCTCAGATATCCCAAGTTTAGCTACCAATTAATGTCCTGATAACCTTTCCCTTTGTAGAGGGGCAGGTCTGTTTACACAGTTTTGCCTAGAGATTTATTTGCAACTAAACAAATGACATGCAGATTCGTTTTAGCAGAATGGCAACAGTGTCTTAAACCTTTTATTAGTCAGCCATTTCAGAGCACACTTACAGTAACCAGGTAGTTCAAAGTTAATCTGCCCCACGGAACTAACAGCTTCTATTGAAAGTCAATAAAAGTAGATGCATTAGACTTAAAGGCCAGATTTTAGGGTATACCTACCCCACAGCTTGACATAACCTCTGAGCTGCTTCCCCTGGGACTGTGTAAAATGGCAATAACATGAGCTCTATGTATGTTTTTTTATACAGAAAACGATTCCGTAGGTTAAATGTCCTTCCTATATTCATACTTTGTACAACACTGGTAGTAATGTTCGAGAAGACTGTTTTGGTGGGACTCTTTTCTATATACTTTCCATTGAAAAACCAGGTGACACAATCACAAATCAAATGTACATCCTTCTTAAGGAGATATAACTAATTTTAAATGCTCCTGCTGTGTCTATCACAACTTTCCCATATGCAACAATATTTGCATTCCCCTAAGTTACAAGTGATTGGCTTAATAGCAAAAAAATAAAAATCCTGGGTTGTTCTATTCCACTTGTTGTTCTGGCCATTAGGATTCGTGCTTTCAGGTTCTTCTGCAATAATCATAAGGATTAGATTGTATTTTTTTTAATGAAAAGCTGTTTTCTCCAGAGCTCAGAAGATGATGCCATGAGGGAAGTAAAATATGCCAAAAGATGCAGACTAAGATCCCATGTGTTGGCCTCACTCTGATAATTAAGGCTGGCAGGGAATACTTCGAGATAACTTTTCCTATCAAAAAATGCTCATTTGTCAAAACTGAATTTGTTTATGGGAGAGGGTTGAGCTCGAGAGATTTCTCAGCAGAAATGTTGTAAACAGCTCTCAAAATTGTCTCAATGACAAATTTCAAAACAGCCTAAAAGAAAAATTCCTTTTTGGTTTACAACCTTTTCAAATTAAGTGTAAACTAATGATTGAAAACTGGAAAAGAAAAATTAAGGAGTCAAAACCAAAATGAAAGATCTTAGTTTGAAATTGTTTTCTTGAACCGATCTAGTTTTTGACCAGTTGCTTTGTGACATATTAACAGATTTTTATTTTCCTGCTCAAGTTAAGACAGGACAAATTGCCAGTCCTGTCTTGGAACAGGCAAACAGCTTCCCACCCAGCTCTGATGATAACATCAAAGTGTCCAAATCTGATACTTTAATATTTTATATCCACCAAATAATTTCTTCCATGGTCTTAAAAGTTCTATTTTTAGTCTTTGAAGAATACAGAGCCCAAATACATTTTTTAAGTTTCTTCTCTCCCAGTGCATGCAAGAAACAGGTCATGTAATGGGATGAGTGCCATGATGCTAGGCTGCTACTGTGCATTTCTTACTGCTGAAGCTTTCCGGCACCTCGTGGGCAGGACCTGCGATGAGAGTGTCCTTGTCACCACAACCAAATCTGCCCAGGTTCGGGCACAAGGAACTGCTCTCTGTCCCTCCATCCACACCCTGGGAGCCACTGTCCTTAGGGGGGCTCAGCGCCCAGGACACGGGCGAACGACACGCACTTTGGTCTCCAGCAACGAGGTTTCTGAGCTTGTGGGTACAAATTGGAGGCATGCGGAGGGGAGAGCAGGAGAAGCAGGTATTTACGTTTTGAGAAGCCCATTGTTAAACATGAATATTTTAGCAATTGTACACTTCATGGCGCAGAGCTTTGCTGCCAGCTTCAGCAATCCTGATGGATTGAACTGACATTTCCATTACATGTGTCTGCATTAAGCACTCTTTTTCTTTGCCCTCAAATGAATTTACTGTGAAATGTGTTGGCAGGGTTACCGTAGCTGAAAAAAACCTCTGTGATGTGAAATGTACTTTTCTGTCAAAAAAGTTGTCACTGCCTCTTGGCAAATTAATATTTTCCCCTCTGTTTTCTCAGCTCCACACCTTCCTCCCATGTTTTTGGGTTGTTTTTTTTTTTTTTGTTCTGGGTATTCCAACACCTCTTCCCAAAAAGAACAAACTCCTGTTTGCAAATGTTTTGAAAGTCATTTTTCTGAGAAGTAGCAAAAAAAGCCTGTCTTGAATCTTTCCAGACATGTTACATATTTTTCGGCTGTTCAGCATCCCTGCTCTGTATGCTTTTTAATATTTGTGAAGTGCTCGGAAAATGGTTCCTGCACCAATGCCGACCTTCACTATTTTACTTTGTTCTCCTGACCACCTGGTCCACAATATGTACATCAAAGGTCTTCATTTCACATGAGAAGGATTTGGAAACAGGCTGGCTTAGCGCTAAGCAAGAAAATAATCAAATGAGCCTTTTAATTTCTTTCCCTACCCCCAACCTCTCTGTTTCAGAGACACTCCAAAACCAATCTGTACATTGAGTGAACAGAAGTGTTTTTATTACAGAAATCCTCCCCCTTCCACATGGATTGTTGCAAGGGCTTTTTGGACATCTGCCCAATCTCAACATTTTGGCCTGTAAGAAAACAAGCAACAGATAGTGTGTTTGTTTGGCTCCTGGTTCTCCAGTCATCTGGAAGTGCCTTATTTGCCGCTTGCATCCATAATTTCTTTTCCGACTAGCTCTTCAAAACACTCATTTAGGCTCATGGGGAATAGAGAAAAAATATTCAAAGATGCATATTTGATTATTTAAATTGATCCCTTTTTCAGATTGTTTCAACATTTATTGAGTTTAGCAAGATGAAAAGCCCGTTGCACGTCCAGCCTGAAGCAGAGCGATCACCAACACAATCCCAGTTACATGCAAAACACTTAAGACCCCTGGAAGCTGATATTAGTTAAACTTTACCTTCATACCTTTCTTTTTCCTGCAATTGCTATTTTTGTGCCAAATGCACACCATATTGCTTGAGGATTGTAGCAGGTGTGTCCTTCTCTAGAGTTCAGTGAAGGCAAACAAGGTGAGATCATCAAATGCTCTGAAGTTAAGGGGGGAAACAATGCTGATCCCAAGCAGATCGAGGAGTTAAACAGCTTCATCATTATTTCCTCCAGCGGATTAACATTCAGCTGTTATTCCTAATATCTGTGCAATCAAAGTCAGGGAAGACTTTGCAGTCTGGACTGTCAAGTGAATGCAGGAATGATGTCCCAAATGGCTGGGTTTTCCATCACGTCCCCTTTAGTGCCAGTGGTCCCTCTTTCGCATAGGACAATAGTTTATCGCTTGTAGCCAGCATGGACTTCTAAAGGGTTTGTGAAAGGTACCCAAACAAAGTAGTCTTGTATCTGCATGCTTATTTGCACTATAATGTACCTTGCAGGTAGTGTGGAGGCTGATTTTAAATGTCACTATAAAAGATGACATGTTGACTTTACACTGATTTAATACTCAAACTACACCTTCTTATGAAAAATGCTGAGAAACTCAGGACTGAAGTAGAAATGCCATCGAGAAAACCAGAGGGTATGTCCAGAGCCTCTTCCATGGGCACCTGCCAAATGGCCGTGCTGTTTGTCCTGGATATCCTGGCTCGCATAGCTCTAAATTTAGTCTTCAGCCTGCAGACCCTTTGAGAGTCCTCAGGAAGAGAAGTACTGTGGCTGAGATATTCAGAGCTGACTGGACAACACTCCCTATTCAGCTGGAGCATCTCAGCCTCCATTAGTGTATTGTTGTTCCTGTGCTTCTCCTGCATCACCTTAGAGCAGTACCTGGTGCTTGCTGACAAACGGCAGACACTGAGTTGGCTTTGATTTGAGCCATTTGGTCACTGCCAAAGCTTCTGTTTCAGAGCTGAGTAAGTGCAGAATTGGACCGTGGTTGGAGGCAGAAAGCCCAGCTTTGGCACACGGTTCTTTCAAGGACCATTAAGATTTATGCTCTTCACATGAAGTAGACACTCATCATTTTGGCCAGACTGCTACAGCGCGGGCACCATGGGGTCCTCCTCTGTGCCGTTCTCCTGAGCAACACTGCTTGAGAGATCAGATAATCTGATTTATGCTTCTCTTCCATTCCAGATGTCAACAGTTGGCTGCTCACTTTTGGCTTCCAGCTGCACAACGTCATCCCCGGCTACCCCAAGCCAGACATGGATGCAATGGAGCCGTCCTATGAGCTAATCCACACACAGATGAAAACCCAAGAATGGGACAATAGCAAGGTGATCCATGCAACTCTATACTGTATCTCACACCCTTATCAGCATACTATCCAATTGCAATCTTCATTAAAAAATCCTCTACCAGCCTGTTCTCCCAGATACGCTGGGAGATTGAGTCAGTCCCCATTACAGTAATGAAATCTGACTGAATAATCACATCTTCAGTTCCTTACTTCCATGATGCTTTTTCCTGTGATGTTTCTGGTGGTTGCTCAATGAAATGGTGTGTTACTGTTTCTTTCTCCCACAAGAGGCCATGTCACAACATATTGCAGGCTAAGTTCAAGGCCTTTGCACCAAGGATTCTTGGAACCGAAAAAAAGCAAATCTTGATACAGAATCATTTTCTACAGATTTTTTTCCTAGAAACTTATTCAGTCTGGTTTAAAATGTCTTAAACAACAAGTCCCAGTACTTCCCTAGAAAACTGTTCTGCATTGCAGTGGGTCTCACCAGAAAGAAGTTTTAGCTGATAGTTAACTTTCATTTTACTGGACTGGTTTTAATCCCAAATCACTGTGTCCTGCTTTTAAAAACACGCCTGCATCACAAGCCATTTTGGTAGAAGCTGGAACAAAATTCAATGATGAAATTGGCAAGAAAAAAGCTTTTACAGCCCAGTTGTTTCCCCCTCTCTTCCTGTTGGGAATTATTCAGCTGAAAGATGGAGGCAGTGCTGTTAAAGGTTAGCACACTGGGT
The DNA here is from genome assembly GCF_030463565.1 of Pelecanus crispus. Classification (NCBI taxonomy): domain Eukaryota; kingdom Metazoa; phylum Chordata; class Aves; order Pelecaniformes; family Pelecanidae; genus Pelecanus; species Pelecanus crispus. The sequence continues at coordinate 222,811,745 of NC_134643.1, forward strand.
CAGGATCCAAGAGCCCTGGGTTACTCCCAGCCCTACTGCTTATCAGTTGTATGACCTTGAAAAAAAAATCATTTACCTCTCAGGATACTCCTTCATCTCCAGGCCTGATTTTATTCTGGAGTTGCTTTCATCTGTTTAGTCTGAATCCTCTTTAGTCTGAATTCCTGCTTGCTGTTGCTGTGTATTTGAACATCGTGAGAGCAGTGAGGCACCAATGTGTTTGGGAAGATCAGGCTATGCTCTTAACATTTCTGCTAATAAAATGATAACAGTGGAAGGTGGAATTGATCCCTGCTGCCTTCCTAGCCTATTTATCTATGAGTTAACTGAAATGTCACTGTCCTCCAGCAGATTCTTGAGGTCCTGTACATATATTAAACCAGAATGTAAAACAGTGTCACGTCTCCCCAGCCATGAGAGGTATCACTCAGAGGTATGAACAAGATACTGTGGATTAATAAAATAGTCATGTGTCAGCCTATCCTTGGTACTCAGCCTCATAGCCGTGGTGAAGAGAAGCTAAAATGTACCAGGCTTCAACTTCAACGAGAGATTTCTATTAAAACATATCACACTATAATAGAGGGGGACCAAAAGAACTATGCCTTTTGCTACCATGGCTGAGTTGATGCTTCAAAACCATTACGCTGCAGTCACTCAGGTGTGTTTTGGAGCTCAAAGGGTCCTTTTTTGTTTCTCTCTTCCTTGGATTAAACAATAAGATGCTAATAGAGATTATTTCTGTAATGAGAAATAGCCTCAGGATTTGTTCTCCTCTCTGATGTGACAGTCTCTCCAGGCAAAGCTGTACAGGAGAAGGCAAACAGGGGAGGCTCATTCAGAGACCACACAAAAGATTGTCTCTAAATTGTTCTGTGCCATAGATAATAACTCTCACAGAACCACAACAGAAACTATTATTATTACTGGTGGTGGTATTATTATTATTACATCAGTATTTTATCACTAGTTCATTATTACTATTAGGTTTATTGAATAGCCAAGTAACTTGAGTGACAGCTTGAGATGAAGACTGACACTTGCTCGCACAGGCAGCTGAGCTGGAAATAAAACCAAGGAGCCCTCCGTTCCATCCACCCGTTTTAGGTGAATCTGCCTGAATGAGCAATAAGAAGAAAAGCAAATCTCCATGTCCCCTTCAGGTTTTTAAAGCAAGAAGCTGCAGTGAGGACTGTGCAGGGACCTGCTTGGTAAAAGATGGCCTTATGCAGCCACCATGCTTCCAAATAAGTCACTTCACACTCAAGTGTTGAAAGTGGAATTTAACTATTGCAGGTTGTTTCATATTCTTCCCCTGTGTTATGACAGCAACAAAACATGAGCATTTTTATTTCAGTCTACGGTTGCAGGATCATGCTGTGATAACGAGCAGCTCTCAAATGCTATAGAGCAGGATTCCCTTCCTATCACATCCAGCATATTGTAGGCATATATTTGCATAACATAAATTCATTCACATATGATACCTGAACATATGATCCATTTTCTCCTAAGCCTATCCTTGCATTCAACACTGATGTTTCACATGTAGTTCTGTTTGCTCCCAACCCTTCCAGCCATACATACATGCTCCCAGACACAATCCAGCCCTCCTTCCTACTGGTTGTCTCTGTATTTATTGATGAAGCATGTGGAGTGAAAATATAAACTTTTGAAAATTTCGCATAGTATATGACAGAATTAAACAAAGTTAAATGGAAGCACAGGAAATATTTTCGGATAATAAGACTGATCAAACTGTGGAGTGGTCTTCCAAAGCACATGGAGGAAGCTCCAGATCTTTTGTCATTTCAGAGTGGCCTGGACAAGGCACTGGAAAATGCCCATCCTGCTTGAAATCCAGGGATATTCTCTGAATGATGTACAACAGCTTTCTCATCTCCGCATCTTCCGATCCCAGGTTTCTCTGGGTCACGTACCTCCTTGTGATAGACCGGAGTAAAACTGAGTTACTCCACTGGCTTTGCTGATCAAAGCTGTGGCCCAGCAGGTTGAGTCAGTTCTCTTATCAGAGAGGAAAGAATAACAGGAGCACAACAGCAAAGCAACTAACTCCACATAAATAGCTGCTTTGTATCTCTTCAGAGTGCATAACCAGAGGGCCCTAGCATCTCCTTCCAAAACATTGTTGGTACTTGCCTTGCAGGGCTGGAAGACGGGAGAGATAATTCTGACTTTGAGCATCCACCAGCTCAGAAACAGCCAGCGTGTCATAAACCTTGCATTAACCCCCTGCAGCTCTGGAGTGACATTTAAAATCCAATATTCTGTTGCGCAGCACTTTCTGCCCCCCCTCCTCTCTGCGACCGTGAGGCTGTCACTAAATTGTTTGTTGAACAAGTTCAGTGTTATTGGCCACCGGGGGACTCGGGGTGACCTCTGGCATATAGTGGAGCTGCTGTACCTGAATCCAATTTCTTTTTTTTTTTTTTTTTTTTTTTCCCCCTTCCCTTTTGTCTTGTTGAACTGTCAGGTAATTGCTGGAGCCAGAACAACTCTATTTGCAGGGCGGGGTGTTTTGGAGCCAGAGCTTATATCGTTAACTACTATTATTAAGTACCCTTCTCTCCATCCCATGAGCACTGTGCCTGCAGGAAAGGTCCTGTTTTCTTCAGTGCCCATTACAGGCTGTGCTGGAGGAGAGGCTTTGGTGTCCCTTATGAAGCAGCATTTTGGAGGCAAGGGATGCTCAGCCAGGGAGTGAGCTGTAGGGCTGTGCTTTCTGGCAAAGCTTCTCCCAAGGACAATCTGTTTGAGGGACTGGCTCTGCCAGTGTTCATCATTCAGGGAGGACATCCTCGCATTGCGGGTGCTTTGTCCTGGGCTTGGGCCATCATGCTGCCTGCACGTCTGTCCATCAGCCCCTAGTATGTTTTGCAAAAGTTGTGGCCAGTTTTCACTGGATCTGATGCGGGGAAGGGAGTTGAAGTCTCGAAGACATTAAGCCCTTGAAGCTTTATGAAAATAGATGGGCAAGAGAAGGAGACAAATCCTCTTATTTCCCCACAGATGGAAATCTGCTTGATGAGCTCAACCTCATTATCCCCCTGCAGCTGTGTACACTGGCAGGGTGGAGGAGAGACCTGTCCTCTAATCCCAAGAGTTAGCACTCGTGTTTCGCTTATTGCTAACCAATCAGCATCTACAGCACTGGCCTTGCTGGCCAGTTGCTCACCTCCATTGTCCCACTTGCATTCGTGGTTGGCAGGTTGCTAAGCAGCACGTTGCCTCGCAGCCAACCAGCGTGTAATGCAGCCATGCTGATGGGTAGGGGCTTGATAGGCTGTTGTGGTTGATGGGCTCCTCCTGCACCTCCACCAGCTGGGAGTTGGTGGGGAACACCCAAATGGGGACTCATCTTCAGGTGATGGCCAGGTGGAATGGGGGGAAGAGACCAGTTTCTGAAGAATGGATTCTTAACAGAGAGCTAGGGGGTAAATAGGAAGGAGTTAACAATGAAGAACATTTCAGAGAAGTCATAACTTCCAAGCATTTTGGAAGAAGTGGCTTTCTGCGTTGCAAGCCATATGGTGGTAAAAGAAACACCTATCTGTGTATAGTGGCACAAGGATATAGAGAAACTTGGAAACATGTACACATATTTCACATCTTGGATCCTTGATGGGAAATTAAAGCTTTCAGTCTCACACTGGAAGGCGGTATTTAAAAACAACAGATGATAGTATCTGGCTATGGTATTTCAAATTCTCAAGAGGTGCCGGCAAAATGCAAGAGGCTATTCAGAGATCTCTGTAATGTGCCATTCTCTTGAGCTCTGTGCAGCAGCAAACAAATGATGAAGGTCGTTCTCTTCTCTCCAATGGGTTGTTACTAGATAAAGTGAAATGTCACCTAAGGACATCTGATCAAAAAAGACTGTGAGGAAAAACAAACCCAGCATATTTGTCATTCACATCTAGCAACAAATATTGAAATAAAATAACTATGAATTCCCTTCTTTCTGCCATAAAACTGGTTTTATAGATACCTTGGTTTACAGTTGTTAAAAGCAGCAGCATTTTTTAGAGAATACCACATGTAAACTGCAGCCTTGGATGGAAATTTGCTGTTTCTCTTCCTTGCCAGTTCATTAAAATGAGTTCTAAGATGAAACAAAAATGGTAATTTCAAAGTCAGGGATACACTGCCTCTTTGAACTACATCTAATCTGTTTGTCTGCACCCCCTTTATATTCAGAGCAGAGCATATACGCTAGTGTACTCTGGTTTGCCTGAATTTATTGCAGTGTTTTCTTCTGTTGGATGTGTTTGCTTTTCTTTTAAAAAAGTGCTGTTCCCAAATACACTCTTTTATCAAAGAAATGCACTCAAAAAGTCATTTCAAAGTCATCCTGGGCTCATTTTCAAGATAACGGGGATATGTTTAGTTATTATAATAGTTAAGTGATTATGATGTTCAGCATTACAGTGTTGCATGTGTCTGATCTCCTACTGCCCTACATAACAAAATATGGGGAGAGCCCAGAAGGCCTGTAACCAGTCCCCAGTGGAAAACCCTTTGGATGTGATTTTGTTCTTGATTAAGACACCTAAATTTAGGTCTCTGTCTGTGAACTTGGTGTCCAAGCTTCCATTATAGACAGCAGAGATCTATAACGAACTTGGTTGCTAGGGCCATTTGAGATACCCTAGAGTTTCCTGGACTTCCTCATGTCTACAGCATGGATTACCTGCACCCTTCTGGAGCAACAATTGGTGGCCCACCAGGGCTCCGTGTAGTGCTAAAAATTATGTTCAACACCACCCATCTGGATGACTCATCAGTGGAGCCCAAAGGAGAGTTCAGATAACCAGCTGCTAGGGGCTAGGATTGAATTCAAGACTAAGACATGTAGATGTAGGTGTCTTCATGTGTGCTAGATGTGTGCACCCACTGTAGGCTGTCAACATCTGATCCATACAGGCAGTGGAGCTCACTTAAAGAGCTGACCACCTGCTACGCATTAATTTTACACCAAGCTGAATCACACTTTTGGCTCCACTGACTGTGCAAAGCAGGGGCTCAATGCATTTGCCAATAGAGAGGCCTCTACTGGCAAAGTGGCCTCCAGGTACTACTCCAGAAGGGCAAAGATCTCCCGGAGCTGCTTCTGTTTCTCACAGCCCTGTGTGGATGCTGCGGGCACTCTTGGTAATCTCAGATCACACTAGATATCCATGTAATGCTATATGGACAACTGAAACAGTCTTGAAGTCAACACTGACTACAGTATGTATGAGAAGTGGGTGCATAGAAGGCTGGGGCAGCCACAGATTGATGGGTTTCTTTGTCAACGAAGGCAGTTCCAGTCCCCAGCTTCACAAACTTCCCACCTACAGTTCCTCTAGGCGGGCACATGACTTGAGGTCTAGAGACTCCCAGTCATGTGTCTTTGGTCAGTCATTTAATCTCTTGTTTAGCCACCAGGAACAGTACCAGTAACAATCCTGCAGTTGCATATGCAACATGAGAAATGCTTTGCCAGTATAGAGGAGGAGATGTGCTGGATGGAGACCAAGAGGACACCAACAATCCAGTTGTATCCTATGTGGGTGTCCTTAGGTGGGAAGTGACAGTGCCACTGCTGTTAGATCATGTGCAATCCCTTAAACCTCCAAGTCCTGCCAGTAGTGGCGTGAGTGCTGCTTACTTTCTTTCTAAATGGCATCCAGATGAACAGTGGAGCTGTGGAAATTGTATGACTTCATATAATATCAGGAAGGCAGTATGTAACTAGATCAAGGAAAGGTCCAGTATTCTATTATTGCATCATAAGCTGTAAAAAAAAAAACCACAAAACCTTTAAAAGTCAGTGTTTCCATTTATAATTGGCAATCACTGATCTGAAATTCAAAGCTATGGAGAATTTGACCATAAAATAGAAAATTGAAAATTACGTCTGGCCAGAAGGTCCCAGGTACTGGGCTATGGAGCTTGAGGAAGGTAGATCATGGGCCAGCTGTTGACTGTGATACCTGTTGTATCACAGTATGTGCCAACCAGACTACAATCCTTCCTGAATTAATGGCAAACCCAAGGACACCCTTAAACTTTGTTGTACAACTGTTGTCTTCACAAGGCTCCCTAACCCCAATTTTAGAGTATGTCTCTACAGCTAAGTAAAAGAAGTCCAAGACCAATCCCTGTCCCTGAGGCTAGGTAGAAGGGACCTGGAGAGTTAGGAAACATGTCTTGGAGAAAGCAGTTGGAGGAGTCCAAAACCAAACAAGGAGTTAAAATAAAAATTATCCAGTGTGAATGATAATAGGTGAAATACAACATGTCACTCTCTTTAGCAGTATTTACTTTTTAAAATTTATAAAATTGTATTATTTATAAAATATTTATTTTATATTTAGCAGTATAAACATATGGTTATGAACCATATGTCCTGCTTGTCCAAAGGACAGTAGATTGTCATATCACAGTGTCTACCTTGCAGCATCCGCAGGTTTTCAGAGCTTGTTGCAAACTCACTTTTCATTTGGGATCAGAAGAAAAGACAAGGGAGTAGTGTCCAGACCCACTGGTTTGTTGGGGAAACCTAATTTGGAGGCACTCACAGGGGATCTATACCTAATAATTTGCTCAGAATTGAAAAGGCACTGGAGTTGCTGCAGCTCATCAAGAATAAGGCGATGAAGACAAAATAAAAGGGGAACGGGGGAGATTTCTCATAGGAATAATTCTCCCATGCCCAGTGCCATCTGACCTCCCAGAGCTCCCTTCCCCAAGGTGATAATCAGTAGATGGTGCGATTAATTCCAGGGACCCCTTATCATTCAACTGCTGGTAAACACGGTGATGTATATATAGATAGTGAGATATAAATGACCACAGGACATAGCAATGTAGCACAGAAGACCTATTTATATCCTTGAGTGAAGGAGCCCACACCAAACAGTGATTGAACATGAGTGATGAGAAATGCCTTTTCCTATCACTTGTAAAAGTTACTGAGGTGAGTTGGAAGAGCAACATGGCGTGCTTGGGTAGTGGGGAAGGACCACCTGGAGTCAATCCATATGAGATGCATCTGAGAAGAATACCTCCCCATTTAAAGCTCTCTGAAAATAGCTACCCATGGCTGTGCAGTATACACTTATTTAGAACAGTGTTTCATGGAGCCTAGAAACCTAATTGCTTTGTGTCCATCATCAGTGACATCTACATTAATTACGTCCATTTTTTGCATAATTAGGGCACTTGTGCAGTTAGCAGGGAAGCTGAGCTTGGCTCCCTATCAGTCTGTTAATTATATCTCTCTCTAGGCTGTGTGCGAGATCCCCCACAGGGACTATGGGGAGAACCTGAAAGAGCTCCTCTTTCATAGGTGACTGGTTCCTGCTCCAACTACTATGCTGGTAATTGAAAGGGGAAAAGGAGGACATATGCCAGCCTGCTTGGCACTTTGAATAAAAGTCAGTCCTGGGTCTTAGGTATTTTAATGCTTTACAACCCAAAAGATGCTCTTGAACTTGTGTACTTCTGCTCCCTTATAGTTTTCTCCTTTATAGATCAAAACTGCTCATAACCTCTGAGTGAGTTGCAATGCTAATTCCTTTATTTTATTTCTTTAATGCTTTGAGAGTCCTCCCTGGAAACGGCCACCATGGAAATGAGGGTTTATTTCCCTTCCCTTGCCATGTTACAAGTCTTATTTGAGAGGTCCACACTGCAATGCCTGCATTGTGTGAATTGTCTTCTTGCACCCAAGGAAGGATATGAGCCTGTAGCTTGTGGACAGTCTAAGGCAATATCCTTCTTAGATGTTAAATTTCCTCAAAATAATTGGAGGCAGCAAACTTTTCTTTGTAGCCTATTTTTAATCCTGAATGTCATTACATTATTGAACTGAGCCATTGGCAGTGCCAGGAGAGTTTTGTCATAGTGTCCTCTTGCTTTTGTGAAATTGGAGCAAATAATTGTTCATGAACAGGGGTCTGTAAGAAGCCTGCGCTGCCATGAATTGATGAGAGCATTTCCAAAGACATTTTGCAGTAATGATGAGCTGCTGACTCGCTGTGTGCTTGCTCCATTATATGCTAACAGCAAAAGTGACTTTGTATTGTACCTGACTGCAAATGATCCAGGCTGTTGTGTCTCAGCAGTTTTGCTTCAGTATAAGCCAAAACTTGAGCATCAGGTGTGGCTGGCCTTAGCTCAGGGAGCCTGGAGCATTGTAGAGGGTTTGCAGGAAACAGGAGTTGGATTTAGGACCTTCCTTGAGTTTTGAACAACCTGCTTTGGCCACGTTCAAATGGGATATGAAGGGGTTATGGCCACTTTGAGGGTCATATCTGTGATGCAGGGCTTTTGAAGGTAGCACAAAGAGTTGCAAAGTGAAGTTAAAACAGAGGGAGCTTTTACAAATACTTCCACACCTTTTCACAGAAAATCTGAAAGCATTTTATAAAGCGCCATGGCCACAAGATGAATGATTTCTTATGTGCAGATGAAGAACACTGAAGCACAAAATAATTGCATGTCCAGACTAGACCCTCACACCACAAAAAATCCTTTTCTACCTCTACATCCTTCAGTCTGTGAGATTAAATACAGTCCAGTTTATTGAAACAATGACTATCAGGGGAAATAACCTGCCAACACATCTCTTTCATTAAAAAGAATTAAAAATCTGAAAAAAGGTCATAGGGGAAAAAAAATCTATGGAGCTCTTCATTAGATGTTTCCAGGATGTTCTGCTGTTTTCCAGCATGCTAATAATGCCTTTGGGTCATCAGGCTTCTCATTCTAACATGTCTTTCTCTTCTTTCCCTCCCTGCTCAGTCAATTTTGGGTGTTCAATGTGAAGTGCAGAAGCAGCTGAAAGCCTTTGTCACTCTTGAGCGCTTTGAACAGATCTACAGCTCCAGCATCGCCGGGTGCCAGCAGGTCAAGAAGAACAAGAACTTTGCCTCTGGAGGCTCTATCTTTGGCAAAGGCGTCAAGTTCGCCATGAAGGACGGGCGCGTGGCCACCGACATTATCAGCGTGGCCAACGAGGACGGGCGGAGGATTGCAGCTATCCTGAACAACGCCCATTACCTGGAGAACTTGCACTTCACCATCGACGGGGTGGACACGCACTATTTCATTAAGCAAGGGCCATCGGAAGGCGACCTGTCCATCTTGGGCCTCAGTGGTGGGCGGAGGACCCTGGAGAACGGCGTGAACGTGACAGTGTCCCAGATCAACACAGTGCTGAGTGGAAGGACTAGACGTTACACGGACATCCAGCTCCAGTACGGTGCGCTGTGTCTAAACACTCGCTACGGGACCACCTTGGACGAGGAGAAGGCCCGCGTCCTGGAGCTGGCCCGACAGCGCGCTGTCGCCCAAGCTTGGTCCCGGGAACAGCAGAGACTGCGGGATGGGGAGGAGGGCATTCGCTCATGGACAGAAGGGGAGAAGCAACAAGTGCTAAACACGGGCCGGGTACAGGGCTACGACGGCTATTTTGTGATCTCAGTGGAGCAGTACCCCGAACTCTCAGACAGCGCCAACAACATCCACTTCATGAGACAGAGCGAAATGGGCAGAAGGTGACAGAGAGGGTCAATGCGGTGACTTCTTGCCAAAGACAGCTACGCTTTTGTGGCCACTTACCTGACTGTGTTGTACTCAATCCTTTTTCTAAACTGAACAAGGCGGGGGGGAGGAAAATAGAAAGAGAAGGAATAATACGGTTGCACTGTAACTCATGCAACATACTTTTTTTTTTTTCCTCTTTAATTTGGCCTTCACGTGTTTTTTGCAATGAACAGAAGGTATATTTTGCCGTAGTGTGATCACAGTGAAATTTACTGTCTCTTATCCTCTTTTTTTTTTTTCCCCCCTTTGTGAGGAATTTGAAGTGGGGAGTCGTCAACGTACGTCCTTAGGCGTGAAGTGCGAAATGGGTGTCTGTGCTAACTTGTGTCATCCTAACCCTTTCTGATTTGGGGCAGGGACAGATAGCCTTCCACCCGAAACATGGGGAGCCAGTGGCGTCCCGGAGAGCTCTTCCCGAGAAGAAAGGAGATGGAAGACGATGCTGATTCCGATACTCCGAAAGCGACCGTCCAAATCATGTGCCTCAAAAGAGACCTTACAAGTAGTTTTCACGTTTCACTTGGGACATAAAGTGTTTTTTTGGGAGCTCCTGCTGAGCAGAAGTAGATTATAGAGGCAAAGGAGCTGATTATATTAACTTGCAAGATGATTCTCTTCCTTCCTGAACTGGAATAAAAAAAGAAAAAAAATCAGTCTTTTTTCATTATGAGAGTAGATACTTTTTGGGGTTTTTTGTGTGTGTGCAAATCCTGGTTTTAGTTAAAAAACCTAGCAAAAGCCAAGAAAGGGACTCCTGCTCTATTGAGAAAAGCTAAAATAAATCCTCTCTCTCATACGTAGAGCTGTTCTATAGGTGGATTTAATGCACCCATGTTGTACATTTGCTAATGGCATAACTTCATTAAATGTATAGTGTTTCAGTACACGAGGCTATGTGTTTAACAGTCCACTGTGCTGTATCTGATAAAACCAGTTAATTTTTAGGAAGCTGATTTGAATTTAAAAGTAGTTATAGTATCCCAGTGACATACCACTGAAAATTAGAGCAAGCCAAACCCTGCTTTTCCTGATTCTGGAGCTTGTATTTATTGGCTGGGAAATGCAGTTTTGAGTAGCATGCTGGCAAGTCATTTATGACTATGGCAGATAAATGTCTCCCGGGGACTTTGGCAGCAGGGATTTTAAAATGTTTAATAAGTAGCAACAGCTTGTGTATGGTGGGACAAGAAGGGGAATATTGGAATCAACCCTCTCACTGTTTCTTACACGAGCTCGAATTAAACGGAGAGCCCAGTTGACTGTTAGCAGTGAAGAAGGGGGAAGTTGAATGGAAATGCCCACTACAGAGGGGACCAAGTGCTTTAATAAGAAACTGCTGACAAAGTTACTCGGCATGCTAATGTAATTTGTATTCACATAACCTCTGTGCTCTGGTATTTGCAAGAGTCCTTGAAATTCAAGGGACCAAGGCGATGAGCTTAGCATCCTCTTCCCTGCCTGAAACAGTCCTGTGGTAGCAAGGGCCATGCCTGCAGGCAGAGGCGTTGCCCCACCTCTCGCTGGAGCTCCGGCTGGGGGGGCCAGCCCTGGTCCCAAATAGCCGTCTCTATCGCACTGGCACCTGCACGTGTCCTGACTCTAAGAGCTCTCACCGTGTCTCTCTGAGAACATCTCAGTCCTGATTTTTTTTTTTTTATTATTATTCCATCCACTTTGGTTATTGCTTCTCGCTTCCGCAGAGAGATAACCCGAGACGTGCAAATCCATGTCAAGGCTGTTTCCTTACTCGGAGCCCTACAACGCGCTCGTGTTCTCAGAGCCAGCTCTTCTGCACTTGCGCCACCACCACTGACATCCTCCAACACAGCCTGATACTCCTCTGCAGGCTCCAGTCCCCAAGATAAAGCCGGGGGGTGTGTTGGGCACGCGCTCCTCAGGCAGCTAAACGTTGGCAGCCCCAGTGCTATCGCGGTTTCCCCGTAGATGCCGGCTGCCAGCTCCGTCTGCCTTGCCTGTCTGTTCCTGAGTGCTTGCCAGGAGGAAGGTGGTGGGATGGAAATTCCCCCAACAAACTGTTCCTCCTCCAATTCCCAGTCCCTAATACCTTCGGCTGCGTGGCCAGAGTTTTGGAAGCTGCAGAGCCCCGGGGCTGACCCACGTGGGGGCCACCCACCGGGATGGCCCTGATTTTCTTCTGGTGGCCCCTCCTGCTTGCAGCAAGGGTGACGATGCTGGTGCTGTAACCCAGTGTTGTACTTTGAACCGTCCCTCGCAGCGCTCAACCTTTATTACTTTGGCAGGAGTAAATCGCAGGCAGCTGGGCTAGAAAGGCTATCCAGCTCTGGCAGAGCCAGCTGGGAGGAGATGTGTTGGCCAGGCCAGCTCTAGGCTTTGGCAAGGGAGCACTTGCTTCAGGCAGCTGCCTGCCAGGGATGGTTAAAAGGCCGTGGCACTACCGCCTGCGTTGCTGGTATCAAACTCTTGGCAAGCCTCGGTTGCCCTGAGGATGCACTGGTGGGGATTAGGGGCAGCATTAGCCAAACCAGCAGTTGCCACCTACTCAAACAAGGCAGCACCCTCTTCCCAGGGCTACCCAGCTCCCTGCTTCCCCCTCCCCGAGTCACACCAGGGACAAATCCCTCCCAGAACCTCAACCTTGTGTTGGATTTCAGTGTCTAAAGCGGCATGCACAGAGCAAAATAGAGCTCTGGGACGCTGGGTCAAAAGGCATAAACCTTGGTGAAGACCTGCGGTGCAGAGAGCGCTCAGCATGTATCCCATTTACACTGCTCCTGTCCAAGTGGCTCCGAAGAGAAGTGGTGCTTCTATATCCATCCCCATCCATGTGTTACAATGCTAAGAGGAGTAGTGCAAGAGTAAATGGGCCACCTTTCCAAGCAGCCAAGGAAAGGAATTCAAGTGTGAAATATTCCTACTGGAACCCTGCCAGCCTGAGATGGCACCTCGACAGCCTTACGCAGACTCTTCAGGTTATTACATGAGCTAATGACTTTGAGGAGTTCATCCATTTTTCAAGAGTTTTACGGTCCCACCGCACACGTATAGCATGCCTAGACCTGGGAGCCCTCCCGCTCTGCGCCGTGGGGAAAGCAGCTTGGGTTGCATTTCTCAGCATCCTCAAGCAGCGGTGGGATGCAACTGTGCCCAGCTGCCCGCTGGTTCCGTGGAGGTCTTTTCCTGGACCTGCACCCTGCACGGGAACTGCAGACATTGTGTCAAAAAAGGGGGAAAACAATATATGTAAAAGTATATATATGTATGTGTTGCTCTTCTCTTTATCAAAGCCTTTAACCAAAAAAATTAAAAGGGGTGGCTGTCTAGTGTTGGGGACAAACCTGTCCAAAGACAGCTACTATGTTCCTGAATCCTCAGCCTCTGTGAAAGCTTCACCCTTTCCACTTTACCTAGGTGGCAAAGCTAGAAACAAACATTTTCAGTCCCAAAGCCCTAAATTTCACCCTTTGCTAGTGAAAATTGCTGTTTCTACAGGATCCCAAGCGTGTTCCTGTGGAAGTTGCAGGAATGGGCTGTAAATGCAAAGAGCACTGAGCCATGCCCTCCTCATGGGACTGCACTCCGCTATCCACAAGCTTTTCCACTCGACTCACAGCCCCACAGCCCCTTCCTACCCTTGCCTTGCCCCATTTGCCTCCCCATGGGGCTGTGCCATGGTTGCCCGACCCTTCTTGCTCTGCTTGTGGGCAGGAGGGTAGCAGATCCTCACGCCTCTAATGCCGGGAGGTGCTGGGTGGAAATGCCACAGCACTAACCCCCATATGCCCTTGCTCTAGGTGCTCTTTCAAAGGCAAGTTGCATGCCAGACCATCACCAAGGAAAAACCTTACTGTGGCCTCATGTGCTTTTATGGCTTGACTTTGAGAAGTCACTATTTTCTTGACTCCTAAAAAGAGGAGTCGCTCCCCCACCAAAAGGAGTTTCCCTTCAAAATGCAAAGGCATGGCTTAAATTACTTTGAAGTCCTGGGCTTTTCTCCAGTCCGCAGGGTGGTGGGAAGGATCATGGCCAAGGCTCCCAGCTCGGAGGAGGAAGTCCAGCAGTCTGGAGCAGGGGCTGCAGCTCCCAGTGTGAGTGGTGGGTAAGGACCAACAGCTCAAGCCCTCACTAGCTGGTGCTGGTACCCAAACATGCTCCATTTGAAGGAGCGACCAGGATGGGACCAACTCGCTGTGGCATCCAGACATGAGCCAGTGCCATGAGGGCTCTGCAGCTGAGAAGCGTCCTGCGCGCTCAGTCCAAGCGAAGAGGAACAAGACTAATTTGCTATCACGAGAAATGCCACAGTGTTTGTTTCCTCCGAGCCCTTTATTTTATTTTTTTTTCAACTGAAGATTGGAGCTTGGAAAAATCATTAAGCAGCGGTGACCGGAGGGAATCACACAGCTCATCATATCTTTGTCATCATAGCTATTGATCAGAGCCACGATGAAAATGGGCCAACAACTCTAAACAACACCAGGCAAGAGCCGATGAGACGAAGGTCATTAAGATCCCTGATGCTTGATTTGGGTTTAAAAGACACGGATGATTGGGAGCAGGCCCTGAGACACCATTTGGCCATAACTTGGAAACACTGAGGGATTTCTGTAATATATCTGTGGATGCTTTATTGAGCGTAGTGATCGGCGTGAGATTCTGCTCAGTCTAATATACAGACAGCGTAACCAGAATAAATCAAAATTGTTTAAAAAAAAAAAAAATCTAATAAAGTACTTTTTCAGCTGTGACTTGTAAGTGTCACCGTGATAGATGGCAGTGCAATCCATGATGCAAAGACAAGGCTCTTAACATGAAATTTTAGAATTCAATTTTACGATTTACAGAGAGGGCCCCCCTCGTATTTACGGCACAGCAGTCTGTTTTGATTCAATCTCTGCGTAATTGAAACCAGGGCCAGGGATCTCGGTTAGTCCTACGGTCGCTTTTTAAACAGGGAGGAGAAATAAGCACCTATCACGTTAATAATGGAGCTAAAAAGATTGCTTTTCTTGTTAAATCTTGTTTGCTTTATCTCCTTGCTCTGGCGGCACTGCTGAACTGGGAAATAAGGATGCCGTGCCTCCGTGCTGGAGCTGGGGTTTGGTGGGATAAAATCTGACTCCCATTTGGCCGGCAGCATCCTCCATCCCATGGCAAGCATGGTCTGGGGCATCTTTGCTCCAGTTATTACAGTCCTCCACGGGACAGCAAGTTTTTTCAGCATCTCTTTTTATTATAATCACTCTTTTTATTATGATGACTAAATAGTTATGATATTTGAATGCCCCCATTACACTGAAGAATTTTCATGAGTTTTGTGAAAAAAAAAACCAAAACAAAAACCCCAGCTTTTTTGTGGGTTTTTTTCATCTCTAGGGTATATTTAAATAAAATTACTTGCGACTGTAGAGCAAACTTTAAACAGACACCACAGGGACACTTAGCGCCCTGTCCAGGCCCCCCGTCTCGCTCCTGGAAGGAGGAGCATTGAGTGTCCCGGGGACCATTCCCCACGGGGCTTTTCCACCCTCTGCTACCCAAACCAAAACCAACCCAGCCCGCCCGAGGGAAACCTTTTGTGTCTCTTGCCTGCTTGCTTTTAATTACCATAAAACTTCATGTTCCTGACAAAGTATTACATGGCTCAACTGTTAACTCCCATCCCAGAGGTCAATGCTTTCCGGGCAGGGGAGCATAGAAAACCACAAGTGAAAATCAACTAAAAATCTATATACATATATATAAAAATATATTTTTTTTTTTCCCCCTAGAGCTGGAAACTGTTCAAGCAAACAATAGAACTTTCCAAAAAGAAAATTAAAACTTTGGGACAGTTTGTGGATGTTGTTGAAGTAACCAGTCAAAGAATCACACTTTTCTATTAAAAAAAAAAAAGTGTTTATTTTGTGTGAGGACTTCTAATGCAGCTGCAGCCAAGAAGAGGACTTTGTATCAAAGCTGCATCTGTAAGTCCAGCACTGGAGACTCTTGTCATTACCCTGTGTAATAATTTTCCTGAAGTCTGGAACTAATTTTTTGAGAAATTTTTTTTCTCGACACTTTGTGTTTCTAATACTGTATTCTTGACTGTGTAAATACAACCAGGCTGTAAATAAGTGCAGATGTAGATACCTTCTAGGAAAAAAAAAAGCGAACAGCCAGAAGTGACCATGTGTAGCCTTCGGTGACAAATAAAAGAATATTTTGTGTTTAAATAGTGCACTTTTTTGTGTGTATGTGAAAATCTTGATTTTTTTTCACCTCAGCTGCTTGGTCCTTACCTGGAAGATGGACCTGGTGCAAGAGTTGACCAAAATGTCCCCCAGCTCCTCAAATTTGCACCTTCGGGAGCATCCCCCACCTGCACATGGGGTGCAGGATCGCAGGTGCCCCCAGGGCTTTGCTGATCCGGATGTAATGCCGGGGATTCGGAGCATCCCTGAGGCATGGGGGAAGCCCTCATCCCTCATCCTAGCAGAAAGGTAAGCAAACTGGGGAAACTATATTATGCACAAGAAAAATCAATTCACACACCACCCCCCCCAAAAAAAAAAGTGAAAAAATCAACATATCATTAGATTTTGTGATATGTCCAGCAGAGACATGTGCATCTGACCCTCCTTCATCCAGAGGGAGAAGAAAAGCCACTGCAGCACTTGCCACAGTGACCCAGGGAAACCCTCCTGTGATCCTTGATACCACCTGGTCCAGCCCCGCTGGTGGCTTTTTCTGATGCTTCAGGAAAAGATGAAGAATAACTTCAGAAAACATGGCTAGATGTGCATTGAGGAAAATATTCTTGCATGGTCCTTGGGGACAACCTAAAGGGAAGGTAAAGCATAGGACCAGGTGGTAGTCACTGGAGGAGGAGCTGGGAGTCCCTCTGTGGTCAACCAGATTTACTGCCTGGGCACGGCTCTGCTCTCCAAAACCAGGTGAAATTGGGTCTTTTAGGACAAAAAGTAGAGTTAAGCATCGCTGGGTGTAATTCCCCTCCTCTGAAGGTAGATGTCTGTGATAGGGCAAATAACTGGCACTTCTCTTTCTCCTTTGGCACTAAAAGAGCCAGAGGGACCAGTTCAGCCCTCTCTGCATGCCTGTCTGAAGCGCGGTGAGAAGAGTCCAGCTGCTGGTGGATATTACTGTTGGACTTGATGGTATTAAAGGTCTTTTCCAACCTAAATGAATCTGTGATTCTATGACTCTAAGATTAGCGCATACAAGGTTCCCCTAAGATTTCTACCCGTTTTTGGCGATTCCTGGTGGGTTGTTACCCTCTCCACCAGCAACATGTGTTTTATTTCATGGCCAAGCTTCTCAACCTCCAGCTTCTAGCCACCAGGCCTGGTGCAGCTTCTCCAGCCATCCCGCAAAGCAAATGTCCCCCTGACACCAACCAAGTCCCCTCTTTGCTGTCCCTTTGCTACCCCAAGCAGGATAAACTCCTTCAACCTCATGGCACAAAGTTTACTTTCCAGCTGCTGGATATTTTTAATTTTTCCACCTTCTGGCATGTTTGGCCACATTTCCTTCAGCATGAGGGTGTCACTTACCTTGTGCAGAAAGGCAGGCTCTTGCTCCCGCGCTCATGGGGGATTTTTATCTCCAAGGAAGGTGTCGGTCCCTTCTTTCTTGCCATAGAAAATGCTTGTTGACACAATTACATGGCAACTTTTACATCCTCCCGTGAGCCTCTGGTTTCCTGTGCATCTGATTTGCAGCCTTTGCTCTGAGGCACACGCATTAGTTTGCATTGGGCTGTTATTCATGTGCATTTTCTCAGGCTGTGCTTAGTGAAGGGATTCACATCACCCTGCCACAGTGACCTGCCCTCGCCGGTGCCCGCCGTCCATCAGTTGTCATGCCACCTGCGGTTTATCATCAGAAAAGACCCTGCTTTAAATCATTGATAACTATATCGAAATGCATTGGACCAAAGACTAATCCCCGAGGGCAGCCAAGGAAACAGCAACATTTCAGGTTGTTGGTGAACCAGGTTTGGCTCTGCTTCATGTGGCTGTGCCAGATAAGACCAATGTTTTAATCAGAATATTATGGGTAGTAAATAAAGCGCTTTTGGGAGAGCCGCCCTGCCATGCCAGTTCAATAGGCCAGAGTAGACTTATCACATTGTGTTTTTAATAGGGGCCATAGCCAGAGGCCTCTGGCTAATCTTTCAGGAGACTGCAAGGAGACTCTCCTTGCTTTGAAGCTGGGCACACAGAAAAATTCATCCTGTTCTGCATTCCTCATAGAAAGCAGCTAAAGCCTCAACCACGGACTACATCTCATATATAGTTGGAAAGTACTGCAAGCAAAGAATGGTGATTATATTTGGATGGGAGAAACAGACACACGGAGAACACAAGTGATGTGCCTTCAGACGGGTCATCCCCATAGGTGCAAGTGCTCCAGCCCGATGGCCCTTCCCAGGGCCAAAACCAGGGCCACTGCCTGGCAGAGCACACTCGCAGCCCAGGTGAAATATTGGTCCCCCTGGGATTTTTTAGCTGCGTTGATGTGTTTCTTGAGATGGTGTATGCGCCCATGCAGCAACGCGATGCAACAGCCCAGGTAGGTAAATACCAGCTGCAGCACTCTCCCATCCCTCCAATGCACAGCGTGGATGGGGCAATGCTGCCCCTGCGGGCTGGGGAACGCCAGGGCTGCGATGTAATTCTCCCAATGCCTTCATCTCCCCTCCAGAAAGATGCAGGTTTAGTACAAAGAAAAGTTGAGCTCCTGCTGAGAGCAGGGACAGAGACTCTTTTGCAAAGAGCGGCCTGCTTTAAAGAATTATCTGGTCGTTAGTGTGTCCCCCCTGCTTCAAAGAGCAACTGAGCTCAGTCTTTGTCAAAACATGACAGTTCTGGTTCGGAGCAGTCGTTTTTACATGGCGATCATTTGTAGAGAAATTTCCAGGGCGAGGGGAGCTCCCCTGAATGCAGCCTGCTGAACTGGCAGCAGTCTGGGCAAGGGAATCACGTGAATTAGTGTGCTTTTGGAGGTTTTAAAAGCATTTCTTGAGTTCTGCCTGGAAAACTGCTCCAACCACCAGCCCACTAGATAAACCACAAGCCCTAGCACCTCCTTCTCCTCCAGCATACTGTTTGTAAAAACATGAGCCTTCCTAAGCCCTGCCAGCCCATCCTGGGTCCAATCCACCGAGTCAGGATTTATTCTGTGAAGGATGGGGAGGAATATAGGAACAGGGCAAGCACTGCATCCTTGCAGTTAATGATGCAACATGCCAGGGGAGGTTTAGGTTGGATATTAGGAAAAATTTCTTCACAGAAAGGGTTGTCAAGCATTGGAACAGGCTGCCCAGAGAGGTGGTGGAGTCACCATCCCTGGAAGCGCTCAAAAAACAGGTAGACGTGGCACTTCAGGACATGGTTTAGTCTAGTCTACCCTTGATTGGTTTAGTGTGGACTTGGTAGTGTAGGTTAATGGTTGGACTGGATGATCTTAAAGGTCTTTTCCAACCTAAACGATTCTATGATTCTGTGATTCTATGCTACAGCTTAAAACCAGCTCGTCTCCCACTCTGAATTAAATAAAACACAACCACAGCGAAAACACGGCTCTGAGTTTGGACTTTGGCCTGCCACGTTGCTCCAGCTGCTCGAGCGGCTCCAAGTCTACCTCATGAGCCACAGAGCAGAGTTTTTTTAACCTCAAGTTCAAAAAATGCAGAAAATGTTTTCTTACCCCGAGGTTTCTCAGGCAGGGGAAGTCGGTGGCCAGATCATTAGAGTAAGCTTGTTCAGCAAAGCTGGACCCGCAAGTGAGATGCTGCAAGCCAGTGGGACCACGCAATGGCTTTGATTTCTGCCCCCAAGAGCAGGAGATGAGAGGGCTCTGTTAACTCATCATTATGGTGTTATTTTCCATCCGGGAGATACTCATGTCCTCCAGGAGTTTTACATAACCAGACCTCATCTTCCACCATCAGTCTGAGCTCCAAAACCCTCAAGGCCTAAACTTGAAGCCGGAATGTGACAAACCTGGCAGAAAAGCATCCTTAACAAGCAGGAGTGCTCATCAGCAGTACAGAAATAATCAAGGCAGCGGGTTAATAAGCCACGGCAGGTCACAGGCTGGTGGAAGATTATGTGAATACACCCCGCGATGCAGCCAGAAAGGCATTCATGAAGTCGCTTCGACAAATCTTCCTCCATATAATCTGTGGTCCCAGATTTTTAATGAAAAAATGGACTAAACCTGGTTTGCAAATGAAGCATATAAAGAAATAAGGACTTTGCAGTCGTTTGCAATAGCTGCACTTCATACCTGTGCTGTGTTTCCCATTAGAAATCTCCTTCAAGCTACAGAAAAATATTATCTCCATTTTACAAGCGGGACAAGCAAGGCACTGAGGTTAAATGTTTGGCCTGAGATCACACAGTTGGGGGATAAATAATGAAAAAGCCGTGACTCAAAGGCCCTGTGCCACTCACTCACTGGCGTGACTTCTTCTGAGCTGAGTTTTCTTCTCATTGTATCTTGTTACTTTGCTATCTGAGTCATGGCATTTTTAATTAGAGCTTCTCCCATGCCCCCATAATAAAGTAGCATTTAAAAGGGGCTGATTTCAGACTGCAAGGATCAAAGAGCATTTGGGAATGACACTGCTGCCCACCCTTGGGCTGGCCAGGTCTGTCATCACTGGAGGTGAGCAGGGTCCTCTTCCCGCCAGGACCGGACTGAAACCCGGGTTTTGCTGCATTTCAGCCTCTAGTCTTTGGGGAAGAGCTGGCTGGTTTTGGTTTCCTGTGTGTAATCTTCACTGTAGGATGGAGCTTGTTTATAAAAGGCAGCAAAAGGTTCATCAACAGCGATAATGTGGAGTTTCTGATTTTCAGACAACTTCAGCAGATGCTCAAATGACTTCCTTACTAGATGTCCAAACCCAGCACATGGCAGTCCACATCAGCATGTGGGCATGAACCAGCTACAGACAAGCTCATGGCAGAAGGCACTGGAGCAAAGAGATCAGTAAGGGTCAGTGAGGAGTTGCCTATTTCTACACCTAAAAAGCTTCTGTATTTATACTGCCCAGGATAAGCCTTCCTGGGGCAGGAAGAAAGTACACCAAAGCTTGACAACACTCAAGGAGCAGGTCCCAAGGGTGGCCCAAGGGTGTGACTTACCTTGAGGATCTCACCAACTTGCCGCTGAGACCTTCAGGACCCAACGGGTGGGTGGCACCGAGATACAGGAGGTTTTTTTCACCTGTAAATACAACCCCTTCATTTTGATGTTAGCTGGTGGATCTCAGTGATGCCTGGGGTTTGGTCTAGGGGCCTAATATAGCAGCTGTAAGAGGTTAGACCCCTTGAGTGTGTCTTTTCTATCATTCTGGACATGTTCTGCACTAGGGCTCTCTTCTGTTCATAGCTATGGCCTTCCTTGTGCCAGCTCTGCTTCGGGGTCAATAGTTGGAGCAAAAGGATACCGCACACCAGCATCACTCTGCCTCTCCTCCACACCCTCATGCTCATGTGCCTCGGGAAGTCACACCAGGAAAAGCCGCCGCCAGCATTTGGTAAGACAGCACCAAGGAAGGTCTCCTGTATGCCCATGGCTTTGGGAAGCTCAGGGCTTCACACCTACACAGCACACAGGCATGCCAAGCTGCATGAGCTTGGTGGGCTGCTCACAGCCCACAATTGAAAACGAGTTGTATATTCACATAGAAATATATATGTGTAGATATATAAAAATGTGTGTATGTTTAAGACAGGCAGCCACAAGATGGATTTTCAGGTATTTATAAGCATTTAGGAGAATCGCCCATCCCTTCCTGCTGTCCCCCACACTCACAGACACACACACACACACATCCCTGCTCTCCTCCCTGCAGGTGCACTTTGAGCAAGCAAAGCGCCGTGTGATTGCTCGGTGCCCTACATCCCCAGGTCTCGTCATCTGGCAGCTTTTCTAAACGCGGCTTTCTTCCTCTCAGCAATTCTGTGGGGACCTTGAGAAACGACTGCAGCAAACATGCCCTGGCACTTCAAAGTTGGAGGGCTGACGACTCTTGAAATGCACTTTTCTTCTTGTCTTTTTTTTTTTTATTATTTATTCCCCTCACATGTCTAACAATGCCATCTGTGCTGGCACAAGCTCTGGCTCTGGCTGTGAACCTGTGCAAGAGTGATCCAGGTCCAAGGATGTTTTTAATATTTTCGGTGATCAAGTAGGGAAAAGCAGACTCCTCTGTGAAAACACTTGGGAATGCATGAAAAGCAGTCCTGTTTTTACATTTTGCAGCATGAAACTACTTAGAGATGACCAAATTCATCCTCCTAAATTTAGACTTCCAACTGAAACATACAGAGGAAGAGCTCACTCCCACACACTACAACCAACAGAGAACAAGTGATTGAGGTCTTAGGTGGGCTGGAGGCTGGTTGTGTCTTCTGGCCTTCTCTCTGACCATGGCACCATCCTCCTCTGGCAGGCCCCTCAGATAAGGGGATGACCTGGCTCTGCAGTAAAATGAAGTCAGCTGAACTTGATGGAGAAAACCCAGCTTAACCTTTTGAACGCCACCATTTCCTCTTCGTCTTTTATTTTCCCCTCCTGGAATAAGAAAGGTTATGCTCTCAAGCCTCATAGCAAGAAATGCTCAGTGAGGAACTCAGCTCCTGAACTAGCCAACAGGATAAAATTGCAAAGCCAAAAATGCCTTTCATGAAGGTCCTCATTCAGGAATGGGCTGAAGTATCCATTTCAGCTGGGACTGCAACGAGCATCAGAGTCCCACCAATACTCGCTCAGACACGTTTCTCTCACTTGCTCTTACCTGGGTGTTTTCTCCAGCTCTTGCTGCTGTCTCTCTCCTCCCCCATCCCAGTGTCTGTGATCTTCCAGTGCCCCGTTAACACTCATTTCACACCTGTCTGTGGATTTCTTAAAGACAGGAGCCCATGAAATAGCAAACCACATCCTTATTTAGAAATATTTATTTTCTTTCCTTATGAGACCTTCTTCCGTGTGTTTTCAGACCTCATTCTTGTTTGTCTTGCTCCTTTTCACAGTCTCCAGTGGATTTGCATCTTTTTAGGCACGCAGTGCACTGCAGTCCAGCTGTGACATTAGTAGACTGGTCAGGCTACGTGGTCTTACAGTCACAACCAGCGCCTGAATTAACCACAGCAGCTGCACTCAAAATACCCTTGGAAAGGCTGATTTGCAGCACAACCAGTATTGCTTTTAGACAGCTACTCCACAAGCTGCCATCCAAATCCCTTAACTGATGAAATGTTAATGTTTGGTAATTTCTAAGGCTTATAGTAGAAGAAAAAAGCTGGACTAGGTGACCTCCTGTGTCTATGTTGATGAGCTGAATTTTAGCCTCCTGGTAGCAGACCTTTCTTGGCGCAGTTGTTGCTCTGCTGAAAAAAGTGGAGGAGAGAGGAGGTCAGGTAGAACTGGAAGGGAGAATTTGGACTGCTGCTTGGCTGAACGATGACAAAAAAGCTCACTCCAAACCTTTAGTTTCATACAGAATGATTGGGATATATTTTTTAAAATTTTCTTCTTTTACTGTAAGTCAATCTTTGTAACCAAAAGGCTGTTATGGAATGAGGGTTTCTTTAAATATCACTTAAAAATGCAAAACACTCACTTTCAGCAGTCCATAAATGAAAAAAGAGTCATGTTTTGACATTTCCAAAGTTTTCCCGGCATCTTTTACTGAATCTATTCAAATGTAACTCAAATTCACAAATCATTTTGGTTGCCATGCATGTCACTTTGACAAGCATATTCTTTGTCCAAACACCACAGTTGCTATCTGCCTGCTTTGTTTCAGCCTCTTACCTGCAAAAGGAGGCTGGCAGAGTGCACTGGCTCTTGCGGGTCCACCTTCGGGACCAGCTCTGCTCCTGGGCTTGGTTCACCACCACACGCAGTGAAGCTGGGCGACTTGCTGGGGTATCTCTGATTGCCGAGTCTCGCTCAGTGTCTGCACTCTCTATATGCAATGCCACATGCTTTGAGAGCACAGAACAAATGTTGATCACCAGCAAGCTTCACTTCAGTCCAAGGTTTGCCTTTATGTTTTCTTCTAATATCATTTCCTTGGTGCCCTATGGGTGCTCCACACCATGCCCATGACTCAACAGTGGATGTGCTGGTGCTAAGAGATGGACAACCACCCTCACCAGCGCAACCAGGTTGGGTTCCATGGCAAGACCCACTGGAGAGACCATGTACCACTGTGCAGCATCCAGCCACAGCCGGGGTCCTCAGGCCCCGCTGCAGTATCGAAGACAGTGGGAAATGCTCCACCTCAGCTGGGAATCTCTCCTTAGCAGAAAACTTTATACAAATTACTTGTGGGGGCATGAAACCACCCCCCTAACATTTATGCTCAGTGTTTGGAAGGGGCATAAAATAGCAGCTCTTGAGCAATGATTGCCCCTTTCATAACTTCTTCTCTTAAAAGGAAATCTTTAAGTGTTTGTCAGTCTAACTTTTGATATTTGCTATGTCAATGGATCAAAGTGCCCTGATAATGAAGAAGAAATAAAATCAAAATATATGAAGGCTCTGGATAAATCTCCTTTTTGAAAATAATTTAAATGCAAAAAATAACATAGCTGAAGCCCACAGAAAATGTCCAGTACTCCAATTATTGGAGATAGATTCTACATAGCCTGTACATTTTTTTTGAATATGAGTTTATTTTGACATGATCTCTGCATTTTTCAGCTGTCAGGAAGAAGAAAAAAATCATTCCCAGGGCCATTCAAGATAAGCCATGGTTTCCTATCTCTTTTGACTGAAAATACCAATGAAACTTCTTCCAGTTATTCCCCATCTTCCTTTGTTCTCTTCTTATTAGTCTTATCATTTTAGTGCCTCCTTTGATATATAATCCCTTTATGTTGTGCAATGATAAATCAAAATAAAGTGCACCACTGAGTGATTTTATTGTTATTAAAAGGTCAGCTGTAAGAGGGTCGCATCCTGTCACATATCCTAGAGATGCATTAAAAAAAGGAGGCACTGTGCTTCTTGAATACGTTTAAATACTATGATGTTCCTTCGGCTGAACTCCGTGATGAATCTTACAACACAGCGTGGTCCAGGCGGGGCTGCAAAGGCTGTGAGAAACACATCCCTGTCCTTGGGAGGGGACTGCAAATGTCAGTCCTTGCTAACGGGAATGCTGAACGAGGTCTGCTCCTCAGGAAAGCGTTGTCTCTCCAAGTCCTTCAAAGTGATCATGGTCCATTATGCAGAACAAGAAGTGTCCATTATCCCCACCACAGCTCCCAGCTGTCCTGTCCCACTGACTTGGCAGCAAGGGGATGCTGGGGATTGCTCAGGGAGGGTTGTTTTAGGGACAATAGAACCTTCTGCAGAAGCCTTATCACCCTCTCTCTCACACAGCCCTGATGTCTGAAATGTGCTCGGAGCATTTATTAATGACCTGTCAATAAGCTCTTCCTGAAAGTGTTTTTAAGATGCCTCACAGTGCCTTTTCCCATCACTTGCACAAGTGCAACAGTCTGATCCTGCAACAGCTGGCTTGGTTAGTGTGATGCCCAGGAGCAGATTTCCCCTGGAGTTTCAGATTTTATTCTTCTCTATATTGCAGGAGCACTAATCCAAAGTGCTGCCAGGACAGGGCAGAAGGCATCAGGCAGCAGTTGAAGACAAAAAAAAAAGGGAAGGAAAGAAAATGTAACACATTTTGTGTAGGTTTTTTATTCCTTCCTCACCCTCTTTCTCCTTTTCAGCAAAGCCACCTGAACTGGGGACCACACAAGAGGCAACGTGGAAAGGAATATGGAAAATATATGTTTCCTGACTACTGGGGAAAAAAGTTGATGAAACGCTCTCTCATGGTGGGAATTGGCAAAAAAGGGTTGGATTTCTCCCCCTGCATTTTGGAACTTGCTTATTTCACAAAAAAAAATTAGCAAAGAAGAATGAAGTTGCCCATGAATGCAAATCTTCCCTTTTTACCCAGCTCAATTCATTCACTGGGGTCATTAAAAAAAAAAAAAAAAAATCCAGGAAATTTTGCTCTCAGTCTGGATGGAAGAACACACCAGCAATCAATAACCAGAAGCAAACACACTGACAGAATTAACTGCCAGAGGACAGGCAATAACAGGTAAGTCAAAACCCCCAAATCCCTGAGCATGCTGAAGAGCATGGCACAGACTCAGACCTCCAGCCCTACCGATTTGGGCAGCAAGACGTAATCCACCACCCTTGCTCCTCCAGGCAATCCTCTATCCCATTGCTGCACCCCAGCACACCAGCTGCCAGATGTGTGCAAAACTAGCAGATCTCCAGCCTTGGACCAGCCTCCAGAAATTGCCCAATTTTCAACGACTTTGCCTCATTCTCCTGCTGTCTGCCACCAGACATGGTGCACAGAGCTTCAGGAGTTCAGTTTGCTGCAGAAAGGTCCACACTGGTCCCTGAAGGGCCAGGACATCGTGTGCAAGCAAAGCAAGCAATGGAAGAAGAAATCAGCAGTAAGCTGGCGTATGCCTTGTCCCCATCGGTCATATATTAGCAAAGCATATGGGCGGTTTGCACGAAACAAACACATCACGTGGTATTTGCTCAAAAATGGCTTGGGTGAGCTATTAACACTTCATTAATACGTGATGAAAGGCAAATTTAGAGAGCTCCCCAAAGTGACTGAGAGCTCCGAGGGGCCCATAAATGAAATGATAATGTAGTGTAAATAAGGCTGCATAATACAAAGATTGGGAATTAGCCTATGATCTAATAAAAGCAGCTAGATATTACCAGAAATGCATTCCCCACCTTCCCCAGTTTTGTGCAAGGTAATATTGCAAGATTATAAATTGCAAGAACAAGATTTTCCACCTCCAGAAAAAAAAGGGGCAGCTGGAATAGAATAAATGCAGGGTTTATATAGATCCATCAAATTCTCCCGCTTTTGGCTTTAGTGGTTTCCCTCCCACACCCCAGGCTATTTCTGTAAAAAAAAAGAGGTGCAGAAAATACACCAGTGTACAGGGGACATAGTTCTGGCATTTAAAAAATTGGGTTTGATGTGTTGCTCTGGACTATTTTGAAACAGTATCGGTCCCTATCTCACTAAATATTTTACAGCTCTGCCACCTGAAATCCCGAGAGGAGTGCCCATGTTGCCCATTAACTCACTCAGACAGAATTAGCCTAGGTAATATTGTCTGACTTTGGCCAATGACACCAAACAAATTTTAGGCGGAGAGTGGACAGTGAGCATAGAAGTCCATTAACGATAATATCTTTCCAACCATTGAAGAGGCCATTAGTGTTTGTGCTTATTTTTAGTATATTTGAAAAGGACTGAATGAATCCACTCTCAGCCCCATAAGTACCTCTCTGTCCATTTCAGGTATTTATTTTGCATCAGGATTTTGTTCCAGCCTTGAGGTCACTGTGCCACCAGCCATCCAGGAGCATAGGTAAAGTTTCACGCACACTTTGAACCCAAAGCTCTCACTGATCCTTTTCAGACCTGTCACATATAGTAGACACAGCTCCTTCTCCAGCAGAAGTGATCAAAGGAGGTGTCCATCCTGTCCACCATTAGGCTCCTGAAGTATCACCATCCATTCGGCTAATTGCGCTGCTCTCCCGTTACAGTCAATCAATGGCCATGATCCATCTCATCCTAAGACAGATGGCTACATTAGGGCAGATGCCTCACACTCTAGAATTGACTATTTCTCTTCACTGGCTATGAAGGGAGCCAGAGCTGAGCTCAGATAGTGGTTGGCCTTGGCTGCCATGAGTCTCACCCTCACCGACAACTCCTGGAGGTGAACCTTGGCCATGTGCACTTTTCCCACCCAAATGAACAGACTGGTGCCGTGGCCTTGTGGAAGATGTCTGCATGGAAGGAAAAACTTGAATTATTCTTCAGCAGAAAATCTATTCCCTAAAAATAGTTTTTAACAAGTAGCTGGGTGAGATTTTCTTGGAGGCTCTGTGAAGAGTCAAGGAAACATGGAAACTTATGTGTCTTTGGGGGGAAAAGAAATTCCTGGCTTTCCAGACGGATATTAATGACTAGCAGATGGTTAAGAGACTGGGAAAAATGAATATTTCAAGGACACCATAAAATGGAAAGACTCCTGCATCAGGCTATCCATTGAATTAAAATATTAGATATTCCTTTTTTTGTGAATGGCATTCACCAGCACTGATCTGTTCAGGCCAAGACAAGCAGGTTTATACCCCTGCCCCAGTCAAGCCCCTGGCTGCTACTCATGTGAGTCTTTACTGGTCACATCAGTGGGCCCATTTTTCCCACCACCATGCTCCTGTAGGTGTTTTTTCACAGAAATGCAACATGAAGTATGTTTTTCATCACTTCTGGCCCTTTATAGGCTCATTCCACATCCCTCTGTGTGTTTGCTAGCATGAGAACTGTAGATACTTCCTGTTTCCAAACCTGAGATGAAAGTCTGGGGATTTTTTCATCTTTCTGTAACCAGTTTGGTTAGCCTTATCATTGCTATTGTCACATAGATCAACAGTTATTGATAGCCAAATGCATAACATTTGCCACAGTTTCTCTGAGTGGCAAGTCCTAGCAACAACAGCCTGCTATTTATTAAGTCAAATGCACTCAGTTTTATTTCAATTGACAGGTGTCTGGATATTTGGCACAAAAAACCATGAATTGTATTCCTGTGGATGCACAATTGTGTTGAAATATATGTTAGTCAAAAATCTAGTTACCTTCACATAAATGCAAAACATCTACTTCTTTTGTGATGAACAGCAGCTCTTCACATCCTCATCTAAATTAAGAACATTAATTTCCTAGTCTTCAAGGAAAAAAAGAGGGGAAAAAAAAAAGGTCCAGAATCATGTCCAAAGCTTAGCAAGGCCAACTGCTGACTAGCAAACATCTGTCCCATACCCATGCAAACCCCACCAGGGAAGCGCAGTCTTCCGAAGTTTTGGAAAGGAGGAAGGCAGACACTGCTGGATCCCTGGCTGGAAGCAGTCCGTGCTGTACACATGGCTTGGACGCAGAGAGCTGCAGGAATGCCACTGCAGTTTAACACCAACCAGCAGCTCGTGTTTTCATCCATTTTCTGTGCACACACTGCAGGGTTTATAAATCTCCACTTTACATCCAGAATATTCCTGGAAAACAGATTACTTCTGACAAGGGTTTCTTTTTTATTATTTTATTTTTGAAATATAGATTTTTTTAATACAACATGCTTCCATTGTGTTATATATTGCAGATGACAAACTTCCCAGCTGGTAATTTCCAATCATTTATAACACTGTCGTGAGAGTCCATATTTTTATATCATACCATATATCTGAAATACGTTGGAAAATATAAAATTATATGAAACTGATAATAAATACATCTCAACAGACAGACACATGCATGAGTAAACTTTCAGATTTTCTTCTCTGCCATATTATGTCTTTTATCTATTCCCCACATATCACTCTCTGAGGCTCTTGCTGGGAGTTTGCCGCTGGGAAGCCAGCAAAAGTGAACAGCCTGTGCCGAACAGCCTCCGTTAGGTTACAGAAGCTATTCTATGTTCAGATCAGAAAACCTCAGGCTTTCATGAAGCAAGTCATAAAAAAAAATCTCTGATCTTCAGTTGACATTGTCCAGGAAAGAGTAATATACCCAACACGCCCTGGTTAGAGGGGCAGCAAGTGAAAGAATTGGAGCACAAGATGATATCGGAGCACCTCTAGCAGCTGGGGTGAATTAACCATGCCCCCGCAGACAAGATTTGTGACCCACTGATGAGCCTGCAGTTGGGTTATGCATCTTCTGAAGGCAATCTTGTTCAGTAAAAGTGGCATCATTAGATGGCCATATTTACCAGCTCTTAAAAAAATATTGCAAGCAGGTCTGGCTGAAGAGCAAGCTCCGCTAGCGAGGTACATGCTTGCAGAAAGGAAAGGAAGAAGCATCTTGCTGAGAACTGTTTATAGCACACATAAGTGCTAAGTCATGTACCATCTGTCTCTCCAGTGACCCTCTAGCCCCTCATAGACAATAAGGAGCATGTCCTGAAGGTAAGGGAAGCCTTAATACTCCCATAAGAAATTGAAACACTGAGAGATCAAGTAACTGGACCAAGGTCATAGAGAAAAATGTGTGTCAGAGCTTGGTAACTGAACACCAAGTTCTTGCAGGTTTGCACACTGACTACAAAACCCTGCACTCATCAAAATAAAGGTGGGGGAGGGATGTCAGGTGAGAGATAGAGCCCCTCCTGAACTTCCTGGGAGAAGCGGCACAGTCCTAGGGTCTCCCTACCTCTCTAGTTCTGTAACAGGCACTTGCCCATGGCAGAAATGTTTTGCATACAGAAGGGGATGAATCCATCTATGAGACACACCAAAGTGATCCTCACTGTCATTTCAGCAGGGTGTTGCCCACTTTGTGAACTGGCCACAGCCAGGTATTGCCAAAAATGAGCATCACAGAAATGGCACCCTGGCAAATGGACTCAATTAGAAACTAAAAACCTGGGGGGTTCCCTCCACTGCCAGCCAGGACACCTGCCACGCCGGTGGGAATCATCCCCCATTGCAAGAGGTTCGACAGACCAAGCATAGCTCTTAACCAGGTTGTTCCCATTGCAAAAGGCAGCAGGACAGCTGAAAACAAACCCTGTGTGACCCATCACAGAGTCAAGCGGCTGCTCTGGGTCAGTGGCATTGCATTCACAGCAGAGTACACCAGTGTCACCGCGGGGCACCCACTGCTCCCCCACATCCAGCCCTTGTTTCCTCCACCTGCTGCTACCCCACCCATGAAAATGTCCCAGCTGAATTTCTTTTCCCTCACATTTTTCTCTTTTTTTTGGATGCTGCAAAGCATTCACAGCAGGAGTCACCAATCTCTGCTTGGGGTGGGAAATATTTCCAGATGCTTTTGGAAGCACCTTTTATTCACAGCATGCTCGTTGTTACAGTTAAACAGGGAGAAGACAAAAGCACCTCCCTTCCATAAGTGTTTTTGTGGGATGGAAAAACTATTCAGACTCCAGGGCAGGGAGAAAATCTACCAGAGCTTCACTGTTTTCTTGGATTTTACTCTGTTCCAGCTGCTCAAATTCTTCTGCCATCAGCTGTCGCTGCCTCTTCCTCTCCTGCTGTCCACAGGGGAAAATAATAATGTTTAAATATGAAGTCCCAAAGAGACACTGTTGTGTGTGGCTTGTTTTAATTCCACCCTGAAAGACCCAAAACAGAAGGCGGAGGGTTTATAATCATGTATTATGCATTTGCTGACAAACTATTTTACGAAGAGAAGCAGGCAGCAAGATCTTCTAGTCACTGGAAAATTTTAGGGGTCTTTGAGCAACCTGACACACACCAATGGGACCACAGCATAGGCTTTTGGTCCATGAGGAGATCACAAGTCAGGTACCCAAAACTAGAAATACCCCAAACAAGTCTGGACAATCCTGGCTATAGTTAATTCTGGTGCTTTAAATGACTTGACTCAAAAGATGCCTTCAAACTATGTAAGTAATCATTTTGTGTTAAGAAGGAGAAATACTAGGGATGCAGAAGCCATTTTGGGTGGCTTTTCTAAAGGAGCCAGCTTTTGCTGCCATTTTATGGAGCTGGTTCAGGGCTCAGAAAGGGTTTCCAGCAGCCACTGATGCTGGGCAGCTGCAGGAACAGGAGGTGCCATCAGGCACTGCAGCATGCACGGGACGCAACACCCCATCAGCAGCATGTGACCACATTAAGGAATAAAGAGCCAAGTTTTTCTCTTAAATTACTGTCTAATTTACACGTCAAACCCTTCTGCACGGCAATCCAAGATGATTTAGGAAAGGACTGGATTGCTCAGGGTTTTTTTTCCCTTTTTTTTTGGTATAACAGATATCACACAGGTCAGGTCCTGAACTGGAGGACCATTGGCACCTCCAGGATTAACCATGGCAGCCAGGATCTGCTGGGCTCCTTGCAGCCCACGGTGTGCCAGTGGCACAGGCACAGGTGGCATAAACTGTTTAAGGAGCAGCAGCCTGGGACCAGGGAATTTCAGAGGTAACAGCGTGGTTGCAAGATCCTTAATCCCAAGCCTGTGACGTGCAAAGGTTTTCCTCCATCTCCTGCCTCCAGAATCACACTGTCCAATGGGCATAGCCACTTGGAGAGGCTGGGGCTGGGGGGGAAGCATTTCCTAATCTTGGGGGAGAATTAAACACACTCTAAGGATGTGGGGAAAGGGTTTTACACCTTCATGCACACATAAACCACTAATGTTTGTGATTTCCAAGCCAGCCTACATGACTGGAGATGGCAGGGTCACAACTGCTTCTGTGAAAACCAGGGAGAAGGAGCTTCCATGAAGGAGCTGCAGCTGCTCCTTCCCTGGAAAAAGGCCTCCTCATACCCTTTCTACTCGATGCATTAACCCATTAAGTTCAGCCACAGTCTTTCCCTGAACAGATGTGTCATGATCACCCATGGGAGTTTGGAGGTTGGCTCGCAGTAAATTTCCATAGGGCTTAAACCCAAACCACCTGGGCTTTGCCAAAAAGTGCCTTCATCAGTCATGTGCTTTTTACTGTGATGCAGTTAAGGATGAAAGTATGTTCCTATCAGACATTATTGTTTGTAAGTAAAGCTGACATTATGGTTGCAAGAGTATGTTAATATAAAGTAAACCGTATAATATTACTATTATTTGGTAACTGGTGCATAGAGAAAAAATCTGGTCTAAGACAAGCACAGGTGATCATGGTAATACCTACGCAGATGCAGCCCCTGGGCCGTATCCCAGTCTCAACTTTGTTGGTAGCAAGCCAAGGTAACTTAATTAATTTGATTGAATTTACTCTATGTAACAGAAAAAATTGGCCCACCAAATCTTTTTTAAGCATGTGTGCCTGTGTATGTGCATTTGAGATGGCTTGATAAATCCACAGCTATCTGGATTTGGAACTAATCTTACCCTGTGTGTAACCAACATGCTGGAAAAATTACTTTATGGGCAGCAAGAATAATTCTTCTTAGTCATAAATCAAAGCTCT
This sequence comes from Pelecanus crispus, assembly GCF_030463565.1. NCBI lineage: Eukaryota > Metazoa > Chordata > Aves > Pelecaniformes > Pelecanidae > Pelecanus > Pelecanus crispus. The sequence goes on from NC_134643.1 coordinate 222,844,384, forward strand.
TTAGGAGGGAAAGATGCATCATGGAATTTTTTTGATTCCTCTTACCAGAAAGTCTTGCACGCATGGCCACATTAAAAGACATTTTCAAATGAAAACTGAAAATAGTTTCAGAAAATAAGACAGCAGAAAGCACATGGGGCTTGATTTGATACTAAGGAAATATAGGCTGAAGGAGAATATTTCCAGCTGTGATTCATCTGATGCGAGAGACTTTGCTTTCAAAAATAAGCTCGGTACGGTGGAAGGGTCAAAATTGTACCTGGCTTTTAGGATTATGTTATCTGCTGTTCTGCAACATGGTGGCAGAGAGAAAAGTCTCGCTGATAATGCTGATAGAGGGAATTGGAGACTGAGGATTAAGCAACAGCACAGATAGCAAACAGCTTTCTTCTGTTAGCCTTTCATAGATTGCAAAAAAAGAAAGAGTGCCTGCCCACGTGAAGCAGACATAAGCTCTATGCCCTGTTGATGAGGCGCTGGGTAGGAGACAGAAAACTACCAAAAAGGTTGCATTATAATTTTAACCGGGGGAGAAGGAAAGGCTGAGGGCTTCTAAGAGGTGTGTGGGTTGGAAGAAAATTTCAAAAGCCCAGGAAACCGATCTGAAGAAGAGGGTAAAGACCTGCCCCAACCCCTTCAGCCTAGGCTGTCCAAGATGTCCATCAAATCAAGGGCACTCCTCAGTGGGTCTCATTGCAATGTAAGGCTTGAGTTGCATTGGAGAGCTGGTTGTGGTCGGCAGACTTATGGCTGTTGGTGTTACCTCGTCCAGCTGCTCACCTCTGCCTGCCTGCTGGGACAGCAGAGCTGCTTGGGGTCCATCTGCCCAGCCAAAGGCTGTTGATAGCACAGGGTTTCATGGCGAAACCAAATGGGTGGCATCTGCTCCAGTTTAGGAGCTGGCCCTCGCGTGGCTCAGCCATCTCTGTGCATGTAGTGCCATCTCCCCTTATGCATCAGAGCCCCAGATATAAACCATGTCCTTTGAGGATGCACAGGCTTGAAATCTGCTCTGAATCAGACTATTTTCCAGGCATTTGTCCATGGAGCAGAGCGTGTGCAGAGGAAAGTCTCCACTCTGCAGTTTGGCACAATTCAGCCCAAACAGCGCTCTCAAACTCAGAAGATGCGCAGACCAGACAAACAATGGAAAGAATTTTGCAAGGAAACAATAGCAAAAATTCAAAACTCACTTAACCGTGCACAGCCAGTAAAGAAAATGCCGCAAGCTAGCAGTACAACAAGCAAGCATTACCCTGCTTTGAGTGTCAGGGTGTGGACAGATAACCTATGGAGGTCCCTTCCAACCTCAATTACTCTACGAATTAGGGTTATAATAATGCTTTGGCTTTTCTAAAGCTCTTTTCGCCAATAAACCAGCCTTACACTTCTTTCCAAACGCTAAGCTGCACCACACCCCATCAAGACCATTTTGTACATTTTAACAACCAGAGAAAGAGCTTAAGGCTCTGCTGGGCTGAAGCGACAAATCCAAATCTCACCCGTGAGTGACACAGACCCAACGGAAGAGCTCAGCTCTTGCAACACCCAACCCCGTGCCATAACCTCACTCATCAAACACTGCTCCCTCCCCGGCTGCAATCCCAGGCGCGACTGTGCATTGCAGGCGCATGTGCTCCTTGCTCGCTAAGCTTTGCTCTTCTCGCAGCCAGCCAAAAAAATCCCAGCCAGACCCCATGATGGGACACAGATGCGGAGCCACTCCCAACATCCTGCTCTGCCTCACGCGCTGTCTACCACATCACCACCTAAATTGGTTCCAGCATCATCCTCACTGCTGATGAGGTGCAAAGCAGACGCAACACAGCCAGATCTCCCCGTGCCAGCTGGAAGAGGTGAGCTTTGGTGTATAGCAACATGCTTGATTCAAACAGGTGCCATCAGTCAAACCTAACGCCAGAAGTTCAGAATACCTCTTTATGACACAGGAATCATTTGGGCCTTGAATTTATCCTCGGTGCTGCATCACATTACCCATTACCTTCACAGAAATAGATAGGAATTTCCAGGTTGAGCGAGAAATTGCTTGAACAGATGCCAATGCATCCCAGAGTAACTGGGTAAGAAAGCTGACGTCCATCCACCCCTTGTGCTGTGTGCCAGCTCTAAATTCATGTACCGCCTGGCCCGCCACATGGAGGCCAACATGAAGGTGTGTGCTGACCACCAGAGCCAAAAAAAATCATGAGTTTGGGGCAAGTGTTCAAAAAGTCAAGTGGAAGAAAGGAGGTCATGGGCTCTTCTTCTAAGGAAAGGCAACAGGAGGTACTTTGGGACCAATGTGAGTTGGAGAACAGGGCTGGCACTGGCTCCTGGATAGTGGTAGGATTGCAGTGGGGCAGCCTGTGAAGTTCTGCTCCAAGAGAGGAACACCACATGCAGAGAGTAGATAGGAAACAGGCACAGGAGACAGCAGGGAACCCGAGATGCAGATTTTGGCTGCTTACAATGGGGTGCAATGCACAGGAGGGGCTGGGCCTGAGCCAGGACTCTCTGCAACCTTTGGTCCCTGAGGTCAATGTGGTTGACAACCTCCCCAACTAAGCTGTGCAACAAGGTTGGATGGGGCTCTGAGCAACCTGATCTAGTTAAAGCTGTCCCTGATCACTGCAGGGGGGTTGGGCTAGATGACCTCTAAAGGTCCCTTCCAACCCAAAGCATTCTATGATTCTATGAAGGCCTGTTGGGAAGTCACTGGATTTTCTAGTTCTTCTGGCACTGAACTGCAGCAGGAGGAAGCCAAGCTGCAAGAAGACACTGTGGGCCACTGTGATGCTCAGCCCCAGCAGGAGTCAGAGATGGTGTGTTCAGAGCTGTGGTGGCATTCCACACATCCAGACACCAGGCACAGGACATTATGGAAGAGCATCTCTTACACTGAGATCAGCCAGCAGGAATTTGCATGCAGCAGGTGCAGCAGCTGCACTGGACTGGACAACTAGATGAAGTTTTCCAAGAGGAGGTGGTAGAGCACACAGGACATTTCGGTGCTGTTTGTAAGAACTTGGCCTTTTGTGCTGAGGCAGAATTTCTGTTCCTGTCCAGTCATGTGTCTTCTCTGAACTATTCACCCGTACATCATCTGCTCAAACATCAGCTACTTCAGCTGCTGAACCACTGGATCCAGCTGAGCTGGGTGAAATCTTGTATACCTTCCAAAATGGGGCTTGGCTAACCAGGACTGTGAAGAGACAGAAAGGGATTTACAATTAGTTAATGTCGTGGTTTAGCCCCAGCCAGCAACTCAGCACCACGCAGCCGCTCGCTCACTCCCCCTACCCCGATGGGATGGGGGAGAGAATCGGAGGAGTAAGAGTGAGAAACGCTCCTGGGTTGAGATAAGAACAGTTTAATAATTGAAATAAAGTAAAATAGTAATGATAATAATAACAAAGATATAATAACGATAATAACAATAATAATATACAAAGCAAGTGATGCACAATGCAATTGCTCACCACCCGCCAACCGATACCCAGCCAGTTCCCGAGCAGCAATTGCTGCTCCCCGGCCAACCCCCCCAGTTTATATACTGAGCATGATGTCATACGGTATGGAATAGCCCTTTGGTCAGTTTGGATCAACTCTTCTGGCTGTGCCTCCTCCCAGTTTCTTGTGTACCTGGCAGAGCATGGGAAGCTGAAAAGTCCTTGACTAGCATAAGCAGTACTCAGCAACAACTAAAACATCAGCATGTTATCAACATTCTTCTCCTACTAAATCCAAAACACAGCACTATGCCTGCTACTAGGAAGAAAATTAACTCTATCCCAGCCGAAACCAGGACAGTTAAGCACACATGCTCTTCTGGGGTGCTCAGGAACAGGTTGATGGTGTAAGTGACTTTGGAGCACTGCACTGAGAGCCAGCATGTACCTCTATACTGTTTCTTCTGTGCTATCCTCATAGCTGGCCATCCAGTGCTGCACAGAAAAAACCTTAAAGTGGTACCTCTGGCTTAGCTGGATGTCAATGAAGAACAGAACAAATACCCACATGCCTACTTATTTATTGTGTTATCTGAATTTTGAACACACACACACACCCCCCCAAGCAATAATGCAAGGCACAGATTATATATAATCCACTGACAGCTATTGATCCATGAGGCTATCAACAAACCAGAATGATACATATGTCTTATTCAATGTGCAAATATTTGCCCATGATAACATTGGCAGCAAGAAGACCCAGATAAATTTTGTGAATAACACGGTACTCTAAATAAGACATCAAGACTCTTTCTATACATCCTTAAACTGAATTACTGAGGAACAAGATATTTTCTCTGTAAATTACTTGCTGCTATAGTTCATGGATAAAGAAAAAAAGAAATCCACTCTTTGAAAGCAATAATGGCCCAATCCTTTCCTCTGAGATGTCCCTAGATAGAGTCCTCCAGAGCATCAGGAGAGCTGTTCTGCTGCTAAGCAACAGGCAGACTCCCAGACAGCTGATGATTTTACCAAATAGATGAGTGCCAAAGGTAAAATATGGGCAAACGCAGTAGTAGATTTCTTCTCCCCCACTTTTTTTCCAGGCCCAGCAAGTTCAGTCAGCAGGTGTTGTTTCAGATTTTCATCCACATCTCCAGGCAAATGGAAACAGAAATCCAATGTATTCATTCCCATGCCACTAACACCTAGACCTAAGGAGAGCTTCTTCACTTGCCGGGAATGAGATGTCTCTTTGCACGCCAAAGTCCAAAATTAGAGGGCAGCCTTGCCAGCTTGCTTGGAGTTGGCATGCTCCAAGGAAGCATTTAAGTCTTTATGCCGGGTTAGATTTTCCTTCCCTTGCTAGCTGATTTTTTCTACACACAGACACAGCCTTGTGTGTGAAGGCAGAATGAATATGGTGAGGCAGCAACAAAACAAGTTGACTGTGAGTGTGCGTTCACACATGCTTCTGTGTGTCTCCTTTGCAGCCATCTCACGTGCCAAGGAAGAAGGCTTTAATCCAGGAGATAAAGCACAGTCATAGTCTATGCAAGTCCATATGCACATGAGTGGCAGCGGCTGAAGTTTCTTTTACCAACTTTAACCTGGGACTTTTCCCCTCCAAAGTGAAGGAGAAATGCAACTTTCTGGAGAGCACTACAAAATCAATATTTGTCTAGAGCCATATCACAGAAAACTCACACTCCATGAACATAAAACGTCCATGAGGCGTATAAAATATTCTTTGAACATAAAACCAGGTACAGGGCTGAGCATCCAGAGCTTCCATCAGTACCCTTGGAAAATGGGATCTTTCCAGATTCCTTTGGGAAGTGAAGGTTTTTTCCTTCCATGCAAGCTTACGAGATATCTATTTGTATAATCCAGAGAAGATCCAACTCTTTGGGAAATCAGTTCCAATAAATGGGTAATCTAGGGGCTTAAACCAAATCTGGTGGTTATGTTATGGTTCCTTCGTGACAGTACTAGCCACATCTCCCCACTTTCTCTGCTGCTTGGCTTGCAGAGTCATTGCAATGCAAAAGAGCTCATTTTCTTGAGGTCAGCAAATATTTTTTAATCAACTGCAGAATCTACCTGAAACACAAAAACTGGCCTTTCTCTTGACACTTCAAGTTAGGCAAGTTTCCTTTTGCATGATGGCTTAAACAAATGCTCAGGAGTGGTACAGTGTGAAATAAATGCTAAGCGGGATTCCTCATTGTCTCATTGCCCAAAGAGTTTGGCTGTACCTTAGTAGCGCTTTGCTTACCTTGGAAGGGTAAGATACATTACTGTTGGACAGTAGGTACATGAGAGAAAAGGTGGAGACCTTCTAAGGGCCTCAACCAGAATTGCTATTGAAATAGCAAGTTAGTCAATGCCATTGCATGTTGTTTTTCAGTGTTGTGCTACACCAAACACAAGGTTGGTTCATTGACTGTCATCACTTGAGGAGAAGGAAATCCATCACACATTTTTGGTCATGTGGCCTCCTTTTGTACAAAAGCAAAGTTCTTTATCATACATAAAAGAAAGCATCTTATCAAGAAGTTGAAAGCAGTTTATCCTGATCTCAGAGCTCCTACACTCAACAAGGAAGAAAACTGTGCATTTACTATCCACCTGTAAAAAATTTGACAGCACAATGCAACCACCAAATTCCTCCTGAACGAGGACAGAAAGTGCCCCCCAGCCACAGGGGTCATCATGTTCCCAACTTTGCATCCTATTCTTTTGTTAAAGAAAGAAGAAGTGCCAGCTCTTCAAAATGAAGGCATTTGGGATAATGCTCCCTTCTCAGACTGTGACAACTCACAAAAAAAAAAGCCTAAAGAAACAGTTAATGAAATTTTGGCATACCTGAGGTCACAGCCAGTAGCAAGAAGATTTGAATTTTGTAATTTAGAGAATCTGACAGGAAGGCCATTAGGTCTTCTGTATTACTCAGGTTTCAGATCCCAAGCATCTCAAATCTATCTTGAGCTTCCTGCCTGACAGCACAGGTCTGGAAGAAGTGCCACTTGCTGGTGAAATTTCTGTTGCATTCTCTTTGTTCAAAGTTATTAGCACGAATGAACAGCAATCCATATGGCTACTCAGACAGTCTGTTGATATCTTTGCTTTCAGCAGCAATTTCTTCTCACTCTGAAAGAAATGCTGCACTTGATCCCCTCTGCTCAAGACTTCTGGCTAGGAATAGTTCCTGAACACAGTACACAGGATATTTTCTTCCTATTAAGTCTCTGTTTCACCTACCCCAAAATATTACTTGGCTTTTCTAAGTGGGATTTGCAAAACTTCTTCATAAACAGGCTCTTTGGATTCTCTCCTCCTGTTTAAATGCTTAGCTCCTACAGTCTTTGTGTTTCTTATTTTCCTGAAGGTGAGTTTGATGTAATCTCTGCTGAGCTTTCGTGGCTTTTCAGAAAATTACACTGAATGCCTTGAGACACCCAGAAACACCCTTGTAAGCTCACACCATTGCAGAGTCCATCTCTTAAAAATAAGTGAGAATCAGTAAAATTTAAGTCTGTAAAAGCTTGATGTCCTGAGCTGGAATTTTGCCTGAATGAGGGATTTTGTGCGATTCAGTAAATGGTCCTTGACAACACCAAAGTCAGCCTGGAAAATGCCCCTCCATTTCTGAATCTGTAATCGCACATCCCTAACAAACCCACCACTACCTCACCACACGAGAAGTATACAGAGGACCAGATGATGCTTAGCAATCTTACCCCTGCTTAACCACAGGGAAGGAGAAAGACAACAGAGCAGGAGGGAGGTAAAGGACCCAGACACCCATGTTCTTCATCTAAAGCAGTTCATTTCCCAGGGCAGAAAACCTTCCCCATCTGTAATGCTGCAGAAATGGAAGCAACCGAGATGGAGTCAAGCCGCAAAGGGAATAGTGTGTAAATCAACGGCAACGAGAGGTTTTGCTTTGCAAAGGAATGGCTGCACCTCACCTAGAGAACTGTATATGTGATCTGTGACCTTGTCTCAGATACTCTGCAATTACCCTGGAGGGACAGAGCTTTGGAGAATGACACAAAGCATTCAGAAATTCCTGTGCATTGGTATGAGGGAGAGTGAAGGAAATGGGAGTTTATTTTCACTGCAAGAGGCAGTTGGGAGGCAGTGATCTAATTGCCACCTTTGGAAATTATGAAAAGGCTTGAAATTCCTCTTAGCGAACCACTGCACGCTAGGAAAATATTGCAAGGTAGAAGTGCACGATGTGAACACTGGTGTCACTTTCAGTGGAAGGGTAATAAACATATGGACCATATTACCAAGGAGATCTAAGCACAGCAAAAAAAAAAAAAAAATAAAGGCATGAACAAGATCAAGAGTGAACAGGTGAAAAAACCCAACCATGTTGGGACACCAGCAGCTCCCCTTTCTCCAGGGACAGGCTGCACAGCCTTACATAAATGTTTTGCTCAGCCTTTCAAAGGCATTTCAGAGCTTTCCTGCCAGCTTGAATTTTAAGCATCATTTGCAACGGTGCTTCCCCCATCCACATGTAAGGAAAGAAAAACCCTTGCCAGTGGATTTTGCATCTAGTGCCAGATGAAAAGAGTGGCTTTTTACAGGCTGAGGCTGGAGCTGCCCAGAAGAAGATCTGAAGACCAGGTTAGACCCTGCTGACTCCAACTTAGCATTGAAAATTTGGCTCAAGAGATGAAAGGGTAGCCAACTCTTTAGATGTTTGCTTCACAGAGGAGAGCACCAGCCAACACAACACACAGGATTACAGACAGCTCTCCAGGGAACTAAGCAATCAGGAAGAGCTTATTCTGCATCAGGACACCTGGGAATTTGGAGAGCAGAGGACAGATGAAGAGAAAAGTAGCTGGTGGAGAAATGTCTCCCCAGGAGCCTGGATCAACAGTGGAGTCTGGCATGGAGCTCCTGGGACGCTCCACTATGCAACTTAACTCAAACGGGATCCCCTGGGAAAAGAACTGGGGCCGGTATTGTGGGATGCGTGTGAAATGCATCTCTCCAATGGCACCAGTGCCTGCTGCGGGGGACCGAGCACCGTGCTGCTGCCGGCTGGCTCGCCTCCAGAAACCAGTTGGCCAATTCAGAGCCTGCTAACAGCCTGCTGACATGGGAATAAGAAACTAATGAGGCCTTAACTCCTGTATAACTACAGGCCAGGGTTTGGCTCAGAGCATAGCTTGGAGCCTGGCCAGGCTATGCGGGAAATCACTGCCTGCGTTTGGAGGAGGAAGAGGGTGGTAGTGACCGTGCGGCATGGCGAGACTGCTCGGTTTAACGGCGGCAAAGTCCTCATCGCCAACTTCAGGTGTCGGGGCATCAGTGTCACCCCCTCGAGCATCTCTTTACTGTGCCTGCATTAAAACTGCAAGCCCAGCAGTGACATTTCATATGTTTTCTCTGCATTTCTCTCCTTTTTTGTCAATTTACAGCATGGCAATGAAGTAGCAGCAATTTTGGGTTTGGAAGTGGCAAAGGAAAAGCAGCTACTATAGAGAGACCGGCAAAGTCCCACTTTTGTACAGAAAACAAAGCAAAAGGCCTGATTTTGCCCATGAAGCAGCGCTTGGCTTGTTCCGCTGAGTGCAAGGAAAGAGCTAGTGCAGTGTGACTGTAATCTGCTGTATCGTTACCATCAATCACATTTTAATGAGAGTAAATTGAAATTCCAGGCACACATTAATAATGAATGGATGAATTAACTCTGAGGAACCATCTGATGATGCTTTCACTGGGCTGTGATGTCTACAGGCTAACATCACATTAGGTTACTTTCTGGACATGTATAAGGAAAACTTTGAACTGAAACGTTTGCGCCAAGGCACAAATCTGCAAAGGGACTTATGTGCCTGCATTTCAGTTGAGCTGAAATTTTAGAAGTTGCAAGATACAGCAACTCACAAAACCCACACTGACTTGTCCAGGCATCTTGGCATTCACAGGCACAAGAGTCAATGCCATAAGTGTTCCTTCAATGCGTTAATTTTCACCAGCCAGTTTCACCAGAGGCATGTTGCCCCTTAGGTCACGCTGCTCACATTGTAGCTATTAGTATTTGCAATAGCATCCCAAAACTGGGCTTTCTTTTGCCTAAAATCTCAGAAAGGCCTGTTATGGCCAAGGTGGGGAGAGAAGTCTTAGCCCAGCTGAAGAAAAGGTGCACTGTCACCTTTGCAAGATAGACAGATCTCTGTAGTGTTCACCTGAGTAGCAAGAGAGCTTCATTTTCAAAGCAAGCAATGCAGGGATCTAATGTCTCCTTTCTGTTGTGAATGATGCCAGGCTCCAGGCAGTCAGAGCAGACATCAAGTTTGTTGTCAGGACAAGCATCCGGAATCCCCTAAAACCTATCAGCTGCATCCCTGTAAGTGCAACCCACCACTAATGTGAGTTAAAATCCCGGTTTAGCAAACCTTGTCTTCTCACTCTGGAGATTCCCAGCTCATTTCCCACCATGGCAGCCAAAATAGTGGCTGCTATAGCTGATTAAATAATTTTGGCTGGATCTGCAAGTATCACAACATAGGATGTTTTCTCCATTTGGCATGGGGATGCTTGTCCATGTGAGGATTTTAGAAACATCCTCCTTTGCAAAGCTCAGGACACGTCTTGTGTTTGATTTAAGCGCTGGGATTTTTCAGTGCAGAGTTATTAAAGAGGTCTGCTATGCAGCAAAAAAAGATTACTTAAAATCTTGGAGAGTGGTGGCTTTGGTGGACTTTGGTCACACTTTAGTTCCTTAAGAGCTGGTTGGCCAAAGCAACCAAAAAACATCTGCTACGCCCAAGTGGTTTACTTGAATTCACCACTCCCTCCTCCCCAAGCCTGTTGACCATGTATCCCTGTAAACAGAGAAATGAATGTTATTGGGGGCTGAGGCAGGAGCTGGCTCTGAACTTTCTCACATCAGTGTCTCCACCAGCCCCAAAGCACCTCCGCCGTGCAGCTCCTCTCCCGACACGAGGCCTCGCTCCACCACGACACGACTATTTCACGCTTCATTGCAGAGGAGGGTTTTATGGAGGCCTCTCTGCGCTTTGCCACTGCTCCTTGCTGAGGTGCTCCCCAGAGCCGAGGTCCTTCCCTGTGTACCCTCACCCTCTCCTCTCTCAGCAGGATGCCGTGCAGGAGACGTCATCACCCTGCAGATGAATTTCTGACCATACAAGCCTCCAAACGCACACATCCACCCCTTAGAGCAGCTCCAAAACCAGAGGCTTGTAACACCCAATTTCTTACACCACACTACCAACTTTCTTCAACACCCTCCAATTTTAGGGGCAAAACCTGCCTTATGCTGCACAGACCAATCACTTCTGGTTCAGACATGTTGGCCAGAAACAGCTCTTCTCTGATGCAGCACAGCTGAAACAAGAAGAGTCCAGACTGCTTCTCCGTCTTACTTGCCCTTTACCATAAGCCTGCCTTTTGGGTTCCTCCACCCCCATCCTAATATCCTCAATTCCTTCAATTCCTTCCTCCCCACAGGCTTTTTTTTTTTCCCCAGCAGCCTGTCGACATGCCTCTTGAACTTATTTATAGTCTTATTTATAGCGTGGCTTCAGCCACCTCACTTGTTAACCTATTCCATATGGTTATTCCCCTTTGTGTGAAACAGGGCTGTACAAGTTCTCCTTTATCCCTGGGGCCTTCTATTTTCAGACGGTGGCCCCAGCTGCCCTGCCCCTCACATGAGACCTGCTTTTTGCTCCAGCAAACAAAAGAGCAGCTTAGAAATGGTCGAGGGTCATGAGAGAGATGTGCCAGCTCTGTGCCAGCACTAACAAAGATGGATACCCAGCAGAAAGCAGATATGAGATGCATAGCAGGTTTTGCTCCTATGAGCATCCCGATGGGATGAAAGTGGACCAGGTTCACCTGTATCCAGAGGGATACAGAGTCTGGGAAGCAGATCTCACTGGGGATTTATCTTCAGCTTTTACTTCATTGAGTCCCCAGTACTGTTTGCAAACTCTTTTCTTAACTTTTCCCATCCTCTGTCAGCTCATCCCTGGGGCTGCTGTGATCCAACCTCCTAAGCCACTTTGGAGCTACTGCTATTTCTGGTGTCCCACAGCTGACCAGTGCCCCCAGCACACTTGCTGCCCCCCCCCACACACACACACACACTTCTCAGGGATCAGCTTCCCAAAAGCAGCCAGGTTTGGGTGGCATTTCCTACAGCTGCAAGTGCCTGAACCTCCAGGTCCATCCAAGGTGAAAGATGAGCAACCTCCAGGCACCACCACCCAAATGACCATCAGCAATTCATGCAACAAGTTGGGCCATTATTTTAAGGAAGAAATTTTTCACAATGAGGGTAGTGAAGCACTGGCACAGGTTGCCCAGAGAGGTGGTGGATGCCCCATCCCTGGGAACATTCAAGGTCAGGTTGGACGGGGCTCTGAGCAGCCTGATCTGGTTGAAGGTGTCCCTGCTCATTGCAGTGGGGCTGGACTAGATGACCTTTAAAGATCCCTTCCAACCCAAACCATTCTCTGATTCTACAATTTGCCCAGCTCCCCATTTCACCTAACTTGTCAACAGAGATGGTTGCTAAACGTCTCGCATTTCTTCTTCATGGCTGGGGGTCGGTGGTTGTGTGGCAGGGTTAATTTGCGCACAGGGCCCCATTAAAAGGCCACCATGGAGGCATATCTGCCCTTCCCACCTTGTCTGCAAGCCCAGCTGCAGCCAGGCAGAGCTCTGCTCTGCAGAGTGGCCCCTGATGTGCCATAAATGTATGAAATAAGGGCTTTCCTGGGGGACTGTCGTTGATTGCAGCCACCAGTGCAAGCCCAACGTGCAATGTCAGAGACACAACAGGTCTGTGTTCAGCATCGGAGCAGCTTTAGAGACAAGCAAGCTAATAGAACGTTGGATCTCTCCTTATTGACTTCTGCTCTTCATGCTCAGTCCTCTCCTCTCCCTGGCTAGCAGCAATAACTTACCCTGGAAAATCCCAGCCAGAGCCTGCCAGCACCTGCTTTCCTTATTAGCAGCTTTTTCCAGCCCTCTGCACAGGGCACTTTGGTTTTCCTCCTCCTGACTTGCAAGGAATATGTTGGTGGGACTTTTCCTAGCACCTCCCTGGTGTTTGCATTTCTTGTGCCCTAAAGCCACCCTGTTGTAAACCCCAGCATCTCGCAGCCGGCCTCTCCTCCCCTAACTGCTCCAGCAGCTGCTCTCTCTTTTTTTAACATGCCAGCTTTTGTTTCCTTCAATGCACAACTGTGAAACACCCTGCACATTTCCAGCCTTGTAGCATCCCTTCTCCATCAGTTTCAGAGGCCTTCAGAGCAGGCTGGGAGCAATGCCCTGTTTCTCTTCTCTCATTTTCCAAAGAGAAAGGTATTTGATAGTGAAATCCATAATCATGGTGTTTCTTACGCAAAGTGTACCAACAAACAATTCCCCCCTCCACCAACATAAATGATAAAAGTCATTTTTGCCCACCAGAAAGCATCAAAACTGGCACATGTTCCCTCTGCTTTCTTCTTCGCCCCTTTTTCAGGTCAGCTTTAGACAGGAAAAAAACTCAGGCTGACAGTGATATCGCTAAGGCAATTCAAGAGTCTCCCCTGGGAAGCAGCAGGAGTCTCATTATTTTATATTCTCCCAGACAGAATACTAAATTTGGGGAAAAGCCTGCCCTGGCCTTAGTAATAGGAAAGGAAACTTCCCAAATTGCTCTCTGGGGCACTCGGATTCCTGTTTCATTACCTCGGCGTTAGCAGTCCCAGGTGTCTTTTTTAATCCCTGTTGATCAACAGGGGCAAGGCTCGGCACGTCTCTGGCCAAAAGGCTCGTTCAATAATATGAGCAAGCTTTAATATGAGCACAGGGAAGTGAAAATACGCACTCTGCAAATTCACTTCACTTTTTCTGTTGTAAAACATGCTGGATTTTAATGATTTCTATTTACCAGGAACCTCAGATTAGCTTTAAATCATTTAGCAGTAATTCATCTTCTTTTTTTTTCCACTGTGAAACAACAAAAAAACCCACAACCTGAAGGCTTTAAGTCAGAAAGTAGACAAGATTGCAAGGTCTCATTTTTCTGGAAAACCGCTGTGCCGGCAAGGCTAGAAAGAGATCGTTCAGATACAAAGAGGGGAAAAAAAAATCAGATCCAAATATATCTGCAGATAAATATTTTACGCTCTTTCCCAATAGCTGGGTGGGATCGGCCAAGCACCCGAGAGCTCTGCGCTGTGTGAGGCTGCCACCTCCTGGGGTGGGCAGCCCCGATGCCAGGGCAGTCACCAGAGATTGGGTGGGATTTGATATTTTAACCCCAGAAATAATCACCTCGCAGGGAAGGTGAACCGATGCCTCCACCTCCAGCTTTTATAGAGAGCAGAGAGATTTTCTAAGAAGTGGGTTTGGAGTTTAAACGCGCAGGTGGGGAGCGGAGAGGGCGGATGTACCCATTAGCACTTGAAGAAGCGATGCAGGGAACCAAGGCACACTGCATGTCATCAGGCAAGCTACACATGACCCCATTTATTGCAGCTGCTGCTCTTTTATTGCGATGGCATTTCCCCCTGTTAGGGCTGCACCAGCCCATTTTCAGTGACCTCTGCTTTGTCCCTTCCACCAGAGTCTCCTGATGGCACCGCAGAGAGTACAGCAGATTTTGCCGGGTGAGCAATGTTCTGTGGGAGGGAAGGGATGAGCGGTGATGCGCCGTTACCTGCCATGACTACATAGCTCGTGGTGTCCTCTGGGCGCCTTGGCTCCATCTACGCGGGTCAGAACATCCCTGTGCTGTAGGAGGAGGTTGGCTGCAGCCATTGCTCACAGGGGTGGGACCAGTCTGGGGCCTCTTGCCATGGTCTTGTGCAGTGGGCAAGCTTTGGGTCTGGGGATGGTGGCATTACCCTTGGCAGGGGGCAACCTGGATGCTGATCTGTTTTAGGAGCATAAAGGCATCAGTTTAGCACAGGAGCAGAGCCTCCCTGCTCTGCACACGGACAAATACAATGGACGAAGGGTGAAGATCTTCCCTTCACCTTGGGAGTGGAGGATACCCAACTTCAAGACCAGAAGAGGAACATTTGGTCAACTAGGCCCCCATCCCATATGTCACAGGCGTATCGCCTTCCCACACATTGCCTATATTACATTACATTACTTTAATTAGAGCAAAGCATTTAGTCCTACAGTGTGCTACAGATGGAGGACAGGCTAGATGAAGGTGCTGAAAGCCTGCGTTAAGAGGTCAAAAGCAACCAGATCCTTTGCTGCAAGGGACAGAAAAGCTCATAGGCCCCAAATGTCCTAATAAAGTGGGGAAATGTCTGACTTTCACACTTGTAGGCTGTTGGCTGCTGCCAGACCCTCTTGCACAGCCACAACCTGAATGGGATTGCTGCAAGGAGTCAACCTGGAAATGGTAGCATGAAATGCCCCCCACATCCTGCAGATAAGCTTCTGCCTCCTTCCAAGGAGTTTTACTTACCAGGAGCAGACCCCCATAATCACTCTGAGACTGCTAGCAGCTCTCTGGGTATCAGAAAGAAGAATTAAAAACAAATTAGAGGTAATGAGCTCTTAAATTGCTTCTGAATCCACTGTGTGGCTGAGAGTTTTGGTGGATTTGGATAATCAAATCAAATCAAGCAGGGCCCAGTGCATGCAGAAGGGTGATACAGAGTTTAAGAATATTTTCAAGCTTCCCATTGAATAGTAGATGTGATGCAACTGCTCTTTCTCATTGAAAACAGTAGTAAGAAACTCACTCAAAGCCGTAGACAAGAACCAGACTCAGCCTGAAGAAGTGTTTTTTCCCCCATATAAACTGTGCCAGCACAGCATTAATCGACTTCTGTTATTAGTTACTTCTTCTATTCTTCTAGAATATTTATATGTAGTTATTCTTCTATTATTAGTTAGTCCAGACCTAAATGGTTGCAGAGGATCTCCAGAACGAGAGACAAGGCGATGGGAACTAAGGGGCTCTTCAGTTCTCTCCATCCTTTTCTGCACAGTAGTCCTACATATGTTGTCAAGGCTTACGAGAATGAGTTATAGGATTTGGGACAGATTTTCAGAGGGGTAAATGTGCTACACTTTCTCATACCACACATGGGGTGCCGAGGGATGGGGCTGTGTTTGGAGGTTCGGATGCATGTCAGCATGGATACCCTGCACCAAACCCACAGAAGTTCGGCTCTGAATGTCAAAGGACGAGGTGGTGGGGCACGTCTTGCTTGTTAGCAGATGACTAAAGCTTATCTGTATAAATTCATTTACTAATCAAAATCAACAGTTTATGTGTTTTGGAAGGTGAAAACAGCAGAAATCAGTATTTAGAAGCAGGACAGGATGAACCCTAAGCCACTTAGCACAAACTTGTTTGCAATGCACTACTAATCCCCTCCTATCCTGTCTTCATTAACCTCATGTACACTGTACCTGTGCAACTGATAACACAGCAGTGTTTGGGAAGCAGATTTCAGACAGCTCCAACTTCTCCACTGCGGGAGCCCATCCAACAATGTTTTAAAGCAGGTTTTGTATCTCATTGGAAGTTTTTTTTCCCCTAAACTTTTAGGGAAATAAAGCAAGCCATCCCCCCTTGGGAAATGCTGTCTTTGCCAGTGTCTCCAGAAGTCAGCTCTGCACAGTGGCTGGAACATCCCGCTCTCAGCCAAGCCTTCTCCTCATGCACGGCAGTCACCCTCATCAGCTTTCCCAGGTCATCCTTAATGGCAGCTCTGGCTGGACACCTCCATGAGTGGATCTACCCTTCTGAAAAAGGTCTCGCAAGCAGAGGAGCCAGGACAGAGCTGGGAGCGGGGAGGGGATGCTTCATGTCTTCAGGCTTCCTACAGAGGTGCCCCAAGCCTGTCAGTGTTTGAGGCATTTGGACAACACCGTTAATACCATGTTTTAACTTTTGTTCAGCCCTGAAGTGGTCAGGCAGTTGGACTGGATGACGATTGCAGGTCTCTTCCAACTGAAATATTCCATTCCATTCCATTCTGATGTTACTCTGCAGCACCCAAGAATGCCTGGAGAATACAGCTCCAAGGTTGTGCCCATAAATGTCTTTTGAAGCCCAAGGCCACCTTGAACCTAAACTTGCCACACACCCATTCAGCTCAGACCTACGTTTCTGTGCCGGATCAGATCTGTGGGTGAGCCCTGGGGCAAGTAAAGGGGAACGGTGAGCCCACATTGCTCCTTGCTTTGCTCATCCCGTTTGCCCAGCTGGGGGGGGAACAAACGTGCCCCTAACAGTTTCTTATATGAAAAGGAAGGCTGCAGCATCCCTTTACAATCTCACCAGTCTCCCTCTTTTGTTAATAAAAATGACCGCAATTTTCAGGCTTTCTTTTAACAGAGAGTCAGGAACAGCCATAAAATCACGTTTCTTCCTTTGCAGGGGAAACGACCTGGGAAAACCCCACCTCACTCAAGCCTTGTCAAGCATTCAGAACTGATTTTAAATACTTTGTTACAACAAAGAAGAGCAACATGATTTGGTCATCAGACTACTTGTCTCCTAGGGACACCCTGAAGCCCTGTTGGGCCAAATGTTGCACCAGACCTTGCTCCAGACAGGTATGACTCAATTCCTTCTGCAGCTCATGAGGTTTGGGTTGCCATCCCAAGGAAAATGTGTATAAGGCTGCCTTAGCAATGCGAGAGCAAAGAAAAGCAGATTACCTCCAGGACTTAATCTTCCTACTTCCTATTTTCCTCTTTTAAAACTAATCTTCCCACTCACTGGAACCAGGGCACCAGGGCTTTATGCTCCCCGCAGTCTGGGCAAGGATTATGTGCATCCAGTCCTCTGGCAGAAGTATGGCACTTTCCCTGTGCGGCCCAGGATTAATATAAAGCGGTTAACTTAACTGGCAACATATGTCTGCATCTTTTTTCCCACTGCCATTTAATCTCTCTTATCCACTGACCATGCAAGTCTCCCGTAATCACTGCAGAGTAATTATGTGATTATTCCAGCCCTCTAAATTACAGCTGCAGCTTGGACCCTAGCAATTGCAGGTGACACAGCAAGGCTGACTTTCTCAACTGTAGTTAATTACAATTAGACAGAAGAAAAAAAACAAAACAAAACAAAAACCAACCACACAATAATAATAATAATAATAATTAAACAACCTGCCAGAAAATGCAACTTCTGCTGAGAATGTTCACCCCAATCCTTCTCATCACAAGGAAGATTAGAGTGGGAGCCATTAATAAGTTGGCAATTTATGTTAATTTATCAGCACCTAAGACCAAGAGCCTTAATAAAACCAGCTAAAAGGACATTTATGATAAACAAAGGCAATTATGTTGTTGCTGTTATTACAGTGGCCTTTCAAATCCTGTTGTGCTGGGTATTATTGTCCAACTGGCTTGGGCAAGGAGGAGGACAATGGGGTGTGCAGCAGGAGGTCTTGCAGAAGGTCGAGGACAGTGTCAGATGGAGTCTGCAGATCCTCATCAGACTCTCTCCCGCAACACCTGCTCATCCAGCAAACCACAAGATTTTAAAAATAATGAATCAGTAGAAATTATTTTTACAAGGGAGGGGATGAATTGTAACAAGGCCAACTTGCAGTCCACCTCCTTGCCTTTATGACCCTTTCCTGAGTGTGGCTTTCCTCTATTGTCAGGGTCTTTTGGATGCCATTGAGCTGGGGCTGAGATCTCCCCTTGAGGTAGGGAGGGGAACAAAGATCTCAAGACAACAGGAGGTACAGAGGTAGGAGAACATCCCCCAAAAGTCACAGTCCCTTTTTTTTTTTTTTCTTTTTTTCATGGCATTTGGAATTTCAGATGAGAATTCCCAAAATGTAAGGGGCTTCACAGCTGGTGAAAAAATGCTAAAATGTTTGACATCTGGAGGGTTTTTTTGATTGTTTCACTGATTGTGGCTTGAGTGGGAAATGTCCATGAATGTTCTTTCTGAATCTGGCAAGTTTCAGCCAACTCTATGGCAGGCTGATGTGCTCTGAACTTCCCTTCCCCTACACCCTGACATTGCCAGCATGGGGAAGAGGAGTAGGGTAGAAAGCTGGAAAGGGCATGAATGAAAACAAAAGGGGAAGGAATACATCTTCTCCAAGGAGCACATTAGGAGGCTAAAGGTGAGCTTCATCAGAATTGGAGAGGATGTGATTTTAATCCCATGATAATCTGAAATCCACAGAAATTGCAGAGGAACCCTTGAGGAACCCAGATGACATCTTGACTCTGGTGCAGAACCACACACTTCTCTGCCTGGGTTGAGCTGGGCAAACAATGGGTCAGATCCTCCACAGATGTAAATCCTCATCACCTGCACAATTTGATCCATCATTTCTGTCTGGTCTCTGCTTTCTTCCTTTCCATTCAAGCTCATCACCCTGTGCTACAGTATGACTGAATGCAGGTCCTCCATCACACTTAAATTTATCTACCAGGCACATCGCACTGTCCAGTCACTCCTGGGTTCTTTAAGGGCTCACAAAAGGACAATGAACTGGAAGCGTGTCCCAATCTGTAACTGTAATTGATGGCATCAGCAAATTCAGAACCACATTTGGGACCGAAATACTGTAAGAGGCCATTTTAAGAAAGAAATAGTGTTGGGTCAAATGCTTTATGGTGGTAACGAGCAGAGCCCTGCAGAATAGCTAATATGTCTATATGTACAAATACCTATGGGTCGCTTAGATTTTCCCCAGAGTGACTTGAAGAGAAAATGTTATGGTTTTGCAACATGACATCATAGGGTGATAAAAATAAAAGGAAAGGGAGAAAAAAAAATCTGGTGATGAATTGCAAAATAAACTGGCTTTCCAGCAACCCAATAAAGGGAGAAGAATATCCGCCATTTCCAGAGGGAAGATGGAGAATGGCAAAGATGCAGTTTACAACCCATTCGGCTGGTAGAGACTAGGGGTCCGCTGACATTAATTTTACACATTCCCTTCTCTTCCCTCAAAAGAAAATCGAGCAAACCACTATGATTTAAGAAACGATAGCCCGACAGACTTTCACTGCAGGCAACCTTCATCAAACATTAGCCTCCTGGCTGCACTGCAGAGCAGTCAGTTTTCAGTCTGTTTTAGAAGATCCTTATTTTATCCCTTGTTGTTTATGATCAGAATATTTCATCTGTTTTCACAAAAAACTTCTGCCGAACTCCCTATTCAAGTGGAAATAGCAGGACTTTCCCAGTAATATTTGGGAAATACTCATTAAAGTTCAGAAGGACTTTGCTATTGGCATCATGTTTTAAAAAGAGATTAGAATTGATTTTGCTAAACCACACTTCAAAAAAATAAGAAAGAAAAAGCTTCAGCTATTCTTTGCTTGCTCTGTACTCATTTGCAAAGTGTTTATGGCTGAATTCATGCTCAGGACAAGCAACCACAGCAGTTAATAATTTCATGTAGATACCACATTTGGGCTATAGATTTCAAGGACCTGAAGAAATGGAGGAGCATCAAAGTGATCCAACCAGCCAAACATAACATGACTCAGTGGTGCAAATGGGAATGAAAGGCAAGTCATCTGGTTTGCCAAGACTCCTGTAAGCTATTGGCAGTGTCTCCACTGGAGGTTACAGCCAAAGGAGAGTGCTACATAGTCATGAGATGACCAAGTGTTTCAGAAATGCTTCTGGCCTTATAATAGGATGAGAAGGAAGCACAAAATCACCGAACACCTCTAATGCATTACCTACACCAAGGAATTAAACATTCCCAGGACAGTTGCCAAGCCCTACTGTTATTTACAGTCTGGGATGATGCCACGTCTCTCTTATAGCTGTGACACAGTGGTGGCAGTACTCATCCAAGCTGTGGGTAACGCATCTTCTGCTCTGCCTCAATCCAAATCTGGGTGCCTCGATGGCTTTTCTAGACACCTGGGTTTTGGATGTTTTGTAGCTAGAGCTAATCTCTCTTCTCTTGATTTCACCTGGTGAATAATGACTGCATCAGCTGAAACACAGAAAGGTAGGAGTTATCAAGAATTCAGAACCACCTCAAGAGGGACAACCTGGTTGTGGTCTCTGCTGTAAAGACACCACTACACAAAAGAGAAATGTGTGCTGAAGCAAAGCCCAGGCTCTGGGCTCCTCTCACCAGGAGCTCCCTCGATGAAGGGCTACAGACTGATCCATATTTTTGCTCAACCCAGATGACACGATGCCCCCACATCTCATGGGAAAACCTCAGTGAGAGGCACTGAGACCACTAACCCTGGGACAATGCACGATGACAGCCATGAATCCAAATGCAAAACCTGCTGGAAGAGGAACGAAATGTGAGTCTCTCTCTTTCTGGAGAGATGCCGCATCAACCTCATGGAGGAGGTAGGGATCTTCTACTCCTCCAGCCCTGCTCGGTGCAGAGCAAAACAGCACAAGCCAGATATACAAGGTCTGCATCATTACTCAACCTCAGTTCATGCTCACTACCCCTAATACTGGGGAGCTTTAAGCCAGGAACAGATTTGGGGTGTTAAGGGAGGTTAAGTAGCAAAAAATAAGTTTGTGAAAAACACGGCCACCTGCAGAAAGAGAAGAAACCACGCAGGACAGGAGAAGGATCTCCGTTTTGCATCTGGTTGCCTACAGGGCAGTAATACCCTTCAGTGAACATAGCCTGTGGCATTTTAAGCAACTCCAGAAAATGTCGCCTCCCCCTAAGTGACTTGTTTAATCAAGCCCAAGCACTGTAGCCCTTGTCCTAAGGGCAGGGCCAAGGATGCTGCTAGGGGCTCCATTATCTTTCCGTGCTCAGCTCACACTGTTCTGTTTAAAAGATTAATGAGACACATATTCTCAATCAAGAAGCTATTTCAGAAGCTCTTACTTCCAATCAGTTGTACAGTTCAGTTAGAAACATCATCTGCCCTTATTTTGGTTGGGAGTTTTAGCAAAATGATTTATGGATATTTATTTCCCAGAGTAGCATTTGCACATTGATGGACTGAATATTGATGGTGCTAAAGACGGTTAATCAAAGAATATCTAATGGTGCATGGAGTGTGCTAAACTGCCCAACAGTAATTTGGGGTAGGAAGGTGCATAGATGAGGATACCCCCGTTTCTTCCTTGAGTGACATGTGTGTCTTTGCACTTGAAGAGCGCATGCACATTGCAAAGAGGTGAATAACAAGGAGGTGATAATATCTGAGCATCTTACTACCTACATCTGTAGATAAGTGAAGATCCACAGATTGTAGATCTGAGAGAGGCTGAGCTCACCCAGCTGAACTGAAGAGAACTTCTCCCACTTAACCAGATAATACCCTATTTCAAGAATTCATAATCTGTGTCTTGTGCAGCACTGCCTCCAAATCCTTGGGAATCTTTTTTTTTTTTTTTTTTTTTTTACAGAATCACAGAATGGTTGGGGTTGGAAGGGACCTCTGGAGATCACCTAGTCCAACCCCCCCTGCTAAAGGGCGTTCACCTAGAACAGGTTGCACAGGATCGCATCCAGGCGGGTTTTGAATATCTCCAGAGAAGGAGGCTCTACAACTTCTGCGGACAGCCTGTTCCAGTGCTCTGTCACCCTCAAAGTAAAGAAGTTTTTCCTCATATTCAGATGGAACTTCCTGTGTTTCAGTTTGTGCCCATTGCCCCTTATCTTGTCGCTGGGCACCACTGAAAAGAGTCTGGCCCCATCCTCCTGACACTCACCCTTAAGATGTTTGTAAGCATTGATAAGACACACTCTCAGTCTCCTCTTCTCCAGGCTAAACAGACCCAGCTCTCTCAGCCTTTCCTCATAAGAGAGATGCCCCAGTCCCCTAATCACTTTTGTAGCCCTCCACTCAACTCTGTCGAGAAGTTTCTTGTCTTTCCTGAACTGGGAAGCCCAGGACTGGTCACAGTACTCCAGATGTGGCCTCACCCAGGCAGAGCAGAGGGGGAGGGTAACCTCCCTCAACCTGCTGGCTGCACTCTTCCTAATACACCCCAGGATGCCATTGGCCTTCTTGGCCGCAAGGGCACATTGCTGGCTCATGGTTAACTTGTCCACCAGGTCCTCCTCCGCAGAGCTGCTTTCCAGCAGGTCAACCCCTAACCTGTACTGGTGCATGGGGTTATTCCTCCGTAGGTGCAGGACCCTACACTTGCCTTTGTTGAAGGCATTCTTGTCACCATGCAGCTCAGCATCAAGCCATGGCAGCAAGATGTGCAAGGGGACACCAACAGAGCAGCATATTTCTGTCCTCTCTTCATAAAGGTAAGCTAAAACAACCAGTAACACTTCCATTCTAGACACCTGAAGTTGGGTTACATGAGTTGCACCCAGAAGACAGGAAGCCAGAGGCCATGTCCTGCTCTGGCACCAGCCTGGGATGCTCAAAGGAAAAGTTTGGGGCCACGGTTTTGATGGAGGAAGAACCAAGGCACTGACTAAGGGTCCCATCAGGAAGGCAGCCTGATACCGAGCTTTCAGTAGAAAAGTCAAGTTATAGTTAAAACATTTACCTGACTCCAGAAGCTTCCCAGCTGCTTTTTGGGCATCTCTGGCCAGTATCACCTTGTATCTTGTTCTGGAAATAGTCAATATCTTCATAACACAACTCCCTGTTTTTCAGCAGCAAATTAGCTCACATTGCAATTTGTATTACAGCACTTAGAAAAAAAACACATTCAGTTCCACTTTAACTGTTTTAACAGCACTCAGTAGGTCTCTCAGGAGCTCCCAGAAGCACTGTGTGTGCTGGCTGCTCTTCTAAGAGGCCCATCCATCTCTGTCCCTCTGCTCATTCTTTTACAGCTCTGCAACATTCTCATTTTTTTCTTTACTTTTAGGGCTATTTCTGCGGGTTTCATAACCCTATTCCTCTTACTCAGAATAGCTTGCAAGCGCATTCTGATTCTTCCACAAATCTTCCTCAGCAGTTTGTATCTCCCTAATCCTCTGCAACCAGCTGAACCTCTGCGGTACCAATGTGTACATCAACTGCAGGGTCTTAAACCCTTGGGTCCTTCTTACCAGATTTTGGGGTCCACAGTGCAAACATCTACCTTTGCAGATGTCCTCCACTAGGTTTTCTGCATGGTTTTGGACAGAGAGGAGCTCAAATCCATGAGCAACTGCAAATTCTTTGAAGTCTTCTCCACTGAACCAGCAGGTTGTTACCACTTGTAATTATTGCTGGGATCCTGTGTCTGGCAAATATCAGACTAAGATGAGTGATGGTGGGTTTGGTGTTATATTTTCCACAAAAACATTTCTAGGGCAGAGTGAATAAGCCAAAACTAAGAAATAGGCACTGTTGTATCATGCTTGCGCATGTGGACCATGGCTTCAAGAAGTCCTGATTTATCAGCACAAGTTCTTGTCTGCAATGCAGTTTTCAGCAAATTTCACACATTACAAGATTTTCTCTATGTCCATTTTGCATTTTTTTCCCTGAATAGTTCATTTTAGGCTCTTCTTTAGGCTCTTCTTCTAGGTACATCCACTTAACCTTCTTGTATTTTTCTGAGACATTTCAAAGAATAAAGCACCTCTGAAGCCAACGTGGTTATCTTTAGATAGTTCGCCATGAATTGCCACAATGCTTCAGTTGGAACTGGAAATATCGGTTAGGTATGTGCACAATCACAACAATGATGGCTTCCAGCAATGTCTCACCCTCTGCTGCAGCTTCTGTAAATTTATTCCACATTGGTTTTGAAACTGGATAATTGTTTTTGACCAAACAAGCATGTATTATACTGTTCCCTGTATCAGTTTCACGTACAGCCTCATCAAATACTCTCAGGAGTATATCTACTATCAGTAGTTATTTTCTTGGTTTATTCTCTACTTCAATTCCTACAACTGACATTGGAACTGCAACCTCTGTATTACGGGAGAGATATCAGTCAGTCCCTTTGGTGTTGTGGATATAAGGTATCCAGAGCGAGGTTTTTGCCACAACCTGTGAATTAATGCGTAAAATTTCGCATCTGAAGCCCCAGTACCAGACACACTTGCACAGCGATATTTCAGTCCAGTAAGTCCAAATGCGTAAGAATTTTTCACCAAAGTCCAATGTTTATATAAGAAATGCCTTATCAGGGCAGACCAAAGGTCTAGCTGGACCATACACTTTTTAACTCCAAACTTTTTGCACCAGCTGTGTTTTGCGGCAAGCACTTCGGCACTTCACCTCCTTGCTGTAGGAAGAAATAAAGCCTTGTATGTGTGGGGAACCTGGCTCCTTTTCATTTCATTTTAAACAGTAAAATACTCCCATTATTCCAATGCAATGATTCTTGCACTGGAAACCACAATTATCTATTCCCTATTTAGCTCCTCCTTGTCACTTGTGATTTTATAGACTCCTGTCTCCTTCTGAGTTGTTCGTACAGAAACCATGCCATATCTTTCATTATCCTTGCTGCTCTCCTTCCTGCCTTTTCCACTTCTAGTAAATCAGTTTTGAGACAAGGGAAGCAGAACTGCACATGGTATTTCAGAGGCTTTTGCACAACAGCGCAATGATATCTTGTGGTTTGATCCATATTGTTTTTCTTACAGTTCCTAAGATTCAATTTGCTTTTTTTTTTTTTCTGACAGCTCTTGTGCATTGAGGTGGTGCTTCCTCTAGAAATTTTTCTTACCATTTCAGCCCTGAGAGGTGACAGTCAGCTCAGAGCTTATCACTATGTATGTAAAATTAGGACTGTTTTTTCTGAGTGCATCACTTTTCAATCTCACACTTTTGCAACAATATTGTACCATGCAAGCCAGAGACCTCCTTGAGGCACATATGAGACACAGCACAAGAGGAGCTGCAAAAACTTCTCTGCTCTCCAGCCAATGAGATATGCAATGAGATATTGCAATATGAAAACCCTTTCCTGGCAACACCGATGTTCAGGTGGATCTGCCACCACTGGGGTCTGGGGGAGGAGGTTCGTACTCCTCAGCAGTCCCATGTTTTTACTTTGAGAAATCCTGTAGCATGAGATTATGCTCTGAAAGGTAAAGTCTTAGCAGCTGCAGAGGGAGATATACCCATGAACATCACCGAATGTCTCCTGTTGTTTGCGTCTTCTGCAACAAGTGTCTGTAGAAATGGGGACCAAGTCCTTTCTACCCTCCCACCTTCCCTGTTTGCTTCTTTTGCAGCTCCACTGCTGTTTGTACTTCAGTCCTTTCTCTAATGCCCTGTTTTCTCCTTGCTATAACCTACATTTAGCTCCTGATGCTTTCCATCACCTCGTGGCATATCGCTGCTCAAAACTGAGCAGGAAATTTGAACAAAAATTTAAATTCCAAATATCTATTCATTTATTTTTTAAACATTCCCTTGACATTTCAAATAAATAAATCTGCAGTGATCCTACCTTATTGAAACTGATCTTTATTAATCTCTTTTATAGTAAACAATATATACTTTATCATTATATGTCACATAAAAGTTTTGTTGGAGCTATGTAGTTCAATTCTTTACTTCCCAATGACAACAAATACACCCCACATATACAGTAGTGCTGCATGCTAAAGTGCTTGTATATGTTTTATCTTTATAAGTACTGATAAAATAGGTAGGGAAATTAAAAACTTGAAAATAAAAAGCATCAATATTGTTGACTTGCAAACAAAGAAAGGTTACATCCTCTCATAGTCATGCAAATGGAGAAGAAAATCTTCATCATTCAGAAGGAAGGCTTGGGAAAAATGACATCGTTATATATATTCAGTATAATTCAGTATAACAAAGCACTGTGAAGCACCAGTAGTAAAGTCTAAAACCTGTGGAAATCATTACTATTAATATTATACATTTTGATATACACTGACATCATTGGGAATATTTATTAGTAAAAGGTAGAAGTGCAGTAGCAGTAATATCATAATAGTTACTCTAAAAATCTCCAAGTTTTATTCTCAAGGTTATATTTTACATAAAGTGTTTTTTCTGCATTTCCCCAAATTTTCAAGTTTTCTACATAAGACTCCAGAAGGAAAAAAAGGGCAGGAGAGGAGAGACTGCAGAGGTCAGGCTTTTTACAGGTTTTTCCATCTCTACTGGCAATACAGGGCAGCACTGGGACATCAGTCCAGGCTCCTTGGCTTGCTCAGTCCCGGCTTTCCAAGGACAAACTGACTCATAAAAGTCTTGCTGTTTTATGGATAGAATATCCATTTGGCTTTGCCCACCCTGAGTTTGCCTTTGTTTTAGCCATAGATGGACTAGCTGTGCTGTGGTGCACCCATAGGGCATATCTATTTAGATAATGTCAGCCATAAGGAATATGATTTCACTCATGGAATTTTAACTATCAAAAAATCAGACAGCTGGTCATAATTAGCTACTCAGACATCTTCCACAGTAAGCAGAAGGATTTAGAGGAAGGATTGGTCTGGTCTTAAATACCCACAGAGCTCCCTTCAGCTAAGATAGATCATGAGTATCCTGGTGAACCAGCTGAAGGCATCTCATGTAGCATCCACCAGCACAGCATAGAGATATCCTTTGATCACAGAAGCAAATCCAGGAACACAGAAGTGTGCAGCATTTCAAGGCAACCCAGGCAATGCTCTGCAGTAACAACACCTGCAGTTTGGCATTGGTTTCACACTGCCCAGCAGTGGTCTGCTGAAGGCTGAAGCATACACTGTGGAGAGGTCTGTGGCTGCCTTCACACAGACTGCCCAGCCACCAGTAAACCGAAAGGACTTGCTGACCCAAAATGGTGGCCAGCAGATGAGGCACTCCCAAATACCATGCAAAGCAATACTCATATCTCCATGCAGCTTCCTTAATGCAACAAAAAGGTATTTAAAGCAGTTTTACTTTTACAGCACAGTTAATTTATCATCTTGAGCCAACTGCGCAAGATTTCATGGCAAGTCAACAAATTTAAACTTATTTGAAGTAATTCCTCAGAATAATTTACCAAGTCAACTGATTTTTGACTGTATATCCTTTAGACCTCCATTATTTTTTATTAACACATTTTAAATTAAATATATAATTAATTACAGATAAAACCATGGCTCTTTGTAATGGGTTTATTGCAGATCAAATTAAAATGTCATACATCCTTAGATTGTTTCAAAAAGGGCTTGAAAAGTTTTTATCTTTATGCTTTCTTAAAACTCATTAAATAAGTATTCCCTCCACTCTCCGAGGTGTAATGTCATTACTTGATGTCCTCCTACCAAGATTAAGTGTCTTTCAGGAAAATATGCTTCAGTCAACCCCAGGTTTTGGGCTCAAAAGGGGAGTAACGGGATGGAATTCGCCAGTCTGTTATACATCCAGTCACATCTAATGGTCCTTTTGGCCTTAAAATCTACAAATGTAAAATTACCCTGTGTCTTTCCCCTCCCTTCTCCAAATCAGTAGTTAAAAGATGGCAATCCACATGATCTACATCTTGTACTTTAATTACTAGTCTTATGTTTACATAGGAACCAAGTAGTTCAAAGTTGAACATTCAGTAATTAAAGTATTTCCAGATGTGTTCAGTGATCATACTCTGTTTTTACAGCCTCCAGTTGTCATATATTTTCCTTTGGCGGCTGTATTAGACACAAAAGTTAACAATTTTATTCTACATTGTGTTTTTTGAACAAGAAATATTCCTGGATGTCAGAGCTTGTGTGACCAGTATCTTGATAATGAAAGCTCTGATCCAGCAAAACACTTCAAGATGATCTTAACTTTCAATATTTGAATCACTCCCTATTGACTGTAATCTCTAAAAACCCAACAAACAGAGCAGAGAATTCCACAGATAATGTGAACCACATTGTGGGATTAAAAACGGCGGGGAGGGAAATTTTTCCACTAAAATCTGCTAAAGAAAACGTTCTAATTTTCCTTTCAAAATTGTGCTGGTTTTCCCTTTTTTCCCTAACAGGCTGTATAATACGATTATTTATCATGCTTGTGTTTTACATCACTAAGCGAATATCGAGGACTGTTGACTTCCAAACTTACTTTGCAGATGAAACAGAAATAATGGCATTATCAGCACATGAGTAAAATGTTCTTAGCATCAGAAAAAAAAGTGCAAAGTGAAAATCTAATCTCCACCCTGGCTATGCCTGAGTGCTCCTGCCCATCCCAGCAGGAAAATTACCAATTGAGCAAGCGGCAAAGATGATAGAAGAGGTTTCTCATGCAGAGAGATGCGCTGTAAGCAAGGGACCACAGCTGTAAAATCGTTAGGATGAATAAATTTGTGCACAACGCAAAAAAAAAAACCCTACAAGCTCTAAAAAGCTTAGCGGCAGCTAACAACTTGACAAACCTTTTTCTTTTCCTGATTGGTTTTGATAGGTCCTAATTAAAGTCCTATCTGGCAACTTTCCGTGAAATCAGAAGAGCTTAAGAGAGTCATCGCTCATGTTTTCAGGCTTCTGAGCCATTCCCCTCCACACACACCTACCTCCACCCACTCAGGAGATTAAATATAACAGTCCAGACAAGATGAAATGCAGTGCTCCTACAGTTTTATTTGATTTATTAAAAGGAGAGAAGTAACCAAGTGGAAGGAAAATAGGTCAAATGTTCTAGATCCTTACGAAAAGCTAAAAGCATCGCTCCTGTTTTTTCAACATTTCTTTCAAATTGGTGCTGTGTGTTTTCAAGAAGACATTAAGGTGTAGGAGGGGGCTGGAGTTGAGGGAGGAAGCCTGGGTCACTTAAGGATGATGATGAGAGGAGGGAAAAGCAAAAAGATGACTTTTTGATTGCCAGGTGAGCATCCCATAGCCAGAGGCACAGCGATGGTGCCACACTCTTGGCCAAGAGACAGGACAGCAGAGCGAGGCATTTCTAGCAGCAGCCATGCCCGCATCTATGAGACAAAGCTGCAGCCATCTCAGGCTCCTCCATGAAGTTGTGTAAAGCACATTCTCGCAAGGAACATTTTATTCTGGGTGTTAAAAGGGATGTAGGGAACTACTGAACAAGAAAAACCTATTTTCCCCGCTCTGCCACTCTGGTTTCTGTGGGCTTCAGCCCCACCTCTCTGATTTGTCACCATGCCCTTTAATTCCATTTTTCTCCATAAAAACATCCAGCTGTCTCCTAAACCTCCCTTTGCTCTTTGCTTCAGTGGCCTTATTGGTTTTATTACTCCACCTATTACCGTGCGCTGGTCCTCTAAGGAGTACATCCTTTTTCTTCCAGGTGTAGACCTTGCTGTTATCAGTCCTGGGACGTCCTGCAGGTAATATCATCCTCTGATTGACAACCAGTGGAAAATAGCTGGGGACCACAAACAGCTACTGTGTGTGTATTTTCTGATTAGCCGTATTTGGTCTGGCTCAGATGGAGTTAATCTTCCCCACAGCAGCCCTCACAGTGCTGTGCTGTGCACGGGTAGCTAGGAAGGTGCTGATAACACACCGGTGGTTTGGCTGCTGCTGAGCCGTGCTCCACAGCATCGGGGCTGTCTCTCCATCATCCCCCCCCCTCACCAGTGGGCTGGGGGTGGGCAAGATCTTGGGAGGGGACACAGCCAGGACAGCTGACCCAAACTGACCATGTCCAAAGAGATATTCCATACCATATGATGTCTGCTCAGCAATAAAAGCCAAGAGAAAGAAGGAGGAAGGGGCAGGGGGGCATTTGTTATTATGACGTTTGTCTTCTGGAGCAACCACTACGTGTTCTGAATCCCTACCTCCTGGGAAGTGGCTGGACACCACCTGCTGATTGGAAGTAGAGAAAAATCTTTTGTTCTCCTTTGCTACCATGTGTGGCCTTTGCTTTTCCTTTATTAAACTGCCTTTATCTTGACCTACAAGGTTTTTTCCATCTTATTTTCTCCCCCGAGTCTTGCTGAGAAGGGGAGTAGCATCCAGCCAAGGTCAACCCACCATATTAGTGTTAGCAAAGTGCCCCTGTTTGACCATGTTCAAGTCAGCTTTCGTACCTGGGAGAAAGGAGCAATGACATCCGGTGGTTAGACACTGAAGTCAAGACAAAAAGAAAGTTCAGATGGAAATACAGAGTGATTTGCCTAGGTGTTTCCTGGGAAATTACCTACCTAGGAATACAACAGCTTCTCCATATCTTGGAATCTTTAAATCATGGTTTGGTGTGTGTTGGTGACTTCAGGAAGGTCACCAAAAGTAGATGCAAAAATGAAATGCTGCAAAAATGATTGCAAGTCCCTTCAGAGCACCTTTGGTCTGGATTCAAGCTACTCCTCTTGGCTCTGGGTCCCTGGGGCAGATGCTCAGGCAGAGCCCTTTCATCTCAGTCTTTCCTCCAGGCATAGAACTCTGCATTCAGCCTCCACTCCTTCCCCCTGACTCCCACCCCACTGAGGCTATCTGCTCCTAGCTTCACTCTTGAGAAGACACAATGATCAGCAAGCAAAAGGAAAAAAAAATTGGCATAGGAATTTTTTTGACTGTGTCATGCCACTTTTAGAAAGCACTAGACATCTACAATCTTCACAAAATAACCGAAGGCTTTTGAGGATGCTGTCCCCCTGGGCCAGACCTTCTTGTCATTTCAGAGGTCAACCAGCATCTGTCTTCAGATTAGCTTTCTTGCATGTGACAAAGGATAAAATTCTTTTCAGAACCCTACTTTTCTCACACCTAGTCACAGGTTCATTTTCGCCACATGTCCCATCAGGAAGTACATCCCTTCCTCTCATGTAGACCAGGGCAGCAAAAAGTCCTCAAATTTACGACAGTGATCTCACATCCAACAGAATAAGAAAAATAACTTTAGGCTACATTAGGTCTTGCTAGGCAGAGCTTTTGCAAGAGCAAAATCCTGTGATGGGGGATGACACAGTAGTGCCTGTCACATCGTCAAGCACCAAAACTGAACCTCCTTTGAAACATGGCAGGTTAAACTGATTTCTCAAAATAACAAAGTTTTCACCATATGCAAACCATTTTAATTCAAGAGACAGCTCTTTCACTAAGTATATTCTTATTGTCTGTTAAATTAGACTCACAGCCATGTGGGCATACCTTT
This sequence comes from Pelecanus crispus, assembly GCF_030463565.1. Lineage (NCBI taxonomy): Eukaryota > Metazoa > Chordata > Aves > Pelecaniformes > Pelecanidae > Pelecanus > Pelecanus crispus. The sequence goes on from NC_134643.1 coordinate 222,875,784, forward strand.
CCTATAAATTTGATTTTGGCCCATCCATATACATTTCTACAAAGAGATCCTAGTCAGTATTATGTTCGTTCATGAGGTCATCACATAAAGATTATCTTCACTTTCTTGGGAACAATACAAAGTAAAACCTTTGTCCTTTTTCATTTGGTACATGAACATAAAGCAAATGATTAATTCGATGGGCTAAACCCATAGACCCATCCAGTTGCAAAGAGTAATAGTTCCTCATGTCATTCACAGCCCAAGGAAGAACATTTTCTGCCATATCTCTCAGCTGGTGCCAGGGCCATACATGGTTATATCCACAATTTCTCTGTGATGATCTCTCAGGGATGTGGCAGACTCGTTCTTTGATCAGGGCACTGACTGGGTGACATTGCTCTGACCTTGCAGTGAACAGGGTGTAAGCATAAAATCTACAGATAACACAAAATGGGTATTTTAGTCCCAAGCTGAATTTATAAATGGAAACTACAATGCTGTGTGTAAGTCAACATAAAAAAAAAGGTGTTCATAACTTGACACACATATATTCAGATTTGGCACATGAATATCTTTCTAAGAGATGTGCCACAAACTCAAGCAAAAATTATGAACTTGACACAGACGTTAGTGGCTGATGTTCTGTGTGCTTTGTTATGCAGAAGGTGGGACTATATAATCATAGTGGTGTCTTTAAAATCTATAAATACAGAGCTCCCCTTGTGATTAAATCACCACACACTTCCATGAGGAAACGGAGTTATTGTATCCCCTTTATGGAGTGGGAAATTAGGCACAGCTTTACACCAGTCATAATTATCTTCTCCACCTATGGGTTCATAATGGCTCACTGTGTGGAAAAACTCCACTGTGCAAGTAATTCATGAAAATGACCATGACTCATTTTTAACCTATCCCCATGACAAAATAGCCCCAAATGTGTAGTTGTAGACATGCCCTTTCAGATGTCAGCGGGAAGGCTCCAGAAATGGGGATGGAAAGTCCCAGTCCCAGGGGGCTGGAGAAAGCAAGAGGGTGGTTCTGCCTGTGGACCCTCCACCGCACTCTGAATCATGTAGGAGATGGGCTCTCCCCTGAGCCGGGAGGACCATGGGAAGGAGAGGCAGCTCCTGGGCTACAAGCCTTGCAGGCCTTCAGCCCAAGGCATGCTGAGAGGAGCGGTCTGAACATAAGGAGCTGCCTCTCATCACCAGAGGGAACTGCAAAGGGATTTTGTGCTTCACACAGCCTCTTCTAAAGAGGCAAATGCTAGCTATATAATTTGGATTTCATATGCCAGGCCTCTGCAGAGATTCTGGATTCTCATCAAAAATGCCTCATAGAAAGAAAGCCTGCAGGGAACGGCTATTTCACTTGCTTTTGAATTTTAATAGCAGACTATTTCGTACTGTTACCAGGCGCCTGGAAAGCATCTGGATTCTCTAGAGAAAAAGATCCCTTGGCGATGCATTGCATTTGTTTCTTGTGTAATGTTTTGTATGTGGATGGTGGTCTATAAATGTCAACATGTTCTAGTCCAGGAGTGAGCAAAAGTCATTATAACTTCATTTGACTTTAGCCCTGTTAAATAACGCTGGTGACTGCAGTCCATTTATTGTGGGACAGCCGTCATTATCAGTGTGTTACGGCAAAAAGAAGAGTAGAGCTGGTATGGGACAAGAGGTCTTGGGATATCTGGAATAGAGGCCTTAAGTTTCTGTGTTAAATTTGAGATGGAGAGGACCACAGGGAGGAAGAGAAGAAATCTAGGGAATTGCAGTACAAAGTGCTCTGGGCAAGAGGGCTTGGGCATTCCCTAAACCTCCTGAGCTGGAAAGTCTCAAATGGGAACCTATCTGGGGGCAAGAACAAATCCCCTGAGAATGCTGCTCCCACTTCCTTTTGCTAAGGGAAATACGGTCAGCCTCCAGAATGCATCTCTCTTCTTCTGTGGAGGATCTCAGCATTGCTGGTGGAGGAGCTGAATTAGAAAGAACCCAGAGGCTGGTTTCAGCTCTGCACATAGGTGTCTACATGCAGGTGTCTACATTAGCTGCGTGAATGAGTTCCTGCTGAAGTATGTGAAGAGCTAGTCAGGGCACTTGTGGAGTTGGGAGAGTAACTGAGCCGTGAAGATGTAGGTGTCTGCTACCATACAGGTTGAATTGCTCCCCAGTCTCCATGGGGTGTATTGAGTAGCAGCTTTATTTAGCTGCCCTCGCATATGTGTTCAGTGCACTTGAGATGTTCTGGTGTCCTACCTGGACTCCAGTTTCTCATCCAGGAATGCACAAGTGTCCCATAGATTCTGTGTCAGACCTATCAGTCCCCTTTCAGATGTCCCAGGCACCCCATGGACTCTGTATTCCACTAAGTGCTTCCACCTAGGCAATGCAACGAGCCTTAGATCTCCGTTGCCTGAATTCAGACCATCTAGTAGTGGGCATATAGTCTAAGCCAACCCCCTGAGCTTCCTCCATCATCACTGAAGGGAATGGTGAGATGTTCATCCCATTATTCAGCCACAGCACTTCCTCCATTGCATCTTCTCCACCACAGCCACCACAGCATCCTCTCCACTATGGCCCATAGTGGCCTCCACCCAGCCTTCACACAGTCTGTCCACACTTGTCACCCATCAGACCCACATGAATAACCTATCCCAGGGACTTCCATCGCAGTGTGTGTCAGTGAACGACAGCTCTCCTGCTGCAACGTGGCCCAAGGGAGTGAGATAGCCGCTGGGCTTCTGAAGGACCATTTCCTTTTCCTGCCAACACCTGCAAAGCAGCAAAAAGCATCAGTCCCCATATGATCAGGAGTACAAATAGGGACTATTAACAGTAATATTGTGGTCAGATTCTTCCCTGCAATACTGACTCCCAGGAACTCAAGTGAGCTGGCCGAGCAAAGGGTAAACCTGAGTCTTTAGCAATTGCAAAGCTTTTTGGTCTCCACTAAACAGCTTTATCTAATTAGTCGTCATCTCCCTCATGGAAGATGAGGGAAAAAAATTATGGACCAGGAAATGGGAGCACAAAAAATTTAAGTATAATGCTTCAATCCACCTGGAAATTTATGATCGGACTCAGGACAAGATCTCTGGACCACTTGACTCCAGGCCAGTTTGTAATCCAACCTTAGCTGCAAGCCTTTTGCCTGGTGGTACAGGAAAAACTGCACTGCTTCTGGGCTTATGTGAGTTTTGCTGCTAGCTAGAGGACTGCAGCCTCCAGGGTTGTCTAAGCACCTTTTGCCAAAACTGAATTGTAATGTGGCTTATGCAGTTTTGCTTGATTTACTTTGTTCCTTTGATGTGCAAGGATTTAGTGACATGCTTAGCAATACGGTAGCATGAGACACATTGCATAAAATCAAATCACTGCTGGGGCAGATGCTTCCAGATTTAAAAGCTTGATTGGTAACACAGACACATAGCTGCCTAACTGCAGGCTGTTTCTCCCGAGACTCAGCCTGTGGGGGCTTCTCAGGACTCCTTTTAGTCCCAAAACTGCACTAACAAGGCTTACAAGTCATCCATTGAACCTCAAGGTGAATGTTTTAGGTCAGCAGCAGGTGATCTATAACATTCAGGCTGTACCAGTATCTCTAAAGGTCTGCTTTCAGCTCTGGTTCATCAGCAAGCGTCACCCTTCTCCCCTCCCTTCACCACTCTGCCAGCTGTGGACATGGCCAGGGTGACCTAGATATTTGTCACCTCCAGGCTGGATTTTACCTTGATTCATAGTTTCTAAAACAGGACACAAAACAGATGGACAGATCCTAGCTGGTTCACATAGGAACTGCTTCACGCTCTGGGACATGACAAGCGACATTCAAGGTCCTCTGCTGGTGATGGGTCAGCTCCCAAACACAGCCAGGCTCTCCCCGTGATCCATCAGCCACCACCTGAGCCACATCTCCTAGGGACAGGGCAGCTCCCAAATCTGAGGATAAAGCATGTGACATCGGGGGAAAAGCGTAATCAGTGTCTTCAGTGGGAACGAGGTACCTGCGTGGGTGTTTATGAATATTCCATCTACCTATAGCTGCAGGAGCTCATCCTATCCTATCCTATCCCATCCTATCCCATCCTATCCTATCCTATCCTATCCTATCCTATCCTATCCTATCCTATCCTATCCTACCCTACCCTACCCTACCCTACCCTACCCTATCCCATTCCATCTCATCCTATCCTATCCTATCCTATCCTATCCTATCCTATCCTATCCTATCCTACCCTACCCTACCCTACCCTACCCTATTCCATGGGATTCAGGTGGACATACACTGGGCTGCTCAGGACACACAGCAAATGATCTCTGAGCATTTCGTTCCAAGGGATGGAATTCATCTCACCTGAGTGTCAGGATTTAGTCTAAGTGACTCGGTCAGGCTTTCCCTTCATGGCCAACTAAGAGACACAAGCTTCTCTTGATGCCTCCTAAGTCCTATTTTAGATATTCATCTTTGGAAGGGCAGAACCATCCAGGGGAGTTACCTGCCTGGCTATTTTGTCATATGGGGATCCTATACTGTCAGCTTAGTTTGACCACCTAATATCTACAATGAACTGGGAGGCATAATTCCCTAGAAACCTCCGTCTCCACCACCAGGAACAACTAGAGCATGACACCAAAGAAACAATATCATCTTCTCTCCTTCATCCAGCTGTAGGCTGGAGATCGAGTGATCAGAAATTAAAATGCTGACTGTTTTAGTTTTCCATCATAGTGCACAACAACAGCTCTTTAGGGCTGTGATCCTGCACAGTTCAAGTCAATAGGAGCATAGGGCCAAGCACTGATCATGAATGAAGGACTACCAGTATCCATAGGTTATTGCTGCCTTTGAGAGTAAAAATTATACTGCAGGGAAAACAAAGGCAACAACCACAATCTCTATAGGAAACAATGTGGAAGCTTCTTCTAGTCACTGACAAGAAGCTTGAAATACATTTTCTAGTTTTGCAATATCTGAAAGATTCAAACGGTCTCAGTATCTCCTCTGCTCTGGTTTTGACAAGGACAAAATCCTGGACCATGCCCAAGAGCTGCAGGCACCGAAGATTGCTGTTGGGATTTAGGTTTGAGAATTTTGTAATGAAAATCCTCCTTGTGACATATTGTCACAGAATCTCCTATGAAACTACGAATAAATCACACAGAATATCTCCTAAAGTATCCCGGCCTCTCCTAAGAGCATAGATCATACCCTCCCCACAGAATACCTTTGTACAGATCAGAGACCTGGTTCAGTTAATCATCAGACAAGGTCCATGCGCTCACACAGAGCTCTTTGCTAGACCACGGCTTGAATCAGCCCCCTCAGTAGCATCCCACGTACAGAAATCACCCGTTTGATTGACTCATGTTTCAGAAACCCTAGCCTTTTCTTCCTTGTTATCTGCAACTGGTAAAGGTGTTCCTGGTAACAGAATAATTAATAATTAAATAATTATTTTTTAAAAATCTCCCATTCCACCCCTTATCTAATTCTCAATTATCTGGTCTATATTCCACTGAGAAGAATTAATTGCTGTATGCACTAAAATCCATCCATCCATCCTGTCTAAAATCCATCCATCCACCATGCTCATATCTAGGTGCTAATTCCCAATTATTACAGAAATCCTCCTCCCAGGAGACACTTATTCCTTGGGAGTTCAGTTCTGTGTCTGCAGGTGTTGTATAGGAGCAGGTTGCACAGGGCTGGAGGGTGTTCCAGTTGCCTGTATCTGTGAGTGCTCCTGTTGAATTAAATGAGGTGGATAGTGTCCATCTTCGGAGAGCACAAGCATAGTTTAAAACAAAATTCATCAAGCAGGTGTTAGAGAAATTCTTAAAAATAGGATGGGGACGATGGATGTGACGAAGCAGGAAAATGCACGCAAGTAGCTCCACACAAAAGGTGTCAGTTTTTACTTAAATAATGTATTAGCACATAATCTGCCAGAGAAATAAGTAGGTGAAGAGTTGTTAAATTAAAAACAAAAAGTTGTGATTTGGGGCACCCAGCAGGCTGTCCCAGCCACGAACTGCCTAGTACAGAAGTGGTGCCAGCCCCGGGTTCAGAGTGGTCCTTGATGTGATGTTATGAGACCTCTGCTGTCATCTAGCGACAAAAGGGAAGAAGTAGCCGAAAAAAGGAAAATCTTGGGGTGAAAGAAATGTCAGCGCAGGTTATGATGGAGGAAGCAGAAACAGTGTATTTTGAATGCCTGGAGGTCTCACCTGTACACGCAGAGCCAGCTGAGATGTTTTTTAAGATAACCCCCCTGCACTGCAGGATTGCTCTAACTCCTCAAGCTTTGCCTACAGCCAGCATACCCAGAATGGGTACGTCTCCTACCCATGGAGGCTTCACCAGCTGACACACCCGTCACACGCACTCCTGTGAGCATGCACCTAGGCTATTTTAGACAGCTACTTCAGAATGGGACATCTTGCTCCCTAGAGGAGCTTATTTGTCTCCACCAGCTATAAAGGGAGTGTGAAGAACAGCTCAGATGTAGACGCCTGCATGGCAGCGCTCCAGAGTTAGAAGAGATTGCTGCTGTCTCTTAAGTGGAAGGTGACACTTGCCTGGAGAACAGCTCAGAATTTCTCCTGAAACCTTGTTATCCCTATCCTCATTTTTTCTGATTTTGCAGGGGAAAAACTCAAACTGGCCATCCCACAGAGCAGCTGACCACGAGGCGGCTTCTTCCTTCACATGGAGCAAGGCTCCTCCAGCCTTTCGGGGACATGTCCTGTATGGGGACATGTCCCCTGTGGGGACACGCTGGAGGCAGCAAAGAGCACCATTGGCAGCTGGGAGAGGTTGAAGGCAGCAGAAACTATCCAGAGTGAAATGAGGCATGAGAGAAAACAAGAGCTGATGGTGCATGCACAGAACGAGACATCAGAAGGTCAGAGTTCAAATCCCATGCGTGACCTTGACCTTTTGTGTCATTTAGGACAAGTTGTTTCACCAGTGTAGCCCAGTAGCACAACAGGATACTGGTTTCCCATGGGAAATCTCCAAAGGCATTACAGCTCATTGGGCGCCAAAAAGGACTGTCGTGGTTTAGCCCCAGCCAGCAACTCAGCACCACGCAGCCGCTCACTCACTCCCCCTACCCCGATGGGATGGGGGAGAGAATTGGAGGAGTAAGAGTGAGAAACACTCCTGGGTTGAGATAAGAACACTTTAATAATTGAAATAAAATAAAAAGTAAAATAGTAGTAGTAATAATAACAATATAATAATAACAGTAATAATAATATACAAAGCAAGTGATGCACAATGCAATTGCTCACCACCTGCCAAACGATACCCAGACAGTTCCCGAGCAGCGATCGCTGTCCCCCAGCCAACTCCCCCCAGTTTCTATACTGAGCATGACATCATATGGTATGGAATAGCCCTTTGGTCAGTTTGGATCAACTATTCTGTCTGTGCCTCCTCCCAGTTTCTTGTGTACCTGGCAGAGCATGGGAAGCTGAAAAGTCCTTGACTAGCATAAGCAGTACTTAGCAACAACTAAAACATCAGCGTGTTATCAACATTCTTCTCCCACTAAATCCAAAACACAGCACTATGCCTGCTACTAGGAAGAAAATTAACTCTATCCCAGCCGAAACCAGGACAGTGATGCTGGGCACAGTAGCCCGCAGATAGTCCAATTTCAAACAAAATTCGTGTTTCACTGACAAAGAGGTGGTTTCCTCTCCCTACTTTTTGAGTACTATGGGTGCACCATGGTTAGAAAGGCTTAGTTTTCCTCTTGTCAGCAGGGCTGAAGCAAGTGAATCTGAATTTTCCCTTTGTTTGCCTTTCCTCCACAGTATTCTTCAGCTGTGCTGCAGGAGTGGGTATGAAACACTACCAACACTGTCCTGCTCTGCTGGTAACGCGCCCTCGGTTCCTTCTGTATCTCTATGAATCACTTCATTAGGTTCCCAGACCAGCCAAAGGATATTTCAGAGATTTCCTTTTAAGTCTTGAAAATAAAATATTAAGCACAATCAATCATTTCTCGTGACAGCTTCTTTGTCCATAACTATTTCTATTCATTAGAAACCATCTATTTAAAGGCCACAGCACATGGGAGAGGGGTAGGTATTAAAAAAAAAAAAAAAAGCCACTTCTTGATCCTAACACCGAAGCATGTTTTAATTTTCTTTGTTTTCCTGCTCAAGTCACATATTTGAGGTACAGCCATATCTTGAACAAGGCAGGAGCATTAGGGATGTTCAACAAGGTCCCAGCATCCAGGGCACCACACTAAGACCAAAGACTTGGCTTTCACAGTGGGTAGTTTTTCGCTCACATGATCAGCAAGCAAAGCTCAACAACAAGCCCCAAAACAATTGAGAAATGCCTTTCTGCACCTGCCGAGGTCTCAATGCGAGCTCTGAAAGGATGAGTTCCTGCCGGGAGCTTAAACCTCAGGGGGTCTGAAGAGCACGAAGCTGCTCGAGACTGGCCAGTGCTGGGGACAATGTCGGGCATCAGCACTGACAGAGGTTCATGCATCCAAATTCCTCCTGCTGACCCAGAAAGTAGCAGAAAATCAGCTGCCATCTCTATATTTCCAGGACAAGTGGGATATTTCTGAGCAGGATTAAGGGCTCTTATGTTGTCCTGCTGGTGAAGGCAAGCTGAGGGTGAGGGCAGGGCCAGGGTCCCAGCTTCCCTTGTCCTTTAAGCTCCTCTGCAGCAAGGAGCCACAACACCTCTTCACCAAGACGGGTTTTTCTTACAGCCAAAGGGATGCTGTAAGAGTTGACAATGCACCCCACGTCACCTTGGAAGGCCCAAAATGGCCCATGTCTGCATGGAGAAATGGAAAGACATAGTACGCCGTAAACAAAGGCAATGTTGCACAGCAGCACATGGTGCAGGCAGCTCACCTCAGGTAAATACTCCACAGATGAATAATAAAAAGCATCCCAGTTGCTTCAAGTGGAGGTTTTCATGGAAACCCTAGCAGCAAGAGGGTTTGCTGCTGTTTCGTTTAGGGGAAACACTTAGGAGTGACAGAAAAAAGGGCAATGTTTCTTGGGAGGTGGCAGGATTCAGAGATTAAACACACTAAGCAAGGCTGAAGTTTGGACTTGGGAACTCTTCAGCAGGTTGCCCATCCAGCCTGGGATGTATCACAATCTTTCAGTTCCTTTCCTGCAAACTGGGGTGGATTTTCACCTGTTAGACCTGTTGAAAGGGTACAAGCCCTTCAGGACAACAAACATCCCTGTGTGGTAGTACTTAGGCTACCATGGAAGACACTCTTTGTAATCATGAAAAGGTGTTTTTTGTGGATATCCACCACCAGGTTTGGCAGCAGAGCCTGAAGGAAAAGTGGTGGAAGGGCTCCATGTGCACCACTCTCCCTACGAAACATGGTCCAGAAGGTCATGGCCAGTGCTGCACCCTCTCCAGACCGGCAGCCCTCAGTGCTGAAGGCTCAGGGCAGCTCCATGCTGCCCGTATGATCTGAATTAACATTAACCCCCTTTTTCCAAACAAGGTTTTATCCCCTTCTCATTGAAAGATCACAAACCAGGATGCTCCTTTTGCTCTGCCAGCTCACCGACATGCAAGCACCCTCCTCCTGGCATTCAGCGCTGGGGTTTATGTCTTAATTGGCATCCCCCAAACCACTCCAGCATGAGGGCAGACAACCCGATAAACGCAAGAACCTGCCCTCCCTTCGGTGCCTTTTCAACCGCGCTTCCCTTTCCAGGCAGTCTGAGCTGTTTTATCACTTTCTCAAAAGGAAAGCGCTGCCGAGTCCCCAAACCTCACAGCAGCAGGGCACTGGAGATAAGGCAGGGAAAATATTTCACTCGCAAGGAAACTGTGCTCATCTCGCGCTAACGTCCCCATCCTCTGGAATCCAAGGCAATAATTACAGCAATTTGTAGATAATTATTTGTTAATTAAAAACAGGCTTGCTGGGTACAGTTACCAATTTCCTCTGCTGGCTGCATAGGGCTGCGCAAGGAGACACTGGGGGATTGCCGGTTTCATAAAATCGTTTGCTTGTTCAGTTTGGAAAAAAAGCCCCCAGTGGGTCGTCTCCCCCACACACACACATCCTGGCAGGTCTGATTCATTCTCCTAAGACATCCTGGAGAGATCTGTGCCTGGCTTTCCCTTGGAGATTTCCAATGAAGGTGACTGCCGCATCCCCCCACTGCAGCCTGTTTCCCCCGCTAATTTAATGACCCTGTGCTCACAAAGACTCATTTCCAAACCCATTTAAATTAGTAGCTCCTAAAGAAGGATTCATGACCCCAAGTTGAGGTCATGAGCCTGAGAGAAGCTCACTTCCTTCCCATGTTTATATTAGCAGTAATAAATGAACAGTGTGTAGATGGAGTTACAGCTGGGAGCACACTGAAGCTGCCAGCTTAAATAGTGCTGTTGGGGGGCAATTGTTCTGCCCTAGGTTGGGCAGTCTGTGGTTCCTGGTATCTTCCCAGGAAAAGTTTCTATGACAGCTGTGACAAGAAGTAATGACAAGATTTCAGATGTCCCCCACTAAATACAGCACCCACGAGGAGCGCGTCTTGGGATGATGCCCTTCGTGATGTGTGAGGATTTTGGATCTTATGAGTCCTCTGTCTCTGTTTCTCCTGTGGAGCACACCTTCTCCGAGGCCCACCATGATCCACCAACCTACCAACCCGCTCCATGGTCCCCCACAGCTCCAGAGCCAGAAGGAATTATTTAGCCCTGGAAGCAGGAAAGTCACATGGCTCCTGATCTGCTGGACTGAGCTGGCTCTGGGTGGTCACTTCAGATGTTCCTTCCTCTGTGGCACTGAGGAAACAGCTCATGGAGATCTAAGAGTTGGTTGTGTGGGTTGTGCACTAAAATAGTACCAGGAGCATGAGTATAAAACCTCACAGAAAAGCAAGTCCATGGGGAAGTATGGTGAGAAAAGAAAGTGAGCAGCCTCGTCCTCCTGGTTGTAGCAGAGCAGCTCAGAGCCACGGTGACAAGGATGGAACCAAGGAATACCATGGCCATTTTGTCATCATGTGCCCAGAAGCAGATTGTTCCCATCCCCCTTAGGAAAACAGTGGCGTCAATGAGAACAAACCAGTGATAATAGGGAGGGGAAACAAATTAGACTGTCAATATCCTCTTCATGGAAATAATCTCACAGGTTGTTAGTCACACAGGGCTGGCTTCGCCCCTCTAATTTTCTCCTGTACGTGGGCTTTCGTGTTCTTCTCATCACCTTAGTGGCTGAGTGCCTGCACCATATGCAGAGGAATCACAATTAAGCAAAGTGGCTGGATGTTATGATATATGGGACTAGGTCTTTGCTTCAGCAGCACAGAAAGCTAGCGAAGAGCTGAGATTAAACACCGGGTTAATTAGTACATTTAATTAGTTCTCAGTTATTAAATCCTTTCAGACCCTTAGATAAATCGCTCAAAGTACAAAACATTCCTTAGAAATGCTATTATTTATTCCCCTTTTCTCTCTCCAGGTGTGTGCAGGGCTGGGGAGCTCTAGCTTTCCTCCTGCAGCTTCAGGCAGGAGCAGAGTCCATCCTAGCCTCAATGGCCCAACGTCAGTCTCTGAGATTACTCTTGAATTTGCAAGCCTGCCAATTTCCAAATTCACAGTTCTTCTGAGAGGGGAAGAGGCAGTACCCTACTAATGTGGGCAACAGTAGAAGGAAAGGGAAAAGTGTTGGAAAAAAAGCAGGGAGCAACAGCTCCTCTTAACTCTGAGAGACAGAAACAGATTCACAGAGGTTTGTCATGGACTTAGTCATGCAGCAGTGTGTCCTTTTCCATGTTGTCTTCCTCTGTGGCTGCAGCAAACAGGCATGGCAGCCCTGCAGGTAAAAAGAGCAGAAATGGCTGGAGGAACTTCTCATGCAGGCTTTGGAGCATTGCCAGTCACTGTGCCAGACTGAGGGACAGCAAAAGCTCCTCCAGGCTCCTGTTAGCAGAGTCTCCCACATTGGCCCCCCTGAATGACTTTCCTGTGGTTTCCATGTTCGTCCTAACAGTCCGTGGACGCACCTCTGCTCTGGAGTCCTGAGGCAGCTGCCAGCCTGCTCCTTCTCCCCATCATCTCCAAGTGCACGGCGGTCCAGTGCTAACCCACCACACAGAGCTGCTAAGATCCATGGGGTCAGCTGCGCTTCAGAGAGCCCATGGCAGCCCTGTGTCCTGGTTTTGGCTGGGATAGAGTTAATTTTCTTCCTAGTAGCTGTCACAGTGCTGTGTTTTGGTTTTAGTATAAGAATAATGCTGATAACACACTGATGTTGCAAAGCAGCACTTACACTAGTCAAGGACTTTTCAGCTTCCCATGCTCTGCCAGGTGCACAAGAAGCTGGGAGGGGGCACAGCCAAGATAGCCGATCCAAACTGGCCAAAGGGCTATTCCATACCATGTGACACCATACTCAGTATAGAAACTGGGGGGAGTTGGCTGGGGGGCAGTGATCGCTGCTCGGGGACTGGCTGGGCATCAGTCAGCAGGTGGTGAGCGATTGCATTACTTCGGGCTTTTTTCCCCTGGGTTTTGTTTCTCTCTCTCATTGTTCTCCTTTTCATTGCAATTTTTATTACTATTATTATTTTATTTCAATTATTGAACTGTTCTTATCTCAACCCATGAGTTTTCTTACTTTTGCCCTTCCGATTCTCTCCCCCATCCCACTGGGAGAGGGGGAAGCGAGCAGCTGTGTGGACCTTGGTTGACAACAGGGGCTAAACCATGACATCCTGCCAGAGGCTGTTCTGGTAGGGGATTTATTTATGGTAGGGGAATCCGGTTTCTGAGATGATCTTGGAGATCTATCCAAAGCATTTATCACTTGGATAATGAGGGGCCCTGAACAACACAGGTGCAATGAGCTCAGGCTCTGGGCAGGCTGGAAAATTGATTCCTGTAGAGTCAAATCTGTATGCCATTCTCCTCATAGTTCACTGGGAAACTGATGTTTGGGGTCTACGGAAGGGAGTTTCACTGTTTTCAGCACCAAGCCTTCTCTTCCCTAGTTAATAACAGCTGTGATGGTGGGCAGGGAATTCAGGTCCTCCTGATGCTGGTGACCTAAACACATAGGCTGAGAATTAATGGGAGCAAAGGGCTACACTGGATGTGGCTCGCTTAAGGGAGTTTGCTTAGGAAAAAATAATAGTGCAGGATTAAACTGAGGGATATTCCTCATTCCACCATGAAAGATATCACACAACGACTTACCCAGTACTTGTCTGTGATTCTAATGATCTTAAATTATTAGAAAGCAGAAAGCAAAGTTTGGGATAAGATGCTGTTACTCAGAAAACCAAAATTTTGAGAAAAAGAATGCAGCTTTCTGGAAGATAATGTTCTCTCTTTTTTCCCCTGCGCAGTTTCAAAAGAAAGGTATTTAATCCTTCTATAAATAAGTATGAATGTATTTGCTTCTAGACTCTACAAAATATGTCTGCAACAAAGCAATGTAGAGACATTTGGGAATGAAGTAGCTAATTTGATACTCATAAGAAACCATAACCATAGCCTAGGACTGCATCTCAGAGGACTGGGCTGACCTTTCAGCAGCTGATGATAGTTCTGAAATGGCTTCTCATCACTGAAAGCCCAATCTAACATCAGTTAAAATAAATTAAAAGCTATCACTGACTTCTGCGGATATTGGATTAGACCATATAAAACCCACTTGAATGCTGGGAACCCAAGGAAATTATCATGGTAAATCTAAATTCTAGTGAAGCCTTACAGGCTTTAAAACATCTCCCTGCAGCCCCATTAAGAACGGGTTTCTACTTAGCTCATGAATAATTCTCCTTTCTTTTTCTTCTGATAGATGACAAGTCCCACCACAATGAAGCCTAAGCCCAGCACAAAGCCCAGCATTCCAGTCACCTTCTTGCTCACAGCAGATCCAGAACATGTTTCTGTTGGAAGAGCAGCCCAGAGAGTTCAAGCCCAGGCTAGACATTGCTTTCCCCAAAAATATCTTTTCTAGTTTCCTGCTGTCCCCATAGAGCTAGAAGCAACTCTCCTCAAGGCTTTCTGATCTCCTCATTTCCAGTCTCTCACCCCAGGCCATGGTGGTGGGCACTGGCAGGCTGACACACTCCACCTGGCAAGCATAGATATCCCCTTGCTTTGGTGTGACTTCCAAAGTGACCAGGATCTGGAAAGACTAATCTCCATTTAGGAGGATGTCCTCATACACAACTTTGTCCATCTCCTCCTGCCCATTTTTGAACCACTTGATCTTAATTTCAGAAGAATAAAACCTTGTTACAGAACAAACCAGCTAGCTGGGATAGCTCCACGTCTCCATTTGCATGGGAGAAATATTTACTCTGAATTTAACTGAAAGAGAGAAAGAGACGGAGAGTGCTGGCAGACAGGTCGCTCCTCTCTTCCTGCCCCATCCTCCTCGGGAACTGTTCGTAGCAACAGGACCTAGGGACATCATATGGATTTCTCCTCCAAACCCTTTTGTCAACACATCCTTTGGTCCAGACCCACTGCCTTCAGCATGACCTCGCATTACACATCTCCCAGTCACATTCATCTTTAATCCTCTTTCTTTCTTCCCTCAGTGGAAGGACCATAATGGAAGATGCACCCTGCTTCTCCCACACCTCAGGTGGGTCCATTGCTCCAGGAATTGGCAGGAGGGGAGTTGCATTTGTTAGGCTTGGGAGTCCTGTCCCATGATTTTCTGCAGGGCTCCTGCAAGCTACTTCGTTCAGTTTTAGACTCATAAGAAAGATGTTAACTGCTCTGGTCCATGGCACTCATTCTCCCCCTGCCCCACTGAACTCAGCCCTATCTCCCACCATCCTCTGAGCAACTCTGACATCCAGTGGCTGCAAACAGCGAGATGGCAGAGGGGGTTAAATGTTCCCAGGCTGGGGAAGCTGAGTTTCCCCATGCCACTCTCCTCTTCTCCTCCCCTCTAAAGATTCATTTCTCCTGTGCATCACACTCTGAGGCCTCCTCCAAAAATAGCTGCAGTATTTCTCCCTTGAAGCCCACAGGTAGGTAAGCCACTGCAGCCTGTTCCAATACTCAGCAACTCCCTGTCCCAACTCTATGTAGGTCATATAGAAACCCACCTCACTGTCATAGGAACAGATCTTCTGCGGGTCCCAGATGAACCTGTCCAGGTACCTCACCTGCTGAGTGCCATTCATGTAGTGACACTCCTGTTTTCACTGCAGCAGGAAATGCTCTCGGGAGAGACACATGGGACAAGGTCAGGATGGACATCTTCCTGCAGTTCTCCCTCATCCCTGAAATCTCTGCTGACCTGGAGGGTCTGTATGAAGAGCCATGTTGCTCCTCATCCATATCATCACAGCCAGAGCCACAAACCAGGAGGTTTTGAACCCAGGAATCCCCAGAGAGGCCATTGTTGCTCAGGTGGGGGGAAAAAAAAAAGCTTGAAGAGAGAGCTAGACTGCTAACAACCACATCTCAGGTCAAAGTAGGAACTTCTCAACGACAATCTGAGTGGAGGAACTTGAGGAAGTTCCCAGACACTGAGGGAATTGGACAGCCCCTCACTACAGATCCACTGAATACCATAGAATCATAGAATCATAGGATCATTTAGGTTGGAAAAGACCTTTAAGATCATCCAGTCCAACCATTAACCTACACTACCAAGTCCACACTAAACCAATCAAGGGTAGACTAGACTAAACCATGTCCCGAAGTACCACATCTACCCGTTTTTTGAACACTTCCAGGGATGGGGACTCCACCACCTCTCTGGGCAGCCTGGTCCAATGCTTGACTACCCTTTCTGTGAAGAATTTTTTCCTAATATCCAATCTAAACCTCCCCTGGCACAGCTTGAGCCCATTTCCTCTCGTCCTATTGCTAACTACATGGGAGAAGAGATCAACACCCACCTCACTACAACCTCCTTTCAGGTAGTTGTAGAGAGCGATAAGGTCTCCCCTCAGCCTCCTCTTCTCCAGGCTAAACAACCCCAGTTCCCTCAGCCGCTCCTCATCAGCCCTGTGCTCCAGACCCTTCACCAGCCTTGTTGCCCTTCTCTGAACACGCTCCAGCACCTCAATGTCCTTCCTGTATTGAGGGGCCCAAAACTGGACACAGTATTCCAGGTGCGGCCTCACCAGTGCCGAGTACAGGGGGACAATCACCTCCCTGCTCCTGCTGGCCACACTATTCGTGATACAAGCCAGGATGCTGTTGGCCTTCTTGGCCACCTGGGCACGTTGCTGGCTCATGTTCAGCCGGCTGTCGACCAACACCCCCAGGTCCTTTTCAGCCAGGCAGCTTTCCAGCCACTCTTCCCCAAGCCTGTAGCGCTGCATGGGGTTGTTGTGACCCAAGTGCAGGACCTGGCACTTGGCCTTGTTGAACCTCATGCAGTTGGCCTCGGCCCATCGGTCCAGCCTGTCCAGGTCCCTCTGCAGGGCCATCCTACCCTCCAGCAGATCAACACTCCCACCCAGTTTGGTGTCATCTGCAAACTTACTGAGGGTGCACTCAATCCCCTCATCCAGATCATCGATAAAGATATTAAACAAGGCTGGCCCCAAAACAGAGCCCTGGGGAACACCACTCGTGACCGGCCACCAACTGGACTTAACTCCATTTACCACTACTCTCTGGGCTCGGCCACCCAATGTTACTGGGTAACATCACTGGTAACCAGGCAGGAAAGGGTTCATTTTCTGCCTTTCTCTAGAATCTTTTCTGGAGGAAGGCAGAATACGGGTTTCACCAGCAGACACCACAAACGAGCGCTATCAGAGCAGAACAGTCAACAAAGCAGCTCAGATACTGCTGTGCAACTCCCAGGGCTCCATCCTTGGAGTGTTATCTCTGGGCTGGCTCCTCCTGGGACCCAGGGGTGCTCTCAGAGGACTGTGAATACAGCCTAGCCCCAGCAGAGCAAGCTTACAGTATCTCTGAGCATTGTGTTTACTCACCCACCAACCTGGGCAAAGAGTGGCACCACGAAGCTGGCCCCGTCCCAAAACCTAAAGTCAGTCAGGCCAAGTCATGTGTTCCCCTCTGACAGAAGGACAGGGTCTCCCTGTTTCTTCATCTGCTGGGAAACATAAAGAAAAATCTGAAGGACATGGTAAGAAGCAGTTTTTGCATCTGCTTTCGTTTTGTTTTCAGCGAAGGGTTCAGAAAAAACACCTGGAAGTTGAGACAGAAAGAATGAAATATCTAAACTAGTGGTTTGCTTAGGGAAAATCAACTTTGTTTATTGGAAGGAATGTGTTACATATTGTATCTCATTTCATTGGAAAGTTACTGCTGTGAAACAAAGAAATACAAATCCTTTACTTTGGAATAAAGACAAATGTGCTTCATTTCAGGTTACCAGGGTACCACTGAAAGAAAGGCCAGCACTTTTTAATCACAGTGTCCCCATTCCTAGATCTAAGGCACAGCAGGATGTTGACTATCTTGTGCATCTAAGTTTCAAACTAGGACCTTTAAGGACGCCAAAGGGCATCCACTGATACAGCAAGAAGACTTCATACCTGTGGGGAGTCTGTCAGATTGAGAACTGCATATTATCCACAGGTTAACAAGGATTTATCTGCCTTACTCTTCTTCCTTTTGGAAGGACATGCTTATGCCCTGCATGGATAGTCCTTTATTTGCCCAGAAGGCACTATGTCAAGCTTCAAGTAGAAGGTACAAGTTGATCTCCTGGCAATGTAGTCAAAAGGATGCTGGACTTTCTGGGGATGCTCAGAACTCCAGATCAGAGGTCCAAGAACAGTAGACACCACTGCTGATAAAAGCCCTCACTGAAAGAGCCCTTGAAATCAGAAAGAGATGCCACTGCTGGAAAAATGCATCTTCAGGGCTCTCAGAAGAGACAGAAAAGATTTCCATGTGCCCAGCCCCAAGGGGAGAGTTTTTCTGTAACAGCATCTCCAATTCTGAACTATGTGAACAAATCAGGTTCATGTCTTCAGACACCAGACAGATGAGAGTCATCTTGGAGGAGGAAAGATTTGATTTCTTGGTTCGTACCACTCCCACCCTGTTCCTTGCCTTTCTTAGGAGTCCCACTCCCTGGCCAGATCTGGAGCCTCAGAATCAGTAGGGAACAAGGACAGATTCACTTCAAAAGCAGAACTGCATGGAGCTCTTCCTCCTCCACCCACTAGAAAGGACGAAGTGAAGGAACAGAAAGGTAGAGGGCATGGGTGAGGAGGCTCCATGTGGCAACAGTCTGGACCTAAAGCACCGGGCTGAAACATCCACAGAGGAGGCATTTCAGAGCACTTCTCCTGCCAGGTGAAGGCTGGGCATTGCTCTTTGGATAGTGCTAAGGAGGTGGTGCCCTGCAAGCATAAGCCTGATTCTCCGCTCCCGCCCAAAAACTGACACTACCTGTTTGGAAGCCCTTTCCACCAGTGCTCCATGCTTTCTCCACAGCCCCCACACCCAGCTGGGAGTAGAGAAGAATCATTATTTCTCATCATCCTTTAAACTTCCCTCCCTGCAGACACCCTGAAAACCCACTTCCTGCCTCCCAGCCCAGACTTACCTTACTAATCTGATCCACAAACAGCACCAGTGCCCTCTGGAGAGCTTTTAGCAGATCTCTGCTCTGCAGGGAAAAAAACAAAATACACATTCAGACACTGCCATGTCTTTGCAGACACGCTAAATGGTTCCAAAACACCCAGCTCATGTGCCAGAGAGGGAGCAGAGCTATGAGTTAGCTCCAGCACTGTATGGACCCATACAAAACAACCTGAGACCCAGGGTCATCACTGGGACTATGGTTCATAGTACTGGCGTTGCCAAACTGCTGGCCAGTGAGAAGAGCATCCAGCAGTGAAAAGAGGATGGTCAGCTCTGTTGGGAACAAGTTGATGTTTTTTGGAGAGCTCTGGGAACACAGTAATCCCTGTCTGTCCCCCTGTCCTCTTAAAAAAATTGCTGGAGATTGCGCCTGTCAGCACACAAACACTGTCTGCAGTCCAGGAGCCTGGAACGGCTCACAGCAACCTAAGTAAGCATCAGCTCCAGGTGAGTAACTCGGCAAAAGGGAGTATGGAGCAGATGGAGGTGTATGGAGCAGCAGCTGATGCAGAGCTGAGCTTCGAGGGCAGAAAAGCCATCCGGGAGACCGTCAGCTTTGCACTCTCCTAGTGCTTCATCCTCATTTTCTTTTGGGGACTGATGGACCAAATTCCTGCCCTCTCCAGTGATACCATTTAGTCTTTAGAAGGAAGAATATTCAGCTGGATGGGAAAAGTTCAAGTCCAGTCCTAGAAATTTGAGGCCAGACTTCACCGCGTTACTCCCTTGTCTTCAAAGACCCACAGCTGACCCTGGAGCAGATGGGTCCGAGGGGAAGGACCTCACCCCTTTGCTGGTGCATTTAGACACCACCATTGGTGTTACTCCCTAATTATTCCCTAAATTAATTGTTTATCTGGCCTGGAGAGGGGTTTATGAGTCAACCCTGGAAAAAATATTTTGGGACACTACGGGCCGAACAAGAGAGGAAAAGCCTATAGCTGAGAGCAGTAATAAAAGCACCATCTGTGACCAGGCAGAGAGAACACGTAACATGCACTGAACAGCCATTACACACTTGTTTAATTCTCACATTAAGCCAGGAGTTCCCTGAACGACAGAGCACTAATTTCCTACCAATTTACATCCTGCATCTCTGCCTGACACCGCAGCAGTACCAGCTCCTTCCTGTGCTGTGATTCTGTAAGAAACCACATCACAACACACAGCAAAGCTCAATGCTGGCCCTTACAGGAGGGGATAGTGATTGACATTAAAACAAAACTAATTGCACTCACTCAGGAGCACCAAGACATGTGTGTCCCTGTGTTTCCATCCAGCACTGATGCAGTAACCTGCGTGTGTCCAGGCAGTCTGCCCGATTCCTTGCAGCAGCACGGAGGATGGACATTGGACAAACTGTCCTCGTTGGCTGAGGATGCACTTCTAGCACAGTTCTCACCTACCCTCCCTGCACCCCTCCCTGCAGCCTCCTGTCCTATCTCTGAACGTCTTTCTCATCCACCCGGTTATGCTCGTGCCCCTGCTCTGCAGCTCTAATTCCTCGGGATGGCCTTTCAAGGCAGCTCAGAGATCAGGTCTAGACTGAGAGCCACAGGTGGGGACATCGGCTTACTGGGAGCAAAGGCAGAGGTGGAGGAAGACCCTGCCAAGCAGCATGAGGGCTTTGAGGACAAGAAGTTTTTCATGCACAGATAAAAAGCACCACGGGGGAATGTCAAAACCAGGCATCTACAAAGCTTTTGTCTTCTCTTTCCCATGAGCCCAGCTTGTTTCTTTTAAACGAGGTCCTGGCCAGCAATTCTTTTCTTACCTGAGACTTTGCAGTGAGGCAGGGATTTGTCTCCTTACAGGCAGTGTCACTGCCAAAGCTGCCTCCCAGCACCTCCTGGCCCTGGGGTATCATACTGCTGCTGTCTCTTCTTTCACCCAGTACTCCAAAGATCTATGCACAGGAATGGGACAACCTCTGACCACAAGCACAGCAGAGATGTTCAGCTGCTGCCTTCCCGCAGCGTGACTGTGCAGAAGAGGGACTTGCAGGCAAAGGGCAGAACAGAGCGGCAAAGTCTGGGCTGCATGGGGAAGCAGTGCTGGCTTTACCCCTTTTTCATAAAATCATAGAATCGTTTGGGTTGGAAGGGG
Source organism: Pelecanus crispus (assembly GCF_030463565.1). NCBI lineage: Eukaryota > Metazoa > Chordata > Aves > Pelecaniformes > Pelecanidae > Pelecanus > Pelecanus crispus. Next base: position 222,896,460 of record NC_134643.1, read on the forward strand.
CCTTAAAGATCATCTAGTTCCAACCCCACTGCTCTGGGCAGGGACTCCTTACACTAGCTTGCTCAAAGCCCCATTCAAGCTGACCTTGAACACTTCCAGGGATGGGGCATCCACAACTTCTCTGGGCAACCCATTCCAGTGTCTCACCACCCACAGTGTGAAAAATTTCTTCCTTATATCGAATCTGAACTTACCCTCTTACAGTTTAAAACCATTGCCCCTTGTCCTGTCACTGCAGACCTTAATAAAAACTCTCTCTCCATCTTTCCTATGGGCCCCCTTTAGGTACTGCAAGGCCGCACTAAGGTCTCCCCGCAGCCTTCTCTTCTCCAGGCTGAACAACCCCAACTCCCCCAGCCTGGCCTCGGAGCAGAGGGGGCTCCAGCCCTCGGATCATTTTGGTGGCCTCCTCTGGACCCGCTCCAACAGCTCCGTGTCCTCCTTGTGCTGAGGGCCCCAGAGCTGGGCGCAGGGCTGCAGGTGGGGTCTGCCCAGAGCGGAGCAGAGGGGCAGAATCCCCTCCCTCGACCTGCTGGCCACGCTGCTGGGGATGCAGCCCAGGATGGGGTTGGCTTGCTGGGCTGTGAGCGCACATTGCTGGCTCATGTCCAATTTTTTTTCCCACCAGTATCCCCACGTTGTTCTATGCAGGGCTGGAGACACTCGCTTCCTTGACAGCTGCTTTTCACCCACCACTCAGGGCAGCTGGAAGAGGCAGAGGGTCAGGAGGCAGAAAACCAGACGGGAGCAGGGTCTTGTCCCCCAGCAGGGCTTGCAGAGCAGAACAGAGTCCTGTGTCCCTGATTAGGAAACGGAGGGGCCAACATGGGGCTTATCCTCCTGGAGATGGACCCAGGAGGACAGGAGAGCAGCACGGCAGCAGATGGTCCCTGAAACCCACTGCAGGCCAGGCTGCACCCATGGGCACACACCATCCCCAGCCTGTGCTGCCACTGCGGAGGGCAGCTGCTGCCTTCAGCCCACTCCCACAAGCACTCCCAGGGCCGGGTAAGAAGCAGGGCTGCAGCCTGCCATGGCTGAGAGTCCAGCTGGGATTGATTTCTCCCTCAGAGGCTTTGTCTTGGCCTGTCCCCAGCCACTGTCATGCAATGGAGGTGGTGGGAGCCCAGCTGGGGCTCCTGAGGCACAGGAGGCAGCGACAGCGCTGCCAAGGCCTCAGAAAGCAGCAGGATCCCTTACTCCTGCCATGGGCATCCCTTGTCTCCCAACACAAGGATCCCTCCTGTGGCCATGGGAGGCCTGTGCCCTGCTTGGTGCCATGAGTGCAAGGTCCTGCACCTGGGTCGGGGCAACCCCAATATCAATACAGGCTGGGGGATGAAGGGACTGAGAGCAGCCCTGTGGAGAAGGACTAGGGGTACTGGGGGATGAAAAGCTGGACATGAGCTGTCAATGTGCGCTGGCAGCCCAGCAAGCCAACCCCATCCTGGGCTGCATCCCCAGCAGCGTGGCCAGCAGGTCGAGGGAGGGGATTCTGCCCCTCTGCTCCGCTCTGGGCAGACCCCACCTGCAGCCCTGCGCCCAGCTCTGGGGCCCTCAGCACAAGGAGGACACGGAGCTGTTGGAGCGGGGCCAGAGGAGGCCACCAAAATGATCCGAGGGCTGGAGCCCCTCTGCTCCGAGGCCAGGCTGGGGGAGTTGGGGTTGTTCAGCCTGGAGAGGAGAAGGCACCGGGGAGACCTTAGTGCGGCCTTGCAGTACTTAAAGGGGGCCTACAGGAAAGATGGGGAGAATCTTTTTAGCAAGGCCAAGGAGTAATGGTTTTAAACTAAAGAAGAATAGATTTAGACTGGATATAAGAAAGAAATTTTTCACACTGTGGGTGGTGAGGCACTGGCACAGGTTGCCCAGAGAGGCAGTGGAGGCCCCATCTCTGGAAACATTCCAGGTCAGGTTGGACGGGGCTCTGAGCACCCTGATCTGGTTAAAGCTGTCCCTGCTCACTGCAGGGGGGTTGGAACTAGATGATCTTTAAAGGTCCCTTCCAACCCAAAGCATTCTATGGTTCTATGATTCTCGACCCCCCCCGCCCCCGCCGCAGCGTCCCTCCAACCCCTCTGCCAGGAACTACATTTCCCAGCGTCCCTTGCGCCGGCGCGGCGGAAAAGGCGGGCCTTCGGAAGGGGTGCTCTTCCGTTCCGATTGGCTCGCTGGGGCAGCCCCCAGCGGCCATTGGGTGAGGCGGTCACGTGACGCGGCGGGAGGCGCGTCGCCTCACGGGAGCCGTGTGAGAGCGGGCCGGGAGCGGAGCGGGCGGTCGCGGCGGGATGAGGCCGGGCCGCCGCAGGGAGCAGCCCCGCCGCAGGGAGCAGGCCCGCTAGGCCTCCGCCATGCTGGGGGCCCGGGCCCGGGGCGGGTGGCAGGCCCTCCGCCGCTGCGCCTCCCTGCCTCGGGCGCAGCGAGCGGTGCGGCTGCGGGTCCGTGAGGCGCTGGGGGCCCGGGAGCCGGCTGGCGAGGTCAAAGTGCAGGTGTGTGGCCGGGAGGTCGGGGTGTGCCTGGTAATGACCCGACTTGGAGCCTTAACGGGAGGGAGAGAGCCTGGAGCGGCGTGGCGCACGCCGGTTTCGCTGCCTGTACTTCAGGGAGAAAAGCTAGAACCTCTGCAACGTGCTTTACTCAACTTCCAGATCTCCTTTATAGTCTGTGGAGCCAGCTCTTGCTGTATTTGTTCAGTTTGCCGTTGTTAGATCAGCTGGGAAGCTTTGAAGTTACTCGGGGCACATGCAGGGTTACTGGGATGGGTTATACTGAAACATGCTCTGCAGAGTTTTGGTTTTATCACCTGTTTGGTTTGGGAGAGTGAACCAGTGCCTTTGTGTTGATGTCTTTAAAGCTTTGCTTTAGGTCTTGTTTCATGTCTAGGTTTATAGCAGCGTCAGGTAGAGCCAGCGATGACAGTTTTATTGATATTTCTGTCCAGCTGATATTGTGAAGCAAGGTACACTGGGATGAACGGACTCTTTAGCAATGGAGCTTTTTCCCTTTCCTCAGCCCAAGGTTGTGTGTCCCCCTGTTTTCTGGTGTTCCTGACTGACAGAGCAGTGGTTGCAGATGTATAGTCCCTGTTTTAGTGCAAGGCCCTTGGCTAGGACTGAACAGTTGTCAGTATTTCTGGATGAATCTGTAAAGGACTGGGTTACTTTAAAACTTTAATGGTTTTAAACTAAACTGAAAGAGGGTAGATTTAGATTTATAAGGAAGAAATTCTTTATGATGAGGGTGGTAAGGCACTGGAACAGGTTTCCCAGAGAGGTGGTAGATGCCCCATCCCTGGAAGTGTTCAAGGCCAGGTTGGACAAGGCTCTGAGCAACCTGTTCTAGTGGAAGGTGTCCCTGCCCATGGCAGTGGGGTTGGACCAGATGATCTTTAAAGGTCGCTTCCAACCCAAACCGTTCTGTGATTCTTTTGACACAAAACCCAATTTGTAGCACACTGGTATTCCTGCACGCACACACAGAGATGAAGCCTAATATGGTAGGAAGAAGCTCATCCAGTGTAGGTGCTTTTCAGTTGTAGTTTTATGAATAATGCAGGCTGGAGTAAACTGATGCTAAAATTGGCAATACCGCCTCTTTTTTTACCCCAGGTCCTTATTGCTTTGTTGCTCTTCCCCTGTGCTGGCAAAATTTTTTTTTTTTTTATATTGACCTGGATTGGAGAACTGGTCTGGCTTAAACCCAACCTTATTATGGCCACGTTCTTGCAATGTGCAGTCTGGTCTGAGCTGGGATCCTCACTACACATTGTTTCTGATAAGGTGGGAAGTGGTCAAAACATTGCTGCCACAGCTCCTGCTGCTCCAGTACAAGCCTGTGGGTATGCTCTTATTTCCTATTGAAGGATGCAAGCCTCACCTCCTTATTTAACAGATCCCAGAGCAGCCTGATGAGGTGGGAAAAAAGCTCTTGAGAATGTTTCTTTGTTCAGGTGTTTTGTGTGTTTTGTTAAGGAGCACGTATGAGGAAATAAACTAAGAAAAACAGCTGCTGTTATACATTAACCATTATGCATCAAGTATAATGTCTATGACGTGTTCTGGGGGTTTACTGGAATACAGAGGATAAGCACAACAGTTTCAGGCATGTTATTGTATGAAATACCTTTTAAACACCTGTTGCTTTAGCCATAAGACTATGAGGATGCCCAAATGATCAGACTTTAGGTTTAGACTCTTGTTTCTTGCATTAGTTATTGCCTCGGGTGGGACACCCTGCAGAGTTCGTTCAGGTAAACGCCTGCCTGAAATTGTGAGGCTTGAGCAAAAGCTGAAGCTTTGTTAATCATTAGGTTTATGGCTTTAATATCTTCCATAGTTCTTGTATGCAGTTGTTCTCCCCCCATTATACAAGCCTGTCTAATGCTTTGTCTGTGTTAGTAGTCACGTTGTAATTTTAAGAATGCTTTACTTTTGGTACTGTTTAATTCTTGAAGTTTGTTCAGTCTAGACAATAGAAGTAGATGGATTCACATTGGTTTGTCTGATAAAAAAAATCCCTAAAGCACTTACACAGTTTGGATTCATTGGAACTACTTGGGCACTTACAGTTAAGCAAAAGACAAAACTGATTGGAAAAGAGGCAGTTTGGTTGTTTAATCAGCACTGGTTTTGGTTGTTCTCTACAGTATTGTTATAAGATGAGCTGGAAGCTCCCCAACACGTAGTTTTGCTTTTAAGGGCAGCTTTGTCTCAACTCTTGTGAGCTGGGGAGCAACTAAGAGAGTTGTATTTTGGATGCTATTACTTTTGCTTGGTGCCTTGGTACTGACTTAAAATTTATTTTATTTGTAAGGGAAGTGTTATTTCTCATTGAAAAACTCAAATTAAGACATTAGCCTGACATGTATGTGGTCAGTCCTACTGTTTTGCTGTTACAAAGAACTGCTGTGTTAGTGTTTTAATTCCTTTAGTTAAACTGGACAAGAATGCTTCTAGATTTTTTTTTTTTTCCTTAATGCTTTTTTTCCCTAGAGACAGTGTAGCAGTCTTGATTTTGAGGTGTAAGGAGAAACATCCAAAATTGTCAGGGCATTAATTTTGATTTTTGTGTTGCATGAACACGTAACTTTGCACCTGAATCTACTGGCTGCAGCATCATTGTTTTAGCAGTCCAACGTCTTAGGGCATGTAAACAACTAGTGAACAAATTTCAGTTGGAACCTTCCTACGGGTGATACAGCAACAAAAAATGGTACTAAAAATCATCAAAACAGCCTTGAGTGTGTTATCATAAAGAACAGTGCATTACTGGTCTCTCCTGTCGCAGTAAGAAGTGTTTTGAAGGGACATCACCAATAAGAATATGTACTTTGCTAAAATGCTTTTCATCTTCAGAGTGCTCTGCTGCTTTCTGTATTCTTAGCTCCCCAGAGATGCAGGTAGATCTTGGTTATCCCTGCTGTACTGAGGAGGAGAGTTGATGTCTCTGACTAAGGATTTGTTTCTCTTTGCTTTGAAGTCAGTAGAAAAACTGACACTGACTTTTTAAATTTTTTTTTTTATTTTTGTTGCCCCTAAAGAAATATTTCCTTTGATTTCAATAAGAAGTTGAAATAGGCCTGAAGTAGCATGTGCAGCTCAGCTCTGGAAGAAGAGCATGACTACACAGAGTCTGTGCCAAGAGATAACAGATTTCTTTTTCTTTTACCTCTAGGGCTGGGTCCGCTCTGTCCGATCCCAGAAGGAAGTTTTGTTCCTGCATATAAACGATGGGAGTTCTCTGGAAAGCCTCCAAGTGGTTGCTGATCCCAGCCTGGAAAATAGGTTAGTCAACTTGAGATACTTGGAGAAACTTCTGTGTTGACCAGTGCTTGGAGGGGTCTGCTCGGGCTTCCTCTCCTGTCCCAGTGACTCGCCGGACTGCTGGAGGAGCCTCCAGCAGCTGGCACCAGACCACAGGAAAGGCACTGCTGCAGTCTGGGGTCTCTGGAGGTGTTTGTAGGATGGAGGGTGTCCAACTACGCTGTCTCCACTTAGCTGAGGGCTTGTGGTTCAGTTGCTTGTCCTGTGAGGTTAATTTGGACCTAATTTTCTTAATAGCTGTAGCAGCATGGGCATTCTGGACTACTGTTGGACTTGCTTGGAAATCACACAGCGTAGCCAGGGATAACTGTCCCCCAGATTTTTGGAGAGTGCTGTTGCTCTTCCTATAACAACTTGAGGGCTGGCTCAGTAGGCATAACCCCTAGGTAGGCATGCCTGTTCTATTACAATAAAATAATGCACTTGCTTTACAGCTTCATTTTGTTTGTTACTCTTGATTTTTCTGTGGGCTAGGTTTGGGGGTTTCAGGATGATCCAGGAATCTTCTGCATGTAACTTGATGATTTTTTTTTTTTTCTATAAGCCTGGTTTGTCCCCACCGGTAGCCCCTTCTAATGAAAGCCTGTCTCTTTTCCACTTGTCCGACACTCCTGCCTCGTCCTAAATTCTTCTGTAGCTTTGTGAATCTATTCACATTCCCATCTATCCATTTAATAATTTTTAATTTCATCAATTAAGCCCTATGGCTATGGTATCACTTGTGATCTCGAGTGGTCCGGCTAAATTAACAGGAATCTCTTCTGAATGTAGTTGACTTTGTATCAGCGCTTAGTTAAGCTGTTGTTTTTTCTTGGTTTCTTAGAGACCTGACTTTTGGAAGCGCAGTGGAAGTGCAAGGAAAACTCGTCAAAAGTCCTCATAGGATGCAAAACATGGAGCTGAAAGCCGAAACCATCCGTGTGGTGGGACCTTGTGATACTTGGGTATGTCACTGCAGCAGGAGTCCAACTGGTAGGAGCGCTTTGGGAATTCATTTCGAAAGGTCCAAGTATCCAGCAAAGCATGCTTCTGACTGTATTTTCTTTAAGTCTGAGTGCTCCTGCGGGCTTCGATTTGTCAGCGGTGCCTATAGGGTATGTCAAAGGAGAAACATGGTATCACCATGAAAGCTCTCTTCAGGGGCAGAGCTGTTTCTACATGGAAACTGGCACATGTGCTGGCAGCTAAGAGTGTGCATTTGCCCCACCCTGAAGCAGTTACCTGTGCCAGGTGGTTTACTTGGCAAATCTGGCTGGGACACGAATTGGAGAAGCAGCGGGACTGGCGAAACGCTCCAGATGGTACAGGTGGAAGAACCGGATCTGCCACAGGCACATTTGGAACCAGCTTGCTGTTGTGGCAGTGAGATGAACAGCTGGCTTTCAAGGGGGCTCAACAGCTAGAAGGTGGAGTATTTCAGAGCGCTACTACCTTCTCTTGTGTTCATGGCTCTGGCTCTGCTGCAAGCATTATAAAATCCACAAAATAACTAGAAAAGATAGGCAAAAGCATCTAGTTCTCTGCTCTGTAATGACAATTGAGTTTTAGTAGGCAGAGATGGTATTCCATGGATAACAATAAAACTAATTGACTCCAAGTTCTCATCCTCTTACTTTTCTTTCCGTGTTGTTTTTAGTCATTCCCGCTGAAAATGAAGGAGAGGCACGCGCTGGAGTATGTCCGACAGTTCCCTCACCTGCGATGCAGAAACAACACGCTGGGCTCCCTCTTGAGAATCCGCAGTGAAGCCACTGCAGCCATCCACTCATTCTTCCAGGTAGTCCATTCTGTACCGAGCCTTATCTGTAAAACACTTCCCCCAGTTTGGCTTCACAGGAGCACGTTAGGAGGGAGGGAGCATGATGTCTTGACTGCAGGCTATGAATTTTGGACACAGTGGTTTTCTATTCAGGCCTGGGCCGGACTGAGGCCTTGGCCAGACTGTTAGCACATCTGTGGTCTTGTTAGTGTCTTTCCACCCATTTCCTGTTAGTTATTTTATCGCTTTCACTAAGTTGCAATATAATTGCCTGGGAGTGTGTGTGGTCTGTGGAACACAACGTAATATGGAGTCGTTTAATGCACCCTTAGCGGTGACCTTAACGGTCCTTGGAGAGAAGCCTCCTCCCACATGGAAAAAAATCTGTGATGCAGGAGGGCTACCGACAAACTGACCTGGAGCTTCATGTTACTATTCTCAGTTTTTACCTTTCTGTTCCTGCGTTACAAGTCTGTGTGGATGCTGTTAGCTGAGATTAGGAGACTCCTGTTTTGATGCATTTCAGACTGATGGGTGGGAGGCACCTGTGTTTTATCAATGTGTCACTCTTAAGCCGTGGGCACGGTACAGGCTTTGTGCTGGTGGTGGGGGCAGTGAATTAACTCTGATTCCAGATGCCATATAGAGACCATGCGATTCTTTGTGTAAGTAGATAAAGAACGGTAACAAGTCCTCTACCACACCTGAGCCCTTTCTTTGAAAGCTGTTCATTGAAATAAATGTGTTTTAGTTTAGTTTTATACTGGCTTTAGTTTGAGTAGAATCATATTCGGAGCATTCTGAGTACAAAATTCATATGTAGTAATTACTATGGCCCAAAGAACAGGTCAGAATTGTTGAGATGGAATTTCTGGTCCTCAGTACGCTGGTATTTGTTGCTTGCAGTGGCAGAGAAGGTTTGCTTGCTCTAGGAGTTATCTGTATGGAATTGCATGGTATTTGGAAGATTTTTTTTTTTTTTTCCTTCCCCTTTTAAAGACCCTAACAGAAATACTGTGTCGGGTAAAGCTGCTGTTGGTTTCAGGATTGTGGTGGCTCGTGAGGCAGAACCCGGCTCTGCTGGGTATTGGTCCTGCAGGTGTGGAGCCACTAGATGGCATTGCCTGCAACAGTTTGATTTCAAACATGCACAAGGAAGCCAGCTGAGATACAACAAAGCATCTTATTCTGACAAAGGCTTTACTTCTCCAAATTAACTCCAGCTCAGACTCTGACATATCTTCCTGTTTAAAATGCTCAAGAGCTCAGCAGTATTAAAAAAAAAAGTATCATCAATTTAGCAGCAGCAGCTACACTAAAGTTACTTCTAAAGAGATAAGGAAGATTTGGTCCCAGACCTGATATTTGCGAATGCTTATGTCACAACTCTCCTAGCACCAGGAATGTCTGTGGTTTGCTCCATTTGTGATGGAAGGAAGGCAGTCTTTTTAAATCACCACCTACATCATCCCAAGAATGTTGCAATTTCCAACTTGACAATGTCAGAACATGTAATAACTAGAAGGTACAATTGGAGTGTTTTCACTGTGCAAAGCTGTAAAGAGCTTAATGGTAAAAAAAAAAGTTTTTTTGAATACATGCTCAAAATTATCTAGACCCCTTATAACTTTAAAAACTCTTTTTTTTTTCTTTTTTTTCCTCTTTTCCTCTTTTCCTCCTCTTTCCTCCTCCTTTTTCCTCCTCCTTTTTCCTCCTCCTTTTTCCTCCTCCTTTTTCCTCCTCCTTTTTCCTCCTCCTTTTTCCTCCTCCTTTTTCCTCCTCCTTTTTCCTCCTCCTTTTTCCTCCTCCTTTTTCCTCCTCCTTTTTCCTCCTCCTTTTTCCTCCTCCTTTTTCCTCCTCCTTTTTCCTCCTCTTTTTTCCTTTTTTAAAGCCTGTTCATTTCCAGCAGTGAATAACTAATACCAAATGCCTTTGGTTTGGAAGTTGAAGGCTAAAATGTCATCTTTAAATCTTCTCCTGAGTATTGTGGTCCATGTGGGATAGGAACATTGTTCCTAGGCACCGTAAAATAGTTGCAATGTGAATGGCAACCTCCACTTTGCACATTAATTAACTTCCAGGTTTGTCAGAGACAGTAATGTGACTTGAAGTATTTTAGGAGCTTTTATAAGGGGCACTATGCAGGAGGTTTTTAGGGGATTCTCATCTTTCAGACCTGTGGAGTTCATATTCCTTTCCAAAGCATGTAAAGGGTCTTCTCTGTGAAGTGTGCTTCTTTCCTCATACAGTGGTAGCAGTTGCTGTCATTTAGGCAATTTTCCAAAAACTCATGTAGGGTTGGGAGGCTGCTTGACCAGCAGATCTCTGGAATATGCATGGGATTATGGCAGAGACCTGCATTTTATATCGGAAGGTTAAAACTGCCCTCCCTGGGCAAAGCAAGTAGTTCTGGCTCCAAAACTACTTTCTGTATAGTAACTGGATCTCAGTGAGGAGCTCCTGCCAGGCACTGGGCAAGCCAAGGTCTCTGCACCTGTAACCAAGGTAGCCTAGAGCTGACTGCAGGGACTTTGCTCCCTCTTGGTCATCTCGGAGTACTTCCATAAAATGCATTGCATAAATGCTCGCTGCATGAGCTCTTTGGTCCAAATTAATCTTAGTTTGATTCACCGCATGGGCAGTAAATACTGCTCCTGTCTTCTTAGCCTTTTAACTAGCTGGTGATAAGGATCAGGACCTATCATGTGAATGGTCAATTTGTATTATTCTGGTAAAAGCTGTGAAACTAAGCTTTTGGAAACATTTGCTTTTTTATTTTTTTATTAGTATTTTGTGTAAATAGACAATGGGTTGTGCTACATCATTGCCTGTATCATGGTAATGCTGGCACACCCTGATTTTAAAGGGGTTCCCTTTGTGCTAGACATTACAGTGATGCAAGAGAAAACAAATCCTTTGTTCACAGATGAAATCAGCTTGTTCCAGGTTCTTGCTTGCCTTGACATGCACAGGTATGATCTCTGTGTTCCACCAGTGATCTCTGTGTTGAGACTAAGTTAGGAAGGTGATGGTTAGTAGAGTTCTGTTCCTGGTTTTGCCTCTAACATGGTGTATGTGATTGTCTGAGGTCTGCTTGACGATGCAGCCGGGGAGAGGAGTGAGAATATGTGAGAGGCATGACTCTGCAGACACCAAGGTCAGTGCAGGAGGAGGGCAGGAGGTGCTCCAGGCACGGAGCAGAGATTCCCCTGCACCCCTGGTGCAGCCCATGGCGAGGCAGCTGTGCCCCTGCACCCATGGGGGCCCACGGGGGAGCAGAGATCCACCTGCACCCGGGGAGGAGCCCACGCCGGAGCAGGGGGATGTGCCCCAAGGAGGCTGTGACCCCGGGGGAAGCCCACGCTGGAGCAGGCTCCTGGCAGGAGCTGTGGCCCCATGGAGAGAGGAGCCCAGGCTGGAGCAGGTTTGGTGGCAGGACTTGTGACCCCGTGGAAGGCACCCACGCTGGGGCAGTTCATGAAAAACTGCAGCCCATGGGAAGGACTCACATTGGAAAAGTTCATGGAGGACTGTCTCCCATGGGAGGGACCCCACGCTGGAGCAGGGGAGGAGTGTGAGGAGTCCTCCCCTGGGGAGGAGGGAGCGGCAGAGATGGTGTGTGATTAATTGACCACAGCCCCCATTCTGTGTGTGCTCAGGGGGAGGAGGTAGAGAAAATGGGGAGTGAAGTTGAGCCCAGGGGGAAGGTGTTTTAAGCTTTGGTTTTATTTCTCATTACCCTACTCAGTTTTGATTGGTAATAAATTAAACTGGTTTTCCCCAAGTCGGGTCTGTTTTGCGGTAATTGGTGAGTGATCTCCCTGTCCTTATCTTGACCCATGAGCTTTCTCATTAGATTTTCTCTCCCCTGTCCAGTTGAGAAGGGGAGTGATAGAGTGGCTTTGGTGGGCACTTGGCATCCAGCCAGGGTCAGCCCAGCACAACCCATCCACTGAAAACTGGGTTGCAGCTGGTTTGAAAGCCTATAGCTGCACTGCAGAGAAACCCAGAGAATAGGGGCTCTTTCTCCATACAGCCTTCCTGGTTTCAGAGGCCTGTGCTGGATCTATGAACATGAACGAGTAATTCTCCAGATATCTAGAACATGACCAAGCCAGGGTATACCCTGCCTCTTAAAAATCAGTTTAACTTTGATATCTCAGAAGATGTGAGGTGGGACTGACATTTTCATAGTGGTTGGGTGGTTTTAAGGCCTCTCTCCAATGCAGTGTGTGATTTCTGTCATCTAACACACTTGATCATTTCTGTTAGTGGAGAACACCGAGAGCGTCCTCCGCCCAACCACCAGCTGCCAAAAAGCTGGAAGAAACTCAGTTGTTAAGGCCATAGGGGTGAATTAGGTTGAAACTGCCCAAAACCATAAAAATACTGGAGGGGGTGAAAAGAAAGGGGAATGGTGTGGAGATGGGCCGTTGCAAAAACCCATAGTAATGGCATAAATCTTATTTCTTTATGAAAAGTGGAGGAAGAAGCACAACTAATAAACATTGATTTGTAAATAACGCTAGCATTTAGTTAGTCCTCTGTCTTTGTTCATGTAAGGCAGAAGTTGCCTGAAAGAGTACATATGCTGTCAGGGGCTAATAGCTGAGTTATGATGTGTGCTGGTTGATGTCATCCTTGAAGTTAATGTTCGATATCTTTAGCTTTAGTGTTCTGTTTGTTCCAGGATAATGGCTACGTGCATATTCATACCCCCATAATTACATCAAATGACTGTGAAGGTGCTGGGGAACTCTTTCAAATTGAGGTAAGTTGGGTTGCGTAAAGTTTGTTTTGATTTTTGCTTGCAGAGCAATTCTGGAGTCATTGAAGGTTAGAGGAAACCTTTGTCTTTACAAAACCTTTCCTTTATGTACTTCTGTGATTACTTTTTAATGTAGCAGTCCTTTGCTTCAACTAATAATTTAGACAGAGTTAAACAGATGCATTATTTTTTTTTAATAGCTGTTTTGTGCTGATGAGGTTTTTCTATCCCTGGTGCTGTGGAAAAGTTTACAAAGAACAACAGAGGGAGGTGGAACATCTTAGTAAATAGAAAGATGTGATCATAAGAGTCCATGAGACGGGATGGGACACTCAGAACAGCCTACTACACGCAAATATTTCTTAGTTTTGAAATGGAGAATATAATTCACCATGAGATAACTCCTTAAAAGAAAGTCAGCAATACCTAAAACTCCTTTTCACCTGTGTATATATTCCTCCCTACAAGCTGCTTGTGTTGCATGTCAGAATTCTCCCCCAATGTTGCCAAGTCTCCCCATCCATCCACCAAATTACTGCCACAATCCGTCATTATATAAAGTACTTCACGTCTTGGGTCAAAGCCTCCTATGAAACTTAAATACAGCTATAACCACTAAGATCTTCCCCACAGATTTCTCATGATTCCTAACCCCCACGTCCATGAATCATACGAAATTCCATCTGCCTTTTATACTTCTATATTTGAAATTCACTCTTCTGTCTCAAACAATTACATCCATTGCCACTTAATTGGCTTTAGCCTTGCTGGTGAATCATCTGCAAGCAAAAGAAAAATTGTTGAGGTAGCAGTTGCTTGCTGCAGGATCGCATCTTCCGCTCTCTGCACAGCCTCATGACAAACAGCCTTCATGTACTGGTTCTTCTGGATCTCAAGGTCTAACCTGTGCTACTAGTGATTCCCTTCCAGACCAGTACATGTGGCTCAGCTTTTTGCTTGCTGGGACAATAGAGTTGATTAGCTAAACTAAATTGTTCCTGTTTAATTGAGATCCCTTAATGCTACCAAAGGTTCGTTCCAGGCTGTTGCATGCAAATTAAGATGTGAAAACAAGTGACACTTGATGATGAGAACATTATACAGTTTGCAGCTGTACAGTATATTACGTCTTTGGTACAAATTGTATCCACTTGAAAGCTGTAAAGGATGCAGGACTACAGCGTAGGTGGCTGGTAGTAACAGAAGCACTGATGCAAGTGTTGATTGAGGTGCTAAAGTGTGAATCTGAAACTTGTATAAACTGGATCTTAACTAAATGCGTAGTTCAAAGCAAATCTCTTTCTCTCCAGTGTGATTGCTTAGGTGTAAATAATACCTGTCTTGGAGAAATGTAGTGACAGCTGTGCTTGAAAGGTGTGGTCAGATCCCATTACATGGCTAGTGCCACAAAGAAAGGGCTTCAGAAACCCACTTGTTGCTGGGAAGTGGGAAGTTCTCCTTGATTTCCTGTTTCTTCTTTGAGCACTGCTTCATTGTCTGGCCTAATTTAGGACTTGGTTTTATTTCTGCAAAGCTCTGTTCAGAATTGATCTTGGCTAGCAGAGATCCAAGACTACTTGCTATCCCACTGTGACCACTTCACTCCACTGGAGCAGTGACACTGTTTCTTGACAGTGGAAATCTGGGGAAGATTAAGTCTTCTTTGGGCCATGCATGTGGGGCTGTCACAAATGAAAATAAGGGTGTGTTATGTGCAGCAAAGCCCACAATCTCTATATGCTTTTAATCAAATCAGCTATCAGTGCATTCCTCGTCTGCTGTGTTCAGTCCCTTTTAAACTTGCCCTTAATTCACTGCTTGCACAGGCCAAGGGAGAAAATAAATTCCTATTGCTCTTATATTTGAGCAGTAGCCAAGAATTACAGAGATGGGAATCGGTGAAAGCAACCTGCGAATTAGATTCTTCAATTTAAAAGAAGTTTAAATCCTGGACTTAAGGTTTTGAGACCTGTCCTGTAGTTGCAACCAGAAAGTAAATTGGTGTCCTATTGCTCCTGAATTTGTAGTAGTTACAATACACCAGCTGCTTACAGGTTGGTTTTTGGGGGTTTTTTTTGTTTGTTTGTTTTAGCTCCCTTGGGCAGTATGTAAAATGCCAGTTTAGCTGTCCTGCTGTGGGTGGAATAAGTTGAAAACTTTGGTTGTGTAGCCTTTAGGACCCAAGTAGAGGCTGCTTTTGTGCCCACTGTGAACCATTGCCTTTTAATAGCTGTCTTCTCCTGACTAGCGCAATTTTAATCCTCTGACTAATGTCTGGTGGCTGCTCAAGCCCCTGCATTCTTTGGAAATGGTGGAAAGTGAAGAGAGTAGGAATCTGTTTTTACATGAGACTTGAAGAGATGGGGAAAGAAGTATCTTGAGTTAGAAGGAAAAGGCTTTTTGAAGGCATATGATCTTTATTCCTAGACCTCTTAATGCTGTAGGATTTGTGTTTGTTTATATGTTCAGCTTCCTCACTATCTTTGTTTGGTTTTGGGCATACTGATTAGTCTGTACATAGCTTTGGCTGGGATGTTCTCATACTAGGACTTGGGATGGGGGAGAATCCCTTCCCTCTCTGCTGGGCAAATCAGTTCAGCTAAATATTTTTAAAATGAAGTACCATAACAGTGAAAAGAGGTTGGTAAGCAGAGATTTTAAAAACTAAATAAATTTGCAAGATAGTAAGAACTCCAGAGAAATCTTTTGCACCTGAGACTTTCTACACCTGAAAAGTATAGGTTTGAGGAGAAACTGCCAGAAGTGGAACTTTGGTGGAATGCTGGAGGGGGGGAAGCCTCTTGTTCATGCTGCCTTCTTTAAAGTGAACTTACTGAAAATGCCAAGAGAGCTTTGAATATTGAAAGCTGGGTTTTAGTAGGATGCAAAGTAGGACAAGGTAATTTTTGAAATAAGGAGAACTGACATCAGCAGGGTGAGACTGCCCTTTTTATTTTATTTTATTTTCATTTAATCTGAGAATAATTCATCTGTACTGTCTTTCTTGGCACCTCAGGGCAGATCCTTTCCGCACATTTTTCTTTTTTTGTTCTGAAGTCTAAAATTCTTAGCAGCTTTGTATGTTGCAAGAAAATTTACCCAGTCCCCTTCTGGGGCTGCTTCCTAGGAAATCTGCCTTTCTTTTGTCTTTGTGACCTGGCTGCATGTCTGTTCCCTGCTATTTTCGGTAGCCTCCCACTCTGTCTGCAGTGTTGAAGGCTCCCTGCTTTCTGGGTCTCTTGCTCTGTCTTTTCCACTTTGCTCCCTGGAAAGTTTCCTTGTTTGATGTCCTCAGCTGCTGTGGAGAAAGTGGAGGCTCCTCTATGCTCTAGAAGAGTCTTTCTGGCCCTGGACACTCCAGCTGGTTTGGTGAGGCCCTGGACAGCCACTTTCCCTGCTGCCCAGCTGCAGCCTTTTAAAAGAACTCAGCATGCAGTGAGTTACAAAGCACAACAGCTGTATTGGCATTCACAGCTCTTTAAAGTAGATCTCACATGTGGTTTGTATTGCCTGTGGCCTTATCCTTTCCTGGGGACCTTGCTCTACGTGTAAGGAGTGCTGCATTCTACCTCTTGTCTCCAGCGGAGGTAATATGTGCTCTGTATCAGGCTTGCCTCTTCCAACACACGTACCTTATTGCAGCTGGGTGTTGTTTGATTGAACCCAGGGTCTGGATCAGGCTATTTTGTGATTTGAAAGGATACTTAACTCTAAATCTGAAGAACCATTCAGGTATTGGTTCTTCTCTAAAATGTATCCAGAGATTGTAGGGCGTTTGGCTTCGGGGGGTTTTTTGGCACCTGCTCACAGGAGTGAATGTAAAAGTTTCTAGATACCCGAAAGGTGCAAGTTCATGGCTGCGCCTATTGTGGCGCCAGAAATACGTGCCTGCTGCTGAAGATGCAGAAACTTACTCCTACGGTTCCTTTGGTACCGCTGAAAAATAGCCTTGTCAGCACCAAGGAAGGCTGGGATCTGCTGGGGAGAATCGCAGTTAAATACAACAGTATTAGTGTCTGTCAGGTGTTTTCCCCTTAGAGATGTGTCACAGTCTGGGAGGCAGCCAGTCCCTGGGAGACTGGGACTTCAGAGAGGTGCTCAGCAGCCATCAGGGTAAGCTGGAACTGAGCTGAGGGAGGGCTTGCTCTTGCCTTTTCTAGCTCTCCCAGTTTCTGCTCGTTTCTACCTGGTTCATCTCTGCCTGTAATTCCAGTCCATATTTATGAGATGTTTGTCTCAGCAGAACCAGCTGCTATTGCCCAATGCAAGTCCAGCTGATCAGAATTAGGACTGGAAGTGCAAGGAGGAGTTCTTGGAAGTTATGAATTCTGCAGTGGTTGTCGAAAAAGGAAAACCCAATCATGTTTATAATGAGACATCACAGAGGGCAGGTCCAGATTAAAGATGCGCTGTGTTTCAGCAGCATGGTGGTGTGGGCCTGGGCTAGAGCTACAGCAGTGATTTCTATGAGCTTTTTCAAGTCTTCTCTGATCCCTTCGTGCATTTGGCTTGCATAGAGTGAAAGACAGAATCAAACGGTTTGTACTTCCCTGAAGCTGATTGCCTCAAGTAAAAGTTAATACAAGACTGACATCAAAGGGAATAATTTTAAATTAAATCATTAGACATTTCAGGAGATGGAGGACAAAACAGGTACTAAATCCAGTTGTTCTCGTATTTAGAATGAGAATAAAAATCCTTTGATGTTGATGTTGAATCCTACTATGTTTATAGCACGTTTACTCTGAGACATCAAGATGTTTCATACAGATTCCACTTCCCTCTTTCCCCATTGTAATTTAGGTAGTTTTCGACTAGGGAATGGAGAGAACTTGAAAGCAAACACATTATTCCCCACTAATCTTTTATCAAGTAGGTATTTTGGGGTTGGGAAGTGGAAGAAAAGTCCATCTAATTGAAATAAAAGCACCACGATGTTGTCATTTCATTTTGCTAGTCATGGACATGAAAAACAATCTTGCTCAGTGTCAGCAGTGAAGGGATAGCATCACCTACTATTTATTATTTGTCTTCTACCAGTGACTGTGGTTGTTTACAATAAAGGAGCAAGCTTGATCTAAAAGGCTGAGCCTTAATGTGGGGCATAGGCACTTGAAACTTAGAACTTTCTTCATGGAAAGGGTGGTCAAGCATTGGAACAGGCTGCCCAGAGAGGTGGTGGAGTCCCCATCCCTGGAAGTGTTCAAAAAACGGGTAGATGTGGCACCTGGGGACATGGTTTAGTCTAGTCTACCCTTGATTGGTTTAGTGTGGACTTGGTAGTGTAGGTTAATGGTTGGACTGGATGATCTTAAAGGTCTTTTCCAACCTAAACGATTCTATGATTCTATGAAAACATTGACCTGATCCTGTGCTTGAATGTGTAAAGTGGAGAAACCACCTCTAGTGGGTTAGTTGATATTTGTACATGTGAAATGGGAAGTTGCTAATTATGGGATACCTCCTTGCTGAAGGGAGGCATTTCTTTTTTGCTGCGGAGAGGGTGGATTGACTTTTGCAGCTCACAACACCCGTTCATCAAACTTTGTGTCTCAAAATGAGGGAGAGGAAGTGGGCAGCTGTGGAGAGGCGAGGTGATCGGATGGTGATGGGGGAGTAAAATTTTATCTAAATATTGCTATGTTCACTCTTCACCCTCTGTTGGAAGCCATCCAGGAGCTGCTCGCAATGCAGACACGCATCTCGGGATCTCTCGGTGGCCTCTCAAACTGGCTGCAGGTTTTTATAAGTCCATTTGAGCTGTAGGCCTTCTCGCTTTCTTTCTCCAGTCACTTACTGTTGTGTCTATTTTCTCTTTCTCTCACTGAGATTACATCTGACTTGGAGAATGAAAAATGACACAAAGTCATTATAAATAAACCAAGCCCCAGCTCCTGGAGACAGCTGTATCCTGTTTGTGGATTTGGGGGGAAGTGTTGAGATTTCATAGCTGATTTCTTCTTTTCCTGCTTCTAGTCTGTCTCTTTCTTGTTGTTTAGAAGTCGCATCCTACAGGATTAGGTGGGATTTTTTCACAAGGAATGTAGCTGAACTAAGCTTGCAGTAGGAGAAACTGGAGCGGTACGTGGCTCTTCTCTTTAGTGCTCAGGCCGTGGCTCTGAGGCTGTGATATGTGGATGTTTGTATGTTTATTAATATCCTTATTGTTTTTGAGCAAATGTTCTGGGTTTATTTGAAGAAAACAATAGGGGCCTGCTTCTGCATCCTTGGGTGTCGTCATTTGGTTTTTTTAGAACTGCAAAACCCATGAAACAAAGGAAGCAGTCCTGGGGTTACAGCCACAAATTGTCATATTTCCATTGATCTCTGTGGAGCAAGGCAAGCTTGCTCTTTTCTTCAGTGTGATGCTGTGAAGAGATAAAACTGCCTTGTGATCTGAGGTCTTTGGTGCACTCTGTTTTATCTTTGCGATGAGTAGCACAGCTTTTTGACAACAAAAGCAACACCTTCCGACTCATTGAGAAAAATGGCAGGTTGTAGAATATCAAAGGCTGGCAAACAAGCCTGAGCCTAGCAACCTCCCTGTGACAAAGCAAGTGGGGAGTAGGGTGGCTGGAGGCAGTGGCATGCTTAGCTGAGCTAGCAACACTTAGCATAACTCCTAGGAACTACACTTTGAAAAGTGCGTATGTCAAACTTATCTCAGAAGAAAACATTCGTTTGAATGTCGATCAGCCAAACCTCAAATTAGCTTCGAAGTTTCTTTCTGTCTTTCTCCTGGACCTTTGACTCCTCCAAAGCTTAGGGATGACATTGAAATATAGAAGATGCTGAAACAGAAATCTCATTTATCTTCATGTTTTTTTTTAAAGTCACAGAATTGTGACCTCTAGAGATTGTCTAATCCATCTCACTGCGCTCAAACAGGGTCAACTAGAGCAGGTTGCCCAGGACTCCGTCCTGCTGAGTTTTGAGTATCTCCTCAGGTGGAGACTTCACAGTCTCTCTGAGCAAACTGCTCTAGTGTTTGACCACCCTCACAGGAAATAAAAAAGTTTATTCTTGTTGTCAGATGAAATTTTGTGTGTCTTTTTTAAAATCTGCGCCCACTGCCTCTTGTCCTCTCAGTGAGCACGGCTGAGATGAGTCTGGTTCCTTCTTCATTCCCTTCCGTCAGATATTTATACACATGGATAAGATCCTCCCTGAACCTCCTCTTCTCCATGCTGAACAGTCCCAGCTTTCTCAGCCTCTCTCCATAGGAAAGATGCTCCAGTCCATTAATCATCTTTGTGGCCCTTTGCTGGACTCTCCCCAGTATGTCCGTGTCTCTCCTGTACTGGGGAGGCGAGCACTTCACCCAGCGATCTTGGTGAGTCACCAGTGCTGTGCAGAGGAAGGGATCCCCTCCCTTGCCTAACGTAGCCCAGGAGACTGGTGACTTTCTTCAGTCAGCTTGGTGCCTGCCAGGGAAATGGTGAAGCACAGTCCTTATGCTCAAATGACTTTTAAAGTGCTTGACACAGAGGTCTTCTAATTTTTCTTCTGTGCCTGTAAATTAAAAAAAAAAATATATATATACCATCACTTTAATGGAATGGGTGTTTTTTAGTCCATTTCTCATAATGAAACACTGAACTTGCTAAATTTTCCATTACTCGTAGGTTTTTTATGCTTAAAATAGCTGGTGACCTGAAAAAATATGCAAAAGCTGAAATGAAACATAGCTTGTTTTTCAGTGCCTATATAATGTGTAAGCTGTGATGTTTCCAACTCCATATTGTTTCAGTTCTTCTTTTTTTGAAGACTGAATAACAGGTCATAGGAGGATATTGCATTCCTTTTTTTTTTTTTTTTCCTTCTGATTACTGTTGGTCTTTTTGCAATGGAAACAAATTCATTTGCGCATGAAAAGGAAATAGCACTGGTTTTAAGTCTGCTAAAAGTCGGTGCACCTGACACGGAAAATACTCCTCCATTTTCTCACCAGACTTGAAATGGAATTTTGAAGGCAATGCTGCATGAAGCTTCAGACTTCCAAGTGACAGAGATTCTTCCCTTCTGCCCCTCACTGTTCATCTTGGTAGGAAAGAGAGAAAAATCAATACTTGTATTTGGAGACTGGGTTGATAGGCTGGCATGTTTCCTTTGTATGTTGCTGGGCAAAATGTTCCGCAGCAGATAATCCAGGGGGAATTTCATTTTGTATGTCTGCATTTCCCAGAAACGTGGGATGCAGTTTCTCCTCCTGCTCCCAAACTCCTAGGTAGACGGGCCCTTAGCTTTATGTGTGTTACTTTACTGGGGAGCCAAAAATCAGAGGCTACTCTAGAAAATCTGCATTTCTACCAGTCTTGTTCTCAGACTTGCTTGCATAAATGGTGAATATGTCCTTCCTGACATTTTGTTTTACACTTTGTTGCCTCCTTCCTTTCTACAATGTCATTCCTAATTCAGCTCATAGGTGTTTAAACACCTAAGTCATACAATTCTTTTCTCTGAGTAAAATTTAGAGCTCCTGACATACCCACATACAAAGGTAAGAGGTGAGACGTGAAGAGCCACATATTCTTTTAGCTTTCTATGAACTCTGTGCTTTCCGCAAAGTTTTGGGCACGCAGTCAAACTCCTTGAAGTTGTGTCATCTTAACAAGTTACTTCCCTCTCAGCTGAACTGATATAACTAGTCGCTGGTGATTCAATTTACAATCCCTGTTAGTTTGAGAAATGTCTGAAAGAACTGTGTTATCCTTCCTCTGTACTGACATGTCCAAACTTTGCTGGTGACACTGGAGGTATGTGCCACAGTTCACAAACTTGTTCTGCAAGTTGTTGTGATTCCTACAACCCACATCCTCATAAATCACCGAAAGTGGAGGCAGGAGCTGTGGTATTTCCCACTTAAAGTATGGCTTTTCACTACACAGACACATTATTTGCATCGGACCCCTAGAAAGAGAAGTCCCCAAGAATGCTTTTTCTTGTGGGGTTTTCTCTTAACGTGTTTTGCTTGAACAGGTTTTAGAGCCCATTAGCAGTCTGAGCAAAGATGGGGAGCATTGTATTATGACTTACCACGCTGTTGGATTCCATCTCAGCAGTGTTTGGGTTGAACCTTATGGAATTTTTTCAGAGAACAAGGGAAAATAATCTGGGAGCTGTGCTTTTTATTCAAACACCAATAGTCTGACTTTCTTGCTCATTTTTTGACTTACAGAGATCAAATGAGGCAAGAGAACCTGTGGAAAAGACCCATTTCTTCGATGTGCCTGCCTTCCTGACAGTTTCTGGCCAGCTTCATTTGGAAGTGATGGCAGGGTGAGCAAAATGAGAAGTTTTTGGCTTGATCTGTGGGATCTTCTCAGTTGGTAATTTTGCCTCATTGGTATCCAATTAGGTGTCTGCCATGTGTGTGCCAGAAACAAATTGAGCATCAGTGGTTGGATGATGGTGTGAGAGGCCAGCCTAGGCAGGGGAAAACTAGACTGCTTTTTAATTCTGCTCTATGAAATAGTTGTAAATATTAGGAGTCTCCTTCTGCTTGCCATGGATTGGGAACATTGGATGGAGATGTTATCTTTATGGGAATGACTGTAGGATTGTTGCTAATAACTGTAGTACCTTAAGTGTCTTCTTGTTGTTGTTGACATCTGGCCAAGACGAAAAATCACTGTTGCACAGTTTAATTGGCTGCTCGTAAATAGCTGCAGTGAAATTGTTCAAAGGGCAAGTTTTGCCTATAAATCAAAAGGTATAAATTTCTTCAGAAAGCTCTTTTCTGCCTGGCTGGCTTGTTATCTCTGAGAGACAGTGTCCCTCCTCAGACCACCAAGAAAATCTTTTTCATTTTAGCTATCACATTCCTTTCTTCTCCTTTTTTCCCCAAGCTTCCTTTTTCTGTCTCCTTCAGTCTTCCTGTTGTTTCTTCCTTCTGCCAGTTCCCACTTCTCCTGTTTCATGGCTTTCATACTTGATGCTTTGTTCATTCTAGCCACTAAAGTGATCACAGTCAAATAGTTAATACTGACTTTGATTAAAAAAGAAATTGTCCTTAAGCTTTTAATGTTAATAGTTCACTGAGATTGTCAGAGGTGAAAGTGTCAGTCTGTCAGACAGTTCTGTTTGATTAGGGGGTTTGGTCCTCATCTACACTGAATTTTCCCAATAAATTAACTAAATTAGTACATTAAACAGATGGAGTCAAATCAGCACAATGCCTTATTTGAAGGCACAGTTTTCTGAGCGCTTGCAATGGGTGTTGTGTGTTCTCCTCAGATGTGGTACTTCAGCCAAATCACTGCTTGCCAGCTGAATGGCTGATAAAGCCTGCCAGAGACCAGGTCTCAGGCAGGTAGCACTGCAATTGTTTGCCATTTGCCAAGGGGGTTCGTCATGCACTTAAGTGACTTTAAGATTACTTCGGAAGTGATTAGTTACTGTCCAGTGCAAATCTCCTGAAGATGAGAGGGGTAAGATCCTAGTTTTAGAAAATGTGAACTTGGAAGATCTACCTCTTCGTGTGGAGGTTCTAACAAGTATTTCTAGTAGTCTTAATATTTGCTGTCAATGCCTTACATCCAGTGTTGAGAACCAAATAATAAATGTGTAGCTGGTTTTTATTTAATCACTGTTGCACAGTTTAATTGGCTGCTGGTAAATAGCTGCAGTGAAATTGTTCAAAGGGCAAGTTTTGCGTATGAATCAAAAGGTATAAATTTCTTCAGAAAGCTCTTTTCTGCCTGGCTGGCTTGTTATCTCTGAGAGACAGTGTCTCTCCTCAGACCACCTAGATGGCTGTGGTCTGCTGAAATACTCAAGCTAAAGGTTCTCGATGGACAAGATGTTTCGCATGTGGTGCCCTGGCTGCTGTGAGAGAAGCACAGGTCACTTGGCAGCCAAAGGCTGATGCGTCATCTCAGACATTAGCTGGGGAAAGTTAATGAGGAAGAGGTTTGTTTAACTGTAGGAGTGGTGGGGTTTTTGCATCCCTGAAAGAAGATGGGATGACATGCATTTGTATGTGTTAGACTTAATTGGCTCTCATGTGTTGTGACCTTTATTGAAAGACGTAATTGCACAAATCAAATAAGTCCAAAGAAAAAGTGTGGATTGTAATGATTAACTTGAAATACATTCTCACTCTCTTACATCAGTCTGTTCCCTTTAAATAGTACACAGTGTGCTCTGGGATGGAGCAGAAGGCTAAACTGGGCAGATGCAAGACTTGTCTGCTACATATTTTTTCCATTGACATCACTCAGGTGCACCTTGCTCTCTAAGGATGGGTAAACAAATCAGTGCTCTTCAGCATGTAGTAGGTTACATTACAGCTTCATGTTCCTGTTTTACAGTAGTGTGTTGTTCTTAACAGGCATTTTAAATGGATCCAGTGTCATCTAAATTTAGATAAGCTGTGTTTATTCACAATGGGGCATAGCTGTTCTGTGAACCTGCTCCTTTTATTTTTGTTTTATTTAAGCACACTGAGTTTTTGAGGCCTACAGCTCAAGTGGTATTGAATCCCTTCAGTCTTCAAAAATAGATCAAGCTCTTCTAAATGCAGAAGCACCGTAGTGATGCATCACAGTATTAACCCTCTAGATACCGTGAAACCCTTTAGATACTCTGAAGATTTTATGTGTCATTATCAAGTTGGTCTTATTCTGTGAATGGGACTCCTACATGATCAAAGAACGTAAGTACGTAATAGCAACCAGAGCTGCTTGGCAAATGAATGTGTTTTGATGATGCTTTCGGAGTAGTAAAAAGTGGGAGTCCTTCTCCCTCCAAAATGGGAATATTCTGGTCTTCCCAATAAACAAAGCAGCCAAAACAGTAAAGATTTACGTGTTTTGGATTTGATCCTGTGAAATTTAACCTTTGTTTTAGTCAGACTAAATTTTTCATGCCCAGAAAAGGAGCTGTTCTTCAAAAATGCCCTTTAGCTCAAATAAAATGTTGACTTGCTGCAGTCTTAAGGCTTTCGGGAACAACTGGTCCCTGAGAATTTGTGGGAGGAGACCAAGGTAGAAATGCTTGGGAGACCCTTCCCTGTGCAGTCTTTGCCCATATCCTGTTGTGACTTGCTGTGGGATGTGGAATTGCAGAGACAGATCCTGCAGAAAGTCCATTAGAAACCAGGGGTGGAGCAGCATAGGTATGAGAGGCAGGGAGGAATCTGTCCATGGGGTTTTTGTGGTAGGGAATGGAAAGTCAGCTAGGCAGTCATGTCTGTTTGGAGTTAGCTTTTAGCTTTACAGAGCTCATGACCAACCTCCAGGCTGTGGTTGGAAAAGTCTGGGCAGGAGAGGTATGGAGAAGACTTACCAGATGTGTCTGGAACTAACTCTTCTGCTGCCCTTGCTGCAAGTTCATTTGCAGCCCGCTGGGTATCATCTGAATACCCGTGCCTATGTGTTGTTCAGGGCTCCATTTTATGGCAGGGCTGCTTGATGCTATTCCCGATTACAGGAGAGAACAGCGAGCCGTTTATGATTTGTGAGGTTTTAGCCTTTTTCTTTGAGGAAAATTGGGAAGAGAGGTGTTCCTGCGCTTATTGACTGTCTGCTGTGCTGTGTATGCTTGTTATTGAAGGCAAGGTCAGAGAAGTTCATGTTGTCTCTCAGTATGACACGAAAGGCCTAGTTGGCACAACTTCTCATTTCATTGTACTTTATCTTTGCAGTGATGGCATCTAGGTTGACTGCTCGGGGTGTCTGAATCATTGTCAGCTGCTATAAATCTATAGGCTCTTTAAGGTCTCCAGAAAAGTCTTTATGCAGTAATACAGCTGTCCCCTTTAGTCTTCTCAGTCTCGGATGAGTCAGTAACCAGTGTATGTGGTAGAAGCTTGTAGGACTGTGTGTGTTCCAATAACTGGTTTTAAATGTCATTGGTTTGCTGTGAAATCCTTGCGGTATTTCCTTGCCCTGTGATCCTCCGGTGAGGATAAAGTCCCCTTTGGGGACCTGAACTGGGCTGGAGGGCCTGTGACAGCTGAAGATGATTCAGAGGCATACTGGAGACAGCCAAAACCAGTTGTTGCCAAGAAGTACAGCTCACTGGCTGTATTTACTCATATCTTCTTTTTTATTATTCCTTTCACCCGTCTACACTTTCCACAAGCTATACCTGCTCCTCTCCTTTCAGCCCCTCTTGCTAATAGTTTACATCATTGTTTTGCATTGATTTTCCTTGTGCCACGTTTCATCCCAGGCACTGTCTGTTCTGCCTTTTGCATCATGAGCTTAACTAAAACTGCTTTTCCTAAAAGCTCTGGAGGCTATCCCCTCCCTAAATCACAGAATAAGTTCTCTCCTCATTTTTTGCTCTCCCTAGCTCTGTTTCTTTTCTCTTATCAGACCTTCAGCAGATTTCTCCTCTCTTTTTTTGTCTTGCATTCTCTTGAAGTTCCCTGCAAATGGGTAAAAGGCTCAGGGGCATCCTAATAGCAGCCTGCTAGGCCCTGCGAGGAGGTTATCAAGATGACAGGCCCACACTTTGCAATGGTGAACGACAGGAGGACAAGAGACAATGGGGCTAAGTTGAAACAAGAGAAGTTCTGAGTGGATATAGGGGGGAAAAAATCACTAAGAGATCAGTCAAGCATTGGAAAAGATTGCTGAGAGAGACTGTGCACTCTTCATTCTTAGAGATTTTCAAGACCCAGCTAGATAAAGCCTTGAGCAACCTGAAGAAGGCCAGACGCCTTCTCGCTGACCCTGCCTTAAGCAGAAGACTGGACCAGCGACCTGAGGTCCCTTCCAGCCTGAATTAGTGTGTCCTCCTAAGTTTATTCTTGGCTTCATTCTCATTTTCCTCTCCACCAGTCTCATCCACAAGACCATCTCGGTGAATTCTTTCTCTAGGACACTTTCAGTTCAGTATCTCTCCCCAGGACCTGTATTTTTCTGCCTAATTTAAAATCTCAGCCTGTCATACTGACATCTGCCTGTTAATGTCTAGCTGTCAGATTTGGTTTAGTTGAAACATAATTAATCCCACTCCCCTCTCCTCAAGAACATCCCCTTGATTTCTAAACCATCATGGATTTTGCTACTGTTCTGCCTATTCCAGACATTCTCTGCAATCCTGCAACTGGTTTTTCTGGTTGCAGAGAGGTTCTAAAAAAATCTCAGTCATCCAGACCATTTTAGCTGTGTCTGCCTGAGTTTGTAGAGAGCTGAACGCAGTGAATTTCCTGCTGGTTTCAGAAGATACTGAAATCACACTGATTTAACTTCTAAAATGCCACTACTTCACTGCTTTTCAAAGCATGGAAGAGATAGGGAGAGATAGCTGTCATTTTGGATTGGTGTTCAAGAAAACACTGCAGAGCTGAAAAGAGATGTGTTTGAGGCTGCCTTCCATAAAAGAGGCTTCATTTTCAGCAGTCTGGCAAATGCAGCCTTAAAATTTGATTCCAAAATGACTTGCTGATGATGGAACAGATTGCATTGTCTTCAAGCAAATATTTGCTCTACATTTTACAATTTTAAAAACTTTTGAATGCAGCTGCAGGAATAATGTCCAGTTGTATAACATTCCTGTTGCTAAGAATTAACAAAAAAAAGTGTAATTATTTATCTTGGATGCCTGAAAAAAATCTCTGATGTTTCTTGCACAACATTTGTTTGAGTCTGACTCACAACGCAGACTCTTATAATTAGCACGCTAACTTCCATTAATTAGGCTGATACTTAATTGGAGCTATAAAAAGCAACCCTGACATGTCTGGTTTTAATCAATTGCCACATGCTTCAGTCTGGTTCATGACTGCTGCAGTGATTGTTAATGATTTTGTATTACTGGGAGGCTCAATGCATGAACTTTGTAGGTACAACAGTGAGCCCAGGGTCGCTTGGCTGGTTGGAGCTTTACGGTCCGCATGGACGTGTTGGTCCTTTCTCCCTCTCCGCTTTTTGGGGAGGGGAGGCAGGTAATTCCATTGCAAGAAACATGGTGAGCATGCGGAGAGTAGCTGCAGTTCAGCCATGTCCCTGGGCTGAGTGCAATCCCAGTAGTGTCTTGGACTATGTGCTCTTTATTTTGTCTCCCGGCTGTAAAAAGCACATGCAGGTAGCAACAGAAGAACAAGTTTTACGCTTATCTGGTGAAAGGTGTCATCAGCTGAAATTCTTGGTCCTCCTTTTACAAGTAAGCTAAGATAAACCATTCCGTTTCTGTCTTGAATCCACTGCATGGCCCTTTTTCCTTCTCTGAACATCTTGTCATCCCTCTTTGAAGCAGTAGTAGAAGCCGCAAGGTCCGTGTCAGAAGATCCCAGCATCCAGGTTTGTGTCGGGCCTTGCAGCTGAGCTTCATGCGTGTGCCCAGACAAAACCATGAGAGCTGCAGAGGGTTAAGAGACTGTGGCTTTGTGAGTTACAATGGGGCTGTTATAACCCTCTGCCCACATGCTCCCCCGTACCATAGTAGCCACATTCATGATGGCTTCTGCAAACTCGTTTTATTTTACAAGTGAGGCAAGCAAGAAGCCTGCGGGCGGTTTGTTGCTGCAGCTCAGCTGACCATCAGTGGCTTATGACGCCATGGCAAACTGGATTGCTTACGAGAGTGTGAGCGTGCCCTGTGTTTGGGCTGCAGCTCCTGCTTCTCAGGGAGCCTCCATGCCCCAAGAATTGGCTCCATTATGAGATGTTAAGGCAGGCAGCTCCATCCCTGTTTGCTCCCACAGCTTTCCTTAAAATAGATGCACAAATCCAATAGCACATGCCCTGAATTTCTTCAAGGGTTTGCTGTCATTGCACTGAAGTAGAATATGGGTATAGATACATCTCATAGTCAGCTGGAACGTGCTGCATTTAATATAGCTTTTAGTAATTTTTTTTAATACAGTTGTTTACTTTCTTTAGCTACTGTAGAATTTGAGGCCTTGGAGATTTTAAATACCTACACCCAAACTTTGAAATGTGGCCTGAACCATGACTCCTTTTGTGCAGTAATGCACCCACTGATGCAGTTTCTTGCTGTGATTCATATTTGCGGAGTTCATAGAACCAGTGTCCATCTGAAAAAATTTGATTTTAAAAAAAAAAATCTTCTTCATAGCTATTATAATGCAGTTTCTGGAGAATGTGTGGTTTTTCCACTCTGAAAGGCAAAAGATTTAACACAATTGCCCCCGCCCCCCATGTTGGTAATGTATTTTTGTCCCAGTAGGAGTCACTGGGATGATTAAGTTTTGAAAGAGATCTTTGCTCCCTGTTTTGTTTAAATCTTTGAAACCTTTTGTATCACTCCTTTGTAGAAGATCTCTGTTAGCTAGGGCATGGGAAATGGTTATTTAAATAAATGCGTAACTACTCTGGTGGCTTTCATCAGCCCAGCTTGAGTTATCATTGCTAATTGGTCATTTTATTTACTTTAATTAGAAATAATAATATCAAAACTAGGACAAAACAAGACTCCACTGAGAATAAAGTACAAAAGTATCACATAAAAGGCTGGAGGACCCAGGCTGATGAGATCTTTGAGCCTGGAGCAGAAGACACTGTGTGGCTCTGGGTAACTGTGTTTCTTTTGTGTCTCCATTTTCCCCTATTCTCCTGCCGTCTGTAAACTAACACAGTGCCTAGGTGTGCTGTGAGGCTTAATATACAAAGCGTGGGGTGCTTTGCCAGCTAATTAGGGTATATGGGTCATGTTGTTGTTAATTACTCAAGGGTGTCTGCATCGTTTTCAAGCAGAGGTGGATGACCTGGAGAGGATCCTTGTCCCATCTTCTTCTTTTCTTGCTGCTGAAACCAGAGCAGAGGAGGTGACAGGGGGAGAGCTGGTCCCGGAGCGTGGCAGGAGGGTGCTGCTGTGCCTGCGGCGCTGCGGGCATGATAGGACTCTGCCTTCTGGAGGTTGCAGCGAGGGAAAATGCTGCATTGCTTCAGTCTGACTAGCTGGGGGGCGGAATTTTGGCACTTCCCAGTCCCTGTCTGGGAACTTAGTGGGGTTTTTTAATTTATGTATTTATTTTTGGCTGCTTACAAAAGGAAGTACAGTCCCATCTTGTCACAGTGTGAATTGAAACCTTAGCACTCAGCACACCAGCTCTGCTCCCCAGGCCTAAGCCTCACGTACCGCTATAGAAGCCCTTGTCAAGATGCAGCTTTTCTCATCTGTGCTTCCTCAGAGGGCAGACAGAAGTGGCATGTTCTATGAGGAATCTTTTAAAACTCTTTTTTTCTGCTTTTTTTTTCTGCATAAAATTCAGTCCACCCCACTGCCTTTTCAACAGAAACATGTGCATTTTCACTGTGCAAAATCCAAACCACCAAACAATACTGATGGGAGTATTATTTTTACACTGAGGTTAAAAACCAGGTATTTCTGTCCAGCTCTGAGGTTTCATTTTAACATAGTCTACCCAGCTCAAGGATGTAAAATGCTCTCCCTCTTCTCCAAACTGCTGGACACCTGTACCTTGCTCACATCATCAGGAGCCCTGGGTTTCCTGCTTCTCTAAAAACTAGGCCCTGGAGGCGTTGGATCGGTATGTTTGAGTGGTCTGCGTGCCTGTGGTTTCTTGCGTTGGGCCAGAACATCTTTCAACATACAAATTCTCAACGTCCCTGAACAATCCCAGTCATGCTTGGGGTCAAGCGCTGCAGCCAAATGGTGTCTTCTGGCAGCTGAGCAAAGTCATCCGCTTGTTTCGATGCAGCAGGCAGGTCCTCCATCCTCAAAATGAATATGGTCACGCTGGAACAGAGTGGAATTAAATTGGATGGCTCGCTTTATTAATTTCTCCCCTTCCTAAGGGAAAGGACAGTGTGGCTGACAAAGCTAAGCTCCTGGGCTTTAGGGTCACCTTGCTCTCCTTTCCTCCTCTGTTGACATCATGTGTTGTTTTATCCTTGGGTTAGAAGGTATTGTTTCTAGATTTTCTTGCAATCTAAATTCTTTTTTGGGGGGGGAGTGGGGGGCAGGTTGCTGTTGGACAATGGTGGGGGGGAACGTACTTCACTGAAGGGTCACGTTGTGTTCATTTAGCATGGCCAAAGATAAGATTTGGCACAAATCGCCTTCCAGCTTAACTCTTTGCTGCAAACCTTGTCAGGGTAATCACTGTATTTGTGATTATGCAGACACCTGTAGTATTTGGGGGTGAGAGCGAGGGCACCGTACAAATGAATCGCTGCGTGTACTGGTGTGGTTCAGTGCTTAGCCCTGAGTCACAACAACCAGCTTCTGCCTCCAGCTGTGTCACTGCTGTGTGGTGTGACCTTGGCGTAGGCTGTAAGCTGACTGTGCAGGGATTGCATCTTCTTGATTAATAGCCTTGCTCAGAGTTATATCCCCTTGGTCTGACAACACAAGTAAGTCTTTATTACCCCAGTAGCAGCATGGAGTCCTGGCTCAGAAAAGGAGCACAATCCATTCCTGGCTTTGGAACCATCAGCACAATTAATTATATTTGGATTGCAGTGTAAAAATTGCCAGTAAGGCAGAGACGCTCAGGCCTACAAACATTGTGTGAGTTTAATTAAAAGGATGATTTTAAGCAGCTTTGGGCACAGATGCTTTATACTCCTCTATTGGTTTGTATCACTGCCTCAATGATGAATTGTCAAGAAGTTCAAATGAAATGAGCTTTCATTCTGCGTGGCGCAAAGCTCTCAAAGGGGGAGAGGTAGCTGCTTCTGAAGGAGGGTTCAGTAGCGTGTAAAATAAGGGCGAAAAGAGTCAAGTTTCTCCCTTCACCAAGCGATCGTCCGTGCGGAGGACAGCTGTGCTCCAGCAATGCATCCAAGCGCTGCTGTCTGCATCCAAAGGGATTCTTGTGAGCCTGTACCTAGAAGGTGGCTAAGCCCTTGGCTGGGCTGGGGCAAGCAAGCTCAGCGTTTTGCTGGATGGGGCCCTGGCTTTTGCAGCATTTGAGCGTGTTGAAGGAAGCACTGTGGGTATTCTCTTGGCCTCCACATTAAGCTCTCGAATTTTCCCAGAGAAGTGGGCAGAGCAAAATACAGTCCCAGAAAAGGAGCAATTAATTAAACAGCTCTGTGCCTTCTTCTGGTGTCGACCCTGGCAGCGCCTGTGAACTGCATCAATGCACTTGGGCTTGCTGTCCAGAGCTCTGATCTGGGTGAAGCGAACTGCAAAGGGACTCGTTTCAAAGCCTCTCTTGTGTTCTTCGGTAGCACGTACAAGGACAGCGTTACAGACATTACTGCTCTGCCTGTAATGGCTAAAGAAAAGGACTTGACAGATTATTGGGCTTGCTTCCCTGCCCCCCCCCCCCATGTGTGTGCCTTTGTTGGAGATGAGGAATTAGCCCTACTGATTTTTTTGTCCTTTTTTTTTTAAAGACTCTTGAGTGCCCACAACCCCAACTGTGACCTAGGCACTTTTGGAGACTTAGGCAGAATTTTCAAGTTATTTTTAAATGCTGGAAGTCTTTTAGAGGTCTGGGAATGTTAAATGATTGATTATTTGCATCGTAGAGGATAGGAGTCACAGCCCTGGACTGAGACTCCATTGTGCTAGGTGCTGAATGCACACAGAACAAAATGACTGGTTTTGCCCTTGGTACCATGAAATTGGAGCGGAGTCAGCTCCCATCTCTCTTTTCAGATATATTTATACATGCTCAGTGTGATACAGCAGTGTGTCAAAACACAGATGTGGTTTTTAATAGCAGATGAAGTACAAATAAAGGTTGGATTTATGTAGCATGTATTTGCTTAATGTCTTGAATGGCAGAGCACAGTAAACAGTATGTGGATGCCTGGATGAAAAATAATTGTTCATGTTTGGAGTTGATAACAGTGACTATATGTATTTTTAGCTGTGTTTCTCTGTTATGTCCAGGCCTCTGGTCAGTGCTGCATTGCCGTTACCAGATGACTTGTATTTACTGTGCTCCTTTGATTGCTTTGCCAGCATGACATCTGGCTAGTTTCCCTTTGCCAGGGTCCCAGCATCGTGGTGAAGTTCTCACAGTTATTTGTGTCTATCTTTTCCCTTTACAATTAGCCTGAGAAATGACTGATTCGTCCCCTCCCTGCAGATGTGGGTTTATTTTGGGGTTTGGGTTTGGTGGTTTTTGGTTTGGGTTTTTTTTTTTTTTTTTTTCCCTTCTTCCAAGGGGCAGGCAGGCAAATTCAGCCCTACACCAGTGATGTTAGGTTCTCTACAGGCTACCAGAAGGCCCTTACTCCTGCTGTTGTTGAGCACCTTGGGACAGTCCATGAAGTTGCAGTGCTGATGGTTTGTTTTGTAAACGTAGGTGGTGCTCAGTGTACAAGTTAGAGAAGGTTGGTCTGGGCAGGATGCCTACAACCGAGAAAAGACTGGAATCTGTTCCTGTGGGAGTTGTTCTGCACTTGTCCTCCCCAAAAGCTCTGTCTCGGGCACAGAGAGGCTTTATTCTTGCAACACAAAATTGATCTGTTACCGTGAAGTGTTTGACCATGGTTGACATCTCGGAGCAATAAGGATTTTTTTTTTTAATTATTTTTAGGTATCTTGCAGCCAGCAGGCCCCTTGGAAGATAAGTATCTAGTCGTCATGCTTGGGCTGCTGTTCAGTAGGAAATAAGTACAGTTCAAGGTGCTCATAGTAGCCTGCATTGCTGGAGACTGTCATCTGCCGCAGTAGCCTACAGTAAGTGAAGTGTCAGTGCCTATGCCTGCACAGCAGCTGAGAAATCTGTGTCTCACTGAAGCCAGACTGCTGCTCTGTGGGACAGGATCTCCTGCTAGCCAGCTGGTATCATGTTTTAGTTTTAAGTGTTGCTTTTTGAAGACTTCATGCCAGGGAGAAATTAGAGGCCTGCCCATCAAACCCAGCAGTCCTGGGTGGGTACTTCAGCAATTGCGAGCTTTGCAAAATATTTGTGCCTTGTGTCCACTCCTGGCCCGGTCACAACCTGAACTTGTGACTAAACTGATTTGTTTAGGGAAAATTCTTTCTTTAACTGAAGAGCCCCAAATTGAAATATTTTAACAAAAGCCTGAAACATGGGCACAGGTAGCACAAGAACCTACGTCTCCTGTTTCCCACTGCAGGCCAACCTCCATGGCCTGGCAAGCAAAAGTTTTTGACCAGTTCTGCCTTAAACATTGAACAATTTTGGCCGAGTGACTGGTTGTGTCATATTTGTTGTTTGTATTGCTATAGCAGTTGAGGCTCTTACGCTTTGGATCCAAGACCTTGTTGTGCCAGGTACTGTAGGAACATGGAAAAAAAAAAACCAAAAAGGCCTTGTGAGGAAGAACATGTGTTTCTTTATAACCCAAGACAACAGATGGCTACAGATGGGGGAGCACAAGGAACTGATGAGATAATACTGACCTGTGCAGTGAGTAATAGTCTTGGTACATCACTTATCTAAACATTGCTGAGGTTTTATAGACACCAGGGAAGGGCAGCTTGAAGGATGATCAAGTGACGGCAGAAGTTTACAGTAATATATACAGCAAGCGAGAAAGGCAGCAGAGGGAAAAGAGGCATGCTGAAAATGATACTTGAGGAAAGATGTTTGCTGCAAAATCTGGTTAGCATCGTGGATGCTGTGGTCATCTACAAGAGAGTGCTGCAGGTACGGGAGCAAAGTAGAAACAGAAAGTGTATTTGCTGGAGCAAGGAAAGCAGAGCCAGTGGGGAAAAGAAACCTACAGGCAGGCTATGTATTCAGAGTCTTGACCTGGAACTTTCTTCTGGTGCGTTTACTACTGGCAATTCAAGGAAAAAGAAAGTGCTGTTTCTCTGGATCGTAACCTTTAACCGTCATGTGGCATGAGGGAACAGATGAGTGAAGCAGAATGAGTGTGTTCCTTTATTTGCAGTGCAGATGCCTCCATAAGGGGCAAAGGAAGAACACTGCTTTTTGTAGCGTTGCTTGTTTGAACTTCAGTCTAACAAAATTAGCCTGTGCAGAAACTTCAGCGAACATCCTCTTTGAGTTGAAAGCTTGCAGAGCAAGATGCAAGTCAAATGCCAACCACAGCAATTAGCACGCATCCTTTCATGAGTGTTAAACTGTGCTTAATCTCTAGTGATCGGGTTCTTTTTCTCCTACACACTGTCTACAGCTAAAAATAATGTCAAGTTAAAGATGTACCAAAGATAACAGCTGCACATGGTTTTTCTGAAGCAGCTCGCTCTCTCCCTGATCATGGTTTGATTCCCAGGGAGCATGGGAGGAAACAGCTATCACGGCATCTGTTTGGGAAGCTCTCACTGGTTTGAGGATGTCCAGGAGCCCACAGTGTTAAAGGTATTCCTTGGAGTGCAGCTTCCCCACGGTAAAAATAAAACTTTTAAAGATGTGTTGGTGTTTGATAGGAAGGTTTCTTATGAAGGGAGTGGAGAATCAAGAAGGCTTTTCTGTCCTGCGTAACGCAGCATGACGTGACTGCAGAACAAGAGAGATTGTATTTAAATAGACTGCCCAGAAGGTTGCTGGAGAAATAGCTTCATAATAGGAAATGCACTGGCTGCTTCAGCATCAAATGATAGCCCAGGTGTGTTCTCTGCACTAGGGACCACTTTTAGCTAAACCATTTTTAGCTGCGTGGAAGGAGCCCAGTTCGTTATCTCGAAGGCGATAAACTTTGGTGTTGCCACTAGAGGGGGACTGCAGGCTGTACGCTGTACCTCCATCCTGCTGGCCTTCGCCAGCCCACTCTGTGCCATCACCAGCCCAGCAACTCCAGCAGCAGGACCCTCTCTGCTCTGTTGGGCTCTGAGGTGTCACAGCATCCATAAAGGTCAGACCTTGCAGCCAAACAAATGTGAAGGGATGTGGACAAGGGGAGCCTGACTGGTGCGATGTCCGGGTGAACCGGTGATCTGGTTCTGCAGAATGTCTTTTTTTTATTCCCACACAGCTGCAAAAAGTGTCCTGAGCATGAATGGTATTCAGTGAAAGCTGAACAGGGTTTGTGCAACCTTGCTGAGTCGTGGAGAGGTGTGAATAACCCCTCTTAATGCCTGGCTGAAGCAATGTAATAGCAGCATGCCCAACAGTGCCATTAAACTGGTTAAAGATGAAATGGAAACGTGAATGCTTCTAGATCCTGGGACAAAAGAGAGCTTGTGGATGAGGCTTCAATATAACAGAATTGCTTGAGTGCTGGGCCTGACCTACCTGTTTCTTGTTGCCTTGCAGGGCTTTTACCCACGTGTTTACCTTTGGCCCGACATTTCGAGCAGAAAACTCGCAGAGTCGCCGGCACCTGTCGGAGTTCTATATGGTGGAGGCTGAACTATCCTT
This sequence comes from Pelecanus crispus, assembly GCF_030463565.1. Classification (NCBI taxonomy): domain Eukaryota; kingdom Metazoa; phylum Chordata; class Aves; order Pelecaniformes; family Pelecanidae; genus Pelecanus; species Pelecanus crispus. The sequence goes on from NC_134643.1 coordinate 222,932,003, forward strand.
CACAGAAAGCCTCCAAGACATCATGCAGGTGGGCACTCCAAATGTTTATGTAGGACCAGTGCCAGAACTTCCTCCTCCTCCCTGAGCTGTGCTCCCTGCCCTCAACTGAGGTTGCAGCTCCTCTCACCCTGTGTGAGATGGGTAGAGGTTGCACAGGGACTTTCCAAGGATCAGGGTTTGCTCAGCAGAGGTAAGGTGACAGAGGGGTTTTGGGAGGGAAGATATAGGTGCCGACACAGCCCCCATCTGAATGGGAGGCTGTACAGTTGCTGTATTGTCAGGAAATGTGTAAATGTGCCTGACTGGTGCTAATGACAGTGGCACTCTCCCCTTCAAAACCTTCAGCATCTCTCCAGTGAATCTGAGCAGTATTTATGCAGTGTGTCCCTTGGTGTGCGCTCTGAAGAGCTCCTTGAAACCTGCATTGAAATCTCCAGCAGAAACAACAGTTCCTGGCAAACGCTGTTCACTGTGGCTTTAGCAGAAGACTGAAGTCCTTAGTCAGCTAGCTTTTGATTTTTCAGGATTGACCTCTCAGTTGCAGTTTAACCACGTGATGGGTGCTAATGCATCTTATGAGTCTCGGCATAAGCCAGCTTATGCCCAGTAGGACTTGTGAGTAAACATCCACACACGCTCTCATATATCAGATAAGCTCCTTGGAAAGCTGTTGGAGAAATAGCCTTAAAAAGAAAACGACCTGAGGCACTCGCTACAGATGTATAAAATAACATGCAGGTGGTGGTTTCTTCAGCCTGGATCATATACAGTCTGCTGAGTCAGTATGGCCTGACAGCAGAGCTGACATCTCTCCCTTGTGTGTGCTGCTTCTGCATCTTGGATGTCTGGATGGCACTGGGATGTGCGGAGTGACCTGTTGGGAATCTGTGTGCTCCATCATTGATAGCATCCTGCTTTTTCTTTTCTCTCTCCTTTTCTCCAGAACAACTTTGTGTATTCTTAGAGCACAGCATATGTGTATGTTTATGCCTTACTTCCTGACCACCCCACCCCCCCCCCGCCCCATTCCTCTAGGTAGTAGTCAGGAGCTGATTGAAATCTTCACTGCTTTTATCTAGTAAAATAAGCAGGGTCTTCTGTTAAGTGGTGTTTGAGCCCTTGAGCACAGTATGAACATATCTGTACTCTTGTGCCGAGAACCCTAATTTCTTGGCTTTTGAAGTACAGACAGCCAGTTCAGACAATTCAGAGAATTAGGTTTGAGAACTGTTCTGGAATGTGTAGCGCTTTTATTTGTAAGGAAAGGAGGAACTTCTCCTGTTGGCTTGGCTTTTGTTGTTGCTAAACATCTTGTGAAGCCTCAGCTTGTGCTCTCCTCTCTCACTTCTTCCCTCTGTCCCAAAGTCTTTGACAAGCATCTTTCCCTATAGGTAGAGACAGAAAGTCTCCTAGCAGCCATCGTTTTGCATTCCTTATAGCAAGTCTACATTGCAACATGCTTACTTTTGTGATGTTCTCATTTGCAGAAATGGAGTTCCTGTTTTGTTTATTTTTAAATTCTTGGGCAATCTCTCTTTGGAAAAAAAAAAAAAAAGAAAAAAACCCCAAAACCAAAACCTGACAGCTGCGCTGAAGCCTAAGTTAAGTTTCTTTTTCCCCGCATAACTGACCTAAATTCAGTGTTCTCTCATGTATCTGCCTGTTGGGCAGTTTGTCTGTTTGTCGTCATCTGCAAGTTCTTTGTTCGGTGCAAAACGCCCATTTGAAAGCCTTGGGGGCTCTTGGCCAGGGTTAGCATCTGAACTTTGTCCTCACATAAAGAACTGGATTGTTTAAAATTTATTTTTAAAATTGGTATTCAGCATTTGGACCGAATACCTCTAACTTCAGCAAGTTAGTGTGCTGGGAATGCTCAGCTTCTTCAGGGACATGTTGAAGTATTTGCTTATACACCATTAAAGAGCAGCCTTGCTACGAAGATGTACATGTTTACCATTCTCTGATGAGGCTTGAGATCTTTCTCTCAGCAAAAGCTCCAAAAGGAACATAACTTTCCTTACAAAATAAAAGCAAAAAGAAGATTTAATAAAAAAGTTACATGTATTTGGGGGCAACGGGCCTGAAATCTTAGTGCAATAGCCTTTTTTTCCTCACTGTAATTGCACAGAGTAATGCTCAGTTATTCCTAAATTAGTAGCACAGTTCTTGTGAAGTCTCATGCGTCTTGATCATGCAATCTAAATTACTTTTCTGTGCCAAAACGTGTTTTAGTGCTACAAAGAAGCTTAAACTCTCACAATACTGGTTTCACAATATTTTTCTGTGGAAAGTCCCATGTGCTCAGTGCAGTACTCTACCCTGCGTGGCTGGGTGATAGTATTACTACTTTAGTGTACCGGGTGTATGTAAGTGTATCTAAGGAGAGACGTCTGTGGCCTCTTTCCAGAATAGTCTAGTCAAGAAGTTGAGTCAAGTTGCCCCAAGGCGCTCTTCCTCCAAACTGGATGAGAAAGAGAGGGAGTTAGAAGAAGGGAAGGTCAGGTAAGACAGTGGAAGGGGTCAAATTTGTATGGAAGTGCCTGGACTCACTAGAGTCATTGCCCCTCCAGTCCCTGAACTGGAGCTCCAAGGTCTCCAGTCTCATCTGTCCTCTGAGGTGCCTGCTGCCACCCTCTCCCTTCAGTGCTGTCATGTAGCTGTATTTGTTAGGTCATTATCTTCTATTTCTTGTTCCGCTGTCTTGGCAGTGCAGTGGATTTAAAGGATCCCACTTCACTCATGATACTAATGGGGTCTCAAAGAAGCTACATGATGTAATAATTATTGAATTTCATCAAACACACATACAAAGCCATGCTAAAACCCCATTATTTAGGCTGTAAAGTTAGGAAATGCCAGAAGGAAGTTTTCCTGAGGGCATTTTTGGGAGTTTATGCATAGTGTTAGTCTTCCTTAACAAGATTGCATCCTAGCACCACTGTCTCTTGAAGAGATGGAGAATACATCTCTTTAAGATGGGGAATACAATTTAACACACAGTATTTGAGCTCTGTCCTGAGGGCAGAAGTATTGTCTTCCACTGGTTATGTACTTCATCAAAATTAATTTGCTGTCATTACAGCCCAGTGACACATGGAGCATTATTACCTCCGTTTTACAGAAGGCAATTCAGGCATGAGATGAAATCAACAGTAGCACTGATTTTGGGTGCCAGTTTCAGGGACCTTAGATCTTAAATGTGAGTGTGGTTTGATTTCCAGAATAGTTTGCACTCAGAGTACTTTCTGCCTTTAGTGCCAAGGCTAAGACAGTTGGGCAAATCTGACTGCATTCTCAAGGGAACAAACACTGGTAGTAACATGGGAAAGGTGTCTTCCAAGGGTCTTCCACAGCGCATTTTAGGGATATTGGGGTGTCTGCAGGGCTACAGGTTCCTTCTCTGGAGTGGCATCCAGCTGCCATAGCTGGGGCTCTTTCTGTTTCCTGACTTCCATCAGCATTTATTGTTCAGCTTTGATGGTCAGTGAAGCAGCGATCTGACAGACAAGAGTCTCCTTCCTTTCGTAACAGCAGCATCTCTCCAGAGTGGGTCCTGAGCGGTTGGTTATATAGCTGAGAGAGGAGACTTTATGACCAAGATCAGATGCAAACCTCCCCTCTCTGTGTGTGTATGTGCACACACGTACGGTGTGTGTGAGCGAGCATGAAGGCAAGAAATAATGGTCCACTTGGTGAATGTTTCATATGTAAATACCCTGTGATCTACACTGCATGCATATGCATGCCCCAGGTCTCATTCCCCATAATAAACAAAAATCCTACTGGCAGTTCTTGTGATTTTTCTGAAAGTGTCTTATGTAATAAAGATGATGATTTGAACTCTTCTTGTAGTGCACAGCACCTTCAGTTGCTGCTGCTGACGTTCACTGCTGTTTTGTTGATTTCCTCTGTTTCAACTCTGGTCATAATTTTATTCGGGAAGATGATAAGTTGCAGTATGAAAAGATCCGAGTTAAAATTAAACAATATAGTTGGGAGCTGCCTCTGATCAAAATGGGAGAGTTAACTGTTCAGTTCCATAGCAACACTGGGGAAGGCCAGGACTGATACTGCTGAACTTCTTTGAAAGGTGCAAATCAAGAGATAAAGGCTGGGAGGGCTGAGGGAGAAGGGAAAACTTTTACCAGTTTTTTTACCAGTTAGTTTTGGTAAAAGTTTTACCAAAAAAAAGTTTTACCAAAACTTTTACCAGTCCTCCTCGACTGCCCTACTACCAGCACAATTTCTACATTTTCATTATGAAACAACCAAATTAATGGGCTTTTGGGCACCGAGTCCCACTGCTGAGATGAGCTACTTGCTGTGATTCCCATGGCTTTTTCCCCTGTATAAGTCTCCTATCAAACATGTTTCTTACAGGATGCATTCAAACCAATCACTTGGCCTGTATCTCCAGCTCATGCATTCCCTCAAACCAGCAAGCCAGTGGTTATGCTTCTCCACTCATTTTTCATATAGCCTACTTTCTAGTCCATTGTATTACCTGCTTAAAGCCATAACTTCTGAGTTGGAGAGCTTTTTTTTTTTTTCTCCCCTTTTCTTTTTTCCCTCCACTGTTCGTGCCTAGTACGCATTTGGCATAAATAAAATTAGTGTGGAGGCCAATGCATGACCCACGTGTCTCTCTCTTTTGCCAGGATAAAACCTCAGTCTCAAACCTGGAAATATTTCTCAGATTGTTTTTTCCCATACCACCCACATCTTTTTTCCACAAGAGGAAGCTGCTTATGTTGAATGCTGTGGGAACCTAATTGTTACTTTATCGCACAGTGAGGAAAAAAGTGCTAATTAAACAACATGCTTTTCTGAAAACAGATGATACTTTCATTTTCTAGAAAGAGGAAGCTTAATGTAAAATCCCTTCGTCTCTGCCTGGTGAAACCAGATGAATTGCCAAGAAATTTTCTAATTTCATTTGCATAAGCCTTTTTCTAGCTACTTTGAAGAAAGTTCAAAGCTGACTGTTTGGTTATTTGCCACCCGGCAGCGGGAATGCTAGCTTTTCATTTCCTCTGTGTTTGAGTACCAGTAGGGGTAAAACTGTTCATCTGCATATGATAATGCTGTACCTTTATTTGGATCTTCCATTTTTAAACAGATGGGCCAAGATTGATGCAGGAGTCTGAAGGCTGAGTTTGGCTCCAGAGGAGTCAAAATGGGATGATTTACCAGCTTCTCTAGGCTGGTGGCATGCAGAGGTGGTTCTTCAGCGCAGAGCAGTGTTTCAGCAGTTTGGGACAGGTGATGAAGGATGTTCTTCTAAACATGGGAGTTTGAACAACATGCCTGAAATCTCATCTTGCCTATATCGGTAGCCCAGCTTCTTTTCTGTGCCTTTTGTTCCTCTTGCCTTGTAAGATCTGGTTCCTTGCAAGGCAGAGACCTGCTTCTTCCTCAGATCTGCTGACTGAATGAACGTCAGGTTCATATTTTGGCAGTTAGTCTCCCTTGGGCTTTGCGGTGTCAAGAGACTGCTACTCGCCGTGGTATCGTTGGTGGATACTTCGCTTCTCTCAACTCTGCAGTTAATGAAGCAGTTGTTATGCTCACAGAAAGAAAAACAGGAATGTGTCAGGACTTTCAGAGGTGTTTTTTGTTGGAAAAAAACTGGTCCTATCCCAGGCTGAGATGACATGCAGCCCAACTGCATTGCTCTGTTGCTTACAAAGGAGATGAGAATGAGGAGGGTGATTTTGAACAGGAATTGGGATCAGCAGTACTACACAGGTATCAGCTATCTGCTTTGTGCAGGCATGGGACTATGAGGAGTCATGGGAACTCTTAATCTGCGTGACAGCAAATGTCTTGGATGGTCTGTTTTGCTTAACCAAAAAAAAAAAAAACCTACATTTAAAATGGGTTGATCAAAATGCAGTGGCATCCCATGTGGGGTTTTTTTTGTTGTTGTTGTTTAGAACTAAAATGGCATTTTAATTTCTTCATGGGTGAAGTCCATTTTACTGGATAAGTATATCCAAATTGGATGTTAATGTCATTTGGCTAATCCACATTAGTTTAGGGAAATGAAACCACATCTTTTTTTAGTTTCTCAATCATCCCCGCATTGATGTGTTCTCCACTTCAGCTCTCTACTCATCTCTGTACATGTTCTCTTTGCTTTGCTCTTACCATGCAGAGTCTCTCTAGCTGGGATCTGTTTGATGGGCTGGCTCTACACAGTACACATTTATTCTCCTCTCCTTTAGTTCTGCCTCTTGTAACAACAAAGCAGAAAACCTGAATTGCTCATTACAGGAAAGGCACCTCACTAATAAATAATCTGAGACCCTTCACCACAAAGGGTTGTAACGTGTGTTTGTAGCTGACCAGGGCTGCTGCTTGCATATTTTAGCTGTGCTTTTTTCACTGGAGATACCTGACTGAAGGTACTGAGGCCATCAGCAAACAGTGAAGCCCTAAACCCATAGCAGAAACACAGATTCCGTTCCTTTTCAGCTACAGAGCAAGCTTGCTAATTAGGAGCCTTAGTGAGCTGGTACCCTCTTATGCAGTCTGACCATGCAGAAGGACAGAAGCTCCTTCTGTACCCTTTGGCTGATGTGTACCGTATTTTATTTATAGTCTGGAACATCTAAGCAGTGTTAATTTTTCATGGACTCTTGTTTTCTCTTAGGTTATGGAAGATCTTTTCAAGACAACGACACACACTGTGCTCTCCAAATGTCCTCATGATGTTGAGCTTTTTCATAAATACATAGCTCCTGGCCGGAAGGTAACAAATGTGACAGGAAAGAGCTGCAACACTTTCATGCATTTTGGGGACTCTTGTCAATAGGGAGGGGGTTTGTTTGGTTGGTTGGTTGGGTTTTTACTGTGCTGTCCTGTGTTTACAAACTCTGCAGAGCCAAAAGTCAGTCTGATCTTAAGTGATTGTTCAGGCCAACACAGGGAGGACACACAACTTTCTGTAGCTGTTAGCAAGTGTGGTAGAACTGTAGCTGTCATATCATCTAGCAGCTTCTGAATCCTCAGCTCCAAAAACCAGGTACCTTTTTAGCACTGAATGTCCAGGAGTGGATTTTGATCCATATCTCTACAGAGGGATCTGGACCCGCTGGACCGATGGGCCGAGGCCAATTGTATGAGGTTCAACAAGGCCAAGTGCTGGGTCCTGCACGTGGGTCACAACAACCCCATGCAACGCTGCAGGCTTGGGGAAGAGTGGCTGGAAAGCTGCCTGGCAGAAAAGGACCTGGGGGTGTTGGTTGACAGCTGGCTGAACATGAGCCAGCAGTGTGCCCAGGTGGCCAAGAAGGCCAACAGCATCCTGGCCTGTATCAGGAATGGTGTGGCCAGCAGGAGCAGGGAGGTGATTTTCCCCCTGTACTCAGCACTGGTGAGGCCGCACCTGGACTACTGTGTCCAGTTTTGGGCCCCTCAGTACAAGAAGGACATTGAGGTGCTGGAGCGTGTCCAGAGAAGGGCAACAAGGCTGGTGAAGGGTCTGGAGCACAGGCCTTATGAGGAGCGGCTGAGGGAACTGGGGTTGTTTAGCCTGGAGAAGAGGAGGCTGAGGGGAGACCTTATCGCTCTCTACAACTACCTGAAAGGAGGTTGTAGTGAGGTGGGGGTTGGTCTCTTCTGCCAAGTAACAAGTGATAGGACAAGAGGAAATGGGCCTCAGGTTGTGCCAGGGGAGGTTTAGATTGGATATGAGGAAAACTTTCTTCACGGAAGGGGTTGTGGGGCATTGGAACAGACTGGCCAAAGGAAGTGGTTGAGTCCCCATCCCTGGAGGTATTTAAAAGATGTGTAGATGTGGTGCTTAGGGACATGGTTTAGTGGTGGACTTGGCAGTGTTAGGTTTACGGTTGGACTCGATCTTAAGGGACTTCTCCAACCTAAATGATTCTATAATTCTATCTAGAGAACAGTGCGGACCTACAAATCAAAACTTAGAGGGAGGTAGCTTTTCTGAGTTTCCTCTGGGCCCCTGAACCTTTAAGAGTAGCTTTACATCTTTATTTTTTCTCATTTTGACCAAGGACAGGTTGGAACAAATGCTGAAGAACAAATTTGTGATGTAAGTACTTCTATTTCAAAATTATCTGGAAGAGGGCTTTTGGGGAAGGAGTTCCTATTTTGTATATGTTCTTTTTCTTTCCCGACTCAGTGTCTTCTGGGTTAGCATAATGTTTCCAAAAAAGCATGTGTTGCAGTTCCCTTTGTACTGTTTGCCAGTTGCCTGTCCATCTCCACATGAGACTGGCATCTGAATCTGCTGGCCTTTGGCTTTTGCTTCCCTGGACAAGATCCTCTTTCTGTCAGGATATCCTTCCAGCATGTACCTGTGCAGTGGTTTGCTCACTGTCTGGCTTGGGTTTGGCTTTGGTGCTCTGCCTTCCTTCACACTGCCACTCCAGTGGCTCCCTTTTTATGAAACTATTTTTTGATATTTAAAAATCCCAATTGGTTTTCTATTCCTGATTCTTGTGCAACTCCTTTTCCCAGTTCTCTGTGTGCTAAAGAACTGAAAGATTTTGGCTTCCCTCCTTGACCCCCAAGAATACCCCCTCTTCCCTACTCTTGCCTGTCTCTTCAAATAGTGGCATTCTCCATTTATCCCACAGAACGTTGTAGGGCTGCTCAGCCCAGCACTGGTTTTCCTCTTAAGCAGCTACAGCCACGCTTAGGCAACAGAATCATGATAGATCCTCCCTGTGCCTCGTGCCTGCTTAAGTGCCAAGGAAGACCTCAGTGAAGTCACTCTCTCCCCATTTCAGTCATTCCCTCCCTCTCTGTCTGTCTCTCTCTTCATCAACTGCTGGCAGATCTGGGACATTCCTGGCTTACACACATCAGTTACATGCGTTGAACCTGTGCCAGTGATATACCTCATTTTGACCGTGGCCTCACATAACCCGAATACATGGAGCAATATATTCCTTCCTGAGGTATTTCCTTCAGAAGCCTTCCCTGGATTAGTGAAACCTTGTAGCTGGGTGTAAGGAGCTCGTGCTCTTTAGGGAATTTGGTTTACAATTGGATTTAGCCAATGATATGGAGAGATGAAATTATTGTGATCAGGTTATTCTTTCTTCTCTCTGTCCACAACATTTGCTTGGTATGTGGAAAACTTGTCAGCAAAAGTATCTTCCGTTGAGTCTTGATTTCCAGTCATCAAACCTGCAGCATTTTTCACTGCGTTTTTTCTGTTTGCTCTGCCATGATGCTGTTCTTTTGTACTGGTGGAAGTCGCTGGTGGAATTCAGTGGAGAATCTGCTCTCAGATCTGTTGGAGGAGTAGAGAAACATTGCCGCAAATAAATCTCACGATTTTTACAAAGTAAAATGAAAATGTTTGAGTTACAAGCCCTTTGTACTCTGGGTTGTTATTTTTGCCTAACACCGTTCTGAACAGTGGAGCTATGTTGTTGGAGCTGTGCCGATGAGGGCACATTGTTTTCTTAAAAAAAAAAAATCCACAAATTTCTGTGAAGCAATTCTCTGCAGAGCTCACTTCTGACTGAAATGCAATATTGCAATAATGCAAAAGTGTCTTGAGAGCTTAGCACTTCCTGCCCTGCATGTAGCTGAAGCACAGGAAGACATAGGGTTCTTGCCATATAAAATGATTTTTGGTTTCTGTCCAAAGAAGCATTGCTGGGAAGTCTGACATCACAGCACAAATTGGCATGGTGGTGGGGAAATGCCTCCTTAATTTTCCAGTGTGGCACTTAGCCAGAAAACTTTCTTGTTGTTCCTTTCATAGTTATCTTAAAGACTTTTTTTTTTTCCTCTTGCAGAATTTCCTACAATGAAGCAGTGGAAATTTTGAAGCAAGCTTCTCAAACTTTCTCTTTCAAGCCAGAGGTAGGTAGTTGCCTGGTGGCTTGTCCCTGTGCCTGTTCGTGCACATAGCCAGCATGAACTTTGTAGATCTCATTTCTCTCTTTCTGATACCACAAGAGTTGTTACTTCGCATAGAGGTTATCTGCCTCCTGGGGTGTTTGCCCAGTTGTAACCCAGGTATAACTTTGCCCTTTGGGGTGAAATGGGAGCAATATAAGGAGCAAGTTCTGTAGCAGAAGAACATAGAACATTTGCAGGGAAGGAAGTGATGAGTTTGCTGTTGAAGGACCAAGGTTTTGGCAAAAGCAATTCTCTTTCCTGTGTGGGAGTAGTGCTGAGTGTGTTGTGGATTCAGTAGCAGTCATCTAAGGAGGGTTGCTGTAATAGTCCTCAAATAAAGGAATGGTATTAGGACAGCACCAAAAGTTTGACAAGGACTAATAAGCCAAAACCATGTCAAAATACCATGTAATCTCGATGTAGGTAAAGGGAATCCCTTGTCTTTCCAAAGTATAGATGTTGACTGGGAAAAAAACATATGCTAGTCTTTCTAACACTGTCAGATTATGGTTTTCTGAAAATCATATCTTGACCAATTTCAACCACACACACCAGTAGGGAGAGCGTTTGTGGTAGTGCTCATCTCATATGTATACTGATTAATCTCTATCTCATTCTGATGCTTTGAGGAAAATAAGTCTCTGGCTGAAGCCACCTTCATAGCCAGTTGGGTAGCTGTCTCATCTCTGTGTACAAGTGGGTGTAGAACCTCAAATCCTGTATCTGCACTACCTTGATCTGAGATAGCAAACTCAGGTTATTTTCGGATGAGGGCAGTCTGCAGAATACCTGTTCCCCTTCTGCTCCCCCGATTCTTTGCACATCCTATAAGGTCTGCTGGTCTCTGGTCAAAAGCCACAGAATTTATAACATTGCTGAAAGAAAGGAGAAATGAAGGACATTGCAGATGTCCAAGGTTTCTGGTAACAAAGAATTGATTGATAGGATACTGGGTTTTCTTAAATGAGAATTAATGTAGCATGTAACAGGACACAGCAGGGAAGAGAGCAGTCAACCTAGTAAAGCTGCTTTCTATATACCAAAGGTAGTACTCAAATAAGGATGGTTTGCTGGGTTGAGTAAGCTGATTTTGGATAGGTGCCTATTTCCCTTAAGCAATGCAGAGTGTGGTTTGGGTGTTTTTGTTTGTTTATTTCAGATTTTTTTTCTGATTTGATACCAGATGCTTGGGCTTGATGCAGGGGTGATCTGGCCCTGTTCTATGGAAGTTACACCATTTTATTTTCATTGTTTTGCTCTGCCTTAAAACTCGTGAAACTCTTGTCTGCTTAGCAAATTTTCCCAGTGGCCTGTGTGAGAAGTTGCTGTGCTTGGTTTCATGTTATTCAAAGCTGCACATCTCTTATATGCAGGGATTTTGCTGTGTCTCTTGCCACAGGCGAGATACACCAAAGCAGGATCCCAGGTCCCTTTTGCTGTCTTTACAGTGGGGCTGTGACCTCCAAACAGAACATGAAAAGTACCTGGTGAAGCACTGTGGTGAGGTTCCCGTGTTTGTGATTAACTACCCATACAACCTCAAACCTTTCTACATGCGGGACAATGAAGATGGACCTCAACACACAGTGAGTCCATTGGTCATACTTCCACCTTTGTTTTGGCTAGGTATGTGTCTTAGCCTACTGATAGACAGACAGACGAGGATAGTCTTCTGCTGGGCCTCCAGTCATAAGTCCAAGGTAAGACATGACCATCAGGTGATCTTGTTCAATCATTTTCCTGTTGTAGAAGAAATCCCCAAAGCAGGAATAACAGGAGGAGGATTCAGGAGTTGGGTAGCGTTAAGTTTTTGCTTAAGTCCTTTAAGACTGATTTGCCCTAGTTTATTTCGTTTCCTGATAGACTTCGGTACTCCTAGGTGAAATGCCTAAAATTGCATGGCTCCAAGCAGCCCATGATTCTCCTGTCATCCAAATCTACCATCTGTGTAATCCTCAAATAGCAGATGGACACAAGACGTAAACTCTTCCTCCACAAGTCTTATGCTTTGAAGGTGTGATTTCCCAATTGAACTGAGACAACCCGAAACATTGCTTCTGCTAAAAAGAGTGACTACCCGACTATGTGTCACTGTCGCTTCACTGGCATTAAATCTAGCAACAGTTCAGCTGTGAGATAAGAGAAGTAGCTCTACAAAATAAAACAGAGAAGAAAACCAGCCCAAACCTAACAGCATAGGTGATAACACTGGGATCCTAATACTTGGATCAGCACGTCAATGCCATTGATCCATTGGTATCATTACCACTAGAGCTGGCTTAAGGAATCGGCGCAGACAGGGTAAAGACAAGTTACAAGCATCAAAGCAGCTTAAACTGTAAGGGAATCAGGACTTTGGGAAACTTGCCCATGTGTCTTTGCCTCCTTGCAAGCTGCTGTTGGGTTCTTTATACTCTGCACAGGCTTGCCTACATGCACAGGTTGTCACCAGAGTAACCTGGTGGGATTCAGTTCACACCACCTGCTGTAGATGTCCTCAGTCTGGAACATCACTGCACTTGTTTAGGTTTTCTGTAGGCTTGCTGATTTTTATCACTATAAAGTTCCCTCCCAGCCTTCTGCTGACAGGGCACTTTTCAAGCATTTGCAAATGCTTACCTAAGTGTCCTGGACTCAATAAAAGAATTACAGTAGCTTTTCACAAACAGCCATCCAGTGTCAACTGCACTTCTGCTGTAGACTGTATGGCTACATGGCACGACTTATGTCACGTTTCTTTCTTTTAAGGTTGCAGCTGTTGATCTCCTCGTATCGGGAATAGGGGAGTTGTGTGGAGGCAGCTTGAGAGAGGAGCGACTACCCTTCCTTGAATCACGCTTGCAGAGGTATGGAAAACTCACAGTTGCCAGCAGACTAGCCTGACCAAGAGAGTGTGTCCTGGTTTTGGCTGGGATAGAGTTAGTTTTCTTCCTAGTAGCTGACATAGTGCTGTGTTTTGGATTTAGTTTGAGAATAACGTTGATAACACGCTGACGTTTTAGTTGTTGCGAAGTAGTGCTTACACTAGTTAAGGACTTTTTCATCTTCCCATGCTCTGCTAGCAAGGAGGTGCACAAGAAGCTGGGAAGAATCATAGCCAGGACAGCTGACCCAAACTGACCAAAGGGATATTCCACACCATGTGACACCATGCTCAGTACATAAACTGGGGGGAGTTGGCCAGGGGGGCAGCGATCACTGCTCGGGGACTAGCTGAGCATTGGTCGGTGGGTGGTGAGCAGTTGCATCACTTGTTTTTTTTTCCCCTGGGTTTTGTTTCTCTCTTTCTCATTGTTCTCCTTTTCATTACAATTTTTATTACTACTATTATTATTATTTCAACTATTAAACTGTTCTTATCTAAACCCACTAGTTTTCTTATTTTTGCCCTTCCGATTGTCTCCCCCATCCCACCGGGGGAGGGAGGGTAAGTGAACAGCTGTGTGGTGCTTGGTTGCCGACAGGGGCTAAACCACGACAGTGTTTCATTTCAGCAGCTCTCAGTGGTTGGCAAGACAGCGGAGAGGATGGGCAACTAACGCTATTTAAAAAAAGCCTATTTTTGTCTTTGAGATACCTGTTTATCTGAGTATGTGATTGCAAACTGATGAAGAAGTTCTTGTGCTTCTGTTGTAGGTATGGAAACTGCCTCTCTGTTTTAGCTCATCAGAGAAGAGTTTATTTTATGCTTGAAGGCCAGGGCAGCAGAACGCCTCAGCTCTGCTGGGACTGTCTGGAAGAGGGTCTTGTATGAGGCACTTGATCTTTGAGCCTTTTCTTTGCAGCTTTTGTGGCTGAGAGTGGATTGTGAAGGTGGAAGTTGTCACGTAGACAGAGCTTATATGTATTTGTCATCACATTGTGTAACTGAGGAACGGCAGTTTTGGTCAGAAGCTTCGCTAGCTGTGATGCAGCTGGCCTTAGTGGCGTCATTTAAGAGGATACAGTTCTTTGCTAACAGTTTGGTGGAAACCTTCACTGGAAGTGCCTGGGACCTGTGCTGAGTCATATGGCTCTTTCCCTGCTGCTTTGTTCTGGATCGTGTGACTTCGAGTAATTTTAGGCTAAATTCAGTGTCAGAATATCAGAGCTGCTGTTTAGTTAACAATAATTGACATTATGGATGGGGTAATTCTCCATAGACAATTACTCCCTGGATCCTGTCTGATTGTTCAAAAGAACCTTTCATAACTCAAGACAAGTCCATTTGGGCCAGTCGTACACTCATGCGAAGCAATTTTGGAGGAGGATTAATCCCAGAGTAACATCATTTGCACATTGGGAATGAATTTGTGGCTTAAATCAGCCACATGCTCACAGAGACATATCTAGTCAGTGGAGAAGCGCAAAATCCATTTCCATAATGAATCCAAAAGGCACAGGGCAATTAAAATCACCAGAACATTGGTTCTCAATTTGTGGCATAGGATGGTGTTATTCCCTGTGCTTCCTGTTATTCTCTGAATAGAGCTCTTCCAAAGCAGGCGTGCTTCAGCTGAAGCAAAGTACAGTGTTGCCTGCTGCACTTTTTCATTTGAAATTTTTGCTAGTGAGATCTAGAGTCCACAGCCCCTCAAGGTGTGAGGCTGCAGGAGTGGTCCTTGTGAAGGTTGAAGCCAGACTTTCTTGTTTGTCAGGAAAGTCATGGAAAGCATTTCAAGGTACAAATGGGGTGTATCTTCAGTGACCTTAAAGTACAGCTCTGCATTGAAGATGACGCCTCTTTTCACATGTTTTTCTTAATTTTGAGTACTCAGGATCTGATCTGCTGAGCCCAAATACTTTGTTAAGGCTTTTAAATTATACTTCCTGCAGACCCAGCATAACTAAGAGATAAAGAATGGGATTCTTGTCTCCGTATACACACTGCACACAGTAGTTCTCCAAGCCCTAGTCAGGGACAGCTGCAATGCACTGAAGATGAGAGAAGTGGTCTTTATTTGCCTACAGCTTTCTGTTTCTGTTCAGAGAAATGGGGAAAAAAATGCAACAATTTCACTCTGACTCTGCCAGGGCAGGAAAAGGGGAGAGGGCGCACTGGTGGCAATTAGAAAAGATGTATTTTATTTAGTAGTTTTACAGAATTTGGCACATGTTAATAAAGCTATGGGAGTTTGGTAGTTTTATGCACTACGGAAGGGGAGCTGCATGGCCACACGTGAAGAGATTTTGACTCACTCATAAATGAGGTTGGCTGCATGTCATTGTAAATTTAATATTTGGGCTTGTACTCTCCAAACATTCACAAGTAGTTTACTGATATGCTTAAAGTTAAGAATATGCACAAGTCTTTGCATGAAGCTGGGATCAACCCTGTATGTTGACAAAACAAACTTTACATTTTAAGAAGCATGTTAGGAATCTGCTCAAGATTGTCTGCCTATTACCAGAACTGACAGCCGCTCGTTGTGTATTCCCTTAATTTCCTGCCTTTCCTTGTTGGACTGAGTTTAGTCGTCAGACCCTCCCTTTTCTTGTAGCATTCTCTTCCAGGCAAGTGCTGCTTGTGTGGATCTCCTCTGTTCCTTTACTTACAAGGGGTTTTCTTTTTGTTCCACAGATTAGGACTCACAGATGCCTACCAATGGTAAGACACTATCTTGGTCTGCAGCTTACATTTCTTTTTTTGAGACTCTTTAAACAACTGTTTCATTTTTTTGATCCTGTTGTTGAGGGGATGTTTCTTGGCCCAGTTGCTCTGCCATCACTGCCAGTCTAAATGGAACAGCTAGTTCATTTAAACAAAGTTTAATCTAATGCTACTTAGTTTATCTTCCCAATTTGTCCACTCACAGCACAGGTCATTCCTTTCAGGATTGCATGAAGTGGATTAATTTACAACCCATCAATGATTTTTGATATTAAATCATTAAGCTGTTTTCCATGTTGTATAGATTCTGACCGCCATTGCATGAGATAAACAGGTTACAGAACCACAAACAATTTGTGACCTTTAACAGCTCTATGAATAACTCCCTTTGCAATCGACAGGGCAATTGGGTCGAAAAATCTTCCCTAACAAAGTGGTTGAAGCAATTAAAACTGTCCTGCTAAGGAGACAGAACAACCTTTGAATTAATGGTTTAGCCTATTAAAATGACAGAAGGATCTTAGTGTTCCTCTTGACAAGTGTTTCTTGGTATGTACTTTGTCACAGCTACTGAGAGGTGATAGTGTGAAGAATTTTAAATTTAGAAGAGTATATTCAAATACTCCGCAGTATTTGGAATGATCATTAGGGAGGCTGCCTTGAAAAAAAGCAGAGTAAGCGCAGGATTCTTCACTCTCCTCTTCCCACAACATGAAATCACTTGGGAACAGCCCAGTGCATGGCAGACCTTTACATCATCCATCTGCAAACAGGGTGAATGAACTGTCTTCCTTTATTGTTTGCATTTATGGGCTAGAATACACCATGTCACTGCATCTGAGGGAAGGATTATCCTGACCAAGGATGATCAGTTGTGTGGTTAGATGCTGAGATATAGCCTGAGGGAGTCTGGTGTTCAGTGGCAGAGCCTTCCAGCACTACTAAGATAGCTCAGCCCTGTCTTGTGCTTCCCTCAAGAGAGGAGATTAAGACATTGCCCATCAGCCATTTGCATTTTCATGTGATATGTAGCAATCACATTCTGGAAATTCTTTCTTCCTGTGATCTTGTTTTGGAGACTCTTTCCTCCTCTATTCCCTCTACTCCATCACAGACAATCTAACTTCCCAGCGAAGATTAAAACTGTTGTTACCCCCTGCCATAGCAGGCTCTGCTGTCCTAGGAAGGTGCAGGATAGGAGTAATCCTGGAAGCTTCTGGACTACAGTCCAGAATCTGCCAGAAAACAGGTAGGTGGTTTGCCAGCATCCATCTTTCAGTGGAGGTGGCAGGAGAGACTGAAATTAATCTCCTCCAATTTAGTGATTGAATTTAGTCTCCATAGCTGGCTCACAAACTCCTTGAAGAACAGTTGAGTCATTCCTTTTTAAATATAATATTTGCTGATTTTAGAACAGGCAGCTGTATGAGATATGGTCCCTTTTGAAATCCCTTATATTGGCGTATCTGTTTCTACCTGTTTTCTTCTCCCACCAAGCATGAGGATATTGTGCTTCAGGAGGGTCTTGTTTGTGGGAGAATCATGGGGCAAAGAGGTAACTGATGATCTGAAATACTGTTGTGCTTCTGCCCATTCCTACCTTTTAGAAAGTTTTTGGAAAAAAGTAGATAAAGGGACATGGTCAAAGTCCTCTGAATCTTCTTCAGTTCGCTACATCTTTCTGTTGTGCAGGTTTCTTTCCATAAAGAATATGAGTTGCAAAAGTATTTGGCTTGATTTTGCAGAGTTATTTTATCTTATTTTCACACTCCTTCCTTTGAACTGGAGATAGAAAAGAGTTCAGTGCTGTAGATGCTGATCTTGGCTAGACTTGGAGAGGTCTGTGGAAGTGAGGTGGGAAAGTCGGGCGATCAGAGTTTACTCTGGGAAGTCACTTGCTTTCTCTGTGACTGTGACCAGGGATTATCGAGTATATTGCCTTGTAAACAGGGGTCCTGATCCTGTTTGCAGCCTCCAGGTGCCAGCTTAGCATGAGCAGTAACAACGACGGTACTTTGTAATGAACAATGTGTCCCCACTACCATCAGCTTGAGCTGCATTTTGGACAGTCTTTCTACATGTAAGGCACCCATTTCCTCACTCTGATTGTCATCATGTGCATCAGTGGAGAAGATGGCCTCATACTGAACCCTTTACAGTCCAGGTACCTTTCTGATCTTCTGGGGTAACGCTGGTGAAAGTACCCAGTGGCAGGAGCAGGTGTTATCTGCTGTCTTAGAAAGGATACTACTATGTTGTCTTGGCCTTGTTCCTGCTCTAGATGGAGAAGATTGAGCTATGTTGGGCTCTGTAATTTCTAAATTTCTTTGAAGCTTGAATGCCAGAGTGTTCTGTTGGGTCCTTGTGTAGCAAGGTAGAAAGGAGGAGTTGGACTTAAGGAACAGCAGCACCAGTGAGCCACTTGCAATCCACAGCCACTGACAGCATTCATATCATCCTTTAACCTCCTTCAGAGCCCAGTGAACACAGGTAGCCCATCGGTCTCCTTGGCAGGCACCTGGTCCTATTGCTCCTGCTTTGGGGAGAAACCAGAGCGCTGTGCTGGGCTATACGGAGGCAGGGAGAAAGTCAGTGCTAAAGCCAGCCAAAATGTGCCCAAACCCCACTTGTATCAGTGGGAGTGTTTTAGATTCACCTCCCTGAATGCTGATTTTGTAGATTCCCAAAAAGTTGTAGCAGAGCAGAAACTGTCTGAAACGAAAAGACAATGTTTTAGCCGGTAACAGAACCTGGCAATGCTTTGCATGCTTATTTCCTGAAACATTCAAAAAAATGGTCTTTCAAATGTCATTTCACTAGCAGCTTTTCGTTACCCTCACTTTTTTCCCTTTTTTTTTTTAGTAGAATATTTAACTTCATGGACTGCAATATCTTTGTTCTTTCAGCCTTACTTTTTTCAAACTGGCTGCGGAGGCTTCAGTATAACAAGAGGGTTATACAAAAGATCGAGATTATATTTGTTTTGAAAGGAGACCGAAAAGAATACATTCTGCTTATGAATGGTCACTAAAAGAGCACTGATCTTCATAGTGCCTTGCTGTGCAACACAGGAGCTCATGATGATGATAAAAGGGTATAGATTTTTAAAAGGATGAAAGGAAATGCTCTTCTAACTTGGCACATAACAAGCTCCTGGAATTCATTGCCGGGGGATGTTGTTGCAGCACATACTTCAGTAAGATTCAAATCTCTGAAGAACTACCAGTCCTCCAGGTCCAGAACATGAGCTCCAGAGCTAGCTGGGGTCGCAGAAACTTATTTTCCCCATGGAATAATCATAGAATCATAGAATCATAGAATCATCTAGGTTGGAAAAGACCTTTAAGATCATCCAGTCCAACCATTAACCTACACTACCAAGCCCACTCTAGACTAATCAAGGGTAGACCAGACTAAACCATATCCCGAAGTGCCACATCTACCCGTTTTTTAAACGCCTCCAGGGATGGTGACTCCACCACCTCTCTGGGCAGCCTGTTCCAATGCCTGACCACCCTTTCCGTAAAGAAATTTTTCCTAATTTCCAGTCTAAACCTCCCCTGGCGCAGCTTAAGCCCATTTCCTCTTGTCCTATCGCTAACTACTTGGGAGAAGAGACCAACACCCACCTCACTACAACCTCCTTTCAGGTAGTTGTAGAGAGCGATAAGGTCTCCCCTCAGCCTCCTCTTTTCCAGGCTAAACAACCCCAGTTCCCTCAGCCGCTCCTCATAAGACTTGTTCTCCAGACCCTTCACCAGCTTCGTTGCCCTTCTCTGGACACGCTCCAGCACCTCAATGTCTTTCTTGTAGTGAGGGGCCCAAAACTGGACACAGTATTCCAGGTGCGGCCTCACCAGCGCCGAGTACAGGGGGCACATAATGTTGCGCAGTCCTCCAGTTGCCAATGGAGGGCTCAGCTCTCCTCTTAAGTGTGAGCTACTAGGAGAAATTGCTAGACTAGTTCATGACTGGTTTTGAGGTGAGAAGCATCCGATGTCTGGAGACCACTGAATGAAGGAAAACCTCAGGGAGCATTTTCCAGCCTAAAGGGAATTTTCTCTTCATCTGCAGGCAGTTACTTTTTCTTTCATCTGGGAAGAATGGAAAATTTCTCAATTTCTTTGCTGCTTCTAAGCACAGTCATCAGAAAGGATTCACAGGCTTGATCCTCAGCACGTTTAATTCAATTGACTTTTTCCATTAACTTTAATGGGTTTTGTTTCGCTCCTTTTGCCAAAATGGCTTCTTAGAGTGCTTTGAGATCTACAGATGAAAGCCCTGGATAAGCAAGAGTAGAATTTATTATTATTGTTCATCTGGAAGAAGCCGAGTTATTTCATCTCCTTTCAATGACTTTATAAACTCTGTTGCCAGCAAAAGGGGAGAAAAGATGCTAGGCTTCGTCTCAACTGTCTTTGCACAGGCTGAGATATGCTTACAGACGTCATCAGAAATGTTTGTGCTCTTATTTATATTACTAGTTGCAGCTAGAGTTGTCACCAGCTGGCTTGCCAGTTCTGCTCAGAACTACTGAGCTGGTACAGATTGATCTGCCAGGGCCAGCACCCATATCCCTCACATTTACGAGGTCTTTCCTATTTCACAAGTCACCACCCTCAGCACCAGATCTGCCCATCATCTTCCTTGCAAACCCTTGAAGAGCTGCTAAGTGAAGCTCCCCAGGGGCAGTTCCCAGTGTATTAGTGGAAACTCAAGTTCTTCTTAAGGCAGTCTGTATGAAGTGGATAGAGATGAAGACCACCATGCTGTTTGCACAGTCTTTCATATTCTGAGCATAATCTTCATCACAAGGTGTGGGGTGGATACAACTAAGCCTTAGCAAGCCAAGCTAACACCCAGCAGCACAGATAGAAAGCACGTGGGTCCCAGGGATCAGAAAACATACGTCCTGCTCTTGAGCCTGCTGTTCAACTTGCAGTATAGGCATAACTGCACTTTGTGTGTCAGTGCTAATAGGAAGAGGTAAGAAGTTCTATGATTCCATGAAGTTCTGCTTCTGGTTTTACTACTTGGGCAGTGGAGGGGAGGGGAGAAAACACTGGGGATAAAAACGTGAAGATTGAATTGAGTCTAATAAATGGCTTTGCAAATTTTTACTACTGTTAATGAACTGCAAGGAAAGATAATATTTCATGGTATAAAAGGCATACTGTCAAACTGAGTCTGCCAGGACAATCTCTTGCAGCTGTGGAATTTGTTGGGAGAGTATTTTTATTTTGCAAGTAGAGGTAATCAGTGGCGTTACTTTGGCTTCACTCTGTTAAAATGTAGTCTTCAAGCCAAGAAAATTCTGAAATCCAAGCAAATACACTTAAATATGTGTATATTTAAGCAAGTACACTTATATATATATAATGTATATTTTACATATTAATATAGATAAAAATATATATCTACACACAAATATACTTCTTCCTTGCAGTTCATTAACAGTAGTTAAAATTTGGGAAGCCATTTATTACAATCAATCCAATCTTCATTTTTTTTTTCACAGTGTTTTTCCCCCTCTATTCTACTGCCTAGGTAGTAAAACATATATATGCATTTATATTTAAGTGTACTTGATTTTTTTTTTTAAACTGGGATGATAAAATATTCATACACAAAGATTAGAAGCATGTAATACATCTGGAGTCACTCAATCCCTTACTAGTGCATTCATATAAAGAAGAATAACTTTGTGGCCTCAGCAAGCTCAGAAGTGGCCCCATAAATCAATAGAACCACTGAGATGTTTCTCACTCCTATTAAAATAAAACTGTTGGTGACAATTTATCGCTGCAAATATAGTTCCTGTGTATCACATCAGCTACAGTCCAGCTGGGAAGTGGGGAACTCTAAAGAACCACCATAATCTTGTTGACACCCATATATTAGGAATATCTGCTTCCAAATGTTTTCTGAGTTTTCTATGCACAACAGGTGCTGTTCTCGAAAATGAAATGTCCTGTTCAGATCTCATTTTTTGAGAAAATATGTCCAAGATTTTTTGCTGACTTACTGTGGAAATAAATGAATCTGTCTGTAAGAGTGATTGGGGAAAAAGTAACAAAAAGGTATCATAATCACCTTAAAAGGAAAAAAAAATCTGAAGGAATATTCAGGAGACAGCAAGACCTGTTCAGGCTTCTGGAGAAATTACTGGAAATGAAATGACTTAGACTATTGAAAAGAAGACAGAAAATGAAAGAATTTATTGTAGGGCGGATTCCAGCACCAGCATTGCAAGGACTAAACAAACCTAAGCAGGCAACTCCATCTCCAACAGCGGCAATGTTTCGTGCTTCTGTAGGAACCTGGGTTTGTGCCTCTGCTAGGAATATTTTAGACATTAAAACTTACAAAGATGTTTTCAATATGAGCAGAGCTATGATGTTAAAGCTGTTCTTCATACCCAAATGAGTTCTTGCTCCCAAACCAAACAGGCTCTAGCATATTGGCAAAGCATAGCTATGCTGGTTTAAATGCATTTGCGTTTGGGGTTTCTGCTTATACAGCTCTGCCTGTCAGGGAGCCACACCTCTTCACACCCCTGACCAACGGCGGTTGTGTTGGCAGAAATCCACAGTGGTTAGGGTCAAAGGGAAGTAATTAAGATGGAAAGCAAAACCCTAGATAAAAAGCTCTCTGTAACTACATCAGCATAACTGTGCTGCAAATGTAACTGTCTGTTTAAATTACAGGTATCTAGACCTCCGAAAATTCGGCTCAGTTCCTCATGGAGGCTTCGGAATGGGGTTTGAACGCTACCTGCAGTGCATCTTGGGAGTTGACAATATCAAAGATGTTATTCCTTTCCCCAGGTTTTCTCACTCCTGTCTCCTGTAGCTCAGCAGTTGACTCGCACGGAGCAAGCTGCTGGTGTAACTATATATATATAAAATAAATTAGGATATGACTAAGTGTGTTTTAGTAGGAAATCAATATAATTTTTATATCAGTGAAACTCTTGGTAAATTTAATACTGGCTTATTGAAAATAATGTATGTTCTGGTGAGATTATGGAAGCATGCTTGCAGTTAATTTGATAGTGGTTCATGTCTTCAGTGCACTTCAGGAGTATTAATAAATCACACTTAACTAAAGGGTTAAGATTCTCGTGAGACTAGTACAAGCCATGGAAGTACTGAATAAGTGTTGTTGGGAGGTAGTGGGGGTTTTATGTGAAATATTAATAAGGAGGTGTGACCTAAAATGGCCTGGGAGCCAGAACTGCTGTGAGACTTTAATAGGCTTTAATTAAATGCCTGCACAGTGCTTTGAAGAGTGAGTGTTCCAAAATTGTGAAGTATTGTCATGGCTGTGATGCACTTGCTGTTACGAAATGGCTACTGTAAAGCATGATTCTCCCCACCCCGAGTTAAAAGCAAATATTGTTTACCTTGGAAAAATCAGCCAAATCTAGCAAGGAAAAATGTCGTATTGGAACTGCTGGAGCGAATTAGGTGATGATGTTTGATTTTGTGAACCATCAATAAAGGCGTAGGTTGTTTTGTAACTCTGTATGGTTTCTTCTGTTATAAAACTGTAGCGCTCAGCATCATAGTGTTTTCTTGAGGGTCTTTGGTAGATGTTTCCTTTTCTGTATACCCAATTAGTTGCACAACTTCTGCAGGAAGTTTTCTGTCTCCAAGAGAGCACATGTTCATAGCAGAAGGAAGTGTTCAGTTAGATGAGAGTTCATTCATCTTGCCAGAGCCAACTTGCAGTTTATTGGTGTTTTTTGTTGTTGCTTTGCTTTTTTTGTGGTTGTTATTGAGAAAATATCTCATGTGCTCATCGGACCAAGCAGTTTTGTCTATATTTTGAAACAACCAGCATGTGCTCCCAAGCATTGCATATGTAATAAGTAATTGCTTATCACTCTAGGATCTGAAGTCTTTGCAGGCTTTAATGGGTTTATGCTCTCAGCTTCCCTGCCAGGTAAAGAAATACTCATTTCTGTTTTGAAGACGGGATTACGGGAAGATCAAGTGACTTGCTCAAGGCAATTGGAAACTAGTGGTTTATTTGGGACTTAAACTGAAGGATTCCAGCATCCTTCTTCCCTTCCAAATTATCACGATCCAGCAAATGGTCATTTGCATAGTGCTTACTACTCTGGAGCCCCAGATGGCTGCAGTATAAACAATATGTATAAAGAGAAAAAGCAAGGTAACAGCCTTATTGCTAATGAACCCTGTGTAAATTGCCACGTACAACGTGAAGTGGCTGCATAACAGCCCTGAAGACTTCTTTTCCAAGTAGATGAAAAGGATTGAAAAATACTAATCAAATAGCATTGCGCTGGTAATATTGCAGTCACAGTTCTCTCTGGTAGGGCTGTATAATAACTGCACCTGCAGTTTCTAAAAATACATATTTATGTCATGTGGCACCTGACTCAGTTTGGTCCATGGGTGGGGCTTTTACGTGTTATGATCATGCAAACATCATCACCACAAGGTCACTGGTTTGGGGTGTTCATTGCATGCACTGAGACATCCCCTGCCTATCAAGATTTTTTTTCGTATCTCCTTGATCCGCTTGATTAGGCAGGTGCTAACTGTGCATTTGCTGGTTTGCATTTCCCAGTACAGCCTGAGTTGGTAAATCTGGTTCCATGAAGCAGGTCAAGCACCTGCCCTCCTTTTGAAACCACCGAGAAGTTCCTATATCGAACACCCGAGTATCTTCTTGCATTTGGACCATCTCTCCTTTTCTTTTAATGCGTTGTCTTAAATGTTGTTGCTGGCCTTTATGTTTTGGAATTACTTCTCTCAGCAGAAAGATGTGGAAAGAGTACAGCTGCCAAACAGCCCCATCCATACCATGTTCCTAAATAACTTGCTATCAGCAGGTGTCCTTATTGAGATCCTTAGTCACTGGCTCTGTCACAGTTGCTGTAAATGAGAGTGTTTGAACTGGAAGCCCATCTGCTGAGAACAGAGTGGGTGGATGGCAAAACCATCTTCTGTCCACTCTGCTCTCATCCCTGCAGCAGCTCTGGGCTGGCTGTGTTGGTTTTGGCATCAGCAGGCTGTTGTCACTGGGACGTTGTTGATCGCTCTGTGAGATGCCAGATCTGATGGGCAGGGTGGGGCTAAACAGTGACAGGTGAAAAACAAGGTGTAGAGAAGACGACAATGGAAGGTGCCAAAAAGTCGTAGGATTATGTGGCATGAGTCACAAGTTACAGGACAGGATAGCAGGACTGTTTCAAACAGGCTTGCAGAGTGGTTGCCAGGGCCTTATATGAGGTGGCAGCTTGCAAGAACCAAGGACTGGTACGATCCACCCTTCATTCTTTGCCTTGATAAGAGGTTGTTGCAGGACAGGAGGCAAAGGTTGAACCTTTGATTTGTAGATAAGTAGGTATACGAAGGAATGTCAAAAGTTTTGGGGTTTAGGGATTTTTTTTTTTATTTGGTGGTGTTTCTTTTTGTTTTTTCTGGTTGCAGCCATTGCAGAAAGGCAGATTTTTAAGGAAGATGTAGCAAGGATGCACCGTGAGTGATTCTTGGTGTGTTTCCAACTACGCATCCAAGAGGACCCATCACCCTGGTCTTCTACGTGTATTTCTATTTCACTCAAAGGTACTCGGTGAGTTGGAGATCAGATGGGCAGGGTTGTGCTAAGGGGGCATTGCCCTTGGGTCTAAAAGCTCATCCAAAAAACAACCCCCTGATAATCTGGCAGAATAAGCAGGAGGAGAACAGGGTTGTTCCCAACAGAGCTAACCAGATGAACGTTCAGGCTCAGAAGGCAGAAGAAAGGGTTGTCCAGACTTAGGAACAGCCTTCAACATGCGTTGTTTATCCTAGCGGTGGGAGAGAGGAGAAGGTAGAGGCTGAGGCCCATGTGCATGATGATACTGCTTAGGGTTAATACCAAGGTTGGCGTTCTTGTGAGAAGCTTGATTTATGGGTACCCAGCAAGGGTGGGAGCCACTCTTTCCCTCCAGGCTGGTATTGTTCGCCTCGTGCTATGTATATATAACATTGGCTGGTATTGCCAAGGAATGCGACATGTTTTCCCCGGGATTTCCATGTGGAATGTCATGTATTTCCTTCGAGTCTCCTCTCCCAGAATGAAACGGAAGTTAATGTGCAGGACAGGGGAGGTCGTTCCTCCTGGACAGGCAGGGAAACGCACTGAGCATTTCTTAGATTTAAGCAGTTTTCCTCGCTACATCTTTGCTTAGAGTCTGCACTCTGGCAGTGGCTAAAGCCAGATAAAACCTCTGACATGTCTTCAAATAAAAAGCTGTTATTCTTTGCACACAGGAATCATCTCTTAGCCTGAACATGCAGTGCAGTAGCTTACATTGGGGTGTTTTCAGTGCAGTAAGCGGTCAGCTCGCAAGCCCAGGTGGCCAGCGCAGTCTCTGCTAGCATCCTTTTGGTAAGTATTTCTTGAAGTTTCAGTTCCTCAGCAGCTAGCACTGCCTCTTTTCACATTTGTCCTCACTTTGAGCTTCAGAGGAAAGAATCAGTGTTGTTGATTACTGTGTCTGTGGCTTTGCAACATTAGGACAGAGTGATGGGAGAGCAACACCCCTAGGAATTAAAGAGCGATGCCATAAACTTTGCATAACCAAATGCCAGCCTCTCAGAAAAGTGTTTAGAGGAAAACCTTTGTTTTCACTTCAAGAATATCAGATAATCCCTTCACTTAAGATTTTTATGTGCAGGATCAAAGTATCCCCAAGTACTTTATTTTTAATTTAAAAAATAATACCCACAGAACTAACACCATGTCTCAGTCTTCTTGGTTTTACATCCACGGGAGAGCAAATGCATGCTCTGAAGCTAGTAGTAGATATTGCTGTTCTCCCCCTTACAATTTATGTTGTGATGCCATGGCAGTGTCTAGATCTTGAACTGTTGGACTAGCTTCCGTACAAGCATAGATGAAAAGATACATCGCTGGGCCAAATGTTTAAAAGTCAGCAGACCAGCGCAGGGATTTTAGCTGAATTACCTGCATTCAGGCCCCCAGACCTGGGGGAAAAGCAGCAAGGTGCCCAGCTCAGCAGTCCTCTCTCCAGTTTATTTGGTAGTAGTTGTAATTTATAAAGCATTGCTTGTTTGTGGGAATGCCAAGACTTTGATGGGAAATGCAACGTACAGTTTTGCTTGCTGGACTAATATTGATTGTTTTGGAAATAGCTTATAGATGTGTTTCTCTTCGGGGGGAGAAGGGGACTAATTTGCCAAGAAACACTTTGGTCATTGTTTCCATTAAATGCGTGTATAGAGATAAATATGGCTTTGCTGCTGCTGAAACCAGTAACAATCATTATTACTGTTGTTTTAGCCCCTCTGCCTTACGCTTAGGGAGATTTGGGAGATGGGTCCAAAGGAGAAATAAGAAAGACTTTGTATAAAGACTGTCAAAGTTCTAATTTCCTCAGATCTAACCAAAGCTGCCAAAGCCACAAAAATGGTGGTCTCGGGGGTGAATTTATAGTTTTGTCTTCCTGTGTGTTGCAGAGCTGTGACCTTCGGAAGGATTGTAAAGTTTTATTTTATGATCCTGCTGGTAAAGAGACGTGTGTAATTTACTATACGAGTTCTTACAGACTTGGCTAACAACAAGTTTGACCCAGAGTTCAAAGAAATTATGGCTCCCGTTGTTTTATTGCTGCTGCGAAATGTATTGTTATCTGTCCTACAGCTGTGTCTCAGTGTCTGCTGCACAAGTTGTTCGGCAAAGATGCTGTAAAGGGAGAGCTTTCACATAAAGGGCAGGAGTGGGGTAAGACTGTGTGGCCATTTAAAAGACATATATTAGCTCCATCAGAGATCATAGGCTTGATTATGGGTGAAATGTGGATGAGATGACTTCAGAATCTTTGTTGCTCTTACTGCTGACGCTATTTTACTGTGGGAAATTGAGGCACAGAGCAATTAAGCTACTTGCCCAAGATTATGGAAGATGTGTGGCAGAACCATGGAACTGACCCAAATCAACCGAATCTTTGCTCAGCACCTCCCCACGAGACTTCCCTCTGTTTGCCTTTGGGTGCGCTGCCACACCAGAAGCAAGGCAGGATGTTTGCAGCTGATCCAGTTTCAAACGCATTTTTGGC
The DNA here is from genome assembly GCF_030463565.1 of Pelecanus crispus. Taxonomy (NCBI): domain Eukaryota; kingdom Metazoa; phylum Chordata; class Aves; order Pelecaniformes; family Pelecanidae; genus Pelecanus; species Pelecanus crispus. The sequence goes on from NC_134643.1 coordinate 222,959,584, forward strand.
ATTTCTAAGATCCTAGACTGTGCTTCAGTGATTTTTATCTATCCCTGTATGTCCCGAGGCCTTTCAGAGATAGCAATCCTACTGTTTATTTTTATTACTCTTACAATTGATTTTTTTCTGAATAATTTGAGGCAGCCAACAGAGTACATTTTTAATTTTCTTTGCCAAGCTTGATCTTGCTTTTGCTCTTTACCAATAGCTGTATATCTTACTGTCTTCAGCAGGTTAATGTGCTGATACTTGTATGGGCTGTAAAAATGGAGGTCTAAATTTTCGTAAGTCGCCGATGATATGAGTTGCTGGCAAAAAAATACGCAAACTGCTCAGAAAATGTCATAGTGTGGTCTGGGAGGTGGCCTTGATAAATCATGTAAACACATACATTTCTATATTGGACTGTTCTGTACTATCTGCCATGACTTCCAAAAGAGGCTAGATTTCCAGCCACAGAGGAAAAGAATTATATTGCATAGACACAATGGTTTTGTACTAATACTTCTATGGTGTCTTTACCTCCAAAGTGATTTTTGAGCATTAATTCAGCACTATCTTTGTGGCCCTTTGAAGATCCTCGGCTCTAAGTGCTCGGTACTATGATTAAGCTGTGTGAAGTGGGCTTGTGATACATATTTTTCTGAGATACAGGTCTCCCGTTTTCTGCTTGTCCCTCAGCTTTGCTGCTGCTCTGTTGATGAATGCATGGCCACGGGCTGCCCATCCAGCTAGACACCCGCCCTAGACAACTTCAAGGCTTACTGACCTCTCTGTGTTGATGCTGCCAGGGCTGTTCACACAGCTGTGATGCTCCAGGTGAGTGCAGAAAAGTCAGGGACAGATGAAGGGACTTGCCAGAGGCTATGGAGGGAAGCAAGAGTTAGGATCAGGGTTAGATTTCCAGGCTCCCCTGCCCAGGTTGAGAACAGGTTTCTCCCATTTCTTCATGAAGTTACGGAAAATCAGTGCTCAGCCGGTAGCCAGTTTGCAGCTCCAGGAGATCCAGCTGTGAGCATTTACCTACTGTAGAGATTCTGGCATCGCTGTAACCGATGAGGCCTTGTTCTGGCAGGTTGGAGTCACACGATGGCATCTCCGTGAAGCACTTGAAATGACCTCTGCAGTTGTTTAGTATAAATAAATCACCATGTGCGTGTACACAGCGTCATAGCTGCTGAGAACGGGCTCTGCATAGCAGCTGAAGTGCTGGAAAGGGTGTGCTTTAGGTGCCTCTCTGTAAACATGCATGGGTGGTGCTTTTCCGTATCACCCTATATGTCTGAACTTTGCCACCCACAGAACCCAAATAAATAACCACGCAAATCAAATCTGAGGGCCTGGTTTCTACAGTGGCTTCAAACCGTCTTTCAAATTCCATTATTATTAATAGCGTTAATAAATTATTAGTGTTTGTGGTGATTTAGGAAGTATAGGGTTCAAGTATTTAGCAAATTTCATGAGCCTATTTGTTAACAAACTTGATGGATGACTTGCTGGGCAGGATTACATTGCCGTCTCCCTGGAGTACATGCTAAAACACGGTGTTTTTAGCACCGTGTTACTCCAGTCCCTGATCAAGATTTGGTACCAACTGTAACAGTGCTGGTGTGGAAAAAAGGAAGAAAGTTTGTCCTAAACCCTCTGAGATAGAACATTATGAAGTGTTCATTTCCCGGATCATTAGAAACTCAAAATAGCCATCTGGCCAAAACCAGAGATGCATATGCCTGCATCTATGGCTTAACAGCATTCAGCTGTGAGGGTGGCTGCTCTGTAGCATTCGGGACTGGGAGCTGGAGAGCATCCTTTGCTGCTGGGAAGTCTCTTGTCACTTTGGTCTTTTTATGGTTGATCTGCAATTCAAAATTGAACTGACTTCTAGGAGGTGTCTGTCTAAAATGCAGTCGACATTTCAGCCAGGAATATAATACGTTTCCTATGCCTCCAAATGGCCTAAAATGCTTGAAACCACAGGAGCGTATCACCTCCATGCATTGCTCCAGTGGTTATTTTTGCTGTTCAAAAAGTGCCATATTTCAGTCTCATTTGCCTGGCCTCAGCGTCTGTCAGGAGGATATCAGTGTGTCTTAACTCTCAGCATTCCGAGGGCATTAGAAAAGACCACAGGCTCTTGAACTTGCAAAATTTCACCTAAAGTATGATGGGAACAGGCTTTCACATGCTGCTTCTGTGACTTAATACTGGGAGGAGCTGGGGGCTCTGAACATAAGGTTTTTATGCTGCTGGCTTTGTTACATTTATCGGCTGCCACTCTCACCTATAGATTACCTGTAGTAGAGCTATAAGTCTGCTATGAACACAGCATTTTTGTATATTCCTTATTCTCAGCTGGTGATATACAGTGGAAAATGGGACCTGAGGGACTCCTTCCTCATCAGCCATTCACTCCTGCTCATGGTCTCAGCTTCCCTACTTGTACAGTAAGGATAATAAGATTTATAGGTCTCAAAGCTCATGTGCATCATAGGTCTGTGCTCCAGTAGTTTTAGCTCTAAGCTGTGCATGGTCTACAATTGTAAACAAACGTAGATACATACTCTAAATAATTTACACTTTCTAGGAGAGGCCTGAACATAATATGACAGCAATGACTTCCTTCTTCTAATAGAATTTTTAGTTATATTGACTGTACGGTGCAAACTCATATCCTGAAGGGGTGTCATTGGAAGGAGGAGTAGGGGGAAAGCATCTGTTTTTATTCTGGCTTCTGTTTTGACCAGCAAATATAATGGCACATGACCGTTGAGCCGACAGTAATCCAGTTACAAAAGTCTTCAGACTTACTGCACCAACCAAATTAAACTTGATTATATCCAATTATGCTGAAAAGCCAGACAACAGCTCTTAGCTTGGGGTGAAGTAACTTCTTGCGATCACATGCGGGGAGGCCTTGCAGGGTGTCAGGAGGATAATTGCTCGTTTGCTCTACCACAGAGCACCATCTGGTCTTGAAGTAATGCCTAAGGATGTGAGAGTATACCAGGGTCGGGTAAACAGGCAGGGGAGCCCAGCGAAGATTTCTCCCTGCTTGTTTTTATTATCATTTGTTTTATGGTTGCTTGCCCTTTGCCCAGCTGCTGTCAAAGCCCCATTGTGCCAAGTAGTGTCCGTAGAGGGAGTCCTTTCCATACAGAGCTTCTGGTTTCGTCAGGAAAAAACAAGGATGAAGTGGCCTTTATGCTTAAATCAGAATAGTGTCCGTGTCTGGAGCACTGCCTGGTGCTTTTTCCACCGAGCAATGCTACAATGGTTTTCTGTTTTGAGAAGGTGAGAAAAAAATAGGAAAACTCCCAGTTTCTTTCTCTTCCATGGTGGAAACAGCATAAGTGGAAAAAAAGAAGGGTAAACATAGCTGCCAAAAATGTATCTGGAGCCAGGCAGGAGAGTTTGCATGAGGAACTCATCCATCCTAGGAGGAAGGACCAGACATGAAGGAGCCCTATCCAGGCTGAAAACAGAAATATTTCAGTAGCATTCTGTCCCAGCTCAGCACCAGGCAAAATTATTTCTAAATGTCCAGTTTACTGAGGGAAGCAGGACTGGGCTTCAGCTTGGACTGTGGTTCCTGAATAGGAAAATCCATTTATCTTCAAGGACTGGAAGTGTCCTCTGGCTGCATCCGCAGACACTGTCCAGCTTAGCACCCCAGCCCCCTCCCCGTGCTGCCCAGTGGTCTGCATCCATTTTTGACGGGATGTGCTGGCTTTTGCCAGGATCTCAAGCAGAGAGGGGACAAAGCAGGTTTAATCCGTTGTTTTCCCATCGCCACCACATCGCCGTTGAGTGTGTGTGCCTTGAACACTGCTGACCCGCAAGTCATCTCTTCCCTTCTCTCTTTTTTGAGCCTCTATTAAGGCATCAGAGCTCTGATGCCCCCATCTTTGCCAGAACACTGTAGTGAAGGTGCTTCAAACTGTCTCATTATCTGATCAAAGCATCCTGTGCTACTATTCCCCCCGCTCAGTGAAAGCAGCCAGTGCTGCTGGAGCTGCTGTCTATCACACGCAGGAAAGGACCGTCTTGTGGCGTGGCTTCAATTGCGGTTGTTCTGGGGGGCTTGCTGTGCCCTTTTACGGAGGGTGGAAAGCTTGAAAAGACTGGAGTTCTTGAAAGAGACTACTTTTTCTTTTTAACCTTGAAAATTCTTGATGAAATAAAAAAAGCTGTTTCCATCTAGCTCCGCTGCAGGAACTGTTTCGTGAAGATAAAGTCAGGTTGTATTGTTGTGGAGCTGGATCTCATGAGATTGAGCATTCGCTCAGAATTGAAAAGCAGGCATGTAGCACCAAGCAGCACAGCAGATTTTTAAAGCCCCCCGCCCTCAGCATGTTTCAGTTTATATTAACCTCGGTATAGGGCATTTGCAAGGGATTAGTGCCTGGCTGGGGTAAGTAGCCCGAAGCATTTCAGCCAGCTGGTCCCTAATCCCCAGGAAATGCCGTGTGTCTCCATCCATCGCTGCTGCTTACACCAGCGACCAGCAGCGAGGAGGGGAATTGCTCTGCCTGCAGCTTTCCCATCTGCCAGTAGATGGCACAGCTCATTTAAATAAATTTGGAGCAGGCAGGAGAAGCGGTGGGCATTGTGGTTTCTTTCTTAGAAGTTCTGATTTTTCATAGATTTCGGTTTCAGCCAAGAACAAGGAAGCACGCTGAAGGTTATGATTAAAAACCCCGGATGTTTCTGCAGGAGAAAGTGTAACTTTTTCGTGCATGCCAGAGCACATTAAACACACAGCACAAGGGCTTTTTCTTGGAAAAATGTTTTTCTTTCTGCCCTACGCTTGTGCGAGGAATATGATTTCATACATGGCATCTCTTAATTTCTCCCTTGCTATGCCTGATAATTCTGCTGTTCCCCCTTCAGTTGCTCCTGCTGGCAGAGACGGATTCTCGATGGCTTCGTATAACTCCCTCATCGCGTTTTTCCAACACAGGGATGTGGTTTTCACAGTTTTCCGCCAAGGCTGCTGGCTGTTAGCTCAGACTTGGGAGATTTACGCAGTCAGCTGGGGCCAGCCTGAGTTCAGTCTCCGCCGCCGGTTGGAGGAACAGCTTGAAGTTGGTAAAACTGTTACGAACGTGCAAGCGCTGCCAAATCAGAGCCGCACTCATGACATGCATCGTCTTTAACTCCTAGAGGCACTGGAGGTAATATTTGTATTGCTGGCCAAATGCTTTAAGTGGGGCCAGCGTTATAAGACATTGTAACATTACATGCATTGGATCATATGTAATCTGGCAGCCTGATGCCAGAATTAACTCGCTGTTCCCCCTCTGCATACAACCGTGGTGGAATGAGGGAGGCACGTTCGCGTGGAGCGTCTTTGTTTCGAGCATTTCTCTGCGCAGAGCTTGTATTTCACATTTGAGGTGGCAGGATATTTACATGTACAGCAAATGCAACCCCTTTCCCATCCAAAGGTCCCAGCAGTCTGAGGTACATGTGTCAGGCATCACCAAGGCATGAAAAAAAGAATTCACAGGGGTACTTCATGTTTTGGACACTGTTCAGATATATCTTGTGATATAACCAAGTCAGTAAATGTGATCCAGAATAGGGGATGAGCAGAGAGAAAGGATAGTACAGCAAGGGAGCGGGGTAATAAACCAAAGGCTGTCACAGAACACGGAGAATAATTCATTCCAATTCACACGATGATAATTATAGAGCATTTCTTTAAACATCCATCGCCCAAATGAAGTGTTTCAACTCCGCGTGGTGAAAGTTGTTAACATAAAAATGCGGACGGGGTTCTCTGCAACTGGTTCTCGAGCTGATACCACTTTGCATTGGTGTCAGGATGAGCGAATTCCTAACCTGTGAATCATTAACATACACTATGGAATGGCTTTGCACGATACCTGCGTATTAATCATGATCGTCTGCTCTCAATTACATTTTTACAAATCCCTAGTAGGTCACCAGCCTCCCGGAAATTGCTCTGGGTTTTGGGAAGATCTCTCAAGTGCAGGTCACCAGGACGCAGTTTTCCCTGCGAATGCGCAAAACGCCTCTAACCCGGGAGAGCTTGCGGGCAAGACTCTCGCCCTCATGCAGCGTAAATTGATACAGCTCCAGCGCACTGAATAAGGCAATGCTGGCTGATGCCAGCCCAGAACTGGCCTCTCCGTCCTCCCCGGCCCCCAGCTCCATCACGCACGCCGTGCTGGCAGATATGGCGAGCTGGTCTGACCGTAGCTGGCGTCTGCGCAGAGATTGCCCAGCGCTTGAATAGCATCCAGCCCTTCCTTTGGGCAGTGAAAAGGTAGAAAAATCTTCTGGTTTAGCCTTTGCATTTCAGTGGCGGAAAAAGAAAAACAAAGCTGTTGAAAAAAATGCATTCCTAACAAATGACATACTTGTTCTTTAAGGGGTTATTCCCCTCCTTTATGTATTCATAAAGATGATAAACAACATATGGCTTAACTGTGCTGTCCCCATCTTGAAAAGAGGTGTCATGCCTACTTCCCAGCGGCACCGCGAGTTGTAATTACTGCTCTCGAGTGATGCAAGATCCCCGCGCGAGCAGCGTTATATAAAGATTGTTGTTTGACATACGGTAGAGCATCCAGCCAGCGTGGAGTTGTTATTGCACCAGCTACTGCACAACCACGTAGGGAGGGACCGTCCCTACCCATGGACGTTGGACAGGCAGGGAAGTCGAGGCAGGGATGACTGAATGTGCCCCAGCAGGTTTGGGCCAGAGCTGCCATATAGAGACAGGTCTTAGAAATCCATCCCCAGCAAACAACCCCAAGTTGTATTTTCCGAATAAGTGGGCAGCATGAGAGCGTTGGGGGCTAGGAGGACTCAGCTTTTATGGGGGCCATGCGCAGGTTTTTGCTTTTAAGGATGCAGCAAAAGGAGGGTTAGAGCATAATCCCCCTCACAGGGCTGAGGAGGGAAGTTTTATTGCTGCCTGAGCTGGGGAGAGGATCAGACTTTTAAATGTACGGTGTTTCTAGATCTGGAAGATGATAGTTAATCTCAGCCAGGGTGTAATACATTGTAACGCGAAACCCAGCTTGTCTGCATGAGGCTCCAGTGGCACTCAAATCCCCTTTCAGTGGGCACAGCTCCATTATCTAAAAATCGATAATAAAATATGAAGCTTTTATCGATTCCCCTCTTTTTTTTTTAATTTTTTTTTTTTTTTTTTTCCCCCCGCTCCTCTCCAGGAGGGTTTGGCTATTGCTGCTGTTTGGCTGTTTCTTGCTCAACCTCTTTGTTTTCCTATGGCACCTCCATCTCACGCACGAGCCCCCAAGCGCGGCGGGGCCGAAGCCAGCCTCTCCTTTTTGGGGTGGGAAGGACCTTGTCCAGCAAGAGAAGGGAAAGGTCCTGGGGTGATTAAATCTTCCAGTGGCGGGGGTTTTTTTTGGGGGGGAGCGGGGGGGACCCCGCTTTTTGCTTAAGGCAGCGCCGCAGGAGCTCACCTGCCGCCGCCCGTGTAAAGTTTCTCTGCAGGTACCGTGGGAGTGCGTGGGGGGCGGGCATGAGAAGCAAAGCCCTCCCGGGCGGCGGGGATGCCTCCGGGGGCCGGGCAGCCCCTCTTCCCCGCGGGGTTTGTGTCTTTAAAGCGGCTGGCGGGGCGGCGGGCCGGGCGGGAGGCGTGGTGAGCGGCAGGGAGCCGGTTTCCTGCTTCCCCGCAAGCAGTCGGGCGGCGGCGGCGGCGGGGGAGGCGCCCATCGCCCCCCCTCCGTCCCCCCCATCCCTCCCTCCATCCCCTCATCCCTCCCTCCATCCATCCCTCCATCCCTCCATCCATCCCTCCCTCCACCCACCGCCCTCCATGGGCCGGCGCTGCCGGCGCTGAGCGCCGGGAGGCAGCGCCCGGCTGCCGCGATGAGCGGCGGGGAGGTGGTGTGCTCGGGCTGGCTCCGAAAGTCACCGCCGGAGAAGAAGTTACGGAGATACGTAAGTCTCAGCCCACCCCAATCTCACCTCTACCCCCGGCTCCGGGGAAGCCGGGCTCTCCCCGCTCCTCTCCCCTCCCTCGCCGCCTGCACCTGCCGGGGGCTCGGCGGGGCCGGGTGTGCCCCTTGCCCGCGCCGGGGTGGGTGCTCGTCGTGGTCGTGGCTCCCCGCTGCTCGGGGGAAGGGGTGGGTGGGAGCATCTCCGAGCCCCCCGGCTCGTCCCCGGCCACAGCCCGAGCGGGCACCGGCTGTTGGGGCGGTTTTGGCTGCGCCCCGCTACGGCCGGGCTCCCCCAGGAGCTGCGGGTGTCACACCCCCGCCTTTGAAGTCGTGTTTTTTAGGGGAGGCTGGGAATACCTTTGCCCCAAAGAGTAAAGGTAATAACACATCTCGAGTCCCCCCCCAACGCCCCCGTAACGGTCGCTTGCCCCCTCCCCGCGCGCGGTTCCTATTAATCATTTAACGTCCAAGCCCTTTGAAGATAGCACCAGTAGCGCCTCGATAGCCTTTTGTGTCATTAGCGGCCGAGATCAAACACTTCAAAGAAGTTGTAAAAAGAGGGTCCAAATGCCAGCTCTGTCACATTCCCCACTCATTGAAAGAAATAACTGTTCTTTGCGCCCTCCGCCTGACGCTCTCGCCGGGCGCCACGAGCGTTAGAGCTCAGAAACGCGGCTACATCAAGCTGCCATCCTATGACTCGGCACATCGCTCCCCGGGATGAAGCCGGGGTCCCGCTCCCTGACTCCAGTGACCGACCTCTGCCAGGCTTCGGTTGGCTGGGACGCGGCCTCCGGGAGACAGCTGGGTGCTCTCCCTTCCAAGGGGGGCACCAGCCAAATCGTCCTTTGGTCCCGTTGCTTTTGCCTGCGTGGATTTTGGGAGTGACAGGCAGAACAAGTGCAGTTGGTGTCTCCCCGGTGCCTGTTACTGGTTGATGGAAGCATCGCTGCCTGCCCTTGAGAGGGAGGTGGATGTCTGCAGTCTAGGCTACGGCAGGGCTGGGGGGTGTCCGATTTGTGATGCGGTGTTATTAGCCTTGTCCAAAACGGGTGCAGCCCCGCAGACATCAGTGGTGCCACATCCCTTTGCGTTAGACTGCATGTCTGGGACCCTCTTGGCAATCCTTTCCTTGCATGCCTGATCCCCTTCAGGGGAGGTTCAGGTTGGCTGCAGGATGGAGCTGCGAGGGAATCCATTTCTTTTGCTCCCTGTCCCCCTAAATGTACTGAGACAAAGGTAAAAACCGGGTGTTTACATGGGAAATACCAAACCCCTAACGTATGTAGGCAGGCTTTGTGGGAGATGGACAGAATGACTTTGTGCATGCTGAACTGTGGAGGATGCTTTTAGCTTAATGGAGCAAAGCACCTTCCTCCCGCAGAAATCAACTAATTGCTTATCCTGAGTCACCAGTGGCCTTAACTCATCAAAAATCATTAGCTCCCCAGCATCTGCCCCGTGAAAGGGCGCTCACATCGCCTTCTGAATATCCAGCTTGTGCTCCGGCATTCCAGCAAGAGCTGAATAAATCTGCTAAATGCTCTACACGAGGGTGTGACACGCCGGCGGTTAGCGCTAATTATCGATGTGCATAAGACTGCTTTTCATCCAGATACATCCCAAAGTGCTTTGCAAGCCACCTATGTTTTCAAAACATCCTCGTTCCTCCAAGAGGAAACGCAGCCGTGCTGAGATGTGCCCGGCCGTCCCACGCAGCCTCCGCGGGGCAGGAAGCAATGCTCGGCAGATGTCACTTGAGGGGATCTCTGTGCCGGAGCGGTCCCGGCGCTGTGGTCAGTGGGACTTCCCTTCCAGTCACGCCAGTTGCGCCAGCTTCCTGCATCGGTGGCTGGATTTGAAAATGCTGGCCTTAGCTTGGACTGTGTCTCGCTCGGTGGTGCCCCATCCCCTTGCTTTTTAATGCATTATTACTAATGCATAATATAATAATACTTACGTAACTGCATTGTGCGTTCAGGGTGTTGACGCATTGATCAAGTTGTTCGATAGTTGTTCAGAGCAGGTAGGTGTGGTAGAGCCTGAGGCTGATGGCTTTGCTCCCCTAAAACCTGCCTTCATCTGCAACAAACCCGCACGGTTGGACTTTGGTTTTCATGCACAAAAGGCGAGTTTTCAGCCACCACGGTGTTACACCAGCTTTTGTACGGCCTCAAAGGGAAGGCGCTGAATTGCTGGCTTTGCCGCTTTCCTTATGCCTTTGGTTTATATTCTGCTTTGAGACCTCAAAGGAGGAATCTTAGGCTGCAGGATGCTGCTAATCGGGTTTAAGTTCCTGCTCTGGCTGTATTGACCGAGGGAAGATGATAGATTTATTTTTTCTTTGACAAGTGCATTTCAAATGTACCTGTCTGCACATGTGTGTGTTGCTAATGCTGTCCTTGAAATGCTGTGCTTTTATAAGCCTGGTTTTGTTTTGGGTTTACTTTTCAAGGAGATCCTTGGCAAGAGGGGAAGGTGCTAAATTTTCTTTCTAACATCCATCCAGAGTGGTTGGGGAAGAGGATTCTTCTCCACACCTGATCCACGCAGCATTAATCTGCATTTACAGCAGTAGCTGCTCGGTTTCACTTCAGAGGATTGTGTTTATGTGAGATTGTGGGATATTTTATGTAGGACCTCTTTGTACAATGCTCTGGGAAATACCAGGGTCAGGAGTTTCTCTTCTGTTGGGGGACATTCAAATGATCAAACGATAACTCCTTCAAGGTTGAGATGAATTGTGCCTCTTTTCTGCCTCATAGCTGGGGACAGGGGCTCATGTAGACCCTAAGCAGTTTGGCCATGGTCTTGGATGAGCCCTGTAGATGCTACTCTAATATTGACAATAAAAGGTAACCAAACAATTGAAGGCCAAAAGTAACCGAGATACCAGAATACCACCTTCCACCTCCATTCTGCTCGGGACACCAAGCTCCATTGCCCGTTGCTTGATTTTTTGTTTTTTTTCCCCAGACAAACATTTTTGTACCTTCATAGAATCACAGAATGCTTTGGGTTAGAAGGGACCTTTAAAGGCCATCTAGTTCCAACCCCCCTGCCAGGGGCAGGGACATCTTCAACTAGATCAGGTTGCTGAGAGCCCCGTCCAACCTGACCTGGAATGTTCCCAGGGATGGGGCATCGACCACCTCTCTGGGCAACCTGTGCCAGTGCCTCACCACCCTCACTGTAAAAAAAACTTTCTTCCTTATATCCAGTCCGAATCTACCTTCCTTCAGTTTAAAACCATTACCCCTTGTCACTACAGGCCCTATTAAAAAGTCTGTCCCCGCCTTCTCCCCTTCTGACTTTAATGCATGGAAGGGTCTCCTTGTACACAGCCACAAAGCGCGGAGCTCTCCTTTAATTCTCCTCCTGGCTCCTCCTTAAAACACCCGTGAAAAAAATAAAAACCAATCCCTAAACAAAACCCTTGGCTTTAGTTGTGTGACCGATGAGCCGAGACCAGCGCATGTTGTGCCGGTCTGTACTGACTCACTGTCTCCTGGTGCTCTCTCCCTGGACGTGCCTGTCTGTTGTCTCCCGAGTTAGACGTGGGTTTAGAGTGGTGTTTTGTGTCTGTCCGCTGCCCGACACGATGGGCTTTGGGGGTGGGCTCTCTGGCAGAAAAGCAATGTGAAAAATAACTACTGTCGTTGTAGAAGAGCTCTTAGCTTCCTATCATTAAATCAGTGTGCTTTGCCTGTTCATTTATGTACCGTGAAGTCAGAGTGTTTTCTGTCTGGCTGTGATGTATGTCTACAATTCTGACTAAAACAAAAGCTTCTCATCTTGCGCTGGTTTTACAATCTTTTACTGCTTCCCCGCCACGCTGGTTTAACTGGGAGGAGAGTTTGGCTTTGTGCATCAATGGTCATTTTTACATCAAGCAGAAGCAGTTTCATCAAGGTCGTTGGAAGACCTGCTCCTCTCTGATGGGGTGAGCAGAACAGGTTAAGGGGGCATATAACGGGCTGATTTACTGATCACAGCCCTATTCCTAGGGGTAACTCTGTGATGAAGAGCTTTTTTTGGGCCCTGAAGTAGACCTTTCGCATCCCACTTGAAGGTGCATAGCAAGGATATCCTCATTAAATGAGGATGTGGGATGTGGGCTGAAGTAGGACCACTGAAGCAGAGAAGTCTTAGGCTGCTCAAATGATGGGGGTACCAGGTGAAGTTTGGCATGGTGCTAATCAGGATGGAATTTTAGAGCAGGGGGAGAAGAAAGGATGTTCCTTTAAGTCTGCAGCAAAATACAAAAAAATGGGTATTAAGTAAAGTGGTGATCTTTGGTTTTTTCCTCTTCTCTCTAAGGAGGTTTAATGGGTTGCTCTCATGTTCAGCTGTGCCATGCCTGATTCAGGATGCTCCCCTCTACCGAAAGTAGGAAACGGTTGCGGAGACTCCAAAGAAAAGCACCAAATAATGAGCAGAAACCTAGAAAACATGGAAAGACAGATGGAAATGAGGTTGTTTAGTCTAGGGATGAGAGGGCTGAGAGGAGAAATAACAGTCCTCAAGTATGGCAAAGGTAGCTGTGAAGGGGAAGGGAGTAAACTGTTCTTCATGGCCAGTGATGGGAGGCCAAGAAGTGCAAGGGAAACAAGTGTTAGGAAAAACTTCCTAACCTCTGATGGCCAGAGGAGTGGAGCAGTGGAACAGATGGTTTGGGATGGGCTCGGAGTCTCCATTGGTGGAAGTTTCAAAGAGCAGGTTGGCCAAACAGTGCTTCAGGACACCTGATCCTGTTTTGAGGCCGTGGAATAAATTTGACAAATTCTCCAAAAGTCCCTTCCAGTGCTGGTTTAGGTGAATTTATGGATTTTGAGCCTGAACTCAGGAGAGGTAGCAGAGAGGCTTTAGGGCACAAATTGTGTCACGTGGATCTGCTGATGGGACTCAGGGAAGTCCTCTGACCCAGGGCAAACAAGTTCTTTGTAGAAAATTTTGACAGCACTGAACTCCGTGACTTTGCATCTTATTCCAGCTGTCAAGCTGCCTTGCTGCACCTTGCTCCACCCATGTAATCTCCCAGCTCGATTCAAAAAGACTATCAGACGTTTTAGCTGTTGTCATCTGCCCCGTGATTCAGAGGAGGGATGAACACTTGCTCCACCAGAGAAGGTTTTGCAGGTCAGGGGGTGCATTTCACTTGCAAGGGCAGTGCCCGCCAGCACCCCTGCAGTACCACCTCCCTTGTGCAATGCTGTGCAAAGGTCAAGCTCCGTAACTTGTTTCTCTGCTGCATCATCGCTGATGAGTCAAAATACACAACCTGTTCCCTGCAACCTTCTCTCAGGGTCATTTTGTTTGGGTGTGAGGGTGTGTTCCTTTGCCCACTGTAACATTTTCCAGGCACAGTCAGATGGTCGTATATTGTCGTCATGATACTTTTGAGCTAATAACTTGCAGCTACTTGGAGGGTGATTATGAGGACGATGGAGTCAAACTCTTCTTGGTTGTAGCAGGTGACAAAATAAGGGGCAACAACAACAAACCAGCGTTGGAGGTTCAGGCTGGGTCTTGGGCAAGCTCCTCCAGTAGGAGGGTTGTGGTATAGAGGAACAGGTTCCTGAGAGGCTGCAGGGCCTGTCTTTGGAGGTTTTCAGGACTTGGCTAAAGAATATCCCAGCTGACCTGATCTAGTCACACCTCAAATGCGAGGTTGGACTAGAGACCTCCCGAGGTGCCTCCAACCCAACATTTCTGACACCTCTGTGGCATAGCACAGCATGGAGCCGTCAATCTAGGAAGCAATATAGCTGCTTTAGCCCAGCTCCCTGTGCAGGTGGATAGTCTTGTTTTGTTTTCTACCAACACAAGCAACTGGGAGAAGTGCTGTACTAGGGCAGCTCTTCAGCTGCTGAAACTCAAACTGGTTTGGTCAGGACTAACGCGCATGTCTTCCTGAGGCATTGCATCGATTGAGGTGGACGTGCCCGTAGAGGTAAGGAGTCTGTGTGTTGTGTGGGGAGTGAAACCGGTGTATTTTCCTGGTGCTTTGGCTTTGCTAAGACAGCCTGAGTGAATCTTCAGCTTTCTGTCATGACTTCAGAGCTGGACGGTGGTCCTGGCAAAGTCCATGGTGGATGTTAAAGATTGATGGTGGCAAAGCGCAGGTTGAACTCAAAAAAGGCAAACAATACTTAAGGAAAGTGTAAGAGGAAGCTGGCTTCATTTCTCTTTGGAAGAGAGCAGAAGTGATACTGAAACCCTTTTTTTTTTTTTTTTTCCTCTTTTTCTTTTAGTGAGTGTCAGATGCAAGAGGTGATGTAATACTGTTTACCAGACCGAAGCACATAATTTATAGTAGTGACTCAAAGGCAGAGCAAATATTATTTATTTGGATTACAGTAGCAGCTGAGGCGACTGGGGTTGGGGCTTGATGCGCTGGGTGTTTGGTGAGACCACATCTGCCCTGAAGGCGCTGGTTGGATGGGGAAACCGAGGCACGGATCAAGTCAGTGGTTTGGCTGCACTTGGGTTCAGGGTCATTCCCACAGCTGGGAACTCAGCTTGGTTTTATCGCTTCTACCTGAGCCAGAGGTTTCCGAGCTGCTTGCAGGCTGCTGGGCATGTGTGAAGCTACGGAAAGGGATTGCAACTGGTCCACAGAAGTACATAGTACTTCCAGCAGGGATTTAGTCGGCGGGAGTGTCAAGGTCATCTGGGGGCTCTCCGAGATGAGTTGATCCAAAGATTTGGAAATTACTGCTTTTAATATAAACTGCCCTTCCTTTCAGTACTCCCTTCAAGTCTTTAAAGTCTCACTTCCCTATTGTAATGCTTAGGTGGATCTTACAGCACCTAACTGGTGATGAAGTGTATTTATCCTTATCTCAGGAGGTGGGAGAAATGAAAAAGAGACACTTTGATTTAATCTAGGGTGCGCAGAGAGCAGCAGTAGAGCTGAAACAGGTTTATGAACTGCTGTCGCTGCTGTTCTGTGTGGCCTCTCCTTCACCTCTCAGCCCTTCTTCATGGGATAGTCCCATCCTGCCAAAGATTTAGACAAAAAAAGGTTAAGCCCAGGATCAACAATATGCAAATGCTTATTACCCAACACTGTCCTTTGGCTGGGTAATTCTATGGAGTTTTAATTGTGGCACACCTAGGCATATCGTTTGGCCGAGAGGCGTCGTGTGAATACAGGCTGTTGCGATTTCCTCGTCTGGAGCTGTGAGCGGGAAGCCTGGCTCCACCACCAGGGCTATTGAATCATAGAATCATAGAATTATTTAGGTTGGAAAAGACCTTAAGATCATCCAGTCCAACCATTAACCTAACACTACCAAGTCCACCACTAAACCAACTAAGGGTAGAGTAATAATTAATTTCATGTTTCCTGGCTTGGTGGCTGCATTATTAATGAAAGCAAAACTAGAATAGAATCATTAAGGTTGGAAAGGACCTCTAAGATCATGAGTCCAACCATCAACCCAACACCACAATGCCTACTAAACCATGTCCCAAAGTGCCGCATCTACCTGGTTTTTGAACACCTCCAGGGATGGGGACTCCACCGCCTCTCTGGGCAGCCTATTCCAATGCTTGATCACTCTTTCAGTAAGGAAATTGAGAGCCTGGCCCATGCCACCAGCTGGGGCACCTGACTCTGGAGAGGCTCCCAAAGCTGCTGAGTGTCCAGAAAGTCTCCTGGAGCATCCTGGACCTCTGCTGTGGTCACTGAGCAGCATCTACAGCAGCACTGCTCATGCGGATGAATAAGCTAGGAGCAGACCTGACCTCCAAAGTTTCATTTGGTGTCTCCACAGTCTAGTGATGGCTCCTGTAATTCTGTTCAAATAATAAAAGTAACCTGAGAAAGAAAAATCCCCATTCTTGTTTGCACATCAGATGATGTCTGTGCCTTATGTCTGCTCCTTCCCACACACGCAGCCCTGTGGGCTTGAAAGGAGCAGAGCAGAGCAGGGAAAGGCTGGGTTGGGTTTTTGTTTGCCTTTTCCAGTCTCTCATCCCAGCTGAGAAGTCATCAGTGTTAGAAATTACTTGCTTACATCCTTGCACACCACTATGTTAATATCCCACCATGGCTGGATGCTTTTAGGCAAAAGCTAGTAGAGTTGCTGGCCTGGAAATGCTGGTGCAAAGCAGTCCAGGTCTGACTCTCGCAGAGGGATGGGTGGATTTGCTTCTCCTTAGGCTTTTTCAGCCTAAATCTGGAGAAATTGGATCAGCACCTGAACACCTTGCTGCCAAGTGAAACGAGCTTTGTGGTTATCCCAGGTTAAACTGGCAGCAAATTGGCAGTGAACACAGGAAGCTGTATAGATGCAGTCAGCGTAGAGCACCTCTTTTCTTTCTTATTCATGATTAGCAACAGAAAAGGCAGATACTCAGCATGTGAAATCGCACAGAACAGACCTGAGACCTCAAGAAGCGATCCAGACCATGTGCACGCCTCCAGGCAAACACGCTTGCACCTCAGGTATGCCTGCAGCGACCGGGTTTTACAACGTACAAAGAGGAATTCCTGAAGGTCAGCATGCAAACCCACACGGTGCAGTTATATGTACGTCATCAATCATACCTAGCTATACAGCAATTTAAATATGTGCTGTGTATAAATTTAAATAAATAAATAAATAATAAAAATCAGCCTCAGTCAAAAAAAAAAACCGAAACCTCATAGTCATCTTTAGCCTGGAAGCTGTGCCTTTAAAGAACAGGAGGAAAATATGAGTGCTGGAAGCATATGTTTCTTGCTGTGTAAGATAGCCAGCAGTGCCTGTTTCTCCAATGAATCTGGAATAATTTGATGCCAGCAACCTGGGGGGGCGATTTCAGCTCTGGATTTGTATTTTCGTATTCAGTTCCTTTTTTTTTCTGAGCTCTTGCGCAGTTTTCCTGGAGAAGGTTAGGATCTGGGAAATCTTTCATTGGTCTGGTTGTCTGCATTACACTAATACCTAGAAATGAACTTCTCTGTCCAAATGTGAATATTCTCACCCCAAAATGATGCCTGTTCAGGATAGATGGTTCACTCTTGGGCCAGAAATGGGATGTTTTTATTTATAGTTTACATCTGGCTTTGAGGCAGGACCAGTTGAGAACAGCTCTTAGACATTTCTGTATTAAGTGTTCGGATTGCTTTTTCCTTTCCATTGCTTGGAAAGCTTTTCCATCTCTGCTTGCTCCAGACTCTTCTTCACATGGCCTCTGAATTTTTAAATCCTGTCTATTTGGTCTCTCTTTTTCCTGTAATCTATAGACAGTAATCTATCTTCTGGTGGTTTTTTTGTTATTATTATTTGTTATTTCTTTTGCTTCCCAACGCCCTTTGGACACATCCAAAATATTTCCGTCGTGTCTCCTGGATCTAAGATGCTATCCGAATAGTATCTCAGTACTTGTTATGCATCTTATTCCATTTAAACCTGGTATTTTCCAAAGGCGTTTGCTTTGGAAGGCATTTAGACATCTCTTTGGTGGAGTTCCAGCTCCTGCATCCATATGGTGAGATGGAAATAACATTTTGAGTCAAAGATTTGTGGTCTTTTGAATTTTGTAGATTTTCAGTGATTAAGTTTTGCTGATGATCACAACTGCTGCCTCGCCCGTTCAGGTTCCTTGCTGACCTTCTGAACATCCCTGTGGACTTGCATGTGGCTGCCAAAGGATGCAAGTTGACTTGCTAAACAAACTCCTTGGCCACTTAACGTAATACCCAAATGGGGATTATGTCGTGTTTTCAAAGCTGATTAGTAAACCTTCCTTTCCCTCCTCTTCTCTGGTGATGCTGAGTTTGTCTTCTAAATTTTCAGCTTCGAAAGAGCTGTGTCACATGTACACTGTAGGTCTGGTACTGTGTGCTGCTGTTGAACTGGGCAATACTTACATTTGTCTGCATTTTTTTATCTCATTGTAATGTCAGTAATCATGCTACATGGGGTTGTTAGTCATTGCTACCGATCTGTTCTGCAGATCTTCATCCACATACTTATTTAGGCATCTTTTGGGTTTTTTGTTGTTTATTTTTAGGGGGTATATGTGGTTTTTTACTGCTCCCTGGATACTCTTGGCTTGAAACAGTGCCCCATGGAAAAGGGAAGATTAGCTATGTAATTCAGCTTGGGGTTTCAGTACTCCTTGGTTGCCTCTCCCTTGCAAAGTCCTGCTCACCACCCCTACAGAGGCCACCTCGGCACCTCCAGATCTTCCTTCTCACTCCACTTCCATGCGGGTGCTGTGCTTGAGAGCCATCCAGCACAGGAAGGGGCAAACACAATAAATGCCCCTTCTGGCTTATTGACAGCAGAAAATAGCCGCTCTGCTTCCATGCCATCAACACCGCACACAGCTCCTTTGATTCTGGGTCTCTGTGTTGTTCCTAAATAACTCCCTCCAGATAGGAAGCTCCCAGGAAAACCTCATTTGCTTTGACCCAAGAAGAACCGATGACTTGAGGCTTGTGTTCTCCCTCCCTCTCACCTTCCCTGCCTCCCTCACCCACTGTCCCCCACACGTAATGTCAGACCGGAGTTTCCAGCGAGGCACTGGGGAATAGAAGGGCTCATTGTTTCGGGGCTCAGGGTGCAGGGCTGGGGTGGCAGGAGAGAGGGGAGCGGAGCTGGCGGCTGAGCCACGCTGCTACCTCCAGCCCAGTCTTATATTACCTATAGTGGCAGCTGTGCAGACAGTGAGCAGTCTGTGGTTGTGGGAGGCTTAAAGCCTTTAAGGGAGGGGAATAAATAAAATAAATGAAAGAAAAAAAAGAAGGAAGGCAGAAGAGATGGGATGTGGGGAATGACAGGGAGTGTATGGGGTGTTCCTGGCTGCACCAAGGGGAAGGAGATGCTGAGAAATTATGCAGACTGGTCCCTGCAGGAGGCTAGAAACTGGGGATTGAGGTTTGAACCTAGCCCTGACCATATGGATCCCTTTCTGAGCCCTCTGCATGCACGGAGTGAGGCAGGACAGTGAGCGGGGAGTTTTCCTGCCAGTGATCGGGACTTTATCCTGCAGCAATGTGCGTGTGGGTGGACCCCTGACACCAGAGTCTTTGGAGAAGGGTGACGAGAGTGATTAGGAGCCTGGGAAAGCTTTACACGACAGGCCTCCGAAACAGCAAGGGACGGCCACCTTCCAAAGAAAGTGAATGAGAAAGTGCCCTGATAAAAGCCCGCAGGGCTGCTGTCTGTGCAGAGTGGGGCCAGCATGTAAGCTCAGCTTGTGGGACTTCTTATGGGAGCACCCCAGGGTCCTTCTCCCAGGAGGTGGCCCAAAGTGTCTGGCACATCACCAAAGAGGCAGGTGTCCCACCCCACCACCTGAACCCACTCTTGGAGAGGTGAGATTTGCACTCAGCAGGAGAGGTGACCAGATGTTTCACAGATGTTAAAGCATGCGAGATCTTTTTGTCTTTGCATCCTTCAGCAGGTTCTGCCTCCACTATAGATGTGCGATGGGGGAGAAACATGCCTCCTCCTCCCGAGTCTGAATTTGCACCTTTTAAAGGAGATGAGACATGAGTAATGCAAATATCTGCAACGGTAGAAGTTGATACCATGAAGAAAACACTGGAAAGGAACAAAATGGATGTTTAGAGTTTTAAACCAGTCAAGGTTTAAGGACAGGTTTTTCATAGTGATGGGGCTCCCTCCACCTGCCTTTTCAGAGAGTTTCCACCTGCAGCAGGGTGTGCTTTGGTCCAAACTAGCTAGATCCAGCACCATACCCGTGGAGTTGCTCCCAGAACCATGTTATGAGCTCCTGCCTTGCACTCCCTTCAAAGTCAACCTGAGGGAGGGCCTGAAAGGATCAGGCCGTTGTCTCAAACACTTGCAAAACATGTTGGCTGAGGCTTCGACTGGGAATCAATCAATACGCTCTTTTTAGCATCAAATCAGTACAGCCAGCTGGCGTGCAGACGGGCTGATGTATCATGTGCTGTCACAGGGAGGTGTACTGAGGAGCGAGGTTTGAAGACAGAGTCATGTGTAGAGAAGAAGGTTGTCTGCAGGATTTTTTTTAATACTGAAGGTGCTTCACGCGCAACAGAAGGCAGGGCGTCTTACAAGTTGGTATCGTGGATGGTGCTTCACAAAATATTCTGTGCTCAGTAGTGTGTGTTGGATGTCCACAGTGGGGCTAAAAATGAGTATTTGTCTTGGGGCAGATGGACACTGGACCTCAGGCATTGGTCTGGGCTGAAACTGAAAAAGGGATGTAAAGCAAATTCTGTCCTGTGCTATGCATAGGGTGTTTATGAGGCTTTTTGTATGCGTTTTTAGTTAACTAGGGTGTTTGATGAAAATATTCTCTTTGTGATGCTTCTCTGTCCATCCTGCTTCTTGGAAGAGTCTGCCATGACCCACTCAACGCTGTTAAATGCTGTCATTAAGGCTAGGTGGGGTGAAGTGTGGACCTGCTGCTCTGGTGCGCTTGTAATTTCAGATAGGATCAAGTTGTTGAGTACCACTTGGGGATGAGAAGCTTCAAGATTTGCTTTTGTAATTAAGAAGAAGAGCTTTTAAAGCCTATTCTTTGCATTTCTTTGTACCTGAAGCCTCCCACTAACCAACCGTAGCTCAGATTGTGAAGGAAGGTGAGAAGCCAGAACAACGTGTTTGGGGTTTACGTGCTCCCCTCTGCTGCATGCATTACTACTGAATCAGCTGTAATTTATGCAAGCTTTAACCTTCTTTTGTCAGTGTGGAAGGGCCTGGTCAAAACCTTGGATTTGTTTCCTTCAAAGCATGGGACGGTTTTAACTAATTATATATATATATTAAAAAAAAAAAAAAACCCAAAAAAACCTCAGTTTGTTAGAAAACAAGACACCAAAGCATGATCAGAAACACAGCTGCGGTGCTCTCCTAGTTGTACCGCAGACGTCCATTCCCAGTCGGTGTATATTCCTGGATATTATCATCTCTGCTTTTCCCATTTTCCCACCTTTATCCTTTTGTACCCAAAGCCCGGTGGTGTGTGCTGGGCTTGGGTTCATTTTCTTTCCCCCAGGCTTTGGTCCTTGCACTTTCAACTCTCTCACTAATATTCATCCGCCTACCCTGAATATTACAGGGTCTTGGCATTATAGCACCGAGGTGGGTTGCAAACGCAAATGATTTTAGCCTTGCACATCACAGCAGAGCAAAGAGTTGGTGCAAGGGGTTGGTCACTCGATGGGTTTCCAACCTTTCCACCCTTGTGCTGCCAGGTTGCTTGCTGGACTCTTGGGTGTTCACTGTCCCTGCTTTATAAATAGGAAATTAAAGGGTGCAGGGATTAAGTGAATCTTTCAGGGTCTGCAACAAGTCCATTGCAGAGCTGGGAACCAGACACCAACATCCTTCAGTCTCATCTTCATCTTGCCCATTTCTAAGCTGCATCCCGGCATGCTCTGTCCCTGCGGTGTCATGTTGAGAAAGTCCAAGTTTTCTGAGCCAAGTTCACCTCGCGTGTGCCTTGCCTTGAAGTCCATCGGATGAGGTTAGGAGTGAATTCAGCCTGTTTAAAAACTCAGTCCAGCTGCCAGACAGGAAAATCTGATGAGCGGAAAGTCAATCAGACGTGGGAAAGGAGGGGGAAAAGGCAAGCAGTTGTTGCCAGCGCTGCATTCGTTGTGGGCTTGGCAGTGGGTTTGTGCCACATTGCAAAAATCAGTGGATTTACTCTGTTTCAGGAGTAAACACGTGGCAGTGCACACGTGTGTGCTGGTAGGTGAACTCAGTTGGGTAATAAGAGTAAATCTTGCTCTGCTTTTGAGAGGCTGGGACTAAAACATGGTATAATAGTGATGCATATAATTTTGTACGGTGAGCTGGTAATTTACTGTGCTGTTTTGGCCATCAGTGCAACAGCTAGAGGCTGTTAAGATAATTTAGTGGAGGTTTGTGGTTATAAATATGTTTCCATCATGACTAAGGATTCTAATAGATATTAAATTCAGCCAAGGGGGTTTTAGTGTATTTTTTTTATTGCATACTCCCCAGTGTTTCTGTTTTGACTTACTAATCTTAAGGAGTAAGCTGAGGGATGGCTATTAAATGTTTTTTAATGTATAAAATAGGAGTTGTAAAAGAAAAAAAAAAAACAACACTGGCTGATGCAATTAATTCAGTGTAAACCAGTTGTTCAGCAATGGGGCTCTGGGGTGTCCTACTCTTGGCTGCTGATACTACAGGTGTGTTGGGTGATGTGCAAAGCTATTGTAATGCAGTTCTTTGTCATATACATGGTTTTCACTTGGAATATTTTGGGTAAAAGGGAAAATAGTCTTCTCCATCTGTCTTGGCCTCGTGCAAGATAAGTTGTGCAGAATTAAGAACCGATTTTCGAAATTTAAACACAACTGCATCCAAATGTCAAGGTGCCCATGTATCAGCTCGGGACCTCAAAAATCCCTAGGACCTTAGCCGTGGATTTCCAGCCATGTCCTGCATCCATACAAAGACTTCCCTTCCACCTCTGAGAAGTAGGCAGTGTGAGAAGCAATGTGATCTGCTGTGGGAATGCCTCAGCTCTCCTACTCTGCTGTCTTAATCCGAATAATAACAACAGAAAGTTTGAAGGCTTAGTTTGGAATTGGATAGCTCTCCAAAAATAGGCTCTCCCTGGAGATATCTCCTACTTCCTGCTGGGCTGGAAAAGCTGTGCTGACAGCCTTTGCGCTTGGATATTTAGGCATCTCCGGGAACATAGAGCATGAAGGAATGCAAAATAATAGAGGAAATCAGTTGAACTTGTTAAATTTCAGAAGAGCATTTGGTCTGAGCTTTGGAAAGTGTTCCCCCACACACTCCTCTTGCGTAGAAAGGCACCTGAGCCAACCCCCTGTATTTACAAATATTTTTGAGATTGTCCAGGTTTAGGAGCTCAAAAGTTTTTGAGATCTTCCAGGCTACACCCTCTTTCTATAAATAATAGCTCTTGGCTTGAATGTGTCTGAGCTCCTGGAAAGTGTGGACCCCAAACAGGACTCCTTGCATCCAGAGCTGTGTTGGCTCCAGCTCTGTCTTCATGTACTCAGAAGTGGGGGAAGGCGTTGCATTAAAAAAAAAAAAAAAAACAAACCAAAAACCAAACACCAAACTTCTGTTATTTTGTTATGTTGGAAGGTCTTTGACAGTCTCAAGGAATAGCTGATACCATCTGGTGTATCTTAGGAGTTTGTCACTGGGAGCTTTATCTCCACTCGCCTTCCGGATGATGGGCTGAGCTTGGAGGCGGCAGACTCGGAGATTTCCTCTCCGCAGCTCTCTGCGGGCTCCATGGTTTGGTAACTTCATCTTTCCATTTTATTTTAGTCTTCCCTCCTCCTTTTCATCTAATTCCTAACATTTAGAGGGTTGTCAGGAGGAACCCACCTTTCCCAGCAACCTGTCGTATTACTCTTGCTGAAGACCTGGTTTGATGGTACTGAATAGAGCCACCTCTGCAAGTCCATCTTCCGACGAGCAGCAATGAGCACAGAAAGGCTACCATGGCCATCCCCATGCTGCAGAGCATCCCAGAAACCCAGCCTGAACCTCTGCCTCGACCCACAGCAGTGCCACGAAGAGCAGCTCCCATTCCAAGCAGGACTCCACAAAACCAAGGCCAAGATATAAAAAAGCAGTATTATTAACCTGAATCAACATGTGGCAAGCCTGGGCTTGGGAAGCTGGAAAAATCTACATTTCCAAAGTGGTTGATTGGAGATTTTAATGTGAAACTCTCTTCTCCGTCCTCTGGCTTTAAGGTTTCCACAGGGATTACTGGGATGATGCGGGCAGCTGGTATTTTACCCCACTGTCTCCCCAGCCACACCAGCACCAGCTCTAAAACCCATGTCGGGAACAGAAGTTCAGAAACACAGTCTCAACCTTTCCCATCTTGTTTTTCCCATCTGTTTTTAACAGTGTGTTCTTGCCACTTGGACCTTTCTGGGCTCGATCTTGTGATCCCTGATGTAGTATGACATTTCCAGTTTATTAGGAATGCTTTTGTTTATTTGCTGGGTGGGGTTTTTTTCTTTCTTTTTTTTTCCTTTTCCCTAGGTTGTGTGGAGGCTTTCTGCCTCGGCTGCCAATACAAACGTCCCCTCCGTGCCGGGAGGTGCCACCCACACCCGTCCTCTCTGAAATCAGGACAGTTATCTCAGCAGTTGCAAGTCCTTTGAGTGGTTTGGGGGCTCTTATTAAACAAAAATGAAGGCTGATTATTTTTTCCTGTTCTTTACTACTGTTTTGTAATAAAAAGCCAGGTCCTAGAGCGCCGAAGCAAGTGAGGTTTTAAAAATCAGTTTTCTTTTTTTGGCTTGTTGAAGGAAAAGCAGCAAGAAGGGACTCAGGGCTTGAGTTTGCTGGTGACATTTTCAGTTTACCCAGCCGGTCTCTGCTTTTCTTAGCAGATTGAGTTTATTGCCTGTTGCATGCCAAGTGTGAGTTTGCTTCTAAGCTGAAGGTGGCTGGACCAGCCTTCACGTTGCTCCGTCTTTCCATTTTGCATAGAAATCATGGTGCTTCCCTCCAGTGCTGGACAACTGTCATCAACAGATAGGTATCAATGCCAGAGCAATACTTGGGATTGTGGTTCAGCTCTGCCCGTAGGGTGCTGCTCTCCATAACCTACATGTCCTTCTCTAAAACCTCCTTTATTTCTCCTTGAAATAAATCAAGCCATACCTTTCGGAGACCTGTATTCAGTTTCTGGCTGGCATAAATCCCACTGTAAGACTTCAAAGATGCTTAGTTGCTTTTTTAAAATACTTCCAGCTGTACTGTACCAGCCCACGAAGCGTGTGGTGGCGTGAGAAACTGCAGTCTGAGTCCACAGTGCTGGTGTTTCATGGGGGTTTGCATCCAAAAAGCATTTTTTAAATTGACAGGGAGACCTGTGAGCATCCAGCTGCGGGAGGATGGGGCTTGCAGTGGCGTGGGCTCTCATGCACCTCACCAGAGCCACCAGCACTTGCACCATGAGGAGCAGGTGCTCCAAGTCAGCTTCTTGGCCTGGGCGTGAGGAAGACACAGTGGGGTGGATTGTGCATCTCTGTCAGGCTTATATTTATTAAACTGAACTGAATTTCAACTGCATTCCTAAGCTGGGAGGGTAAATCCAGCAACAAGCTGGGAGTAGAGATGAGGCCGATTCATTCTGGGTTGGTTCAGCCTGCACTTCAGTACAGCTTCAGGACCAAATCTTTGGTTGCTGTGGCCTCTGAAGGACCCTTTGATCAAGTGAAGGTGCTGCTGACCCTCTCCTATACCCGTGGTGCTGTACAAATTCAACCCACAGTTGCGGTCATTTGCTCAACATGTAGGAAATCTTTGTTCTTTGCCATCAGGATCAGAATTTGGGTCTGTAACCATAAGGGTTTGCAACCAAAAATAATTTACACAGCCAAAACTGCCCAAAAAAGCTCAAAAAATCCTGGGTAGCTCAGAACGGCTGTGTCTGCTTTTTGATTCTTTAAACGTTGGCCTTCCCAGGAAAGCAGAGATCTCTCCGGAGACCCTGCAACTCTGATTGCTTCCAGCCAAGCAGCAGGGGCACGTTTCTGTCCAGTGAATCTGGTTTCTGCATCAGCTTTCCCAGAGACCAGCCTTCATGTCGCTCTGTCTTTCCATTTTGCGTCGAAATCGCCACACTTCCCTCCAGCGCTGTAGAAATATCATCAACAGATGAGTATCAATGCCAGAACAATACTTGCTCTAAGGTAAAATAAGCTTTTTAATATCCTCCCCCAAATGAGCTGGAGTCCATGCCTGCTCCCGGGGATTGCTTGGGACATGCTTTGGGCAGCATCTCCCCAAGGATGCTCTCAAAGATCTCACCTCCTCCCGGCAGACTAAGATTTACTGGCACCCAGCACTAAACATTGAGGTGAACCTCATCTTCCTGTTGCATTAATTAGTCTTGTTTAATGGCAGATGCTGTAAAAATAAAAGGAACCACCTGTAAGAAGGACTGATTGCAAGTGCAGATGCTTTGGAGCAGGGTCAGGGGGACAAGCTGCTTGTGGCAGCCGGTCCTTAACTGCATGCCCTGTCCAGATTCACGACCGAGCGATATAGAAGATAAAACACCAGGCAGCACCAGACCGCTTGGATGGATTCATCCGACTTGTTGCGATACGCTGAATTAGCCTTTATGGGTTTATTTTTAACATTGGGGAAGGCCTTGTCTGCTGGAAATAAAATTGATCGATATGTGCTCGGGGTCCTTGTCTGGCTTGAAATGGCTCCGTGATGGATATGTGTTGCAAAGCCCTTGACCATCACCCTCCGCGGGCGCTCTGGGAGGGAGCTCGGGGGGATGAGGATGGGGCAGACGCTGCTGAGCCTGAGTGGAATTTGGCCTCTGGGGGCTTTTGCCCCAGGGATGACGGGTTTTGTGCCCAATCGGGCCAGCTTTCATCCTGCAGCAGGATATTGAAAATAATAGGGTTTTCTCATCCTCATGGCTGTTTTATGAGCCAGCCTCTAACAGTGTCCCTATTTCCCCAGGGGAAGCGGCTGCTAATTTTTTTTCTTCACTTGTTAGACTTGCCGTGGGTCTCCCTGCTGGAGGATTTCTGAACAAGGTTTTCAATATTCATAGACTTAACTACATCGTGAAAAAGGGGCCATTAGTTCCTCCAGTTTGATCTCAGATCATTAACTCCACGCTACTGCTTTCCTTTGCCATCTTTTATTCTCCTTGTCCTTCCTAAGCGCTGTTTGTTTTTTATCGCTCTGTGTATCCTTTCAGCAATAGTGCTAGCATATTTATTAGTATTAATTGGCATATGTGCAACAAATGTCATGCAAGGATCACAGAAGCCGTTGCCTTGGAGAAATCAGTGTATTTATCCCACATGGGAAATAAGAGGCACTGAAGAAACCAGATGGGCATCAGCTGCAGGCATGCCCTGACAGAGCTGACCGTGATTTCTTCCTAAAAGGCTCTTTGGACCTTGCAATTGTTGGCACACGCTTGCTTTGAGCTACTTCAGCCATGCCCTGGAAACCAGGTGCTGCCGAGGTCTTTATTCCAGAAGACCTGCCGGCTTTTGTGCTACCTTCAATCCTGCAATGTGCATTGCTGGAACAGTGCTGCAAGGCAAAAAAGATTAAAAAAAAAAAAAAAAAAAAAGAGAGACCTGTTCTGGAGATGATAATGATAATAATTTTCTCGAGGTGTCATTTCAGAGCTACTTATCAAGGTCTAAAAGCAAAGCAGGAAGAGAAGGACCAAAGCTGGGGCTTTATGCTGACTTGGAAAGTAAAAGTAAAGCCAAGCGGGCGAAAAGGAAGGCTGAAGTCCTTTTTCATTATATTTTTACCCCACTGAGCTGCCTCCCAGTCTTGACAGGGGACAATAGGCACTTGTTCCCAGTAAATGTCCCCCAGCAGACAGCCTCTGCTGCGAAGGGGACTGGGAAGGGGCTCCCGAGGGTTCGACTGCGGCCGCAAGCCCCCGGGGCTCAGCTCAGCCCGGCTGCCCGCCCGCGTCCCGCTGCGCCGGGGGAGTTTATTTTTCCAGTGCTCCTACTCAGAAACATTTGGCTAAAGGAAAAATTGTGGAGGAGGTTTAGCTCAAGTGAGCGCAAAAACATGTGTCCTTGTAGTATATTGCTTGCTGAGTGCTGGTTTGGGTTTTTTTTCTATTTTTTTTTTTTTTTTAAGCATATCTGAGAGCTTGGGAATCATGTGAGGAGGGTGGGGGTGATGCCTTTCAGATGGACGCAGGGCTGTGTGAATACAAGGAAGGGAAATCTTTTCTGCCTGATGCAAGTTCTCCCAGCCTGATTTTTGTCTTTTTCATACTATTTCTTTGGATGAACGAGTATGAAGATGGCAGAGTCCAATGAAGCCTTTAAAAGCCTCATCTAAACCCCCTACCTTAAGCTACCATTGTCCCCAGGGTGACCACCCATCCTCTTCCCATGATCCCCAGAAGTCCCTGCATGAGGAAACGGGCTGGAGTGTTGCACCGAGTCCTCTTTTCTTGCCCCATGACCTGGTCACTGTGGGGGGAAAAGGGACAAAATGCAAGAAAAGTTGGCTTCTGGACTTTAAAACTGGGGAGCAAAGAGTTGCCCCCCTCCCTCTATCCCTAATTTATTCTTGCACACAAGCTCCTCTCCTGCCCTCCACAAGTGAAACATTGCTTCCTCCAGAGACAAGATACTGAGCAAACAAATCGCGGGTCAAAGTCTCCCACTCCTTCCCCCGCCATGTTCCCATCCACACATTTTTGTGCGCCGTCCCCTCTGCCTTTTCCCATGCCCTTTGGGGAGAGCAGGGCTGGGTACACCGGCTGTTGGCACAACAAACGCGGCCCCACAGATGTGAGCTGCCTTTGGCAGGCGAAAGGGCCTTGTTTGGGGAACAGCTTGGAAGTCTGGGCAGACGGCTTCCACCCTTCGACACGAGCTGGGGTTGGTAGAGTTGTTCTCGAAGGGAAAACTATGGCACAGCACTGTTCGGTGAAGCCATTTGCAGGCGCTGACGTCCGAATCAAATCTGTGCTAAACCCTTTCTCAGGTTTGTGCGGTGGCAATGGGGTGAGAAAATGAACCCTCTCTGACCCCGCGGGGATATGGACAAGGAGCAATGCGTGTGGATTTGTCTACCCTGGGCTGGTGCATCCTGAGGAGGAGCAGTGAAGCTTGGCTAGTAGCAAGGTGGGGGCTGTAAAAATATATTAGATGAAAAGCCTAAGCATGCTGAGACCGCTGCTAGGAAGGACAGGTGGTAGGAAAAGAGGGAACCACAGGATTTTAGTGATTTTGGAGAGAAAAACAGAATAGTATGGGTGCATCTGGCATGGAGCAGAGGGTTAGCAGAGTGGAAGGTGGTTGCCTTTTGGCTTTATCCTTTTCCCTATAACATGAAGACGATTCACTGATCAAACCACCTTGTGAAGTTAAATTCATGCTACCCAGGAGTCTGGTGGGCTCCAGCTTAAACCTCCAGCTGGTGCAATGGACCTGAGTGAAGTGAGCCTGAGGGTATTGTTCCGGAAGGCAGGGAGGTAGTGATGCAGAGTCACTGCTGCATCTGCTAGTCCTTGACATCTGTGCTGCCTTGGCCAAAAAATCCCTGACCCAGAGAAAGGCGGAGACAAGGGTCTGCAAGCTGACTTATTCCACTGAGTTTCAAGCACCTGCTGTAGCCAGCTGAATTCTCCTTGGGCTCTTCCTCTAGACAGTTATTTTGTTTTCTGGCCCGGGGCTGATATCAGGACACTAAATGAGAATTTAATAGTGAACTGACTCATCTTGACTTGTTCATGTTACGGGCATGCAAGTCAAATCACTGTCTGGGAGGCTCTGCACGTGAGACTGCTGTGATGCCCACTCATGGGTGAGGAGAGCTATGGCCTTTTCCCTGCACGAGCCATGCCCAGGACAGGACATCCCATGAGCTGTTTTCTAGCTGCCCCGGTTGGTTGTCCCAGGAACTTTGCAGTTTCTCTTGTGCCTGCTGTGGGATTGGCTTGAGGTTGTTGGGTTACCTTGCGGTAAGCGACGATGGTACCACGTGAATCCATGGTCTTCAGGAATTCAGGATGGAGGCAGCGGGGATTACTGGGGAGAGGACTAGCTTACTGGCCCTGTCGCTTTCTCGTTCGGGTTGGTGAGCTTCAGTTTTGTCCATTAGGGAATAATTTTGCTTCAGCATGTGCTTCTCCTCTCATCTGGGTCCTGCAGGATGGGAGGGGATGCTTGCAGGAGATACCATGTATAATCCCAAACTCCACTGAGTCCTGAACACAGCCATGATACTCCATAAAACAGTACAGGATCGACAAGTAAAAGGACCCATTTTGGTGCCCAAACTTTGTCATGGTAAACTCAGTGTGCATATAAAGCACCAGTGTGGTCCCTGCAATGAAGAGTTTTCTATTTATCCCTTCCAGAATGTGCTTCTCAGCGCCTCTGCGCTGGTCTGTCAGGCTCAGGGACACACAGGCAAGGGTGCCAAGCCTTTTGAAAACTATTATTTGTCTTTCTAGTGTGATTCGCTTTTAGTTTGCATCCTCTCCCCCACTTCTGCAGGTGCTGAGAAGCACCACTTCTGAAGGTCCTTCTCAGAAAGCATCGTGAGATGTCTAGCTTTGTTCTTGGGGTTTTTTTTTTGTTTGTTTAAGTATTTTTGGGGAAACTCCATTTGTTAGAGTACAAAGCTGTTTTGGGGTAAAAAGGGCCAGCTTGGACATTAGCATGAAATCTATCAGAATGCGATTCAGTCCCATTTCAGTGGCTGTAAGATGTCACCTTGGAGTATAATGGGTTTATACTGTTTTTTCAAATGAATCTCTGAAGTTGGGTGGGAAATCCAGCAGAAGATAGGCACCCAGCTCCCTTACACTCATCTAGAAAATCATGCAGGAACAACAGTTTATCTCTGGCAGCTCCCTGCTGCTGAGGTCCTTATCAGCTGCTCATCCCTCAGCTCAGCCTCACCTCCTGTCGCAAGACTCCAGAGACTGCATATGCCGGAAAATTGCTGGGTAAAATGGGGGATTTCCTTTCTTACAAAACGTGGAAGCTGGGCATGTTTTACAAGTGTTAATGGCGTAAAAACTTGAATAGAGTTGTCAATGCAAGCTGCTGGACTATCTCAGGAAAGGAGAAAGGGACTTTCACTTCTTGTATCCCTATCTTGCCACTTCCAAAGTTTTCCTGTGTGGCTCAGTCAAACCAGTCCTTTCCCCAAGAGCACACACAGTGGAAATCTGACAATTTGGCTTCTTCCTGCAGCTTTTGTTGCTTCATCGGGTCCGAAGTGTTGACTCATTGGTCTTTCTTCACGTGATTCCCTCAAAATAGCTTCCCTCGAGCAGACGGCATGAGGACCGGGCAGCCCCGTCAGCACAACCTTTTTTTGAGAAGCTGCTGTAGCGGCCAGGCCCTCCGGGGCAGTTCTGGTCTCTAAAAGGTTTTTAACTTTTCCTAAAAGCATTGAGAGGAAAAATCGTTTCCAGTGGTGTTTTTACCTAAAGGAGGACAAGTCTTGTGAATGACTTGAAGATACCTCTGACAGCGTTGTGTACTGCGTGTCATATGGGTCTCTAAAGTATTTTGAAATCCTGGACGAAAGGTCGCTCATCCTGAAACTTCCTTCCTTCCTCCCATTGGACACGGTGCCAGCAGAAACCCTGACACTGTACACGAGCTCGTGCATCACCTCTTGTGATATTATCAAAACCTTTCTAATTTAGACTTCTCTTGCCTTTTAGTGTTGCTTTTCCGGAGCAAACCCAAGGTTTTCCTGCAAGAGCCCAGGGCAGTTGTCTAGAGGAGCAGGGAGCAGCGATTGCTGCTGATCTTGGTCTTTGGGATGACCCCACAGCCCGTTGCTCACACCTTTCCCAGTGCTCCAGCTCCTCTCTGAATGCGTCCACGCCGCCCCGGGTGCCAGCTAGCATCACTGTCTAAGAATGAGAAGTAATTTAGTTCCTAAGCAACCTCTCGCCTGGCCTCTTGCTAAAGAGTGACTTAGCGTTTTCCAAAGGAAAAAAGAGATTGTGGATAGCAATGTGTCAATGCAGGTTCTTCTAATGTGCTTAACCCTCCGGATGCCAATTTAACGAGCATCCACCGAGTGTCAGCCAGCTGGGTCGCTGCCAAGGGGGTCAGGGTGCTGCAGGAAGCCAAGTTCAGCCCATCTGGGGGGACCTCAAGTAAGGATTAAAATCTGTAGCTGTTAGGAGTGTTTCTAAGATCCCGAGGACTGTCTTTTTCCTTATTTCTTCTCACTGCTTTCATTTTCCTCATGACCTTAAGACATTTTACTGTCTGCTGTCAGTTTATTTCATTTCCCACCTCACCTCTTCAAAAACGCAGTAAAGTCAACAAATGTCATTTTATAGGGTGTTTCTGCTGTGGTGACTATTGGTTTTATTTCAAATCCATCAATGACTAGCCTGAAAAAATGAATTGGCGGGCCACATCCCTGTCCTAACCATCTCTGTCCATCTGAGATATATTCTTAGACCTCCATTAGAGCTGTACCTCAATAAATCAAGACCTTTGCTGTATTTATCATTTTCACATCCCCATAAGGCAAAGCTTCAGGTGAATCATTGTTTTCCCAGGTTATTATTATGGGGAAGCCAGAGCCAAAGCATCAGATTGAATTTGTACCTTCAGGGTACCTGGTTTTCACATGGGACTTGCTGACTCCTGACCTGCTGTTTTCATTCTGTTCCTCCTCCATCAAGGGTCTCAACTCCTCCATTGAGCTGGGAGGTTGGAGGGTGGGAGGATGTTGTCTTTTGAGACGTGACTGTAGGGAAAGGACAAGCAGCTTGGGAGGAAGATGTAGGAAGTGACATGGTGGAGATCATCCGCTGGACCCCAGAATCAGTGAGGCTGGAAGGGACCTCTGGTAATCCCCTAGTTCAACCCCCTTTCCTAAAGCAGGGTCACCAAGTGCAGATTGCTTAGGATTTTGAGTATCTCCAGGGATGGAGACTCCATAACCTCTTTGAGCAGCCTGTGCCAGTGTTTGACCATCCTCACAGCTAAATGTTTATGTTTAAATGGAATTTCCTGTATTTTTAATTTGTGCCCATTGCCTCTTGTCCTGCCATTGGGCACCACTGAAAAGAATCTGGCTTGGCCTTCTTGAATTCCCCCCCATCAGGTATTTATGCCCATAGAAAAGATCCCCCTGAGCCTTCTCTTCTCCAGGCTGAACAGTCCCAGCTCTCTCAACCTCTCCTCATGTCAGATGCTCCAGTCCCTTAATCATCCTTGTGGCCCTTTGTTGGTCTCACTCCAGTATGCCCATGTCTCTCTTGCGCTGGGGAGTCCAGACCTGGATCCAGCACCTGGATGTGTCCCACCAGGGCTCAGCAGAGGGGAAGGATCCCTTCCCTTGACCTGCTGGCAATGCTCAGCCTAACACAGCCCAGGAGGCTGGTGACTTTCTTGGCTTGTGAGGACTCATTGCTGGCTCATGGACAACTTGGTCTGCACCAGGACCCCCCAGTCTGGTGGATAAAGCTGCTTTCCAGCCAGTCAGGCCCCAGTGAGACCCACCTCACTGTCTAGTTATCTAGCCCATACTTCACCAGCTTGTCTATGAGGACCTTATGGGAGATATTTTGAAAGAAAGCATTACTAACGTCCTGATAAGAAGCACCCACTACTCTCACCAAACCAGTCATCTCCCCGTAGAGGGCTATCACGTTTGTCAAGGGTGATTTAGGGGTCTTACTACAGAAGGGTGTGGGGTCAGAGGGGATTGCAGAAGGTTGACGTGACATAGTGATAGCTGCAACAGATGTTTCAGTTTTGTTGGAGCATTTCAGCCATGATATTCATGCTCTAGTAACATCTAGCAGCAGGGAAGGTGTCCCTGGGCAGACACAGGGCTTCTTTGTGGAGCTCAGCAACACACAGGGGTTTATCATTCAGGTTTTGCCCCATGACTGCCCCTCTAATGAGTGTGCTGAGGCCAGCACGTATCTCCTGGTCCACTCACATCCCCGTCTGTGCCAGGAAAATGGGGCTTCTCTCTCCATGCTGCTGTACGTGAAGCCACATCTCCCCTCTGTCCTCCATGCAATACAACATGCAACTCAGTTGATATGCAGCAAGGAGCAATTTATTTTCTTTTTATTTATTTTTCCCTCCTTGCATTGCTTTTGCAGGGCCAAGAGAAATAGAAATAAGAGTGGCAGCTCAGTACGCTTGTGAAGCCAGCGGCCAAGAGGGGCTTTGCCCAAGCAGCAGTTCTGCCGAGTAAAGTAACGCTTCCTAACCCGGCTGACTGAAGCCAAAGCAGGCACAAAGGTGTCCTTACATTAAGCAAGAGCCCTACCAGCTCTCGAGGGTCGGGTTGAAGCTGAGAAGAGCTGATGGCAGATTTGGGAGTAAGACCCAACCATGAGCTAATGGTTGCTGATGACCCCCTCTGCTGCAGCAAGTTGTCTATATATACTAGGAAAGAAACACTATTAATTTTTATTCCCCTTTATTTAACAAAAAAATAAAACAGCCTGGCAGAGAGTCAGCATGCAAGGAATGGGCAGGCACACTGCCTCGTTTGTTGGAATGGCCGACAGATTAAATTAAGGTTTTAAAAAAAAATTAGAGAGGGGGAGAGAGAACAAGCGTTTTCTATGGGCAGAGTTCATTCGCAAGTCACTCATTTCTCTTGCTCTTCAGGGAGTGATATGAGACAATTAGCTAATTGGTTTGGGGAGGTGACCTGTCAGTGACTCAAGGAGGAAATGTCTCCTGTGCAGTTTGACATAAAGAATATATTTTCAGCCCGTTGTGACAGCTGCAAGCACCCGCCATTAAAATCAAGCATGTAATGGCTGTAATAACGGCAAGCTTGGGATTCATCACAGCGAGGGAAAAGCAATGAAAAACCTGATAACACGCACTAAATTGCCGCCGGAGCTAGTATGTTATGTTGTCAGGTTTGAAATATTTCTGAATTATCTTATCATTAGCACTGCGTAAGCATCCAAAGCCTTTCTGAGGTTGAAATCTGTCCCCAATTACCTTTTTAAGCCCTTTGGTTCAGCAGCTCATCTGCCTTCAGAGCCAGGTACTTGCATGTCTTTGTGATGGAGCCGATGATTGTGTGTAAAGTTGGGAGGACTTGAAATCTGGGATTTCAGCCCAGGCCTTTGGAAAGAAGGGCCAGTTGCTTGATTTGCTAAGAGGATGTGGATTTTCCACATTTTTCTATAAGTTCTCAGGACCTGAGAGTCAACAGGGTGGCTTCCTGCATTGAGGGGCGTTTGGGGTAGGACCTGGGCTGAGGTCTTTCAAATGTCCTCATCAACCTGCCACCCTTAATTTTGTGTGTTTTGGCAAAAGCTGGGGGCAAACAATGAGAAGGGAAAAGTTTAGCCAAGAAGGCAACGTTGTCCTTATGCCCTCAGACCCGTGCCTGCACACCCCCTTGATTGCTGATCCCACCAACATAGCAAAAACCAAAATACTGAAGCGAGCATGTTGCAAAGAGACAGCCGTCATGAGATAATTAGACGAAGAAAAGCAGGAAGTCTCCTTCAGCCCAAGTGATGTAATTTTCCACAAACAGAACTTCATTCACGTGAATGTTTCCCCCCCCCAAAAAAAAAAGAAATGCAAGTAGGGCAACTACCGCTTCTAGCTGCCAATGGTGGGAAGGAAGAGCAGGTCCCAAACTCGTGCTAGGAGGTACCTGATTTTCCTTATGGAGGTGGTTGGTCCTTTCTGAATATCAGGTGCCTGAAAATTATTATTATTATTATTATTGTTGTTGTTGTTGTTATGATGTTTTGAAAATTTTGGCTACCAAAGCAAGTCTCCATCCCTTCCCACAGCCTCACCGTTCACTCGTATTTCCGTGTGCCGTGCTCTATGTTCACGTGGGACTGGTACAACATTTGTGCAGGAGGAATGGCTTTGCTGATGTTTGGTGGGTCTGAGTTTCCCCACACAACAGCAAGGATCAGCCCTGGGGATGGGTACAGCAGAAACTGGAGATACAGTGAATAAGCACATCATGTCTTAGAGGCTTCTGGCCACCTGGCAGAAATGAAGACATCCTCCCCATCCCTGCCCTGCAAATCCCTATGGGAAAATACACTGCTGGGTCCCCAGTGTGGATGGTCAGGGCTTGGCGGGAGATCCAGGAGCACTGGGTCAGACCAACACCTGCTTGGGTTGATGAGTTTAGGCAAATGGTGTTTATGTGATAAATTAGGAAGGGCGATGTTTTTCATCTTGGTGGTGTGTCTATGTTGGTGTCAGATGGTTTCACCACGGCACAAACAGGAGACGGCTGCTATTTTAATCATTGCTACACAAGAGTTTCTCGTAAAGGTCATAAAATTAAAATAAACCTCAACGGACTGACCCATCATTAGTGGTAAAACCAGCTATGCACCACTACATGCATGTCCCACAGTAGGGTAACAGGACATAGGAATGATTTACTCAAAAAAAAAAAAAAAAGAGGAGGAAAAAAAAGAGACATTTTCCAAAACCATTTATTTTTATTTGTGTTGCAGAAAATTTCTAAAATATCTAGTTTACTTCCTTTTTCCTAAAGTATCAAAACTTGTTCGAGTGTATGGACAGCTCGTGTTTCCCCATCCTACCCCTCTGATTCCCTGGTTTTCATCCTGAAAGATTACAAGCTAGAAAGAGTGGCAGAGCTGCACTGTGCTGGATCTCACAGGGACTGGATTCGTGTTAAGAGGGAAATAGGGGCAAATGAAATAATTACAACCACATAGAGCAATTAAAAGGCGGCGGGGGGGGGGGGGGGTGTGTGTCAGCATCCAAAAGAGCTTATTGCTCAGCACCACTTTATCACTTCATGCAAGCAGTGTTGGAGGCTGTGATTTGATGATCAAAAGGGTGAAGCTCTGATTTATCTAATGATCTCATGCAATGTTTGGGGTTGAAGTTCCCAAATCCCTAAATTGCAGCCGCACAGGAAAAACTCCTTCCTGAGCACTGAATTTCTTTGGGGTTTATTTTCTCTGTTCTAAATACCGTACTCCAGAGCGCTCCAGTAAATCTTCAGTGAGTTGTACAAGAAGAGGGATCAAAGCTCTTGTCAAAGAGCTCTTGAAACCTCTTTGTGCAGCCAAGGGAAGTTTCTGGCTGCTAAAGGGCTGATTTTCTTAAAAGTTTCATCTGCAAACCTTGAAGTCAGGTACCTTGCCCAGAGCCTAGAAGAGAGGCTTGTCTTGAACCCTAGGGAGCTGCACTTCAGGAGTTACGCTTTAAACTAGATGAGGGGCTGAGATCTCAATTGTTTTAACAGACCAAGGTGGGAATATTTTGATAAATCATTTTTTGGGTTCAGAAAAATTCCACATTAAAAAAAAATATGTGTTTTACAGGGAAGCTTTGCTTTCCCGTACTCAAGAGGAAAAATCAATGGAAGGGGTGAAAAAAAATTCCTTTCTGGCCAGACCTGGGCACCATCTCCCTGGATTCAGGGCATCCCAGGTGTGAAGATCTCCCCACAGGGATCTCCCCCAACTTTATTGATCACTGTGGCTAGTAGGGGACCTTCTGCCTAATTTTGGCAAGGGTAGGATGTTATTTTTTACGTTTGTCTTTGGCTGTTTTCCTGGGGCTGGCTCTAGTTTGTTCTGAGGGCAGTAACATTGATTCAGGCTGTTTGCTGGGAGATATTTGCTGAAATCCCCACAGAGGTACAGCCACATCGGGAAGTTTCTATACATACCTCGCTCTGGGCTCACTGCAAACATCCTGCCGGGAAGAGGAAACATTTCCTCTGCCCCAGGATAACCTGCCTTCCTATAGAAAGAGAATTGATGTTTCCGGATGGAGCATATGGACGTGGAAGAGGAGCCCGTGCATGCTCCTGCTGCGCCCCAAGGGCCGGCTCCACCATTGGCCAAAGTCAACAGGATGGCTTCATGTGTTGAGTGGCATTTGGGGTAGGATCTGCATGAGGATGCTTCTTGGGGACATTCTCCAGGTGCCGGAGGGAGCTCAGGGCATTTGATTCCTCCCATGCAGCAGCTGTGAATGCAACAGACGCCCATGCTAGCATGCAAGTTGAGGAGCTGGAGGTAGAGTAAAAGCTGCTGAATGTCATGCCCAAAAAAACCCTAAAAAACAGGGAAAAATGGGAAGAGAGAAGCGAGGCAGAGAGGAAGACTCCAGGAAATGAGGTGGGGTTTTTGTTGTTTTGTGCTCTTTTTTTTAATAAAATGTCCAAGAAAAGATTTCCTGCTACACGAAAGGGACAACAGAGGAGGGAAGCTCTTCCTAAAAATAACCAAGAGCTGCCTGGCCTCACTAGACAGCCCCTCCACAGGGACCCTTGGGTTTGACAGGGGATGGATCAGCCAACTCCCAAGGGCACATCCACTACAGCCCTCTCCTTCTCGTTTCAATGGTGATGCATTGATCCAAGCAGAACCGACTCTTCTTCTCCCCTCCCAGGTTTTAGCCACTCTTCGCCGAAAATATCTGGAGGTCTATCATCAGAGGTGATGGGGAGGGAGGGAGGCGTTTGCAAAAGGGAAGGGCTGGGAGAAATCCTGGGTCACTCGCACGTGCCAGGCAAGAGGTTAGAAATAAAGAGGGTGAGGTGGGATGTCTCACAGCGTCTGAGGGTGTTGCATATCTGAGAGCAAAATGTGGCTCTGCAGGTCTTGATGCTGTGAACATGGGTTAGCAATAGGACAGTGTCTTGGGTAATGCAACTGGTAGGTGAAATAGTGTGATAATTGGGATTTTGAGGGTGTTGATGCGTAGCATGGGCAAGTGGGAGTATGTGGCAGCAGCTGGCTACCTGCTCGTCTTAATCCTGCTGCTATCCATCCATGGAAAGGCAAGCAAGGTGAGATCTGGGTGCAGAAGGTGAGAGGTGAGCTCCTCTCACCATCTCTCCCTGCCATGCCCAGTGCTCATCCAAAAGGGTGCTTCTTATAATGACCTTCTTCATGTCCCCAGAGAGCTGGCAGAAGAAAAACACAAAAGGCAAAATAACACCAGGCAAAGAGCTAAGGATGATTCCCAGCTGTGCCTGCTGCAGTGGGCATTTCTTGCAAAAGAAAAAAATAGTAATAAGAATAAAAATTTCTCTCATAAGTTTCCGAAACACTCATGAAAAAGGAGAAAAACAAGGAGAGAAGAAAACGTGTCAGTCCTTCCTGCCGTGATTGTGTGGCACCAGCACCAAAGGGGTCACCACATGTTAAATAAATGACCGACAGCTTGTTAGAGGCACAGCTCCGTTGCTGCAGATCAGCCCCATGCCTGCACATCCCAGGCTGAGTTTCCAAAATGCCATTTTACATTGCCATGTCCTGGTTGGGTACAGAGCCGGCTTCAGGATTGCTCTGGCTCTATGCAGCAGCCAAAGAGGCTCCCGGAGGGAGCCTGTGCTTTTATAGAGGAGGAGATTATCCACTTTTTAATGATGTTAAAATATAGACAAAAAGCTTTGTTATCTGATCCACTTCCCAGCATCAGCCACAGCTGCAATCGGGGTTGTTAAGCGCCATGTGCTGAACATGTCCTCCGCTGCCTGGATTAGGGGGATGTGTTTCCCAAACCAAGCAATTTCACTGTTTTGGGGATTCCTCCACCTTTCCCTGGGACATACGATACCAGCCACGCTTTGGGGACTAGACAGAGACAAGAAGACCTTTGGCCATGACACAGGCTAGCGGATCCCGGGTGGTCCATGGGAGGATGTACTGAGCGTTGGGTGTTCAGCATCCCCAAGCCAAAACCTCCCAGATCTGAGCAGGTTTTCAGATCTGACTCTAGAAAACCAGGGGGCATCACCCAGTTGGCAGATAGGAGATTGCTGCTGTTGAGCCACAGCTTTCTTGTAGCAGCACTTATGGCCGAGGCAAGTGACAGGGAAATTGTTGCAGCATCTAGAAGAGTGCCGGGCGGGGGGGTTGCAGCTTCCGATGGCTGTGGTGGTCCTTGCAGCCTCTCTTTGATGGAAACATAAACACAGGAGAGCTTAAAACCACTGGAGATTGTCTGGATGTTAGCCTGAGTGTCTGAGATGAGAATCCATCCCTAAATCTGTATTTCTGCTGTGGTGGTGACTTGGACCAGGCAGGAGCAGGTTTGGCTGTTGAAATCACACCTTGTTCCATATAAAATCTGCATCTTCTTCCTAGCGCTTCTGCTGCCGGGATCCTTCCATGAGGGCGTCACTATCCTGCTCCCCATCCCTTGTCCCATCCCAAGACCCAGGGCTCCCTCAGAGCAGTCATATACTCCTAGCTTCACTTTAAACTTCTCTAGTTAAATGATTCCTGTCTTGAAAAATGCAAAAAATCCAATTTCCTCAATTTTTTCTGAATTTTATAAAGCATTTGGATATATGAGATAACAGGACATGCAGGGAGTAGGTTGCTGGACCCGACCTGAACTACAGCTCAGGTACAAGAGTCTTATTCCGAGAACAGCCATCAATCCTTGCTCATGTGTGGCATCCTGGACAAGCTTTTCATCCAACCTTGATCAACAAGGTTGCAAGCAAAGGGCGTTTTATTCATCCTGTGAGACTGTGCAGAGGAAATACAAACAAATCCTTCCTGGGGTGTGGTTCTTATATGCTCTTCTTATATAAACTTGGACGGTTCCCAGATGCTCCACATAGTGCCACATGATGAAGTAATGATTGTAATAATCGGTATTTTCACATTCTTGCCCAAATAAACTTCAGGAGTCCCAGGAGGAGCTTCGCAGCTGCTGTAGGAACCCTGCTTGGGGAGCACTCAGGGGTGCCGAGACGTGCAGGGTGGGAGAAGACGGCTTTGTACAACCAAAGTGGTGCTGTGAGGGGTGAAAGCGGGTGAACGGGGTGGTTTGTGCAACAAGTGTTTTTGAAATGGGGTTTGTTGCATGTAACAAACACTGGGCATGTGTCTTGCTTTATAGTCCCTAATGGGATTGGTGTCCCATCCTAGAACCACTCTGCATTTCTGTGAGCCTACAGATGAGAAAATTTCTTCCACTGCTACGTAAGAATTACCCCTAAAGCCATGAACGTGGGTTCCCGGAGCTCTTCATGGCTGCTGGGCCAAGCACACAGCCATCTTATGCCCCCAAGCACCCCAAAACACATCAGCTTTTACAGCTGACACGAGCTGAGGTTGTCCCAGCCAGGGACAGGGTGAAGGGTTCGGCTCCGAAATGGCAGCGCCAGGTTGATGCAGATCAGTGATGTTCAGCATCCCCACCGCTGCTTGCAAATGCATGGCGAATCGAAGCGGGTAATTAAATCACAGGAGCAATTTACTGTAGGCCCATTCCATGAAGCTGTGAGATGGCTGCCGGTAAATATAAGAATATCAATATTGCAGAGCAACCACAGGTTTGGAAATCAGTGACGCAGCAAGCGCAAGGCATTTTAATGCTGCCGAGGGGAAGGAGGGAGGGATGCCAGCACCCAGAGGTGTGCCGTTTGCAGGTAGCGACATGCTAACGAGTGATGTCTTGGAGCCTCATTAGCTCCAGAGGCAAATGCACGGCACTTGAAGGGTTTTAAAGCCCTCCGGGAGCTCGTGAGCAATGTCACACTGTTTAAGTGTGCCATCGCAGAGCAAGGTGGCATCTTTGCAGTGACTAGGGGAGCACAAGTGCTCCAGACTGCACGATGGCGCCCTGGTGAACTCGGTGCTACCTCTGCCTTGTAGGAGAGCATCTCTGTGGCACATTAATTTTGGCAAATTAAGGCAGAAGCAACTGCTGAGAGTTGAAAGCCCGGCTCTGGGCATCCAACAGGTCCATGCACCATTGTCACATCTCCTTTGGCCGATGGCCGATGGGCAGCTGGCCTGCAGCAGGGCAACAAGGTTCTTCCAGTGCTTCTGCCTTGAAGCAAGAGCTACGAGCCAGGTCTGGGGCAGCATGGGGTCATGGGACTGCCTAAACTCCCTTTGCTGAGCAAAAAATGCTGGTTGAATTCTGCCCAGAGCGCTGTGTGAGTATGAAAAAGCTGGGGAAAAGGGTTTTCATCTCACCTGGGACGTCTGTGTTCACTCCTGGATAAATTTAAGGGAGGGAGCGGTGGCTCCTCTCCTGCCGCGAACAGATGCACTCAGATGTCTTCAGCCCCCCGCCACCACAACCTGGGTGTTGTACCAGCTCTTTTCCCCAATAATTACCTATTTTTCACATCCATCACTGCACAGACAGCCCTGACCTGCGATAATTCAAGACCCTTTTGCCCAAGAGAGCAAGAGGTCAAGACCGCATGAGTCACGCAGAAACTTGCCCCTTTGGGGCAGTTTGAAAGATTTTCCCTCTCATAATAAATCCCTGTGATTGCCAGGTGCTTTTTTGCCCGATGCGGCTTTCCCTTGGCTTTCTGTAGCTGTGTAGAGCAGCCAAAATGGGGATTTGTCCCAGGTGGATGTGTCTTCACACAACTGGCATGCTGGCATCCATCAGTCCATCGGGCATGGGCACAGGAGTGTGCCATGCATACATCAGCAAGTGTGAGTAGCTTCACCTGCCAGAAGATGATACAGGATGTGGCATTAGGATGTCCCT
The DNA here is from genome assembly GCF_030463565.1 of Pelecanus crispus. Taxonomy (NCBI): domain Eukaryota; kingdom Metazoa; phylum Chordata; class Aves; order Pelecaniformes; family Pelecanidae; genus Pelecanus; species Pelecanus crispus. The sequence continues at coordinate 223,001,494 of NC_134643.1, forward strand.
TGATCCTGAGCACGAGCAGGGAGAACAGGGCCTTGGTTGGCCAGTGTGAGCCCAGCCTTGCCAAAACCGAGATTGCAGTGATTTACCTTTCACCCTTCCTGCCCCATCATCCTCTTGGCATGTCCATTGTGGTAATAAATTCAGGTCTGTTAAGTGAAACAGCTGTGGCTTTGCTAAGAAGCTGAATTTAGGTGTTTTCCAGGGAAAGCACCGCCCTTGTGCAGGGCTAGTTTTGGAGGTTCTCTGCCCGGGAGGACAGAGATGCCAGGTCTGCACCATCACCTCCAGGCATCCCTTGGGAAGCCCAGTCTCCCACCCTGAGATCCTCTCTAAGGTGGGACACGAAGATAACTGAAACCTGTTTAGTTCGTACAGGCAGGATTTAACCACCTTAAATTATTGTAAATGGATGGGGAAACATCCTATGATCTCCAAGCCAAGCAGGTCACCATTAATTTCCTTTTCCTTCCATGAGTAATGCTGGCGGACAGGTGTTTGATTTATTAAGCACTGAATAATAGGGCTTTCATGTGTATTGCTGTCAGAGAGATAAACAGGCCCCTTTGAAGGCAAGTTTCTGGGAGATGGCTGTGACTTTTTTTTATATATACATAAAGCAATGCAGACCCCCCCCCTCCTTGGACATCCCCAATCTTTCGGGCTGTACGCGGCTCTCTGCCAGCCACCCTGCGCCATGTTACATGCTCGGAGTGACGATCCCCAACCTGCCCCGCTGGGAGGATGATTAATGCTTGCAAAATGCTTTGAGAACATCAGATTAGTAGGACAGAGCCTCATTATTATATTAGCAATCACCGGTTCCTTGGCCTTTTTCACTCTCGACGCACTTAGTGCAGTATCTAAAAGCCAAATGCTGTTTACAAGCAAACCTCAGTGCGTTTGGATGCTTCGGGGAGAGCTTTTTGTGCTGTTCACAGGTTTATTTTTAATGATGCACCTGTGGTCCAGACTCCACCGAGGTCCCCACAAACCGCTGCCCTGCTTTTCATGCAAACACTGTGCAGATTAAAAATAAAGACCACTGGGTACTCACTGTTATAACTATAGAAACCAAATATTTGGTTCAACTATAAAAGGCAGGAGTGTTTATGACTATGAGGCCAAAGGCATTTTCAGCCAAAGTGGAATGTATTTTAGTTCTGCAGACTATTTATAGACAGGCAGCCACTCTAAATTTGAATCTTCCCTTCCGTAAGCAATTTTTTGGTGCCTACTGGGATATATCCTTTTCGTCTGGGGTTTAACGACGTCACTACAGGGAGTCAAAACAGTTTGGAGTCACCCTATAACATATAATGGCTTGGTTTAGGTCTCTCTGGCAGTTCTGCAAAGCTGGAGAACTTTGCTTGAAAGATGAATAAATATTTCCCCTGACTGTAAATTAAATATTTTGATTTGGAGCTATTGTTTTAACCCTTCGAATTTGAAAGTGTTACTTTGAACTGAAAAATCCAAACATAGTTATGAAACGCTAAAATGAATTGTTTCAGGGGCTTGGAGGAGGGTTTAAAGGATGTTTTCTCCAAGTAGATAATTTGCAGAATTGATATGGATTAGCAAAATATTTCTTGCCACGTCTGTCCTTCTAAGGTTTCAGCTAAAAATTGTCACCCATCCCTATGCTTTAGACTTGAAGGTGGTGGTGATAGAGGAGAAAAACAGGGTGTAGGTGGGGAAATGTGCTTGTTATAAGCAGCCTGAAGACCTGCTGGGAGCAGGGCTGTGTGGTGTTAGATACCACTTGCTCTTGCCCTGGTGAGCATAAAATCACATTAATATCTAGAAACCTTCTCCTTGTTGGCATCCGCAGAGATGAAACCCAACGTAAGAGTTGTGTGTGCTTCTCTGAGTCCCATCATGCCACAACAGATGCTACGGAGACCTATAGAGCAGCTGGGAGCTTGAGCAAGTTGTATGTGGAGAGACATAAGCCCCAGTTAGCAATCGTGGTGGGTTAGTGCCTTCACCTCATTCCTGCTCATCCTACTCTGTAAAACTCCCTTGGTGATTTCCCTCTTGTCCTTGGTGTTTACACCCTTCAAATATTTGCAGACAGTTGAGTTGCCAAGCCCCTGCTAAGCTGCTGTTAAGCCAAGCTAAACACGTTAGCTCAGAAAGTCAGTCTCTCTGACTCCATAATATTTTGCTTTGTTCTTCTCTGAATTTCCTCCAGTTTATTGATATTTTCCTGAGATCATGGCACCTGGCCCTGATGGTGATACAGGAGGTGCCATCTTTGCATAAAACCAAATGATGGGTAGAAAATCCAGGTCCCTGTGGCATACGAAGCCAGAAGGGGTGCTGGGTTTCAGGGGGTCTAGATGCCTCCTTGCCTTGTTTGAATAAGTGCAGACTGGAGGTGGCCCCATGGCCCCTTGGCTGAACCCAGGGATCAGCAAATTTAGGACCACTGTCTGTGGAGGTCGGTGGGTGCCTGTCTGATGGCCCTTCCCTGGGGTCACCCCTCCTGCGTTCTCCGTAGCGAAGATGGAAACTGAGCTTTGCCAAGCTAAAACCCCTCTGCAGACCTACAGCACCAAAGGGGTCTTCAGAGCTTCTCTGCCAACTCATCTACGTGTGTGGGATGGTTTCGCCAGTAGAAAAAAAAACACTAATAAGCCTTATCTCTAGACATAATGATACAGCTTTTGAAGCCCAGCCTGGTTCTGCTGCCATCTCCTCAACCTTCATTATTCCATGGCCCTGCTGCTATAATCTCTCACTTGATCTTGCTGGCTGAAGCAAGGAGACATCCTTGGCTTGGCGTAGGAGTTTCTTTCTTCTGCATCCCTGGATGCCAAAAGCAGTCATCAGGAGCGTCTGGGCTACACATGGAGCCCACCCTCAACAGGAAGGAGAGCCATTCTCCGGGTGTTTGCTCAGGGTGGAGAACCCAGCAGGGTCCTCATTGCTCATCCTTGCTGGTGGGAGGGTGAGGAGGCCACGTGTAGACAAAGCAGGGATCCACAATAGGCTTCACTCCTATTTACTCAGCTGCGGAAACTACTTGAACTTGCAAAGGGCACCCATAGAGTCAACACAAACCGCCTGCAGCAGGCTACAGCAGCGTGGTGGGGCAGCATCAAACCCCCACGGAGCCAGACAGGGAGTGCAGGGATGCATGGGGGGTGTAGGAGGCTCACGGCAAAAGCAAAGCCCAGGATCCCCTGCGCAACAGGAGGTAATGCAATAAGGAGTGGCTTCCCTCAAACTTTTGCAGAGCATGGGGTACATATACATATCTCCTCAGAAACACCCATCCAAAGAATCTGGGGTATTTTAGCTCAGTGCAGACTCCCCATCTTCCCCAAACCCAACAGCCTACACAAGTCAGTGCAGGAAAGCCACGTACCCCGTGCATCCTCCAGAAAGGTCACATACTTTAGTAAAGTTGGTTTCTAAAGACGAACTGACTCCAAAGCAGTTTGCAAATGAGGTCCTGTGTGGGAACAGGGTGGCTCTTATCACAGTGCCTGTAGGTGCAATTCCTGATCGCAGCGTGCCTGTGTGCCCATGGCCACACTTTGGGTCCCCCACTTGCTGCTGTGAGCCAGGGGTAACAGCACTGAAATAATGGAGGGTTATACTGGTGGGAGAGGCATGCAAGTGGGATCAGATAAACAGGAAAATCTGAATGAAGAAATGTTGGGATGGAGGTGCGGCATCCCAAAGTGGAGGGGAAAACATCTTTCAACTTCACTCTGCACCTACCTGAGCCACCAAGCCACCAAGTTCAGCCTGCCCCACCAAGGGATATGGGGACAAGAGCTCCCAATGAGAGCTGGAACTGTTCTTCCCTGGCATCCCATGCAGGGTGGTCCTCACAGTCTCTGAGCAAATCACTCGGAGAAACTCTCTGCTCCCTTTGGAAAGCATCTGCGGTAGTCTGCGACCCCAGGTCACTTGAGGTGCACCTCTGAAGGCCACGCTTGGCTCAGCAGGTCAGGTCCTTCATGCAGGTTGGCCACAAAGAACTTTTCCTTCTGGCCTGCCTGGGCCAAACATTGTGTTCCCCTTCCAGGATTGATCCCAGATGTGAGTTAGCATTACAAATATATCTTAAAACCGTCATTACCCCCAGCTGCCAAGTCCTCTACCCCAATCCCAGTCCCTCTTCTAGAGGGATGATTAACACATGCTGCAATGAAACTCATCAGTTACTGCTCTTTCCACCCCTCTTTGCTGCAGGTTCAGGTTCCCACGCACTGTTTTCTACCTCTAGGTTTGCAGAACTGTTGCAGGCAGAAAAATTACTCCCCACCCATCATATAACTACACTTTCCACCCCCAAAGTAATTTTGCAGATAGCAACTCAGTCATTTTTATTGTAACATCCATCTGAGATAGGGTCTTGATTTGGCACTTGGAAAACTGCGGCACAACAGGGTAAAACCCCTTTCTCCAAGGGTTTTTGACAGATTAATGGCAGCTGCAGCATCGGATCTCACAAACTCCTACCTCCCGATCTTGCATTCAGCTTTCTGCTGCAGTTTACTCTGTTCAGTCCTGTTCTGTGTATTTTATCTCATCTAACACCCAGGATGTATGAGCTTTATGAAGCTAAGAGAAAGCAGGGATTAATGCATTTCATGTCTATCTCCAAGGTCTCCCTCCAGGTCTTCTCCTAAAGGGTGAAATTTGGCACACTGTTTAGGTGTCCTCATGAACCGTTCTTTACATACCCCCTTAGCATCAAAGTTAATTGGCAGCCCATTTGCTTGAGATAAAGAGCATCACGTGAGAACGAGCCCCAACAAAGCACTTGGGCTTTAAAGCGCTCTCCAGCAGGAACCTGGTGTGGTAGGGCCAGGAGCAGGGCACAGGATGGAGCTCTCAGCCCCCCGAGGTTTGAAGGCACCTTGCCGTATCCTTTTGTCCTCGCTGCACTTCCCAGGCGCTTTCTCGGTGATGAAGCAAATGGAGCTTTTGTGTCCTCTCTAATAGCCTGAGAGTCCTGTAGAGTCTGAGCACTTTGCAGGCCGCCTTTATGGGAGGAGGGCAGCTTTATCTTTATGACACTAATGGAAAAACAAGACCTAATGACAGCTCATTTCACTTACAGGGCTACTTTTGGTGCCGAGTGTTGTTTATGCTGTCAGTTTGGCTTACCCAGTTTTGCCCTGCAGTGCCCTGCTCCTCCACACCCCATACAAGTTAGTTTGGATGAGGGATTGCTGTGTAGCAAATCTAGTGATTCACTTGCTGGAGAAACCCAGGAGCAGAGAAGAGGACGGTCCAGGTGCGGGTCTGGACACCTTCAGCTGGAGGATGTTCAGGATGCACCTTTGGTGTCTCATGAGCACTGGGATTCCAAACACATGTGGATGGGCTCATCCACCACCCATCGCCATGTTTTCTGTTTGCGTTTTTAGAGTCGTCAATGTGGGGAGGACTCAAGGTTTCTTCCCCAAACCCACAGATTCGGGGAGGGATGAGCCCTGCGTAGGAAGGAGGACCGGGGAGCCTTGTTTCTCTGGCTGTGTCCATGCGGCATATGGGCTGAATGTTTCCTTTGTGGCTTAGTCTGTGAAGGCTTGTGTCTAGCCCTTTGCTCTCGTGCCAGGGAGTCCCAGCACTTCCATCCTGGAGCTGTCTCGCTGGGACAAAGGACATCAGTCTGCTCACAACTTCCCCGCTCTCGCCTTAGCCCTTCTGACGGTTTGCTGTTGGAGTGGAGCATGTTTAAGTGGGTCAACAAAGAGGTCATTCTCCTCAGTGCAAAGTACCCTAATAAATTAACCAGTGAGGATTTTAATAATACATGAAAGGAGAGAGGTTTGCTGCTTTTGGAAGGGCTTTTCAGCTATTGACGGGGTCAGCAGCTGGGTCGGTGGCCGTTGGGATTCCAGCAGAGGGAGAGATGGTGGGCATCATTCTCCACCAATGAGCATATCTGTGTTGTGGGGCTAAAATAGAGCTACCCCCATTTCAACCCACTGTTAACAGCTTTTCAACACACATTAACAGGCAGACAGAGGAGCTGCTGTAGGGTGGTGGTGGGGTGGATTTAGCTCCCACCCTCCTGTCCGCTCCTCTGAAGCCTCAAGCACGTGGGCTTCAAGCTGGGCTTCCAGATGGGTTTCCAAAAAGATGAGGCTTGTGTGATCAGTCAGGGGGAACAGTAGACTACCACAGTTGTGTCTGGCTGCAGCCACTTTTAATGGAAAAATTTAAATTTAAGGAGAAAGGGCTAATCCACAGAGGTCACACTGAATGGTCCTGTTGATCCGGTAGCTTCTCGGCTGTTGTAAAGTGGTTTTCACCACCTCAGCTGATTTATTCCTCTTTGGCTTCCTTGATTTCAAAGAAGTCTTTAAACAAAGCAATCTGTTACCATGACCCCAGGTTATTTTTCTGCCCTGTTCAGCCAGATTTCTGGGCATTCTTCAGGTCAGAGTAGGAATATTTGATGTCAAAGGGCCTGTTCTCACTGTGTTGTTGGTTGGGCAGGAAATAGGAATGACCAGAAATCCTACAGCATCCCAAATATGCTATTGCAAGGGCTTCTATAGGCTCTAATTTTCGGAAGACAACAGTGACATGAGCACTGCCATTAGGAGTAGGTTATCTTTGAATAGGCCATCTTCTTGTCCATTTGGCCTTCTCTTCTATGCTGGCTAAACCGTACTGCTGTTTATCAAGTGACTTATTATGCACTTGAGTTCCCAAAGCCAAATAGACTATTCCGTGCTCAGGAATATCTTCCCCAGGCTTAGCTTGCTGGCAGAAGGCAAAGGCTGGGGCAGACATGTGGTTAATGAAGTGTGTCAGCACTATGTTGACTGCTGTTCCTGAAGGCCATAACGAACTCTGCCAATGCACAGTTGTACACCACTGCAGCATCCATCAGACCCTAGCCATAGCTTGTGGAGGTCCTGGAAGCAGCAGTCTTCTCACCTTTCCACCAAAGCTTGGGTAAGGAAGACAACAGCTTTCCAGATACAGGGAGAAAGGGAGTAGGTTAATCCTGAATAAGGGAGTTACTTTCAATCCAGAAGGTAGAAGAAATGTTCAGAAGAGGCTCCCTAAGCAGCAAAAGGTCGATGCCCAACATCACTCCTGAGCCAAATGGTGGAGCCCATGGTTCTGTTAATGGCAGGTCAGCTACAGGGCAGTGAGAGCAGCCCATACAGCCCAGAGCATGTGGCAAGTGAATTAAAACCTGATAGATCCCAGAAAGCTGTCACCCTCAAATGTGACTTTTCTTCATGCCATTTTTCAGGGATTAATACTAGGTCTCGGCATTTCTCTAAGTGAAGCAGATCTGATGGCTCCTGGGGGGAGAAGCTGCCAGTGGCACAAAGGGTAATGAAACGGTAAATGTTGAAGACAAATTCATCAGATGGGGCAGTGTGGATCACTTGGCAAGCAGAGCCTATCTAAATAAAGTATCTTAGAATACATCCCAATGCAAAACTGTACACCAAAGGAGAAGAAATTAGGATTGCTCCTACAGAAAGGGGCAGTGAATCACCAAATGCAGGGTTTTCTGGGTGTAGTAGATAGAAACTGCACGAGTAGCTCCTGACGTGAGTTGAGGCTGCGGCAGAAAGAGCTACAGTGACCTTTGATGTCTAAATGAAGGGGTAGGAGGTGCATTTATTTTTGCTTATATACAGCAACAGCAAAACATGTTAGAGTAGCTGGCTACTAATGTCGATGCTGAAGAGGAAGAAAGGGAGCATGAAAGTATTGCAGGAATGCTGTTTAGCACATAAAATGCTTAGCATGGCAGCTGGTTAGTTTTTTGGAAGAGCTGAGAGGTTGGAGTAGATAGATGATTGCGATATTTTCTCCCCGCGAAGGTGCTAAGGACACTCCAATCTAGCGGAGAAGGGCATCACAAGAGCACTTTGCAAGATGCCAAAGCCACAAAGTGACAGATTGGAAGCAGCCTCCTCCTTGCTTTTTTCTTCCTGGAGATGGTGGCTAAATACGAGGACAAATGAGCGGTTACTGGGTTCCATATGGACATAAATGTGCATTTAATTAAGTGCCTATGATATGGAAGAAATCAGTTTATGATCATAGGATCATTAAATAATTCAGGTTGGAAGGGACCTCAGGAGACCTGGACTGGCTGAATCTGAGATTCACACAGGTAAGGGGGAAACCTGGAGAAAATTTCCTTCTGTAGGCACAGGGTTGAGGGACTGGAAGTGCTATGAGGACTCAACACAGACCTGAACCAATTGCTGTCACTGAAAGGTCTTTCGGCTGTTGGGGACATCTGGAGAGACGTACCTCACTGTGGCAGGCTTGAAACCAGAAATATGCGTATTTTAGCTGGCCACCCTCAACCCAGCTGTGCAACAAGTGCAATTCGGACCCTTGTGTTGTGCAGATCTAGGGTTGTCCCCAAGTACACCCCAAGCTATGCTCTGCTGCCCTCCAGTCAATGAGCTGAACTGCCTGAGCGTGGTTGTCATGGTTTAGCCCCAGCCAGCAACCAAGCACCACGCAGCTGCTCGCTCACTCCCCCTACCCCGATGGGATGGGGGAGAGAATCGGAGGCGTAAGAGTGAGAAACACTCCTGGGCTGAGATAAGAACACTTTAATAATTGAAATAAAGTAAAATAATAATAATAACAATATAATAATAATAGTAATAATAATATACAAAGCAAGTGATGCACAATGCAATTGCTCACCACCCACCGACCGATACCCAGACAGTTCCCGAGCAGCGGTCGCTGCTCCCCAGCCAACCCCCCCCAGTTTCTATACTGAGCATGACATCATATGGTATGGAATAGCCCTTTGGTCAGTTTGGATCAACTATTCTGGCTGTGCTCCCTCCCAGTTTCTTGTGCATCTGGCAGAGCATGGGAAGCTGAAAAGTCCTTGACTAGCATAAGCAGTACTCAGCAACAACTAAAAACATCAGCGTGTTATCAACATTCTTCTCCTACTAAATCCAAAACACAGCACTGTGCCTGCTGCTAGGAAGAAAATTAACTCTATCCCAGCCGAAACCAGGACAGTGGTGCCTGCCAGGAGAGCGGTGGTTGAGGCTGTGAGCTCAGCAGGGCTAGTGGAGAGCCCTGGGGAGTGTCTGGATGTGCCTGTGACTTCTGTGAGTCTCTCCTGGCAACCGGGAAATCCCTCAGCAGGTTTCAGTGGGGCCTGACAGCAGGATGAGATAATTAGGTCTCTGTGAGTTTCATGTAAAAGGGTGAGCTGGAAGAGGAGAGAAATCCTCTTTTAACTAAGGAAAGGCTTTTGCATGAGCTTACACATCATGAAGCACCAGGGAATCCACTCGTTCGGGTGAACTTTTAAGCTGCAGGAATGAACCCCAGCTCCCAAAATCAACAAAGCCATGAGAAACCAGCCCATGGGTGAGTGCCGTTAGTGCTGGTCTCCATGGAGCTGTCTTTCTCGTAGGGGCTTTCAACTCCATTTCTCACTTTTGCCCACACTTAATGTGTTTGGCCTCACAGCCTCCTGCCTCTCTGTCTTGCCAAAATACCAACCACACCCACATTTCCTGGAGCAAAGTCTGGGCAGCATGTGAAGCCGGGATGGTTGGGCTCTACCACGAGTGTCAGTGTGGACAATGCTGCCTCCCTTGCTCCTTCCTAGCCTGGCACATTTGAACATCTGTAGAAGGTCAAACCCAAGTCCATCTAGTGTTGAATGTTGCACAGTGATCAGTAAGCAAGCACCTAGGGAGGACTGCCTCCTCCTCCTCCTCCTATCTTCCCTGTTGTCAACAGTTTTCAGTGCAGACTTCCATTGCTACACACGATGGCACCCAGTAACCTTTGAGGGATTTTGTTTCTGTGATCTTGTTCAGTCTCCACTTGGGGCCAGCTAAGCTTGAAGCATCCAGAACATCCTTCAGCAAGGAGTTTCACAGGTCATTTCTGTGTTGCCCAAAGGAAAGTCTCTTTTTGTGCCCAGAGTCTGGATCCTGTTCTCTTCCTGGGATGGCCCATCATTTTTGTATTAGGTGAGACCAAGTAGGTCATCTCCACCATCTTCTCCCTGCGGTTGATGGTTTCCTCAGCATCCCTCCTATCTCGACTCTTTTCCAGACTGAGGAGTCTTGTCTCACTTAATAGTTCCTTGCAGAGAAGCCATTCCAGACCTTTGATCATCCTTGTTGCCCCCTTTGTGCCAGCAACTGTGATGCTGGCCAAGCTGCTCAGCTAGCTACCAGGAGACACAAAGGGTTGTCCAGGAGACTGTGAGTTTGACGCAAGCTGAATCGGGACAATTCCTCCATTTTTCCCTAGTTTGCAGATGCAACAGGTCGTCTTCTCTTCCCCCTTCATCTGAAATATCCTCTAATGCTTGTTGTGTGTGCTTATGTGTTTGTGTTGGTTTCCCTCTGGGGCAGCCGCAGGAGGACCACCAAGCCACCGAGTTGGGCACACATTGGTCTCTGGGTGTCACCACATCCTGGTGGTCCAGCCCCATAGTAGCCCTATATATGCGCCCCACTAGAGTCAGAGCACATTTGGACAGGGATAAATAGATTCGTTTCTTCCAAAAGAGAATCAGTCTAGGTGCACGAAAGCCACTTAAATACCTGAACCAACACCTAGAGGTGAGCACATTTTTTTGCTTCAAAAAATGATTATTGCTATGAGTGAACAGCTCATGCAGACACTTACAAGTCAACCACATCTAGACATAAACTAGACATAAAAAGGGGAAATTTCCTCAAGGAAAAGACCATAGAGGCAGTCTGATTGTAGCCAAGGGGTCAAGCAAATGATTTATTGGCTTGGGAGCCAGAAGGCAAGGTAAGGACCTCACCACCACTATAGATTTGAGTAGCCCTGGCTGTGTTAGCTCTCTTCTTTCATTCCTCGCCTGCCTGTTCTCTTGTAGTCTGGCATCTCTGAGCTAATGATGTTTCTCACAGCGTCTGGCACAAAGCAGCCCAGATTTTGGATAATGTCTTGTGTTGGGGCTACCATGGTAATATTTCCTTGACTAAAAAGCTACAGCAGGGGAAGATGAAGGTCCAAATTTTGTAAAGGCTTGATGATGCCCAATTCCCATGGTATCCCCAGGGATCTGGTGTTATTTTCCAGAGGGTTTGTGGGACTGTGTTGGGGAAGGTAAAAAAAGAGAGATTTGAGGGAGTGCATTTCACCAAAGCAAACCTAAGCTCTGCAAAACCTTGTATGACTGGACCCTGTGCCAGTTCCTGTATGTCGGGTGGAAGTTTTGGCAGTTGGAAGCACAATACCCCTCGCTCCGCTCCCAACCAATGTCCCAATGGTGCTATTGTCTTTCTCTCAAAAAAAGGAGTTGGGCACCACGGTGCTCAAGAAGTGCAGTTTTGTCACATCATCTCACTCTTGCAGAGGTTACTCCAGCTGGAGACAGTTACACACTGAGACAGTGGGACAGCTCATTAAAGTGGCTGAAAATTAACAAGCTTTGGAGTTTTTCTAAAATTAGAAATCATCCCTTGCAAGGCAAGCCTATCCCAAATATCCTGCTACAAGCCAGAGAAACCAAGGGACCAGTCCTTTAGATGATGGGAGAAACTTCCTGACACTTTACTGTCATCTTCAGCCCCATGATGCCTCCAGCTCATCATCTCAAACTAAACAGGGAATGGTGAATTTTTCTGTGCATAGAGCCTGTTAAGCTCAGAAGAGGTTTAGTATCACATTGTAAGATCCTTTTTCTGCAGCCTTTAAGCAAAGGAAGCAGCATGCCAAGGGAAGGGAGAAGCATCCTGACACACCTGTCATTCCTGTTGTCCACCTCTATGTCCATCTGTATTTCCATCCACCATTGCCTGAGAGATTGAGGGCAGAGCAGTTCGGTTATGGGATTCACTCCCATAATCCAGCTGATACAGGTGCCTATTGCCAAATGATTGAAACTAAGCCTCAAATTGTTTTTTTCAAATTCCTTTCTTGGTTCAAAAGTGTTGTTTTAAATTGGCTTTGCTTTGAAACACAAGCAGTGTTTGTGTTTTGGAAAGGGTTCACTGCGTAGGAAACCTGTTTCTTATAGCATCTTCTTCCCCATGTCCCTTTGGGGCTCGCGGATGCTCTGTGGGACAAAAAAAAAAAAAAAAACAAATGCAATGCCCTGCCTGGAAGATATCTCACAGCTAAGACCAAGCCTGGTGAAAGCAAACCTTGTCCTCTCCTGAGCATCTTCCTTGATGTCACAGAGGGCTGGCAAGAGGTGGCGTGGGGTGGGATAGCAGCCACAGCCTCCAGGACAAGGCAGAGGGGAGATGGGCAGTGATGTGTTTTTTCCCATGAAGCCCATCACTGGGTGCTCCCAGGGCAAAGCATCCCTGTAATGAGTTTTGTGCAGGCAGAGACTCGCGTATGTTTGCCGGGGAAGTCTGGGGAAGCATCCATAGCCCCTGCTAGCAGGGGCAGATCCCTATTCTCAGGAACTTGATTTGGGGTAACCCAAAGCTAGGGGTAAGGAGAGGGAAACCACAGACAGGACTGTGGGATTTATTTTGCTCTTGCAGAGGCTAGAAAGCTAGAAAAAAATCAGTTATCAAAGCGCTGTGCTTGGAGTCATTTGTTCATGCTGCGTTCCCATGTCCAGCCTTGCTTGTGTAATGGCCGGGAAAGCGCTTATCAGAGCCTGATACCAAAGTCTCAGGAGGGAAAAAAAATCTGAGCAGTTTGCTTTTTCTTCCAGAAACCCGAAGTTGAAAAAGCAAAGTAAACTCCGCTCTTGCTGTTGGCATGCTCACGTGGCACAGACTGACTTACCCCCGGTGGGTTGGTCAGCTCTTGCTCACCTCCGTAGGGTTGAGTGGAGTCAATGGTGGTGGCTGGGTTTTGCAAACAGACTTGAGAAGCACCAGTCTTGACATGCATCATGTAAAATATATTTTACTATAGTCTCGTAATATATATGACAAATATGGTATCACATAATAAGCTGCTGGAGCACCCTGTTTGGTTGTCGCAGCCCCTTGTCCGTGTCAGCCTTCAAAGAGGCAGCGAGGTGCGAGCCAGCCCCCGTGGCGCTGCGCAGGTAACGGTGACGGTGGGGGACGAGGGCGATGCAGCTTTGTGCTCAGTTCATCACTCGTGTGGCAGAGCCGCCCGCTCGTGCCCAGCAAGGCGATACAGCAGTGCCATCGCCCTGGGGCTTGCTTCACTGTCAAGTCAAGATGCAGCCAGGGCAGATGCAGGGGCCAGGAATCACCCTTGGGACCAGCATTGCCAAAACAAGGCACCTCAAGGCCAAGGATGAAAAATCCCTTTAGTGGCCCTGGCTTCTGGATCAGACCCAGACTAAACAGTTGGCTGGAGACTCACTGCAATCCCTTCGGGGCCCCAGGGGGTATCGCCTGCAGCATTGCTTTTGTAGGACGCAGTCCTTTTCACTGTGCTGTTTTTCTCAGGCTGGCTGATGGGGACTTGGGGCAGAGGTGATGGCAGCGTCGTCTCGCCCCTTCGCCAGGTGTCCTGCAGATCTCCCAGGAGCCACTAGCTCTGCCCGTCCTCACGCAGGGACACCCACGAGCCTGCACCTCCTTCAGGTCCTGCTCCAGTCCCCTCATGAAGGGTGTGCCGCAGTGGGGTGGGGGGAGAGGTTTTGGCTAGGAAAAACAGAGTGGAACACAGAACAGGGCTGAATAACAGGAAATACTTCAGATAACTAAATCCATGGCACAGCAGCAGGGACACAGTGGAGGCCCCGCACATGGACCATTAGTGGACAGCCCAGCTCCAGCTCGCTCCTTCAAACCCCACACTTTCCCAGCACCTTCCTGCTTGCAAAGGCACCTTGCAGGTTTCAGCAGAAGGAATTACCCAAAAAATGTTGCATTACTTAAGGAGAGTTAAAAAATGCCAATACTGCCCTTTCTTATGATAAATGCTGACGCCTGGTGTGTAGGGCTGTCGTGGTTTAGCCCCAGCCAGCAACTCAGTACCACGCAGCCGCTCGCTCACTCCCCCTACCCCGATGGGATGGGGGAGAGAATCGGAGGAGTAAGAGTGAGAAACACTCCTGGGCTGAGATAAGAATAGTTTAATAATTGAAATAAAATAAAGTAAAATAATAATAATAACAATATAATAATAATAATAGTAATAATAATATACAAAGCAAGTGATGCACAATGCAATTGCTCACCACCCGACAACCGATACCCAGACAGTTCCCGAGCAGCAATCGCTCCTCCCCGGCCAACCCCCCCCAGTTTATATACTGAGCATGACGTCATATGGTATGGAATAGCCCTTTGGCCAGTTTGGATCAACTATTCTGGCTGTGGCCCCTCCCAGTTTCTTGTGCGCCTGGCAGAGCATGGGAAGCTGAAAAAGTCCTTGACTAGCATAAGCAGTACTCAGCAACAACTAAAAACATCAGCATGTTATCAACATTCTTCTCCTACTAAATCCAAAACACAGCACTATGCCTGCTACTAGGAAGAAAATTAACTCTATCCCAGCCGAAACCAGGACAGTATCCACCCCTTATTCTATACCATCTACGTCATGCACAGGACCTCCCCTTTCAATGTGTTCCAATTAATCACCACCGCTTTCCCTATCTTGATATACACACAAGTATCATTCCCTTCGTCTATGGCCCATCCCTCTAAAATGTCCATTGAGTTCATTTAGCCCATGACTTTGGGTTCCATCTGTCATCACAGTCTGTCAGAGCAGGAGAGGTGGTGTGCAGTGTTGGACTGTTGCATGCTGAAGTCAGTTCTCATTCCAACATGGTTTCATCAAAGTTCATTTTCATTAAGCTGGGCAATTCTTACTGCAATACCATTGATGTGGCATATAGCAATCATAATATACAGTATTATATACTTAATATTAACCTACTATATTATTATATTAACATGCAGTTAAGAGATAACATACAGTTAAGAGATAACATACAGTATTATAAAGCAATTAATATCATACAATTCAGTTCATTAGCTATTTTCACCCAAAATCAAATTCCCTTGAGGTACACATTGGGCTTCCCCATCCTTTCGCATCACCCACCAAGTGCACCCAGGTCCTTGAGCAAAAGCAATCCCACGAATGGGTTTGCCTTTGCCAGAGGGGGAAGTAACCCAGACTGTCTTCCCCAGCATATTTTTCATGTGCACTACAGGAACTTTATCTCCTTCTACAGTACGTAGAAGTTTTGATTGGGCAGGGCCAGCTCGATTGGCAGATCCCCTGGTGTTGACTAACCAGGAGGCTTTTGCTAAATGCGTATCCCAATGTTTAAACGTCCCACCACCCATTGCTCTCAGGGTAGTCTTTAACAATCCATTGTATCGCTCAATTTTCCCGGAGGCTGGTGCATGGTAGGGGATGTGATACACCCACTCAATGCCGTGCTCTTTGGCCCAGGTGTCTATGAGGTTGTTTCGGAAATGAGTCCCGTTGTCTGACTCAATTCTTTCTGGGGTGCCATGTCGCCACAGGACTTGCTTTTCAAGGCCCAGGATGGTGTTGCGGGCGGTGGCATGGGGCACGGGATATGTTTCCAACCATCCAGTGGTTGCTTCCACCATGGTGAGCACATAGCGCTTGCCTTGGCGGGTCTGTGGGAGCGTGATGTAATCAATCTGCCAGGCCTCCCCATATTTATATTTCAGCCATCATTCACTATACCCAAGGGGCTTGAACTGCTTGGCTTGCTTGATTGCAGCGCATGTTTCACACTCATGAATAACCTGTGCAATACTGTCCATAGTTAAGTCCACCCCTCGATCACGAGCCCATTTATACGTTGCATCCCTTCCTTGATGGCCTGAGGTGTCATGGGCCCACCGAGCTATAAATAATTCACCCTTATGTTGCCAGTCCAAATCCACCTGAGCCACTTCAATCTTAGCAGCCTGATCTACTTGCTGGTTGTTTTGATGTTCTTCAGTGGCCCGACTCTTAGGTACATGAGCATCTACATGACGAACTTTTACAACCAGGTTCTCTACCCGGGCAGCAATATCTTGCCACAATGCGGCAGCCCAGATTGGTTTGCCTCTGCGCTGCCAGTTGCTCTGCTTCCATTGCTGCAGCCACCCCCACAGAGCATTTGCCACCATCCATGAGTCAGTATAGAGATAAAGGACTGGCCACTTTTCTCTTTCAGCAATATCTAAAGCCAGCTGAATGGCTTTCACCTCTGCAAACTGACTCGACTCCCCTTCTCCTTCAGCAGTTTCTGCGACTTGTCGTATAGGACTCCATACAGCAGCTTTCCACCTCCGATGCTTTCCCACGAGACGACAGGACCCATCAGTGAACAGGGCATATTGCTTTTCATTTTCTGGCAATTTATTATACAGTGGGGCCTCTTCAGCACGTGTCACCTCCTCCTCTGGTGATATTCTAATGTTTTTTCCTTCTGGCCAGTCCATGATCACTTCCAAGATTCCTGGGCGACTGGGGTTTCCTATTCGAGCCCGTTGTGTGATCAGTGAAACCCACTTACTCCATGTAGCATCAGTTGCACGATGTGTAGAGGGGACCCTACCTCTGAACATCCAGCCCAGCACCGGCAGTCGGGGTGCCAGCAGGAGCT
The DNA here is from genome assembly GCF_030463565.1 of Pelecanus crispus. NCBI lineage: Eukaryota > Metazoa > Chordata > Aves > Pelecaniformes > Pelecanidae > Pelecanus > Pelecanus crispus. Next base: position 223,018,019 of record NC_134643.1, read on the forward strand.
GGGCTTCAGTACCAACCACTTCCAAAGCAGCTCGAACCCCTTCATATGCTGCCAGTATCTCTTTCTCAGTTGGAGTATAGCGGGCTTTGGATCCCCTGTATCCCCGACTCCAAAACCCTAGGGGTCGACCTCGAGTCTCCCCTGGTGCTTTCTGCCAGAGGCTCCAGGTAGGGCCATTCTCCCCGGCTGCAGTGTAGAGCACATTTTTAATATCCTGCCCTGCCCGGACTGGCCCAAGGGCTACTGCATGAACTATCTCACGTTTAATTTGTTCAAAGGCTTGTTGTTGCTCAGGGCCCCATTTGAATTCGTTCTTCTTCCGGGTCACTTGATAGAGAGGGCTTACGATCTGGCTGTAATTTGGAATATGCATTCTCCAAAACCCCACAACACCTAAGAAAGCTTGTGTTTCCTTTTTGCTAGTTGGTGGGGACATAGCTGTTATTTTGTTGATCACATCCATTGGGATCTGACGACATCCATCTTGCCATTTTATTCCTAAAAACTGGATCTCCTGTGCAGGCCCCTTGACCTTACTCTGTTTTATGGCAAAACCAGCCTTCAGAAGGATTTGGACTATTTTCTTTCCCTTCTCAAAAACTTCTTCTGCTGTGTTGCCCCACACAATGATGTCATCAATGTACTGCAGGTGTTCTGGAGCTTCACCCTGTTCCAGTGCTGTCTGGATCAGTCCATGGCAAATGGTGGGGCTGTGCTTCCACCCCTGGGGCAGTCGGTTCCAGGTGTACTGAACACCCCTCCAGGTAAAAGCAAACTGGGGTCTGCACTCTGCTGCCAAAGGGATGGAGAAAAATGCATTAGCAATATCAATTGTGGCATACCACTTAGCTGCCTTTGACTCCAGTTCATATTGAAGTTCTAGCATGTCTGGCACGGCAGCGCTCAGTGGCGGTGTAACTTCGTTCAGGCCACGATAGTCTACTGTTAGTCTCCACTCCCCATTAGACTTTCGCACTGGCCATATGGGACTGTTAAAGGGTGAGCGAGTCTTGCTGATCACTCCCTGGCTCTCCAGTCAATGAATCAGGTTATGGATGGGAATCAGGGAGTCTCGGTTGGTGCGATATTGCCGCCTGTGCACAGTTGTGGTAGCAATCGGCACCTGTTGTTCCTCAACCTTCAGCAACCCTACAATCGAAGGGTCCTCTGAGAGACCGGGCAAGGTGGACAGCTGTTTAATTTCCTCTGTCTCCAAAGCAGCTATACCAAAAGCCCACCGGTACCCTTTTGGGTCCTTGAAATACCCTCTCCTGAGGTAGTCTATGCCAAGGATGCACGGAGCGTCTGGGCCAGTCACAATGGGGTGCTTTTGCCACTCATTCCCAGTTAGGCTCACTTCAGCTTCCAGTACAGTTAGCTGTTGGGATCCCCCTGTCACTCCAGAAATACAAATGGGTTCTGCCCCTCTATAGGTTGATGGCATTAGCGTGCACTGTGCACCAGTGTCCACTAGAGCCTTATACTCCTGTGGGTCTGACGTTCCAGGCCATCGAATCCACACAGTCCAGTAAACCCGGTTGTCCCTTTCCTCCACCTGGCTGGAGGCAAGGCCCCTCTAACACTGGTCACAGTATTTGCTGTTCACTTCCTGTAAATGTGAATCAAAAGTCCCCTGATCAAGGTCGGAAGTAAAATTAGCCCTCTTACTCTGTCTCGGGAACTGCTCACTGGAAACTGGAGCTGCAATTTTCCTGGGAGAACCGCCTTTCCTAATAGTTTTTCCTTGCAACTCACGCACCCGTGCCTCTAAGGTTGAGGTGGGTTTTCCATCCCACTTTCTCATGTCCTCTCCATAATCACGCAGGTAAAACCACAGGGTGCCCCGTGGTGTGTATCCTCTATATCCTCTCTCTTGAGCATAGGGACGTTGACTCCTAATGGCTGAGACACTGGTCCGTGCAGGTGGGGAGTAGGACAGATCCTCTCTGAGTTGTTGGAACTCTTGGCATATTTTTTCAGACAGTTTTTCCACAGCCGAGACACAGGCCCGTAGGGAGGAAGAGAGCTTTTCTTCGTAGTCCCGGAGTTGTCTAGCCACTTCATCCACCGTTGGTGCCTCGTTGTCTTTCCAGGCTAGTATTGCCAACAAGTTGGAATATGATGCTGGTGCGCTCCGTACCACCTTCCGCTACATGGATTGTGTGCACCTGACTTCATCTGGGTCTTTGGGTAACTGCTCATCATTCAGGTCACTGTAAATCACCTCCAGCACGCCTAATTCCCTCAGGTACCGGATACCTTTCTCTACGGTGGTCCATTTGCTTGGGCGGTATAAAACATCCTCCTTGAAGGGATACCTTTCCTTCACGCTTGACAGAAGTCGCCTCCAGAGGCTGAGCGGTTTTGCCCCTTTTCCAATTGCTTTGTCAATGCCCCCTTCCCTGGAAAGGGATCCCAGCTGCTTGGCTTCCCTACCCTCTAAATCCAGGCTACTGGCCCTGTTATCCCAGCATCGGAGCAGCCAGGTGATGATTGCTCGCCTGGATGACGACCAAAATCTTTTCGCATATCTCGCAGCTCACTCAGGGATAGGGATCGGGTGGTCACCATCTCATTTATGGGTTCTTCCTCCTCTGGTTCTCGTGATGGCCCTGGTTCATCTTCATCCCTTACTAAACGAACTGATTTCCTCGTGTATTTTTTCTTCTGTATAGGGGCAACTGATACCGGCGCAGGTTGGTTCTCTGGTTTAGCCGCAGTGCCTGCCACTGGGGTTGGAGTGGCTGCAGTACCTGTGGTGGGTGTTGGAGTAGCCGCAGTGCCTGTGGTGGGTGTTGGAGTAGCTGCAGTGCTTGTGGCTGTGGTTGGAGTAGCCACAGTGCTCATGGCTGTGGTTGGAGTAGCCACAGTGCCTGTTGTTTTGTCATCAGATCCAGAGACCCTCTCTTTCCCTTGAGGGTACTGAATAGTGTTGAACAGGGCTCTATAAGCATGGGCCAGTCCCCAGCATGTTGCAATGAGTTGTGTCTCTTTGGAGTTGCCAGGGTGAGAACATACTTCTTCCAAATACTTTACTAGTTCTTCAGGATTCTGCACTTGTTCAGGAGTGAAGTTCCAAAACACTGGAGGTCCCCACTGCCCTAGGTACTTGCGCATACGATCCCACACACCCTGCCACTCATAACTCTCCAGCCTTGGGGCAGATCTCTGGATGATATTCTTAAATTGCTTACTAACCTTTGTCAAAACCAAAACAATATTCCCAAGAAGTATCAATAGAAGTATCTTAACTGCCCAGGGATGTTCAAAATACTGAAAACTTTCTGTAATGAGGGAGGAAGCATTATAGAATAAGGTAATGAAGGTGCCATTCTGTAGTTCCTCCACAACAGACGTCTCCGAGGGAAAGGTATAATTGCTAACTCTCTCCATGAGGTGGTACCCGAAGTACAGTAATGACTTGTGCATAAAACCCAGATACAAAACCATGCTCAAGGTCAGGATTTTGATAAGGAACCTCCCAATCAAAACATCCTTAATCACTACAGAGCATAGCGCAATGCACAGACCAACACCAAGCTTTAACATGCACAGCCAAGAAAAGAACATGGTACAGATCAGATGAACTAATATCATGACCGGCAACTGTTAACAGATTCCTTAATACACTCTAGTTAATCTGTTCTTATCTCAAACCCTTCGTGCCCCACGTTGGGCGCCAAAAAGGACTGTCGTGGTTTAGTCCCAGCCAGCAACTCAGTACCACGCAGCCGCTCGCTCACTCCCCCTACCCCGATGGGATGGCGGAGAGAATCGGAGGAGTAAGAGTGAGAAACACTCCTGGGTTGAGATAAGAATAGTTTAATAATTGAAATAAAATAAAGTAAAATAATAATAATAACAATATAATAATAATAATAGTAATAATAATATACAAAGCAAGTGATGCACAATGCAATTGCTCACCACCCGACGACCGATACCCAGACAGTTCCCGAGCAGCAATCGCTCCTCCCCGGCCAACCCCCCCCAGTTTATATACTGAGCATGACGTCATATGGTATGGAATAGCCCTTTGGCCAGTTTGGATCAACTATTCTGGCTGTGCCCCCTCCCAGTTTCTTGTGCGCCTGGCAGAGCATGGGAAGCTGAAAAAGTCCTTGACTAGCATAAGCAGTACTCAGCAACAACTAAAAACATCAGCATGTTATCAACATTCTTCTCCTACTAAATCCAAAACACAGCACTATGCCTGCTGCTAGGAAGAAAATTAACTCTATCCCAGCCGAAACCAGGACAAGGGCTCAGGGTCTGAGCAGTCTCATCAGCAGTCTCATCTGTGTGACAAGTTCAACACTTCTTGCTGGGAGCTCGATCTAATCATGGAAAAGCAATTTAGATTCGGAGGTAACTTGAGGTCAGAAGGGACCTTCAGAGACCAACCTCCCACTCAAAGCAGGGCCAGCTTGAAGCTAGGGCCAACTCTGCAGGTAAATCACATTGCTCCTGGTCTTGTCCAGGCAGGTTTTGAATATCTCCAAGGATGGACATCCCCCCCATCATTCATTTTTATCCTGCTACTCATAGTGAAGCCTTTTCCTTACATCTGATGGGACCTTCCCATTGCCTCTCATGCTGTCCCCATGCATCTCCCAGTAGAGTATGGCTCCATCCTCTCTACATCCTCCAGGTAGGAGCACTCCTGGCCCACCCCAGGGTTTCCCCTGTGTCCTTCTTTCTCCGATGGTCACAGCTTCTCTGGCGGTGTGAGTACAACCTCACTACTTGGTATTTTGTTTTTATACCCCATCCTTAATCAGGCACTCCAGCATCCCAGCAGAAGCACAGTCAGTGCCCTCATGTCCTGGAGAGACATCTTTATTTTCCTAAGATTGACCATGAGCAGCACTGAGCTACTGAAATCTTTCAAACCAGAGAACTCCTGTAAAATAAATACGGAGGGAAATGTTTTCCACAGTGTATCACTGCTTTGTCGCCCGTTGCGTTTGCAGAGTGTGGCGGTGGGGAGCAGGTCCTCCAGCTCACACCAGCGTCCCTTTAGCTCTGAGCCATCCCAACCTCTTCCTTCCCTGGTAGCAAATCTCTGATGGCAGGAGCTGGTTTTGAAGCTTATGGGTTTTTAAATGATCTTGCAAATAGGTTTTAGTCCGTGCTTGAGCCTCACCTCCTTAAAACCCAATCTCAGCCAGCCATGAGTGATGCTCGGCGCGGGAGGCCTCGCACCGGCCGCGCTGCCCTGGGGTGGATTTCGCGCATAGAGATTCAGCGTGTGCTCTGAAGCCTAATTACACCTCTGACAGCGGGGGGAAAAAAATCCTAGGGGGGAAGGTCGGTTTGACAGCCCGAGATACACACCGGTCTGGGGGCTTTTTGCATCACCGTCACTTCCCTCAATCCCCCAGCGAGCTGAGGAAGAGCCGCCTTGTACCCCAGCAAGGTTTCCTGTGCCCTGCAGGGTCTCGCTGCTGCAGTGCGGCGTTATTAATGCTGCCAATCAAGCCTCCCCCAAAGCGATGCCACTAACGAACTCGCCGTGAACTCAGCCACAGCAGGTGTGATTAGTGGGGATCGGTCTCCATCCCTTTGAAGGGTGAGAGGACCAGGGATGGGACCTGTCTGTTCCCAGCATCATGTCAAAAGGTGCTGTGAGCGGGCAGCGGGCAAGGAGAAGGTGCTTGGAGAGCCATGGGGGTGTGAGAGGGTGGGAGGGAGCTCAGGGCGCTCCTGTTTGCTCTTGGGCTCAGGGATGTCAGGGCTGGACAGCCATGGTGGGGCCCCAAGGCACTTTGTGCGGGCAATCAGCCAGCAGCACCGTTACCTGAGCAGACACAGGGGATTTCCTCACTCCTTGCAGATTTTCTTCCAAGCTGCATTTCCTTTGAGTTAGTGCTAACATGGGGAGGGGAGAGGCGTTCTTGCATGAATAATAAAACCAGCATCCTTCTGTCCATCAAATGAGATAAAAAGCCTCCAGGGACACAGAGGAAGACAACATTATTATACAGGTCACCAATAGGTTATTCTACAATTCTCTCGTATGGGGCTTCACTCCCCGATGTTGGTAGTGCTGGCTGCAGTAGGGGACTGTGTCCCTTGTGCAGGACTGTGGGGATGGAGCAGCTGGGGCAGGGTCAGCCCCGGTGTGGGGTAACACAGTCCGACGGCTACAGTCAGCACCATTGTGCATGGCAAAAACAATTACACCACTGAGCGAGCCAAGCCACCCAAAACAACACAACAGCAAGGATGATACAAGGACTAGATATAAGGAAGAAATTTTTTACAATGAGGGTGGTGAAACGCTGGCACAGGTTGCCCAGAGAGGTGGTAGATGCCCCATCCCTGGAAACATTCCAGGTCAGGTTGGACAAAGCTCTGAGCAACCTGGTCTGGTTAAAGCTGTCCCTGTAGCAGGGGTTGGACTAGATGAACTTTAAAGGTCCCTTCCAACCCAAACTATTCTATGATTCTATGTTTCTATGAATCTATGATTCTATGATGAGAGCAGCTTGTGCTCTCATCGGACAGCCCCATCGTCTCTATCCCCCTTCAGCCAGGATGATCTTGCCAGGATGGTTAAAGTGGTGGCAGCCAGGAGGGGACAGCGAGGGGACATGGTGGCCAGGAGGAGCAGTGAGACTTTTCCAGACATCACAGTCCTCCTCCTGGAGTGTGATCTCCTCTCTGCCATGCCAGATAGATACACCAGGAGCCAGAAGGTGAACATGCTTGATGGGATGCGAGACCACTCTGCACTGCAGAGTGAAAACTGGGGTCATGTGGGCTGGGGCAGGCTCAGAGTTTTCCGTGGGCTTGGTAGCATCCCTGCCAGTGGCTGGTGGCCGCAGCGGCAGTGGCAGGAGCTGTTCTGCACCGGGGGCATCTCTGGCTCTGGGCAAATCCAGGACACAAATGCCCACTTGCCCCAGTGTGGGGTTTCCTGCTCCAATTGCTCAGTCCCTGACTTTATACCGATGTGAGAAATTTGACTGATGTCATGGCTAGGTCACTCATCCCGCCTGCCAGCTCAGATTAGATCCTGAGATTTGTGTCAGATCAGATTTTGGAAGGTTTATTTCACACTGGTGGTGTGCTGTGCTCCCGGGGACAAAGGTGGCAGTGCAGGGAGAGGGAGCAGGGCAGAGAGATTTCCTGGGAAATAATTATTTCTCTTCTCTTCTCTTCTCTTCTCTTCTCTTCTCTTCTCTTCTCTTCTCTTCTCTTCTCTTCTCTTCTCTTCTCTTCTCTTCTCTTCTCTTCTCTTCTCTTCTCTTCTTTCTCCTTCTCCTATCCCTTTATATGCTATAAGGGTGTGGTGGTAGAATTATTAATATTTAATATTTGAGAGGTCTGGATCAAAAGTTTATCCTAATTAAAAGAACATTCCTTTCGACTAAAAGCTAACAGTCTCTGACTGTTTCCAAATCCCCAGTTCTGAGCTAAGATAATACTGGGTGGGCCACTCCTATAGGCTCCACCAAGAGCCATCTCTCCCTATCGTCACATTATTTACTGTTTACTTCTTAGAATTGTGGCAGTTAGCAAGCTCCCTCCTGGGGATGAATACCAGGCTTTGCTAACATTGAATTTAACTGTTTTCCTCACCTCCTTCTATTTTTCTGAAACAGTATATAGGCTGGGGCTCTGCAATCACTTGGCAGAGAACAGAGGAGCAGAGCAGGAGATGCTGGCTGAATGTCATCTCATTATGATCATATTTAATAAAGCTTCTGTCTGACCTGTCCTAAATTGAACTTGGGTTATTACACACTTGGACTCCCCAAATTCTCCAGCAAAGGACAGTCTGAGCCCTCTGCATTGATGCCACCAGCTCTGTCACAGTATTTTGCCATCAGGACAGCCACAGGGGACGTGAGGGACCTCACTCATGGTGTGGTCAGAAGATCTCCCATGACTGTATCTTGGTTGCTCAAAAGCAGCCACCTCTCTGGTTGGGTTCTCCTGGTTCTTGACGCAGCAGAGGGGACAGGAAAGGTCCCAACCGCAACCTGAGCCCCCCAGAGCATCCCCGCTAAGTGCACTCAGCCTGTGAACCCAGCAGCACCACCTCGCCTCTGCCAATCCGACTCTCCAACCCATAAAACAACCAGCCTCAGGTAGCATCCAACAGGAAAGGGGTCAGTTCTGTAAATTTAACTTGTCATGGCACTGCTAAGGTGGAAAGCAATCAAGCAGCAGTCACAGTTCTCAGCACCTGGGAGGATTTACATTGCACTGGCAGCATGATGGACATTTCTTTAACAAAAAAGTCTTTAAAAGAAGTACTTACCCAGCATCAATATATTTCTTAATGATATTGAGGGCCTTTAGCAGCTGTAATTTAACTGCAAAACAACCTGATGCGGGCAAAGGACCACACAGCTAGAAATTTGTGCCGCAAAGGCACCATTTTATGGCTGTTAAGCTGTTGGTCTCTCTACGTTGTAAAGCTGTTAAACAAACACAGCCCTTGGCTCACACCACGTGGTGGTGAAGCACAGTGTTTTGGCAGGAGTGGGCTGACAGGAACGGGCTTCGAAGGAACCAAGAAGAAATAGAAATAAGGAGAGAAAGAAAATTTAGGTGGAGGAGGAGATGCATGTTGGCCATCACAGCCCTGTGGTGGGAGAAGGTGGTCTTGGAAACATGGCAGCAGACCATGGAGGTTCATGTGGAGTTCCATCCTGCTCTGGTTTGTCATGGGCTGTGATTGCCATGCACATACGGATCCTATGCATCCTACTGCTGTCATAGCTGGTGGTCAGTAGACCCTTAAATCACCCTCTTGCAGGAAGGTGATATTCTAGGGAAACCTAAACATGGAAGATTTGGGTGATATTGATAGCTTTGAATGGGGAAACAGGTGTCTCAGGAGGATGGGCCACATGCTGCACGCTGCATATCCTTTGCCACATGTTGCTAGATGTTGAAGCAAGCTCCATTAGTGCCACAAGATGCTCTAAGCACAGCCCTAGCCTGGCAAGCACAAGCTGAGCCCTTTTCCTAATGGAGACATAGCAAATCCGTGGGGAAGAACTAAAATATGCTTGCTGAGCTCAGTGCTAAAAAATTCAAAGAAATGGGGAAAATCTCCACAAAAATAAGCAAGTTCCTGGCTATTTCTTTATTATTTCCTTCTGTTCTCTTCTAATGGCCAATGCTTATTCCTCTGGGTCAGAAGCTGATCTTAGGAGGCAGAAATGGCTGGTCCTGGCTGCAGGGACCTGCAGTGGCACCTGTCCAGGACAGGCAAGTCCAGCATATGCTGCCGTGAGCTGTTTTTCTGGGTCAGAAGCTGTTTTAGAAAAACACCGGTGACTCTTTACCATCCTGAGGGCAGCAGGCAGAGGTGGACAGGGTGGTCATCCCAGGTTGGTGGGGCTGTTGCTCTGTCCAAGGGTCCCACCCTCCAGTGACACCCCAGCTCCTGAAGCTTCCCAAGAAATTTTGTCCTGACAAGAGCAGTCCTTTGCAACCAGCTTATGTTAGGACTTACCCAATACCACCAGACTGCATGTGTTGTACTGTTTTCTCTGCCAAATACTGACTGTGAGGGGCTTTCCATTGCTACCAGACAGACCTAAGAGAACTAGAGAAGTTGTGGCTTTTGCGCTGGCGATAAAAAGGAAAGCAGTGGTAGCATTGTTGGCCTTGCTTACAGCATTTCTTCTTATTTTTTCCATTAAAGCTCTAAATTCTGGAGTCTAGTTTCTGTACTTCATGGTGGGTTTAATGCAACTTCTTGTGAAGGGATGCTGCAAGGCTTGACTCCAAACGGTTGAAAAGCAACCAGCCAAGTAGCAAAAACTGATGTTGGATGTGTCTTCATTGAGGTGGTGGTTCATGTGGTTGCACAACTTGATATTCTTTCAGACCCCTTCATTGATGTGTCTCCATGTCTTTGTCCTGCCAAGTGTCTGCAAAGAAATGGCTCGGTGTTAATAGAAAGAAGCTAATGGAACATTTTCTACCTAGAGCTAGAAAAAATATTCATGAAGTTTTTTCCCAGTTACTTGGGTGATCCATTTTGAGGAGATGGACTAGCAAATTATTGCTGCTGCTGCCCAGTGAAATTTGGTTTTTTTCCCTCCCTGATGGATGCAGCTTTACCGTGTGCAGGTTTTTTTTCATGTAAAAGCAGCCGTTTTCATGAGAAGTGGGTGAGCATCACCTGGATGAAACCAAAATCTGCCAGCCTTGCACATCCTCTTACTAAGCAATTTGCTGCTCCACTGCATTTGGATGACTGCACTGAAGTTGCTTTGCTGGCACCAGGAGCCAGTTTGAGAATTAGTGCAAAACTAATTCGGTTACAAATCTCAAAGACACCAACAAAAGCTATTTTTAACCCTTTGAGAAGTACAGTGCAAATCGACCATTCAGAGAAAATATCACAGGGGTTTCTTATCTTTATTTCAGCCACCAAATTCTGCAAAATTGTGGGATCCTGGTGCAAGTGCATGGCTGAGATCTAGCACATGCCCAATAACCAATATGCAAAGCTGTAGTCACCTCCCAGGGAGCATCATGGAGGTCCCAGCACAACGCTCGCCTTGTTGCCTCATTTGGGTTACTGAAGATGTTTGTGGCTGGTGGTTCTTCCTTCCTAGGAACGTCGTGTGCTTCCTCATGACCCAACCTCTCATAATCACATGAACCCAAAAATGTGATTTTTAAAAAAAAATAATTAAAGTAAAGCTCATAAAACAAGCAAATGTCCACGGCTGGGGCCGGAGGTGGGAATTGCATCCCCTCCCTTGGCATCCAAGGTCTGCATCAGGTAATGCAGAAGCGCTGGCAATACCCCACATCACCCCACTCATCTGCGTGGGCCATATCCAGCCCACGTTGTTCATGCACCTCTCAAACCTTCACCACCTTCAAAGGGAGCCTGAACAAACTCAGATATTTTAAGGACTGCACTTAGACATAGTCCTTCCCTTCCATACGCCATGGGAGCTGAGCCCTCTGCAAGGCAGCATGGCTCTGCGATGGGGAGCAGCTCAAGGCGGTCCCTCACCCCGTGCATCCCTCCTGCAAGTGCCAGGATGCTCGTGCAGAGCCCACCCCCCAAAAAAACCCCTCCAGCCCATGGGATGGGGAGTTACACCTGCATGATACTCTGTATAATATAAGTTGTAGCATTTAGCACATTATCGTTGTGGCTATTCCCCCTCCTGTGGGCTCCCAACTGCATTTGGCGTGGGGAGAGCAGAGGGACCACAGCTCCAAGTGCCAGGGCTGATGGCTGACATTTATTTTACCAGTTTTCTTCAGACACCGTAACCCCCTGAGTCCGTTCCCTGAGTGGTTTGGCCAGGGTCCACCATCGGCGGTGCTCGGAAGAATCGATGATAACCTTTTCCTTTGCTAAGGAGCTTCCTATGTACCAGGGAGCAGAAGATGCTGAAAAACAAATGAAGCTTGGACTTTCCATGGGTCTCCCTGGCATTATTGCTGATATTTAAAAATCAAACCAGTTCCCCGTTGGTTTTATTAGCCTTTCTATCCTGGCATTTAAACAGAGATGGGATTGGCGTGGTCAGTATCTGCAGACGCACACTGTGATGCTCTCAGGGGTTTCTCTGAAGGGCAGGATACCCAAGGCACTATGTCCAAAGCACCTGAGCTCCTCTGAGCCACTGGAAGGCATTTTGGCACTGCGATTGATGGTAATGCTGCCCTGCAGATTATCTCGCATCAAGGAGTGAAGGGTATTTGGGTCCTGGGAGTGCAGCTAGGCTGTCGGGTAGGAGCATCGTTGCTCTAAGCCTCAAGACTAGCACTTCTTGGGGTCATCTTAAGCTAGATTGATATTTTGATATTTAATTCTCCTGGATAACCAGTTGGATTTGAGTACTGAACTGATGAAGTGAGCTGAGTCTGTGCACCTCTTGCAGGGATGTCCTGAGCAGCATCGCAGAGCATCCCAGGGTGGACAGCTGTCGTGTCCATCTGTGTCACCCTATGCCTGGCAGTGGTCTCTTGGCCCTCACGACTTGAGCAATGGGGTTCATGCTTCCTCTCTTCTTGTTTTCAGGCATGGAAGAAACGCTGGTTCGTCCTGCGCAGCGGTCGGATGAGTGGCGACCCCGACGTCCTGGAATACTACAAAAATGACCACTCCAAGAAACCTTTGCGTGTGATCAACCTCAATTTCTGTGAACAAGTGGACGCAGGCCTGACCTTCAACAAGAAGGAGCTGCAAGACAGCTATATCTTTGACATCAAGACCAGCGACAGGACCTTCTACCTGGTAGCCGAGACCGAGGACGACATGAACAAGTGGGTTCGTAGCATCTGCCAGATATGTGGCTTCAACCAGTCCGAGGAGAACACAGGTACTGTGAGAGCTGTGTCCGTGGCCAGAAGCGTCTCCTGTCCTGTCCTCCCAACGGGGCCTGGCTCCTCTTTCAGATCACACCTGTGGGAGGGGGGTGCAGCCCGCCACAAGGCTGGGGGGGCTGGAGTGGGAAATTAATGGACACATGGGAAACCTCCACAAGGCTTTCCTGCCTTTGATACCTGAAGCAGAGCAGGCTTTGCCCCTGTGAGCCACCTGATTAATTTCCCCCCCCCATAACTATAGACCTTTGAGTCTCTTAAAAGAAGTTGGTGGGGTTTGGGGACTTTTTTAGCTGCAGCCTTTGTCCTCATCCATATGTGAAGTCCCTTTGAGAGTCGTGGGAACCAGCAGTGAAAATTCCCCTCATTCAGTGGTTTCAATCCCTTGGTGGGGTGGGGAGAAGCCTTACTGGGACCATGTCCCTCTCCACTGTGGTTTTCCCCACTGCTGACAGGCTCTCATGTGAAGGACAGACGCGTCCTCCCCACCTGCATCTCTGTCTCCTTCTGGGACCTGCTGGGAAAGCTCTGGGAGGGGAGAGGAAAACACCGGGTGGTTTTGCGCAGCAGCAGGACCTGTTGCACCGGTCGTGCTCCACCATCCAAACTCAGCTGCGCTTTGGCAAGTTTCTGCAGTGAGCACCGGTGAGCTGCCTCCGCTTCCCCGGCACCACAAGGGCTCACATAAATCCTGAGTGAGATGGGATGGGTTATGAGCATGGGGTGCAGTGCTGTGGTCACCTGCCAGTCCCGTTACACCTGGTATCAATTCTGCGCATCTTTGCTTTGTCTCATCCATGGTCCAGTCTCATCCAGGGGACCTCAGTCCCATGCTCTGTGTAAATGAAACTCCCCATAATAATGTCCAGCTTGAATCTGGTTTGGTCCCTCACAGAGCAGCTGCCATCCGCAGGAGCTGAAACCCTGCCAAGAGCTTGTCAGGCAGGACAGCAAACAAAGCATCACAGCAGCGTGGATGCGATCTTCACCGACTGACGCATGAAACAGGACGTCACCTTGGCAATGGGTGTACAAGTGGTAGAAAGGATCCTCGATAATGCCGCCAGCACAGTCTCGCAGGGAAAGGTCAGGCTAAATAAATTACATCCCGTTCCGATGTCAGCAGCACAGTCCTCGAGGTTCAGCAAAATCATTCGGCCCCTTTTTAAGAGCTGTTTTGTTGTAGGATTTTCCATTTTGCGTGCATTCAGCTGGGGGAACTGTTTTTCTTCCCATTTAGTAAAATGAGCTTCCAGCCCAGCGGCAGCGGGATCAATACTGGACTTCAGTGAAATATAAATCTGGGCAGCAAAAGGAAAAACAATCGCCTGCTTGCAAGTACATCTGTCCCAAAGGGCACATAGGGCTCGTCAGGCTGCAGAGATCTGAGTGCTATTCCCTGCAGGATCACAAAGTGACATCAGCAAAAGAGGAACAAAACCCCCTATTTGTAACAAAATCACAGCTTGTTAATGCTGTAGGGAAAGTACCCACTTGAAACAGTACCCAGCTGCCAAAGCGTGATTTTCTGAGTCAGACGAGAAAAAGCCTGTGATGGCAAATGCAGCAGATGTGTCCAGATGCTGCAGAAAAGGGGGAGCATGAATTATTCAGGGCTGGTGCTTCGCTTTGGTGCTCGCCGAAGCAGTGACCCCACGCTCGCCTTTCCCTCACCATCCCTGCTAAGTAATGGCATATAAATCATCGATTTCCCAAAGTAGATAATGTTTGTTTGAAGGACCCATGGCCCAAGGCTGGGCAGAGAGGTTGTGGGATCATTGCAGTGTGACAGGTATTGGGAGTCTTGTCTGTCTTAGCATACATAAGCCCATCACCCATCCTTCCTGATGGGTCAGCTAGATGGAGAAATAAAACAGTTGTAGCAATATTTGTAACTGCTGTGCTCCCTCTTCATCACCTTCTTATAGAATTATAGAATCATTTAGGTTGGAAAAGACCCTTAAGATCATCGAGTCCAACCGTAATCCTAACACTGCCAAGTCCACCGCTCAACCATGTCCCTAAACACCACATCTACATGTCTTTTAAATACATCCAGGGATGGCAACTCAACCACTTCCCTGGGAAGCCTGTTCCAATGCCTGAAAACCCTTTCTGTGAAGAAATTTTTCCTAATATCCAATCTAAATCTCCCCTGGTGCAACGTGAAGCCATTTCCTCTTGTCCTATTGCTAACTACTTGGGAGAAGAGACCAACCCCCACCTCACTACACCCTCCTTTCAGGCAGCTGTAGAGAGCGATAAGGTCTCCCCTCAGCCTCCTCTTCTCCAGGCTAAACAACCCCAGTTCCCTCAGCCGCTCCTCATAAGGCCTGTGCTCCAGACCCTTCACCAGCCTTGTTGCCCTTCTCTGGACACGCTCCAGCACCTCAATGTCCTTCCTGTATTGAGGGGCCCAAAACTGGACACAGTATTCCAGGTGCGGCCTCACCAGCGCCGAGTACAGGGGCACAATCACCTCCCTGCTCCTGCTGGCCACACTATCCCTGATACAAGCCAGGATGCTGTTGGCCTTCTTGGCCACCTGGGCACACTGCTGGCTCATGTTCAGCTGGCTGTCTACCAACACCCCCAGGTCCTTTTCAGCCAGGCAGCTTTCCAGCCACTCTTCCCCAAGCCTGTAGCGTTGCATGGGGTTGTTGTGACCCAAGTGCAGGACCCAGCACTTGGCCTTGTTGAACCTCATACAGTTGGCCTCGGCCCATCGGTCCAGCCTGTCCAGGTCCCTCTGTAGAGCCTTCCTACCCTTGAGCAGATCGACACTCCCACCCAGTTTGGTGTCATCCTTGAAGCCATGGATTGATGGGTGGGAGGATGAGGAGTTCACATGAGAATAACCCAGTTCCTGGGTAGAAATAGAGCTTGGGACCTCTGCCATTTCTTTCTTAGACTCCACCCCTTCATCCTTAAGTTTCTCTGTGCCTTGTTGTAGCCTCTGCCTTGGAGAATGAATGAGTCAGTAATTGGATGCACCAAAAAGGGGAGGAAAAGGTAACTGTCATGGGCAGGAATAGCTCCATGCTAATTGTAGCAATTAATTAACTAAACCTCCCTCTCCCAGTAGACAGGCAGCGTGGCGGAACGAGATCAGAAACTGCCAGGGAAGCCGCTGTGCACATTTTTCTGGTTGTTCTCGTTCCTGGGTGCGTGACTGCTCAGTGCTGACCTGAAAGCCTTGCTGGGTCTGGCCCCAAAGCCGTGCTGTTCCCAGCTGGGTTATATTCACATCCCAGCTTGGGAAGTGCTCCATCACCGGCAAAGGCATTTACTACAGCTGCCATCACATGCTGAATTACCTCCTGCTTGAAGGGATACCCCACATCAGCTGCACCCCAGCCACAGGTCACAAGTTTGCTTTTAACCCACTGGTGGTGGAGGAAAAACTGCTTAGCTTTGGGGGCAGTTTGGGTAAAAGCCTATTTCACCAGCTCACCATGACGGTAGGGAAAAGATGGGTTTTCAGTTGCTTTTTAGCATGATTTAGTGACCAAATGGGCAATCTGAAAGCGGCTGCATGTGGTGATACAAACTGGCTGCAAACTCCCTGCACTGGTGCAGGACCGTGCTTGGGTGCTGCCTGCACTCCCAAAAGGCAAAAAATTAAAAGGCTAAATGAATTTGTACCCTTTGATGCTTCTTTCTGTTTGCAGCTCAACAGGAGAGTATAAATTTTCTGTTGCTTGGTTTTCACATTAGTCCTGCATGTCCTGTCTAGACAGGGGGACTCTAAGGATTAAGAAATGGACTGGAGTTTAGGGCAGTTTAATGTTGTGCTATGGTTAGCTGCTGGTTTAGCTGATTGCTGGCTGAGTTACGCATCTGGTTCATCAAAAAGAAGCTCGTTTCAGCCTCAGGGACCTAAATGTCAGTGAAGTGGCGGGTACCTCCAGCTGCCCCGGCACTGCCGAGGAGCAGCTCCTCCGCAAAGCCGCCGTGGTGGCTTCATTCCCCACCCCAACCTGAAAATAATTGCAGAGCAGCGTGATTACATCTGCTGGGAGAAGGGAAGCTAAGTTTACTCTAAGGTGTTTACCCAGACTGTGGCGAAGCTCTTTGTTTCTGTTAACACCTATTTACTTTGAGAGCTAATTACTATTTTTGAACAAGTGGAGCCTCACAGGATCCCGGCTCTTCCGCAGGTCCAGGGAAGCTGACAGGGCTCGAGAAAAGTGGATTTGCTCCGGGATCAGCACCGCTTTTACACGGCAATTTGCACTGCTGCCACCTTGGCCGGCTTGAATACAACGTAGGGGGGAGACCTGCCAGGGACCCTGAGCCACGGGCTGCAGGAGAAACACAGGCGCGTGGGTATTTCGAATCATCTGCATTTTCCCTGCCCTAGTGGGCAGACAGCCAGGGCTCAGCTGTGAACTGGATTTTCTCATATGCTTTGTTTGCTGGAGTTAAAAAAAATACCAAATCCCACTAAACACATTTTGTGTGCCGTTAACCCTTTCTGGAGCTGATGCTTTGGCCAAAACCATGCCATCTCCCATTCCAGATACAACTCAGAGGTGCAGATACAGCAGCATATAATTTAATTTCTCATGGACCACCATGCATCCTTGCAGTGTGTGTGTCCTGCAGGGATCCCATGCACAGGGTAGTTATTTTGGAGAGGTCAGTACTTTATTAACTCTGTCCCAATTTACTGTGCCACCCCCAGCACCTCCCTGCATCTCCTCTTCCACCTCCTCTGTGGTGCATGGGCTCTCTCGGAGACTTGGATTCATGGGTGCTGTGCAAACACCGAGGCGTTTAAGAGCTTATTCATGCACTGCATTAATGTGCCTGTGCTAGAGGTTTAACCCAGCCATGGAAGCAGGGAAGGGAATATTTGTGGGTGAGTAAATGTCCTTGCTCTGAGCTGAAGGCTCCTGTCTCTCGGAGAGGGTGAGGGGGGCGTGGGAAAAGGATGGCGCTAGGCTCCTGCCCTGATGGCTTGTGTCTGGCAGCAGTGGCCTCTCCCACCCAGCCTGGGCATGTCATCTTTTTTTTCATATGAGACTCTATTTCTTTTATTTATTTCTCTGCCTTCTGCGAGGGGGCTGCGCCAGGGTGGTCCCAGGCTCCGGCTCACTCCTTGCTCCATCTCCAAGGCGTGATGCTGGTGTTTTGCATCACAGCTGGGATTGATCCCCAGCCATCCTGAGTCTTTTACCGTCTCTGAATGCAAGTCAGGGCCGAGCATTAATATTTAATGGAGAGCTGAGTGTCTCTCCTTCCTCCTTCAACTCAGCCGTGCTCACTCCAGCAGTTTGCCGGATCAGCCCCAGACACCAGTGACTTTCTGCTCACAGCAGTGAGATGTCCTACATCCCACGTGCACGGTCTCCACTGTGGGTCTCTTTGTCTTGATGATCCCCCAGACCCTCCACTGGTTATCCCCTTCCAGCCCATGACAGCAAATGTATTGCTTTAGTACCCACTTGACTTGCTTTGGCTGGGGGTCCCATATGGGTCGCTGGCTGGTTGGTTCCCAGTCTGCTGCCTGGTTGCTCCCCAGCCTGCTGCCTGCTCACACGGACTGCCTGCAAGCCTGTGCTGTGAGTCCATATGACTTCTCTTGCTCCCTCCGTGCTTATCCCCCAAAAATGTGTTGGTCCCAGCATCAGACCAGCAATGCCACTCACCCCATCGGTTCCTTGCAGCCAAGTTTGTATGGGTGTTTGCTGAGCAAAGGGCGCTCAAGGTGGGCTGGAGAAAAAACAGCACAAAGATACCCCTGAAGACTGGTTGGGAGGACAGGAGCTGCCCAAAAGCTCAGTGAAGAGGCTGCAGGTAGCAAGACTAGAGTAAAAAGATATGTTTGCATGTCATATACCACCCACCTCCCCCAGACGCCCCCGAATCACTGGTGTTCACCACCCCTGTGTGCAGGAGCGGAGCACCAGGGAGCCCAGGCAAGGTGACGGCCTCAGGGCAGCCCCCGCTTTCCTGCTGCCGCCGCCTCTTCTATAACCAGGCAGAACTAAAGCAGAGGGGAAACACTAATGACCGCCACAAGGCCAGGTACTTCCTTGCTATTGTGCCTGGCACACGCCTCCTTCCTTCCCTGCTCGCGTCCTGGATGAGTTGCAAGCCCTGCACTGTGCTGGGGAGCATGCCAGGGGCTGAGGAATGGGGACTGAGAAATGGGGGCAAGGAGGGAGATGTGGGGGTGTCCTTGTGTCCCTGAAAGAACCAGGCCCTGATGTGCTGTGTTTTGGTATCTGCAGGCAGCACTGCCACCTAAGGGCAGCCAAGCAGGCAGCCCCTTGCGGAGCCCTGCACCCTCAAGGTGGGCAAGGACTTGACTCTTCAGCTTCGGTCGTCACAAGTTGATTGGTCTTGATTTCATCTTTAAGCTGTGGTATGGGTTGTGTTTGGATATCAGCTCACTTGGAGGCCAGTCTGTCCCCCAGCAGACAGTACGACACTCTACAACAAGCAATGAGCAAGATTACGGTTGCGTTGAGCTTGACCCATGGGATAGATGAGGCAGATCTGGTTGGGTTCTCTCCATGTATCCCACTTTCCCATGTCTTGTTCACCTACCCAAAGACCTAATGTCCCCTGCCCTGTTTCGGATCTGGAGGTGGCCTGCGTTGGGACGGCAATGTGGAGCCCCTGAGCCTTGAGCCCTTTCCTCTCACCCAACGTCCTACCATAAGTATAGATGTAGCCTTTTCCTCAGCATTCTCATCAATACTTTCTGCACTTAGAATCATGGAGCTTCTTCTTTTAAAACACCGTATGTCACATCTAGATCCACTGGTTGCACATCTCAGGGTCATTTGGGTTGGTCCCACCCCTCCTTCTCTACCATGTGCCGAGTTTTCTTAACAAGGGAAACAGCCATGGCTGCAGATTCACTCTGGAAGGACAAATACAGTTGTCCTCCCAGAGCAAACCTGCCGCACATCATGACTGACTTAGCCCAGGTTTGACCTAGCCTCACTGGAATGGGTGGGGGAGACCCAGTGACCCCAACTCACTTTGCACCAGGCGCATGGTTGAACTTCAGGTGCATTGTGAGCGCCTCCTTGCCTGAGTCCCAGTTCATCGCTTAGTCATTCTGCCTCTTTAAATTTGTTCCAAACTTCCCTGACCCTGGTTTTCCTGCTCCACAAACAGCAAGTTATTTTAAGATCTGACACTGTTCAGCTTTTATTTCAGTGTAAACAATACTGGAGATGGAGTGGTCTTGGCACAAAGGAGCAGCTTGAGAGCAGTTAAGTGCCTGCTGCCTTTTTTCTTCCCCCTTTTTTCCCCTCTTTCCCTTTGGAGATGAGCTAGTTCAGGTGCTAATGAGTCTGCTGAAGAGCAGAGGGCTGCTAACTACCCAGAATTTGCTTCCTAGAAGACAGAAACAGGGAGAGATCTCCTTGCTGTGATTCCCTGGGCATTTTGGAGAGGGAACTGATGTCATTGAGAGTGAGATGTGTGCTGGTGGTTATAATCTGTCCACTTTTGGGGAGAAGATGGAATAAGATGTCTAAAAAGAGGCAAACCATTTGCACCCTAAAAGTGCCCATTTCATTCCCTTGGCTCTCCAGGCAACCAGGACTGATGAGCTCAGGTAGAGACATCCACTTTGTAGACTCCTAAAACTCTGCTGAGATGAATCCCAGCCATCTCAGGATTGCTGTCAAGACCTTTAAGATATTTGGATCTTCAAATGGTGTCATTTGTCATCATTTCATTTACACCAGATGAGGATCAACCCCTACTATTCTTCCATACCTACTTCTTGCTGTACTCAGCTCTTCATCATGTTGTGCTACCAGAAGCATTGCAGGACCAGAGTCAGCACTGCGCTGCTGCATGGTCCCTGTCCTTAATACCAAGAGCAGATTTCTAGCCCATCTGGGTGCCAAGAAAAGGACTGAAGCAAGGATGCAGAGGGCTTTAGAAACCAGAAAGCAAGAGAGAAGGTCTTAGGGTATCTGCATGATTAGAAAGCCAAGCTTCAGGCTTCAGAGGCTCTGATGCAACTGAATAGCTGAGGTTTGCAATGCTGGATCAACATTTTCTTCAGAACTTCGGATTTGGGAATTTAGGAATTTTTAGGATTCTATTATTTAAATTTTTTTTGTGGCTGTGAGCATTTTGGAGGGGTGAGGCTGGGAAAATCCAGATGATCTGTGAGCTTTTGATTGCAAATCCATAACTCTGACATCCCAGAGAGACCACCGAGAGATAGATGTTAGCTGAGCCCCCTTTAACCCTACCCGGCATTGATAGGAACTGGCAGAGTATGCGGCCATTTGTGGGAACACCAGGTTTACAGACAAAGAATGCTCTTATCTCACTGCAAATAGTAAAACCATCAACCAGAAAAAAAAAAAAATGCAGAGCTTACAAAAAAGACCAACAGCCAAATACCCCAGTTCTTCATGACTGTTTCCCAGCAGGAGCCCAGCACAAGGGTATCGGATCTGCCTCTTCTGAAGATAAATATGGAGCTGGAGGACTGGGGCTTTTGGGGAAAATCCTGCTCTTTCCTGGCCAAAGTCCCACTGGGTTTGCTGAGCTGAGGCTGGGATTTGAGCTGGGAGAAGGAAGGAATGCGAAGTTCAAGAGGTTTAGGGTTTTTTTAGAGCAAAAAGCATTGCCCAGCCTTTCCAGCACAGGTTTCCCAGCAGAGGTTGGCAGGCTGTGTTCATACCTCTCAGCCCTGCCCAGGGCTGTCTCCTGGGCCGGGTACCCAGAATCAGAAACCCATTTAAAATAATTCTTCTTTTTATAATTGGCTTTTATCGCTACGAGCCCTGTGTGTGTCAGGTCAGCCCCATTAGTTTAATGGGCGCTGAGGAATTTTTAGGATGACTTACTGACCGTGGAAAAATGAGTGCGGCAGACGGTATCAGCATCACATCAAAAAGCAAAACCATGCAAAGACTTTGGAAACAAAAACAGCTGATGGGCTTGGAGCAAAGCGACTGGTGAAGCAGCACTGCCCAAGCAAAACCGAGGGAGGGAGGGAGGCATTTTGGGTGTCGGCCAGCTGGGAAGAAACTCGCAGTCATATTTCCCAGAGGGGTCCTGGGACTGTTTTAGCCTGTGTGCCCCAGCCATGCTGCACTGGGGTTCATGGAGCTGTACCCCGTGTCTGCAAAGCTGCTCGGGCATCGGGATGGGGTGCAGATCTGCAGGTGATGCCCAACATGTAAGAGCCGGGCTGGGAAACGCGATGGACACAGGTCCCCAAAACGTGCATGTGAGCAAGTTGGAGGACAAGGGAGAAAATCACAGCGACCTTCACGGCAGATAATTTCAGGCAATTTTTCACAGCGTGACTCTTTTTTCCCCCCAAGCCAATGTATTTCCCCTTTTCTTCCCTCCATATATTTCACATTGTTCCCTCCAAACCTTTGATAGGGGCCATGGTTTATACCCCCTGAGCGCTGCTTTGTAAAACCTGGTAAAAGCCAGGACAGATTTAGACTCTCATTTCCCGGACCCCAATGCCTGTTTGTTTACCGGTTTGTATTGCTTTATATTTCCAATTAAAACTGAGCCTGAGTAAAAGGAAAGCTTTCTAAAGCCTTTAAAGCCTCTGAGTGAAGGCACACGGAGCAGGAAGGAGCCGTGAAGCTGTCGATTGCTGTGAACTTTCCATGACACCACTCAGGGTTTGTTTCTAGACTGATTTTTATTTATGAATGCAGTAGCATTTATTACTGATTTTATCTGTAAAGATAACACTTCTTCCCTAGATGGTTTCTATGCTTCAGTTATAATTACTGCCTGCTTCTCAAACATACTTCTGCATTATTTACTGTGGTACCATGTCAGAACTGTGATACTGGCAACTTATTACTTGGACTGTGGGGTTACACCTGATCTGGGGATGCCCGTGTCCTCATATGTGCCCTGGCCACATCCCGGCTCCCTCTGGGAAGGCTGAGAACATCTCTCAGGGTCCCTCATGGTGTAGATGTAGCCAAGAAAGCGGTCTCCGCTATGCTAGGTGCTGCACAAGCACTGAGCATACAGGCAGCCTCTGCTTGAAGGGATTCATCATCGAGGCATGGCATAGATGTGTTGGTGCATCTTTTCTTCTGCCTGTAGCCATTTGCTGCCAGAGGCAGCTCAGTGATTGTACCTGCTCCCTCCAACCTGGGAATGGTCTTAAAAGGGACACTTAGCCACAGCTCCTAAAAACCTTGATGAAAAATGAGACTGTCCAGGAAAATGAGATGTCATTTATCTTTCCTGTTCCCCTCTTGCTCTCAGCCTGCTGCTTCTCTCTGGGGAGTCAGACCTAGGAGGGGGTTACAGTTTCCACCAGGCATTCAAGGAACAGCTTAACTGTTGGTCCATGCTCATGATCTCTTTAAGCCACAGAGGATGAAGCAAATACTTACAGTTAAGCAAAAAAACCCACCCCAAATTGAGTCTCCATGCTTGGAGATACTCAAAATCCAACTAGACACAGTCCTGAACTGCTGTAGATGCCCCTGCTTTGAGCAGGGGGTTGGACTAGACCATCTCCAGAAGTCCTTTCCAACCCAAATATTCTGTCACTCTGTGATTTTTATGAACTTACACTCCAGGGAAATACCAGGCTTCAGAGTATGGCGAGGAGCTGAGATACCTCAGCAGTTCCAGCAGGTAAAGCTGGAGTTGTTCCCTGTTAGCATCACCAGGAAGGTGGGAGGGCAGAGCATGAGATGAGACATTACCTTGTCCGAGTCCATATCACAGCATATTGTCTGATACCCTGGGTATCTGGGTAAGTCCAGACTCATGTTTTCTTACCCTTTTTGCTCTGTGTGATGTCCCTCATAGTCCTCCAGCTGCTCCGTGGCGGGTGGTGAAGCTCTGGCACATCTCAGCCCTTGCTTCAGATTAAGCCTTCCTGCATACTTACTGGGTCGTTGCCACATGCTGAGGAATGTGTCTGACTTGTTTGCACCTTTGATTGATTGCCACCCTTTATATCTGTTTATTAGAATGGAAAATAACATTTCACCTAAAAAATTTCATCATGTGTTCTTTCAGCTCCACATGACCAAATCCCATCCTGGCCAACACAGCTGCTCCTTGCCAGTTTTTTGTATGATTGCCTTCCATCATTTTACTGCCAAATATATGAACTGCCCCTGTTCTTGTATGCCATTGCTTTTGAAAGTAAGCTGGAGTTGAGTGACTCATTGCATTTCCTATTTTTTTTTTTCGTAACCGACAACGAATCCTCTTTTTGAAGTGTTGGGCAGGCGTCTGGGCACTCAGGCACTTGCAAATACTTCATCACATGTAAAAGTGTAGTGAATGGCTGTTGCACTCCCTGTGGCTCCATCCTCACCTTTATCTCACAGCAGATTACCTGCCCTGCCATGCACCACCTTGTTTGACATTGCTGTCTGTGTAAACCATTCCCTCGAGCCTGCATATACTTTGCACAGGCTCAACCTTGATATAAAGCCTTTAGGATGGTAATTATTTCTGCTGGCTTGCCATAATGGCTCACATTGGTCTCAAATGAGTCATGATGAAATCTTTCAAATACCCACTTGAAATCCATAAATTCTGCGATGAGTCTTTTTGCGAGTTGATGGTTGCTTCAATGATTAGTGTTAGGGTCAAAACCTGGTCAACACATGAACTTTCAGGTGAAAATGCTGCCTTCCTCTCTTGAGATTTGTCTGAAAAAAAAAAATCCTGATAGGCCAGAAGACTTTGCCTTTCCTGGAGAGCACTGTGGTGTCTCTTCAGTCTTTTTTTTTTTTTTCTTTAAGTATCTCAATCCCAGTTTCTTGACTCCTGTGGCTTTTCCTCATCCACAAACTTCATTCCATGAGTCTAAGAAAAGGGGTGGATTTGTAATCTTCACATGAAGCTCATTCATGCTTTTACAGCTTTATTATGGGTTTTAAATACCATTATATCTGTTCTTTGGCATCAACATAACTTCTTCTGAGGGTCTGAGATCCTACTGGCTTTTCTGTGATGCTCCAGAAACTCACTTACGCCGTTTCTGCTACCTTTAAGAAGAACTGAGAGTACAGACTTGCAAATGCTTTGAATTTCTTTGGCACGTTGCTGGAAGGACCACCCTGTCCTCTGCCACTAATATTTTTATGCAGATAAGTCCATGATGTCCTAGCCCTGGACAAACAGTACTTCTTGCATTAAAAAATCCACTGCCTTATCTCAGTAATGAGAACACATGTGACTGTCTGGTGTCTCCTGGTGCAGTTTGAAGGGAAGTCCAACCCTGTGTTCACAGGCCTGTATGACACAGAGTGGTTTGTTTTACAGGTAAAGTGGCTTAAAGAATTAATACTGCCATGCATGCAAGAATGCCCTCAGTTGTATTAGATAAGTTAAAATATTTGCTTTAATAAGGTTTATAAATGATGAAGTGGGGTGCAAATCAGTTTTCCCTGCGGGTGTGTTGCTGCATGAGTGATCCCTGTGAAGTTGTCAGCTGTATCCAAAACAGTTGGAGATGGAAGGCTGGAGCAGGCTGGCTTCTGGTCCGGTCTGGTCCTGGTAATTTCTGCATTCCTGTGGTCGTAGCCAAAATCCATTATATCATGGCTTATTCCTCCCAGCAGCTGTGGAGAGAAACGGCTCCAACGTACTGTGTATTTGTTACCAAACCACATTTCATCCCATGGGTGAAGGACTCTGTGATAGTGATGAGAGGGGCACCAAGTGTTGGATCACATCCAGATCAGTTTCAGCAGCCAAATACACCAAGTTTGGACATGGGTCATTTAGGTAATTAAAAAAAGTAAAATAAATCCCATTCCTGTGAGGAAGGAAGAGTTCTCAGAAGTGGGACGTATGGAGTTTGAGCAGGCTGATGCTGGGGGAATGCTGCCCTTGCAGTGAGTGGAGTGGGTGACAAGCCCATCACAAACTCCGCTTCAGAGGTGGTAAAAATTCAGTGTGTTCATTTTCACTCTCACTGGAGTTCATTTTCATCCGCTTTCAGCGTCAATTTTGATTCACACCTTTTCGTTCTGAATTTGAATGAATTTCAGAAAAAATCAAGAGTTCCACTCAGAATTGCACTTTCATATCTAAAAAGCACATGATGATGATATTTGGTCAAAGCAGGGCAATCCACCCCCAAAAAACGATCCACTCTGATGAGAACAAATTGAAACACCTTGACCTTCTTCCCTTTTACTTAAAATTCACTTTTATCCTCTAAAGGTTTCTTGTAATTTCTGGCTGCAAGCAATCCCTTGGCAAGCTCCTATTTTGATTAAATGGCGTTTTCCAGCTGGAGGATGTCAGAACATTTTCAGCTGGCCCTAAGCCAAGCACAAAGCATGGGTGATGCACCGGGCAAGAAAATGCGGATTTTGGTCTGGGTGCTGGTACCATCTGTGGTGTGTGCAAGGATGGGTGCAGCCACAGGGGTGATAATGTAATCTGGCTCTTCTGGGTTTTAAGGATGGGCTCACTGCACTTTGTGAGCCACATTGGAGTGAGGAAGAGGAGGATGAGGAGCTGCTGCTGCATCTCATGGATGGTTCCCAACCCATGAGAGAGCATCAGGGGAGAGAGCGTTTGCTCCGGTCCTCAGATGCTGGAGGATGTTTTGTTCCTGAGTCAGGGGATGAGGAATGCCAAAATCCAAAAATATTGCCCTCAAGGAGATGGTGATAAATCTGCCTTGCCTGAGTCTCCTGAGGACCAAGCTCTACATTATGCTCTGTTGCCCCACTAAACCCAGCTCTGCTACTGCTGTGTGTTAAAAATAACCACAAAACCCGCCTGTGCTTTAGTGCACAAGGTTCAAACAGTAACATCTATGCTGGGAGCTTGCCCCGCTGCTCAGCGCAGAAATATCCAGCAGGGAGAGATTTGCTTGTCCACAACAAGATGTGACAGGGAGATGGAGGTTGTCCAGGTGGAAACGGGCGCTCACAGAGATAAGAAATGCAAGAGCATAATGTGGAGCTGAACTGACGGCAACCAAAGTCCAGTGGGATATTAAACTCAGCAGGATTCAGGACTCCAGCCAACCCTGCATCTCCTTTAGCCATCTTCAGCTTTTCCTTGGGATGGTCCCGGAGGGGTGCGGGCCGTCATGGACAGGGGGATGGGCTGGGGCTGACCCTAACCCAAAAACACTTGCAGGAGAGGCTGCCAGCCCCGCGTTTCTGAGCGTGAATACCACGCTAAGGTATTGCTGTGCTGCTTTCAACCCACACCAGTTCTTGCCTTTGGCACAAGCCGCGCTCCCCAGTCCCTGCCAAACCAGTACAGATGTTTTAACACCCACCGGAGCCCAGATAATTACAAACAGAACCGAGACTGGTCGGAGCTGTTTTCTTTTCATTGCCTGAACTCTCAGCTGTTCTCAAGCGAGACGCCTCCCACTTTCTGACATTGCTTTCAAAGACATTTTTGTGGGCCGCATTGCTAATACTCATTTTATTAGGGGAACGCCGAGAAGCCCCAAGCAGGATGAGGATCGCACTGTGCCCACTGACATAACAGTGACCGCAGAATGAAACAAGTGCAGGGAAGATCAGTGGAGCGGCTGGGGAAAAGTTTTCATGGCAAATTAGAGCTGGTTTCTAACCAGCAGCTTTCCAGCCATGGCATTACAAAGCTCAACTCAGTTTCAGATGGATTTGGGGAGTGTTTTCAATGCGATGAAACCATGCGATCAGCTGGCAAGTGCTGGCCAGAGGATGCTGCAGGTCTTTCCCATCCTAGATCCTCATAGGAGACAGTGCCTATTGTGGTGAGCTTGTGAGCAGAGCAGATGGGATGAAGGCATGAGCAGCATCTCCTGTTTCAACTGGAAGCCAGCAACAAACACCTTCCTCCTGGTCTGTGCTTGTACAACCTTAAGAGTCTGGCCCATGATCAGGAGCTATGTTCCCTCAGGCCATTTGCAAATTACCAGGTTTGAGCTTAACAGATGAGAACTGATTTAGTGCAAACAAAACCAGTTGTCATATGCATCTCCCCTGGGGCCACTTAGAAAGTATCTGCGGGGAGGAGGACCAAGAAAGCCTCCACGTCTACATGAACCTCATGTCTACTCAACCCTCTTCCATCAGGATGCTTTGAGGTCCTCCTGGACATGCAGGTTCATTTGTTATCACAGCTGATAACTGGTTGGGTGGAATATGACTGGCACAAGCCCACCAACCATGGTGGGCTCGAGCTGAGTTCATGGCTCTCCCCTCAATCCCTGCTGTGAAATTCCTCATCCGCCATGCAGAGCCATGAAATTTTCATCCAACGTTATTCCAGTTCGTTTCCGGTTGCTGTGGAGACCAGTTTAAATTAAACTCTAGTATTTTGAAAGAGAATATGATTCTAAGTCATTTGCGATGCAAGGTCCCATGCTAATAGCATTAGCATATTATTTGATTATGGCGATGTGTAGGGAATAAATTCCAAGTCCTTTTTGCCATCATTGCATCTTAAAAGAAGACAAAGAGAAAAACCTCCAGGTTTTAGCTGATACTGAAGACTTTTACTGCGGCTGAACTCACGATTTCTGAATGCATAAAGCTTTGGGGGTCACAGGCATTTTTAACCTCATGGCAATGAGAATAGCTCCCTGGAAGGGGCCTTTTCTTTCTCTGCTGCCACTGAGCACTGTTAATAGACTGCCTAATGGGCAGGACTCAGGTTTTCAACGATGGGTAGAGAGATCCAGGATGGCTTTTTGAGCTGTTTGTGGTTTTGCTGGAGCTCTGGTGTGGCAGAGCCCAGCAAGAGAGCACCTGTGCAAGGCGCAATCCTCCCATTGCTTGCAGAGATTTTTCTTCTTGCATTTTACCCTCAACATCTTGGGAATGGTTTTGCCTGTAGGCCCTCTTTAGATGATTCTAGTATGTGGACAGGGTATGCCCATACCCCTAAATGAAAAAAAAATCGCATGGAAAACCTTTACAGAGAGGCTTGTTTTGAGAGTAAAGGCTGCAGAGGTGGAAAAAGGAGAGCTGAACTTCCAGCAAGAAAAAACCCAAGCCAAACTATTTTATTTTTTTGAGTCTCCATCCCTAAGGGCATGTTTTCTGGGGATGAACTGACCCTTGCTCACACTGACCCCCAGGCCGCTTTGCTCGCTGGTTCAGGGACGTGGTATTACAGCCATGAGGGTTAATGACTTCTTTTTTGTCCTCTTTCGGCTTTTGCAGTCGATGCTGCTGATATTGCCCCACCTGAGCATGCCGGGATCACCTGAAAAATTCAGGGCTCTACCACAAACCCCTGTCCCCAGCTTTCCCCCTACCCCCTGTGCAGCACCTACCTCCCTTTCCTTTCAACCCATTGGCTGAAATACCACCCAGAGAGCAAAAAATAGCACTAATCCCAGATAGAGGAGAGAAAAATGGGGCCAAACTCCTGCGGTTTGGTCCTATGTATGGGTGCAAAGGCACCTATGAAGAAGGGGGCTCCTCTTCCTTTCCCCATTGCTGCCTTGCTGAGCGATGGCAAAGCAGACCATTAACAGCGCTGCTGTTTTATTGACTCCCCAGCAAACCGGGA
Source organism: Pelecanus crispus (assembly GCF_030463565.1). NCBI lineage: Eukaryota > Metazoa > Chordata > Aves > Pelecaniformes > Pelecanidae > Pelecanus > Pelecanus crispus. The sequence continues at coordinate 223,046,834 of NC_134643.1, forward strand.
GTTATAATGTTTCTCCCCCAAGGTAAGGAGAGATCGAAATAAATTACTTCTGTAAAGAGCTGGGAATGGCAGTTCTTCTATAATACAAAGTGCAAATATTTGGGCCTTTCGTGCACTCCCTTGAATAGAAATGGTACTAAATCATGCATAAGTAAAATGGGTTCACATTTCCTCCTAGTGAAAGTTTTCCTTTGCTCTCCTGCAGCATTAAAGACCTGCTCTCCTGGAGCATTAAAGACCTACGCTCCTGTCGCCATAAAAAAGGCTATAAAATTTAAAGCGAGATGTTAAGAAGCCCTGGCTGGGATTAGGCTGGGATTCATCCTTTCTTCTTCTCCATCCCTGATAAGTGAGGCATGCACCTATGTTTGCTCAAGCAAGGAAAGGCGCCTACGTACTGCTTGCAGTGAACAATAAGGAGGACGAGAAGAAAATTGTTCAGGACCTAAAAGCAAGTTTTTCCTGAGCGAGGGGGTGCAAACTCAATGGTGCACCAATTTCTGAGCTTCCACCCTGCTCGTTGGCGGCATGTTGGACCACGGCACTGGGTGAGACTGTGTTGGCATGATGTCCAAGGGAAAGCCCGGTTAGGAAATGCCAAAATTGCTAATCATCATCATTGCCATCATCATAAATAATAATAACCAATGATAATAACCAATAATAATAACCAATACAATCTTCCAAAGCAGGATGCCAGAGCTTCATTTCACATAGTGAGAAAGATGGTTTGATGGTGGACCATCATGAGGCTGCCTCTGGAGGGGGAAAAAAAGCCTTTTCTCATATAAATGTCTCATCTCTTTTGATAGCTCTGAGCTTCCAACAGCTTCAGCCCTGTCCTGCAGCAGCGGGCTCCACAGACTGCTCGTACCTCCAGCCCAATTTGCCAAGGATGCCCCTGGCATCCGCAGGAATCGCGTGTGCCACCCCCAGACAGAAAGCAGATAATTCTGCACACCCCCATTGCCTTGTCTTTGCCACCTTATCCCTACCCTGAAAAAGGCAAAAATACGCCCCGCCTTGAGACCACATGGTGTTTTATACAGTTACAGCCCAGCGTCTTTGCCCTTTCCCTCTGTTCCGGCCCTTTTTTTTCTTTTTTTTTTTTTTAATTTAATTCCTCATCAAATTCGTTTTGCAATGTCAGAGATGATGATTCATGAAGCAGAGGGTCAGAGACGAGGTTGGTTCTGCAGAACAAATGAAGCCTGTCCCAGCCCACGCTGCCACCCTGGGACTGTCCTTCGTCCCTGGCTGTAGGTCGTTGTCCCACTCCAGGGCTCTCAGATAAGGGTGTCCTAGGTGGGATGCTCAAGGTCATGCGTAAGCCGGGGCTATGAGCATCCACATTCAACTGCTTTTATCTCCAGCACTGAAGCCCTTATAACAAAAATAAATAGGTGCACACCAGGCAGCCCCGTCTAGCCAAATGTTAGGCCTCCAAATATTGACACGAAAGGTTGAACTCCACAATCAAGCAGCTCTTTAAAGGGTAGCCGCCATGTGCAGGGCATGCTGATATGATACAGAGCTGGGTCACTGCCACCAAGAGATGTTTCCCAGTGCAGGGATGGGATTTTGGGCACAGCCTCATCTCACAGAAGCAAACCTGTGTTCTCCAGGGAGAAGCATCGCATCGTTTGTGTTGCAGTCTCTCTCCCTTCTGCCCCTTCGTCCTTCAAAGAATTGATTGCTGTTAAAATAACTGAGATATATAATGCTTTGAGGTCAGGATGATCTGACTTGGCTCCTTTCCCTCTCTTCTCGCTCACTCATTCTCCAGCACAGTGATTTTTTCCCCTGGTTCCCATGCTTCTCCAAGGCAAACACTCCTACATTACCACTATTTTTTAGTTGTTTCACACAAATGCAAGCAGAACACTGACACTAATGGGCAGAAACTATGCTATTTATTGCCACTCATCTTTGTCTCACTGTCTTTCCCATCAACTCTTTCTCAGGTAATTCTCCCCATCCTGTGTTGGATGCTTAAATAATTTGGGGATTTCACTGTTATTGGTAAAGGAAACCTAAGGGGACCAGCTTAGGCTAAATATCATTTAGGTAGCTGAAACTGGGTAAGAGAAACCATGCCCTTAGCCCTCTGTGCAGGAGATCCCTCTCCATAAAGCGGTGATGCTCCTCCTTTCCCTTGGCCAATCTGTCCTGACTGGTTTCTCAAAGCAAATGGAAATAAGCAGCAGAAACTGGAAAGAAAAAGCTCAAAAGCTCGATGTCACTTTTGTCCTCACCCTTCAGCTCCTCTACAGTGGAGGATGCAGCTGTGATGAGTCCTACCTTGCCCCATCCTCACTTTTGAGGAACTCCAATCCCCCTGCTTGGCACCCAGTGCCGAACGTTAGGGTAGCTATGTCCTTGCACGCAGCTCCCCACCGTGATGGAAACTGGAGAGGGGAAATTATCCAAATCAGACGCCCTTTCCAGCTAACCTGCCGGAGGAAACCTTTAGCGGGCAACCTGCCAAGGCATCCTCAGACTGACAACAGCTTTTCCAAATGCCACCCAACTCGGGGGCGATAGGGAAAGCTCGGTAAATAAACCTTCCTCGGGTGCCACGCTCATCCCCGTGGCATCCCAGGACCTCCTGGCAGCACGGTGGCATGGTGACTCATCCATCTTACATGTTTGTTCTCTCCCTGCCAGGAGAAGCATGCGGAGGGCTTGTTTTGGTAGGGTTGTTTGTCTTTTTTTAATTTTTTTTTTTTTATTTGTGCTCAAGAAGTGAGCTGGCAGCGAAAGCGGAGGTGCAGGCAGATTCCCACAGGAGAAAGTTTCCCCTTTTTTTGCTAATAAATGATGGAGCTGCTCCAAAGAGTGGGGAAGATGGTAGCGCATGAGTATGCTCTGCCCCGTGCCCTCCTAGAGATTATTTCTAGTAGATTTCTACTATTCCCTCCTGAAGAAAAAATCTCATCACCCATAAGTTTTAAATGGCATGAAGTCAGGGTCATGGTCCAAGGCGTTTTGTGGCCTTATTTGCCAGGCCAGATCTAATATGAGGCCCCTTGGACCAGCTCGCCCTTGCCAGTGCAGTGTGGGCTTCATCGGGAATTTTGTGCCACTCAGGGATGCCAAGCAAACCTGGCACCTTTGCTGTGACCAACGACAGGAGCACAGGAATTTAGCTACACCCAAAAATGGCCACCTTCCCAGGGGCATCATTTCAGGTCCATGGGGTACAGGGAGTTGTAGTCCCGGCCTCTGCCTTCAGGTGGGGAAGGTTGACATCACGGCTCTGGTGAAAAAGGCCGTTCTGAGCAACAATTTCCGAAGGAGGCTGAGTAATTATTTAGCTCAGATAAGCCCAGGAACGTTGTGTGAAGCTATGTGCACACAGCAATAGTCGAGCACTCTAAGGAAGGGAATTCAGAGCTGTCAGCAAGGAGGGAAATACCGCTTTGGGGGATTGAAAACATTCATAAAAAATTCCTGGCTCCCAGCCTGGTCCATCCTCTTGCCGGCCATGCTTGCAGTTGTGTACTTTGGCTTCAGAGATGGAGTCACAAGAAGGTTCTTTTTTCCCCCTTTGTTGCAACACATGGCCAAAAAGGCACATCTTCACCTGGACTAGCAAGTGCTGAGCCTTTGGCTGACCAAAGCCCGCCCAGCAGTGTGGGGTTTTGCACGGCTGTGCTGGCTCATCCCCGCCGAGCCTCTGGCTCACTTTCTTGCAGGGACCAGTGCAACAGCTGTAGCACAAGCCCGGCGAGATGTATGCATGTAAGCTGTGCTGCTGACATCCAATTTTAAATTGTGGGTGTACAACGCCGCCTTTTCCAGACCGTGAGAGTCCAATTCCCCAAACTCGGAGGAGAACCGGCCAGGAAACGTGAGGTTAAGATGACGCTTCCCACATGGCCCCACTACATAACCTTAACTCTGCCCCCCTGGGAATGGCAATAGGAACTGGAACAGGATCTTATCCCTCCTTGGCTGTATTTGATACATTCCCTCAACATAAACTCAAGATCTCAACATAAAGCCAAGTGATTTGAAGGCTATGTCTACACTGTTAAATAAACGAGGGCTACGGGTTTATCCATGGCCCTGAGGTGGATGGCCACGAGGGATGAAGAAGCATCATTCTTTTTGGCTCATGGCTGGATTGAGTTGAACATCTTTGGTCATGATGTGGGTGGGACTGATGCCTGGAGGCATCCAGATGGGACCCCCTGGAGGTTATTCACTAAGTGCCCTACATGGACACAGGAAAGGAGTATTGGTCCTCATCGCCTGGGAGCTGGGCACTGCAGCATGGCAAATTGAAATGGCTTTGGGACCTCTGGCTCGTAATTCACCCTGTACGCCTTACCCTCACAGGGACCTCTCTCCGTTTCAGGCCAACGTAAGAGCACAAATGTCTTGACTTTTCCCGTTAGCATGTACTAGTCATCAAATACTACTTTTCTGCCTTGGTTTCCTTTCTTGCCTCCTTTTCTGCCCCCCAAGCAGGACCCGTCATCAGCGTGTGACCTGGACGCATGAGCTGCCCTTTTCCTAGTGCTAAAAACCCCCACAACATAAAAAATACAGAGCAGTCTTGGCAGTCCCCTTCCACAGCTGCAGGATTTATCTTCCCAGCCCTTGCAATACCCTCCCAGCCCCACAAAGCAATCCATCTCTCACCTGCTATTACGGAGTTCATCTCACAGACCTAATGGAGTACATGAGTCCTGAATTGGCTCCTGCTAATGCTCTCGGTGGCCGAGTCGCTGTGGGAAGCGATCTGGGAATTCATTTTGAAAATCAATGCGGACGTCGATAGAGCGGCTTCCCCCAGGGAAGCAGCATGCTTTTTACCAGGCGTTGCCGCCTGCTCCCCACCGTCCCCCATTTTCTTTTATGCAGTTGGAGTAGCCACAGAGCAATTCATCCTGCTTTCAATGAATGTCTTTTGCGCTGTGCTCTCCAGTTTCCCCGAATTAGACTGATTTCTGGGAAAAGATTAGGGTCTCCTGGCAGTGTGGGGTTCACTGGGCTCCTCAAAGTGTTGTGATCTGAATTTGCTGTGTCCCAGTGTGATGCTGGGGACTGTCTCCTCCGTGCAGCCCCATCTCTCCCCTTAGGCTGTGTTGGCACAAATAAATTGGTATAATTTCTAACTCCCAGGTGTATTTTAGCCTGCCATGGCTTTTCCATGCAATGGCAAGTGCAGAGCCTGCAAGGATAGTGTTGGAGGACTGCTCAGGGCAGAAGGACCCCAACTCAGCGCAGTTCAAAGTTGTCCCCAGAGGTAACCTTCATGCTGGGATGGGGACACAACACCAACCTGCCATCCTTGCACCATCCTTGGAAGAGTCTTGGCCAAAGCCCAATGTCATGGGCAATTCTTGGCCATGATTTGTGAGGTAGTGAGACCAGGGGTCTGTTCCTGAGAGGCACTTTGAGTGCGGCTGGGATAGAGTTAATTTTCTTCCTAGCAGCAGGCATAGTGCTGTGTTTTGGATTTAGTAGGAGAAGAATGTTGATAACATGCTGATGTTTTTAGTTGTTGCTGAGTACTGCTTATGCTAGTCAAGGACTTTTTCAGCTTCCCATGCTCTGCCAGGCGCACAAGAAACTGGGAGGGGCCACAGCCAGAATAGTTGACCCAAACTGGCCAAAGGGCTATTCCATACCATATGATGTCATGCTCAGTATATAAACTGGGGGGGGGGGTTGGCCAGGGAGCAGCGATCGCTGCTCGGGAACTGTCTGGGGATCGGTCGGCGGGTGGTGAGCAATTGCATTGTGCATCACTTGCTTTGTATATTATCATTATTATACTGTTACTATTATCATTACTATTTTACTTTACTTCAGTTATTAAACTGTTCTTATCTCAACCCAGGAATGTTTCTCACTCTTACTCCTCCAATTCTCTCCCCCATCCCACTGGGGCAGGGGGAGTGAGCGAGCAGCTGCATGGTGCTGAGTTGCTGGCTGGGGCTAAACCACAACAGATAGCAACATGGGTATGGGCTCTACCACGCTGGTTGACCTCCAATCACTTGATTTGGGACTAAGATTTGGGACTTATATAGCTCTCAAGAATCCTTTTCCAATGCGGATTAGTCTGCACTGCTATGGGATAAATATTTAATAAGAATGAGGGTCAAGGAACTGTTTTGTCCAAGGACACCAAGACAGCTGTTTACTCCCATGAAAAGCACCAAGGGATCTTTAATGCCCATGCAAAGAAGGCAGAAATCAGAGTTTTAAGCTCTCATCCCCCACCATTAATGTCAATGTTAAATATTGATCCTTTCTGTGTTTAGCACAAACCAAACAACAGAGTCAAGCCATGCTCTTTGGCTTTTATTAATGTACTTTTTCTGCATTGGGTGAAGTTTGCAGTAATGCCAGGAAAAAAATGCAGCGGCGGTGAACGAGCGGCAGACAGATCGATTTTGCATCTTGACACGATTCAGAAGGCGGTGAAAAATCACCCTGTGTGGAACATCTCCTTGTCCAAGCCATGACAGCCATTTCACAGAAAACTGATTTCTCTGCAGCATAAGAGAGTCAGGCCCAAAATTTCTGGTAGGATCCAGGATTTGAGGGAAGGAATGGAAAAAAGAGGTTTGAAAGATGTAAAACCCCCTCGTCCCTGTGTCAGACCAGGTTCCTTTATGGATGTCTGAAGTCAAATTTGAGGAGCAGGTGGACATTGTGTTGGGGGAAACCTGGGAGCAATCCCTAAATCAGTGGTTGCCAGAAAATGGGTGGATTTACCCAGGGAAAGATGGCCTTTTTGTTACGGTTCGGGTTTTTTTCGTGCATTTTGTGTCAGCACCAAATAAATGCAAGTCAGCTATTAAAAAGGGTGACTTCAGTAAACCACGATGAGTGGTTTTCACATGCCAGGAGTGCATGCATGGCAGGGAGACCATGCACGGTCTTCTGCCTGGTCTTCTCCATGGTCTTCTGCAGCCAGAGATGGATCAGCTTCCTCAAAATGCTCTGCAGTTTGTGGGTTTTCTGGGGTTTTGGTGGGGTTTTTTTGTAATGGGGGTTTACAGCTTCACTGTAAAAATTCATCCGTGGTTCAAATGCTTGGAGCACACTTATTAGAGGGCTGGAGTAGCCATGTGATTATTCCTGACCTCTGGGATATTCTCCGTGTAAAATTAATTTAATATTTTAACACGTATTCCTCCTTGAGCAGGGGGAGCAGGCACTAGGACTCACACCTTCAGTCTGTATCCCATTGTACTAGGAGAAAATAACAGGAACTCTTTTGAGGTCACAAAATTAATAGACAATTGGGGAACATGGGAATATTTTTAATCTCTACTGTCATTACGTCCATGCCCATTCCCACCCTGTGCCTCAGTTTACCCAACTGTAAAAGGATAGCAGTGATACCCTTACACAGAGGGGCGGGGGTGACTTAAATCACATCTCTAAAGCCTCTAAAAAAAAAGGTCTCTAAGAAAAGACAGAAGCAGAAACTGTGATGTGAAAGCTCTTCTCTTCCTTTTCCTTTTCAACCAGTTTTTAACAACCCGCTGAGCTCCCTGTGAATTGGGCTGACATCCCCCAGACATCCCTGCAAGCCACTAAACATGTGATAAAATATGATAACATGATAAAATATGATAAAATATTTATTTCTCTACATGGTACATATAGTTGCATGTGCTCCAAGTAGAGGAGCCTGCCGCTGAGTGCATCACTCAGAGCCATAAGCAAACCCCACCGACTTCCATAAATGCTGGAGCATTTAAGTAAGGAAAATCTCTGGAACACAGGCTGTGGGGTCACTGCATCTGGCCGCTCACTGGTGTGTTTTTTCCCTTCACAGATACCCTGAGGAGCATCGCCTCCATGAACCACGCACCACGCTCCTCCCCGGCAGAGCTCAGTGGTGCCAGCCACCACCTGCTGCGAGAGCGCAAGTCCTCAGCGCCGTCTCACTCCAGCCAGCCCACCCTGTTCACCTTCGACTCACCCGCCAGCCACCTCCAGAGCACCCTGTCCGCCAGTGCCCCCCAGGACTACCTTTTCCTCCACCAGTGTATGAGCAGAAAGTCAGAAAACGCAAGGTATTGTAGCTCACCTGGGAGCAAACCTTGGGGACAGCTGAGGGAGGGCTGGGGGTGAGTGGCTCAACCCACCTCCATCCTTGGAGATCTACAAAACCCAGCTGGAGAAAGCCCTGAGCAATGGTCTCATCTCATCATGGTTGGGAGGAGGAGGTCAGAGCAGCGACCTTCCAAGCTCCCAGCTTTCCTAGCTTTCTGGGTTGTATTAAAAACTGGCTGAATAACCAAACCCAGAGGGTGGTGATGAGTGGCACAAAGTCTAGTTGGAGGCCAGTCACTAGCAGTGTACCCCAGGGGTCAATACGGGGTCCAGTCCTGTTTAAGATTTTCATTAATGATCCAGATGATGGGGCAGAGTGTACCCTCAGCCAGTTTGCTGATGACACCAAGCTGGGAGGAATGGCTGATATACCAGAGGGTCATGCTGGTACACCAGAGGGTCCTCAACAGGCTGGAGAAATGGTCCAGCAGGAACCTCATGACGTTCAAAAAGGAGAAGTGCAAAGTCCTGCATCTGGGCAGGAACAACCAGAGGCAACAGGCACAGACTGAAACACAGGAGGGTCCCTCTGAACATCAGGAAACACTTTTTCACTGCGAGGGTGACTGAGCACCGGCACAGATTGCCCAGAGAGGTTGTGGAGTCTCCATCCTTGGAGATATTCAAAAGCCATCTGGGCACGGTCCTGGGCAGCTGGCTCTGGGTGACCCTGCTTGAGCACAGGGCTTGGACCAGGTGACCTCTGGAGGTCTCTTCCGACTTCAGCCACCCTGTGATCCTGCAGACGGGGCCCTAATTCCTGCCTTTAACCAGAAAAAACACAACCAGAGGGATGGGCAGGGTTTGCACCGTTCTGCCATTCATCCCTGCTGTAGCCCAGAGCTCGCTGGGCTTCACGGCAGCCCGTGGTGCATGGTGTGGTATTTCTGAGAGAGCAACAGCTCTCCGCCTCTGGACCCAGCCGGTTGCCTTAAATAGCGAGGAGGTTTTTTGGCGTGAAGAGTTTTGGCTCGCAAGAGCGGCGAGGAGGGAGGGAGGGAGAGGCAGTCGGCGCCCAGCTGGCGTGAGGTGAGAGCAGAGCCCAGGCTGCAGCCTCCGCTGGGCTTTCCTGCTGCAGCTGCCTTTCCCTACCCGAAAAACAACAACAGAAAAAGGCTCAGAAAAATTAACTTCAGATGGAATTAATGGAACAGTGTTTAAAAAGAGGCCCTCTGACACTCCAGCTGTGAGGACACCTAAAAGCCACCCGCCAAGAGCCCGAGTACAGCTGGGACACTGAGTAGGAGGGAGCAAGCACTGATGCTTTGGTGGACAGAGACAAACTGGCTAGTGGCAGCTTCTGCAACTGGGCCAGAAATAATCACCCCAATCAATGCCCACTTCGTTGGGCCAGGCTGCAGGACTGCTGGGAATCCCTCCCCTTGCAGCTCCGGAGCTCTTACTTTACTCATCCATAAAATGAGGGTAATAGTAGCTAATTGGTGGGCAATGCTGAGTAATTAACCCATGAGATGCTTCAAGTCCTCGGCCAAAAGGATCCTGCCAGAGCCCAAACATCTCCTGGGCGGACTGAGCTCCAAAGGCGGCAGGGATTCATGTGTCATATCGCAGCATCACTTGTTTTTTCCCCAAATAAGCCCGATTTCTGAGCGCCATCTTGTGCTGGCTCCATGAAACAGAGCCCCTGTTCTCCCTGCAGAGCATCAGCCCTGCCGGAACAGTGCAAATGAGCATCTCCCAGCTTTTCCCATAGGGCTGGGACTTCCCCAGTAATTTGCCGCAACCGGAACCACCCACCCCCAGCCATTTCACTATTTCCCAGCGTGGTGGTTGATACAGGGCAGGACTCTCCTCCACAAGGAGATGTTTAAATGGGGCTGGCTGAGCCCTTTCAGGCTGTGAGTGTGTGGTCCCCAAAGCCTGACCCACGCATGGTTATACCTCTGCGAGCAAAAAGACCCAGCCCAAGACTACCTGTCACCCTCTCCTGGTGCATATGCATTAGCTCTCCATGGCAGGGTAACTGTCCTTTTTTGGAGCTCTGTAGTGTTTTCTTCTTCCATGCTGCTTCAGACAGCTTGGAGGAAGGCATCGTCATCACCTACATTCGGCTCTGCCACGTCTCGCCCTTGTGTCGCAGCGCTTCCACAGCAATGCTCACTTTTCCCCAAGTCTTGCGAGATGGCCGTTGAGGCGGGGGGGGAGAAAAGCCCAAGTGGCCAATTCAAGCATCCCCTGACTCGAGAAAATATCTCTGCTGGGGTTACGGGTGCAGAAGGCCAAGGCCATGGGGCTCATCATCTTCTGCAACATTGGAGCGTTCAAAAAGGAAGCAGCAGGAGGGATAAAACAGGAGATGAAACACCTTGGAGGGAATTGGCGGAGGAGCGGTGGCTAACAAGCAGTCATTAGAGGACCAAGGTCTCCCCAGTGCTCACCTCCATCCTGGCTGGTGTCTCTGAACATGACTACAATACAAATCAAGGAGTCATTAGCAAGGCATGGACCTAATGACCATGCTGCCCTACTCACCCTGGGGGACTCAAGGGCTTTTATGAATGTGAATTCAGCCCTGAGTTTCATTCCTATGAACCTGCAGCTGGGATCAGGGTTGCAAATCCCAAATCCCAGCTGAGGAGTGTCCTCGCTTCCCCAGGGCTTGCCCTGCAAGAGGGAAGGGTAGTGGCGTGGCTGGAGGCTTTGAAATAATCCCCATCAGGAATTTTTGCAGTCCCTCTCAAACACGTTTGCAAGGCAGAGGTGAGAGTAAGCCTCCCTCCTGCACTGCAGATGGGCGGCCGACACGTGATGACGATGCTGATGGGGTGGCTCTTGGCAGCCGTGTCTTGGGTCACTGTCAGCTGATGTGAAAATTGCCCATTTTGAGCAATTTATGTCTGAATTGTTCCTGCCCATAGCCCCACCATGGAGCTGGGTGCACGTACCTCCCACCCCATGACGGGGTCATTTTGAAGGTATTTCAAGACAAAATGGATTGTGGGCACGTCTGGAGGTGACTGAGATGTTCCTGTCACCCTGGGGTTGGGCAACACGGGTCGGGAAGGTGACAAATTGAGGGGAGCAGAGCTCAGTGCACCCCAGGACCAGCTCTTCCCTCATCTCATCCCCCTTCTCCCCTTCCTCCGCAGGAGTGCCAGCTTCTCCCAAGCCACGAGGTCTGCCTTCTTCATGCGGAGTGACACAGCGGTCCAGAAGCTCTCGCAGGGCAACGGGCACTGTGTGAATGGGGTCGGCGGGCAGCTCCACGGCTTTTACAGCCTGCCAAAACCCAGCCGGCACAACTCAGAGTTCAGGGACAGTGCATATGACCTCCCGCGCACCTTTGGTTCCTACACCCACCCCAAGTCGAGCCTCACCAGCTCCGAAACGGATAATGAAGAGGTCTATACCTACAAGACTCCCAACAACACCCTCTGCAAGGAGTTTGGGGAGCTCTCCACGGACTCCTACGACATCCCTGCCACCCCACTCTCCATCTACCAGATCCCTAGGACTTTTACACTGGACAAGAATCACAACGCTCTGGCCGTGGCCGCCAGCGACTCACCTGCCGCGCCCCCCCCGCGGCCCCCAAAACCCGGGCAGACGGAGCTGCAGTGGGGCAGCCCACCCCAGCGGCCCCAGCCCAGTGAAAGCTTAGGGCTGGCCCCCGTGGCAGCCACCATTCCCCGGAGAAACACACTGCCGGCGGTGGAGAACAGCAGGCTGCACCGAGGTGAATTTGTGGGTGGGGAGCAGGGGATGGCTTTGTCTTATCTAGCATCCTTGGATGGGGCGGTCCCACTGGCTTGAAGTAGGGCTGGGGTGGCTGTTGGCATCAGCCAGGAGATCAAACACGAAAAAGGTCTGCCTGGTGAGGATCTGGCCCTGCTTTTTGTATGCAATGGGCATGGAGAGGCATCCTCAGGGCTCTGCCCACCCAAGCTGCTCAGCTGGCTCTTGGCTGTTTCGTGCCTTGAACCAAAACCTCAAGCCTGCTTGCCCGTGCAGCCCTTCACCAGATTTTGGGTGATTTTGGCCATTTTTAGCTTGCTTTTAGTTCAGTTCATAACCAGGGTTATCAGAACACGCTGCAGCCTGGAGCTACCTTCGTTTTGTTCACAAGACAAGGACATAATTTTGCACATCTCCAAGACCTGACACATCCAGTACAGCAGAGATGCTCTTCCCATTGGCCATGGATGGGCCATGGATGAGCTTGCCCTTTCCAAATCTTGTGCCTAGGATGAGATAGTTGCAAAGTAACTTAGAAGAGTTGGTTGGAGAGAAAACATACTGTAAATGATACACACAGCTCCCCGAAATGGCTCTTCCATCTCCTCTGACCTAAATACCAACATTCAGGCTGAGATCAGACCCATGCTCAGCAGTCGATAAGTCTAACAGCTTAGCTCCTCACCCTGTCCTCCCCTTACCAGAGGCTGCCAGACCTTACATCTGCCTAGCGAGCTGTAACAGAGCTCTCCCTTAACCCAGTTTTGTCACCATGATCTATCTTATCAGACATCTTCGCCCCTGGGATTTTGCAGCACTTTGACAGAACCAGGTTAGGTCCGTGCGGCACATGCAGTTGTGTTGACACATCAGAGAGATGCTAATTGGGAAGGAGCATATCAGGGGGTCTGTGACAGGTTAAAAACCACATCTTCCCACTAGCGTCTCAATCATCAAGAATAGCTACTGCCCTCCCAGTACCTGGATTTTGTTTTCGGAGGCCCCTTTTATTAGCAGTTGCACTGGGACACATTCTGCATTTGTGGTTGTGTTGCAGCTTCTTCTTGCGAGACGTATGAGTACCCCCAGCATGGAGGCGGCAGTGCTGTGCAGTCAGTCGAGTCGATGAATGATGGGTACAATTCCTACCTGGTGAGTTGGCCTTGGTGTCGGCCACTGTGCTATAGGCACCATTTGCACCTTATAGATTCAGAGACAAGTCAATTCCATGTGGGAACTCACAGCCCAGTCCTGCAGAGCTAAGTCAAGAAAAGAAGGGGTTTATTACTGATTTCAGTTAAAACCGTGGGCAGGGTAGAGATGGAGGGAGAACCACCTAACCCAGCACCACATGCAGAGCTTTGCTTGGGTACTTCCACAGAGTTTATCTGCCTGGGGCTTTGACCCCAAAAAAGTGCCCAGGAGTTCAGCTTCTCCAAAGCCTGGGATGCTGCTGAGCTGAATTTTGACATGTTGCCAGAACAGCCTCTTTTGTGCACTTTCTAAGATTTCCGGAGCTGGAAATGATATTAAAGCAGCCTTTCATACTGCATCTTAGTCATGGCCAGAGCCCAGGGAAAAATTACTTTCTAGGTTAAGCATGCTTCTGCATCTCACTCTGATCATGAGAATAAGCTCAAGTCTGGGCGATTAAGACCTTTCCCTAAACTCAGGATGTTGCAATGTCTTGGAAACAGTGGAGGTTAGACTCTCTCAGTGCAAACTCATGGCCAAGGAGAGCTCAGAGCATCCCTTCCCACTGTGCTGAGATTTTAGAGCTGGTCCCTCCTCAGTTTTGTGTCCAGTGATGATGAGATGAAGGCGTTTATAGTGGGATGGGGTTGAGCAGTGTCTGATGCTCACAGCACGTCCTCCCGCTTGTTCCCCAGCAAGCCAAGGCAGCAGTGGCCCGCTCCCACAGTACCGACTCCGAGGACAACTATGTCCCCATGAACCCCGGGTCCTCACCCCTGATCCACACTGAGAAAGCCAACGACAATGCCCAAAATCTCTACATACCCATGAGCCCTGGGCCGCATCACTTTGACCTGGTGGGGTTGTCCTCAGCCACCCTGCCCATGCATAAAGGAGGAGCCATGGCACAGTGCCACAGACGGTTGAGTGAAATCCAGCCCCCGCCAGTCAACCGCAACCTCAAACCTGACCGGAAAGGTAAGAACGGTTGGTTGTGGGCAAATCTTTCCAGGAACTCTTCTATTCTTGTAACACTTTGGACTACATCTGTCATTGTGCACACTCAGTAGAGTCCTATGTGGGGTGTGCTTTGCTACCACCAGCACAGTCGGACCTTCATATCCTCCCCATCCCCTTCCTCTTTCAGGAGGACTATAGTGCAAATACAGCTTTCATGGTGCTTGAGCAGCCTATGTCAAACCCTTCCTGGCCTTTACAGGAGATAGATGTCACAGGCAGTATCTCACCCCCTTTGCCTTCACCGCTCCCTACATTCCACACTAAAATCTCTGTGTTATATTCAGATGACCCAAATTTCTCCTACTGTTTCCTACTGGCTGGATCCAGACAGCTCTTCCCTTAGGGCTTTGCCTACATCCTCTAAATCCCTCCGCAGACCATTGCCTGAGAAGTCACCCAGGAGATGCTGAGAAGGAGGGCTCCCATCATTATTAGGGTGTCAGCACCTAATCCCATCAATGTCTAGGCAAGGGCTGGAGCGCAGCAGTCTTCCACCTAATTAACCACCTGTAATGAGAAGAGCTTTCATGTTATCCTGCAGATGTCCTTTCCCATTCTCTGTGGGGTAATGCTCTAGCTGGAGGCAGCTCAGGACTGGCAGAGCCTGGTCTTGCCCCCATCTAATGGGTTATCACAGCTCCCTAATGAATGGGTTTATTATACTCTGTGTTTGGGCATTTTTAGCAGATCTCCGTTCCCTGGGAGTCGCATTGCCCTTTTGGGGCCACCCATTCACTCTGAGGCTGTTGATCAGAGGGGAAATTCACTGTTTTCCCCCAGTTCTGGCATAAATGAGTGCAGGGGTTTTGGTTGGGGGTATTTGTCATCAGCAAGGAGGGCTGGGGGGCTGATTAGCAGAATGGGAAGCAAACAGCAAGTTGTTGGGGACCCTCTCATGCCAGTCACGGATGCCGAATTGTAAGAACGTGCTGCCTCTGAATAAAGGCTTTTCCCCTCCCCAGCAAAGCCATCGCCACTGGACCTGAGGAACAACACTGTCATCGATGAGCTTCCCTTCAAATCGCCAGTCACGAAATCCTGGTCCAGGCCAACGTGAGTAATGGGGGGGCGTGAATTCTTGCTTTGCTCCGACAGCAGATCTCCGGTCTCGCTCTCACCGGTGCCCCACAGCTAAGATATATGGTCCTGGCAGGACATATAAGTTCTCCACCTCTGCCATGGATTAAACATCTCTGGCTGAGTGTAAGGGGGATGTCGGCTGCTCTTCTGCCTCCGCTCGCTGCAGAGGTTTCTTCTGGGCCACCATCTCTTTTTATTGCAGGGGCACATTTCTCATGAGCCCTTTCAAATCAAGCTAGAAGTGAGCCCAGACTTTGGATGCAGAGCCAAATTTCCCCAAAAGCTGGATGATCCCTTCAGCCCTCATTGCGTTCTTTGTCAATTTTAGAAACAGGAGCTGCAGAGGTGGGTCATGCCATGCAAACATCTGCACTGGGATGAAAGTCCACCTTGCCCAACACCCTACCCCCGTCAGGGACCAGCAGGAGCTATCTGGAAAGAGGGGCATTTATGGAGTAATTCTTTCTAAAATATCCTGTCCCACCATGGCAGTTCAGGGCTCAGGGGTTTCCTTGGTCACATCATAGCCAGATTTAGGACCTGGATCAGATGCTGTCAAAGCAGAGGGGCTCCTCCCTTGGACCTGTCATGAACTCTGTCAAGAGTTGCAAGAGCCAGAGTCATATTCCCCATATCACAGCCTGTGGCAGGACAATAAATTCATTTAGGTCAGGATTTCACATGAAAGCCCAGCATGTAGCTGAGCAGCTAATTAAGATCCCTTGAATACATTTCCTATTTCTGGGATCTGACACCACCCAGAGAGCTGTGGCTCTGACAGAGGACCTGTGGTCCACCGTGACTCGTGATCCAGCTGAGCCACCCCAGCTCGGCCACACTGGGGGTGCAGGGCACAATTTCACATCCAGCTCTTCCCCAGAAAAATCCTCTGTAGACTCAAAACGGAGGGTGACACTCACAGGGTCTGACCGAGCTGTGTTTTGATTGCCTTGAAAGAAAAACCTAGCCTGAAGGAAGTCTGCAAAATGAAACCAAAGCACTTCAGAGCAAACTCTGCCGGCCAAAAATAATAGGATTCACAGAATTCCAGTTCTGCTGCTAATTCGTGGTCTGATGTTGTCCAATGAAAGGCAGAAGCAAAGCTTGGCTGCTATGACTCCTCTAATAAATTGGATTGTGTGGAGACTGACTGCAGGGCATGAGTGCTGTGCTCTGAAATCACTGCATCAGGAAACAGCGAGTGGGGTTTGATTGACAAGACGTCCGATCCCAGAGAAGCTAATGGATTTTTCCCTTATCAGCTAATCATATGACCCTGCCTTTACTGCAAGGCAACAAATAGCTTTTTAAGACGTGAGCTTTAATGCCAGACGCTGATTGCATTATGTTATTCTGTATAATTAGATTTGGCCAATTGAAAGCAAGATGATGCCTTGGAGGTTTTGTTTTCCAGCAAAAAATTCAGATAGGGCCCTGCACAGTAAACAAATCCTGGAGCTGCGGTGAGGCTGGAGGTGAGAAGCTCCACCGAGGCTGGCCCTGCATCCTCCACAATTAAATATTTCCTGTGAGATAAAAGAGGTCATGGAGCCTGATTTATGTAGCTGATAGCAGGAGAGTTACGGGTACATAGCAAGCAAGGTGTTATTAAAAAGACCTAGAAATAAAAAATCAAGAAGACCAAACCCAGTGATTCTTTGACCCATGGGAAAGTCAGGTTAGAACCTCAGTGCCACCAGCTCTTCTTCATGCCCAGTCCCCAGATCTGAACATGGTGATGTTTGGAGGCATCTGGTGCTGCCCTCTCCCATCCCTCCTTGGCAATGGACAGGCGGCACCTGCAACCATCATTAACGCATTGACCCTTGTCCTTACAGCCAGACGTTCAACGCCGGCTCTTTGCAATACTGTCGCCCTGTCTCCTCCCAGAGCATCACCAGCACTGACTCAGGAGACAGCGAGGAAAACTACGTGGCGATGGTAAGAGCCCCACAGCTAAGATATATGGTCCTGGCAGGACATATAAGTTCCCCAGCTCTGCAAACACATTCCTAGCTCATGACATGGAAGTGCTCAGCTTGCACTGTGTGGTGTACATCCTACGTACATCCTTACATGCACGAAACACTGGCTTTCATTCCTAAAATGACATGTCCCATGGGGTTTTAACCGTATATGAGAGCAGGAACATATATCACCTACTTTACCAGGAATTAAGAGGGGATAAAAAAGTCTATAGACTGTCGCAGTCTATTTTCCTGATTTAAGTTGATTCTTTTCAGGGTTTTTTTCCCCCTAATAGCTGCTGTCATCATGTTTGTGTGGAGGGCAGGGGCTATCAGAGCAGCAGCAGGGAGTGGCACTGCTTACAGGGAGGGGATTTTGTCTGTCTTTGCAAAGCTGCTGACTTGAAGCATATTTTTGAGGCTGTGTAACTAAGGGGGTAGAGGAAATCTGTGCTCTGTGTAGCGTGGTTGTGATTAGTGAAGATCCCAGAGCTGGTCTGGCCTCGCTGAGGTGTGGTTCCTGGGAAGTGCTGAAGCCCACGTCTGATGTCAGGCATGTGAATAAAATCACCACAAAGGCAGCAGAACTGCTCTGCTACATAAAATCAAGAGCATGAGCTTGAAATATTTGCTAGCACAACATACAATATATATAGTCCCCCAGCGGTTCTGCACACCCTGGTCCCAGAGAGGCAGGTGAGCGCATATCCAGACTGAGACCTCTTTTAAAAAAGTGCCACTGAGGCATTTCATCACCAGATTTGTGTTTATTCCTGTTTTTTCCTTCTTCCCATTTTAATCCTTGTTATCTCTCCTGTCTCTTCCCTGCATTAGCAAAACCCCATTTCTGCTTCTCCTGTTCCTAGTGGCACCAACAGCCCAGCGCCTAAAAAGAGTTCGGGGAGTGTGGATTATCTGGCCCTGGACTTCCAGCCCAGCTCACCAGGGCCACACAGAAAGGTACAGGGGATTTTATAAACTTCTGATTAAAAGTGATGCATTTTTTAAGGGTTTTCTTGCATATTGGCAACAGCATGGTCCAAAGCCCTGGCCAGGGTTGGTAAGTGGCACAGTAACCTCAGAGGTGTGATTTTTCCTGCAGATCTGCTGCTATATTTATTCTGGGTCAGACTCAGTCTCTGTTGCAAGTCTGCAGCCTTGCTGGAATTGTCACCAGAAGCATGGATGTGCGAGGGTTCAGGGATGCTGATGAGACCAGAAATTCAGCTGGAGATTGTATATTCAAAAGCTGTCAAGAGGTATCCCAAGAAGTATCAGAAAATTTTTTTTCCTCCTTCAGAAACAACAGGTCCTCCAAAACCAGACTTGGGTTTTCCACCTGAGATACTTTCTGGAGCTCATTCAGAAATGCTGGGCACCTGTCTCCTGCCAGTCAGGTGCTTTTAAAGGGTGCCATTTGAGCAGGGAAAGTACAAACTGCTTTCAAAAGATGAAGTTGATGTTTAAAAGCTAGATAATGTTGAGCTGATCAAGCCATTGCCCAGTGAGAAAAAACTGTGGGGAGAAGATGGGTCAGAAATGGGATGCCTCTGCCAAGTGTCAGTGGAAATGTGGAAGGGGAAGGTCCTAAAGACCCAGATGTTGGTGACTTTTCTCCAGGTTTATAGAGGGGAAACAAGCACCATCTTAAAGTGAATCATAGGAAAATAGGGCAGGGGAGGACCTCAGGGCATCCCCACATCCAAAGGAAACCATCTCTTCTGAGGTGACAAACGAGGCTCAAAAGTCTCATATGATGGAGATTTCACAACCTCCCCAGCAAGGCCACATACCAAGATGAAGAGGACACCCAGGGGTGACAGAGTAGGCTGGGGAGGAACCAAAGGCAGGTCCTGCTGGGTGCCACACTGAGCAAACTGGGAGGGGGAAGGAGAGACTGGCTCAAGCAAAGCAGCACCTGAGCAAGGGGATGGTGAAGGACAGGGCACTGTATGAACCTTTGTGGGAACCACCTGTGAGTTGGCCTTGACTTTCTCAAACATGGCCTCGTTTCCTAGGCAAAACTTCCCACTGGTTAGGTCTTTTTATTACCTGACAGTTGTCCCTTGATTGTTCTTTCTGCCCAGCAATATTTCTGCAGGTATTACCAATTTAAATTATATCCCAACCTGGAAAGGTGATTTTAGACCATTAAAAAACATCATCTGGCTCCAGTTGCAAGCAGCTGGAGAGTCCTCTGAAATGCTTGTAGAGGCAAAGTTCTAGGACTCAAGAAACTATGGAAAAAAGTATCTCCTTCTCCCTCAACAGGTCTCCTGGGTGAACCTGCAAACATATCTGTTGTTATGGGGATGAAAATAATCTAGTCCCATAGGTGTGTAGAGTCAGCACAGCTAAGAGGGATGGAGCTGGGATTTTTAGGTATATCTATAAGAGTTCTTGAGTTCTTTACAAGAAAACGAGCAAGATGCAATGCTGAATTTGCAATATCAGCAGTTAGATACTGCTGCAACCGTTCATGTCCCAGAGTTGGTGGGAAGGTAGAGACCCAGGTACTGTTTCTACCCTTCCATTGCACTGCAGTCTCAAGCAAGCAAGATGCAGAGCAGACTGAAGTCTTTCATCCAAGACCCTTCGGGAGGTTAGAGGGAGGGTGATGAGCTATGGAGTCTGCCAGGAATCAGGGGAGGTGCTGGTGGACTTGCAGCACCCACGGTGCCGCTGCAGGAAGGAGCGAGAGGGAAGAGCAGGGAGCTGATGAGTGACCAGGCAGTGGCCGTGTTTCTCCTCCCCGCAGCCCTCCACCTCATCGGTCGCCTCAGACGAGAAGGTTGATTACGTGCAAGTGGACAAGGAGAAGACACAGGCGCTGCAGAGCACCATGCAGGAGTGGACTGATGTGCGGCAGTCCTCGGAGCCCGCCAAGAGCGCGAAGCAGTAGCACCTGGGGCAGGCAGCAAAACAGGCAAATGTCCTGGCGGTTTTCCCCAGTTGGGGCCCGCCGGGCTGCCAGCTCCACTTGGGCTGGATTTCTAAGACTTGTCTGTGGAGGGGAGGGGTTCTTCATTGTTTTTTTCTTTCAAGACAAAAAGAAACTTAATTTCAGGGGAAGACTTGGCGGATACTGTTTGCCAGTGGTAAAGACCAACTATGTTTGGTGGCTCGGTTTGTGCTTTATCTGCTGGATGCACTATCCAGGAACTTCGACTTAGCAATACCAGGTTTCACCCTACACATCTTTTGCTTACAGCTATTAAAGCCACCTTGTATGTGCTAACACTGCATCATCTGTCCCCGTCTTCTTCCATACCGTACCCCAAAACGTGCCATACAGGTTTGCAGCATCTCTCATAGGACATCATTCCCCACCTCTGATTCCTCATTCCCTATGGTTGCCCTCTTCTCTGCCTCCTCCCAGTCCCAAAACTGAGCACGGACCATTCCTTTTGAAATCACTTTCATTGTCCCATCTCTTGTAAATAATACGTTCAAAACGTCTGAGGGCTATTCTCCTGGCAGGACAGCCCCAATGTTTTTGGTTGTGGTTGTTAACTTTCAGGAGCTTGAAGAGCATCCAGACTGCCCCATTGAGCTGACTCAGAAGCCCCATCATACACACACATATATGCCAGCACGTGCTCACACACATGCATGCATGCATGCAACAGCCAAGTTTGTTCGGGTGTCTTCTGCTGTTGATGCTCTCCAGCATCTCTCAAAGTCAATGGGCTGGAGAGAGGCTTTGGATGGCAGAATTTAAGCCCAAACCCACTGCCTATCTGAAACCAATTGCCTGAGTATCTGGCCCCAAAAACAAAAATCTGCCTTTTGTGGCACCAAAAGAAGCCCATAGAGTGAGAGTCCTACATCTGTGGCCATCATGAGAAGCTCTGTGGTTGAGTATGAGGAGCGCAGGGAGGCTCTGGAGACCATGTATATCTGGACTGGTGTGAGGGTGAGTGACAAGGAGGAAGTGGGAGGCTGTTGCGAGGACCGGGAGAAGGCGGATGCTGTACTGCAGAGGGTGGTCTTGGGTGAGGAGGGCCAGTGGGGTGTATCTTGGAGGAAAGGAGTAGAGTAATTGAAATGTTGGTTGATGGTGAGGCCTTAGGCTTGGGAAGAGGCTGGTCAGGAGAGTCAGGGCAAGGTGTTTTAATATTAGCTTTAATGTAGCATTATGGTTGGTTTGTGGTGGATGCAAAGGGCTGGACTAGATATTTTCTCCCCATCTTCAGCAATGTCTCTTCAACACAGAAATGGCGCTTGTTGATGTTAATGACCCTAGGCTCTAATTATGGATGGGAATTTGCTGTTGCCCCTTGCCAGCATCCTTGACACATCCAGGCTTTGGGATCACTCCCCAGGCAGCTGCCAGGCGCAGAGAGCTGAGAAGGAAGAGACAGTTTATTGCAGAGATAATAGTTCATGATCTCATGAAAACAGGAAAGACTAATGATTGCCATGGAGCAGCCTGATTGCCAGACAGCGAGCGCTGACACAGATAAACCGGCTGACTGCAAACCAAGAGCCAAACGAAGGAGACATTAGAAAGATTAGGTAATAATATTTATTAAATAGCTGCAAGCTGAACCCCTCCCAACGCCACAGGGTCTACATTCCACCAACACCACCAAGCTGTATTGATTATTGATGCTTAAGCAGTAACACATTTGTTTAAGCTTATACTGAATTTGGAAAGGGCCAGACATCACCCTCACAGGGATAGGATACCAGTCCCTTAAGGGCTGCATGCTGGTAAAATAAGTCTTGAACTTCCAACACCAGTTTGTATTTTCTTCTCGCATGCCATGAAAGGGAAGGATATTAATGGAAAAGCTCTGACAAACCTTTTAAGACATTGAAGTGTTGGCCTTTTACAGGAATAATGAAGCAAATATCCTAATGCTTATGGTAAAAATAATAACCATCTAGAAGAGAAAAAAAAAAAAGACCCAAAGGGGAAGATTTAGCACAGCCAGATGCTTTCTGAAGGTCGGGGAATGTGTTACAGCCTGCAAGGGCCTTTGCCTCTCGTTGGGGGTTTGCACGTTTGCATGGTGAGATAATGAAATGAAGACCAGAGTACAGTGCTTCATATTTCTGTAGTCCCTTTCATCACTGCATCTCAGGGGAGACTAAACATTGGGCCTGGTCCAGAGCCCACTGAAGTGTGCGTTCACCTGGCTGGGAGCAAGCTCTCCATCCCCACCAAAAAGCAAATGTGGCTCAGGCGGGAAGCTGATTTTTTCCTATTTCATCCTCTAAAGTGCTAGGCGGATACAAAGGAAGATGAGGCTGGGGGAGAAGGGTTATGGTTCATGCTGGATGTATTTCCCTGCCAAAATTGTGTTGTTCTCCCCCTATCACACTAAAACACTGCCACCTCTGGGGTGGATTGCAGCAGCAATTTTGGGAATAGCCCTTTATACTGTTTTGGGTCTGTCTTAGTAAAACAGTGCAACTATTCTCGAGATGAAACTGAGCCCAGCTCCAGGCCAAAAAAATCTTGAACTGGACCAAAAGCCTGGAGAAATCAAGTGATAAACCATGCTCGGATAGAGTCTTTTTCTCCACCTGGGAGATGGGGAGCTCAACAAGTCCCAAAAGTACCCTGAAAGTGGACAGGCAATGGGGAGGCAGCAGCAGTAGTTATTTCTGATGGTGCAGTGGCTTGGGAGACAAGACAATGGGTTGGGATGCATTTTGCTGAGTTGGTGCCCTGTGCTTCTGCACTGTGACTAGGTGCATCCAGTGCTCACTCCCACATTTAATCCAAAGCATTAAGATTGGAAAAGCCCTTTGTGGTACTAGAGAAACTAGTCCTTTTTCTCTTTTTTCCCACAAATGTCCGCATTTGTTCATGGGGCCTGGCATGGGATAGCTCTTTTCCCAGGCTCAGCCCTCCTGTTTTGATGATTTGCTTTCACGAGCATCCCCAGTAACTGGTCCTTTGCATTTGGCAGACCAAGGACCAAGACAGCCCAAAGTAGCTATTTTGCAACTGCTGGTTGCTGGTCCCTCCCTGCTTTGCAGTGAGATCTATGTTTTCCTGGAAACAGATATATTCCCCCGTATTTTTTTCCTGCTGAGCACCAAGCAAATGGCCCCTCCAAACTAAGTAGCAGCCTATAGACTCCATGCATTGCCATATAGACATGACTATATCAACTCCTCCTGAAAGCCGTTAAGTAATCAATGGTTGCAGTGGAAATAGTCATTCCTGATGGTTGCCGAGCTGATTACAGCAGTCCCTGATGATTAATGTTTGTTCAGTATTTAGTCTTAAACCATATTGAAAAGCAGCTGGTTTAATTACATGGACTGTCAAGAACTTTGTCCTGAAGGCATTGAGTTTATCACATCCACTCTATACTTGGATGCTCAAGTATGACTGACTCTTTTGTTAGAAATAGGTGTTTTAGGAAGCTGAGAACGTTGCAAATGATTCATTTTAATTGCAATTAAAATGGCTTGAATCTTCACATCAGAGCCTGCTCTTCAGCTCTACAGTCCCATTTAAGAAAAGGAATGTGCTTGCATGTGTGTGTATGTGTGTGCTCATGGAGGAGGGTTGTCTGTGGGACAAACATCATGACCTCAATATTTAGTTTTATGAAGTACCAGGCCCATGGCTCAAAGCTCTCCCCAAGCTTTAAAATGACTAAGCTGGTGGTTTTAAAGGCAGAAGTCTCCAAAAGTGTGTATCCCTTGCTGTGAGTGTGTGACTGCTGCTCATGGTTCCTCTGTCTGATGAGATGTGTGAGCTGCCTTGGAGCTGATTTGCTCTGAACTGACATTTGAGTGTTCGGTGGGAAATACATTTCCAGCTCTAAATGGATGCCAGGCTTAGGCTTAGTCTCAGTCTTAAGTCAGAGAAAGAAAATAGGTGTGAGAGCAGATTGTGCCAGGGCAAAGCTGAGTGTCTGGCAGATAGGGCCAAATCCAGAGCCGGAATCAAAAGGTAGCTAAGGCGTGGGTTGACTGGGGGCTAACTGGGATGGATTTGGATCCAGAGCCACCAGCCACTGACAAGGTTTACACATGGGGGAACATGAGGTTGGAAGGAGTGAAGGCAGGAGCGTTTGCCAGCAAGATTTGAGTCTTGGTCCTCACCATGTCATCCTTTGGCATGAGTCTCGAGTCAGATCTACAGAGAAGGTTTGTGGGTTGTGGAGAGGGGTTTTGCTCAGTAAAGGCTAGGCATTGGTAGGAGGGGATCTCCCACCACTCTTGGGACTTACCCAGGACACTTCACCCTGGAGGGGGTCATCCTGTCCGAAAACATGACGCCTCTGCGCTCTGGCTTTCAGGGAGCCGCAGGCCATGTGCCCGGTACTGAGCTGGGCAGGAGAAGCCCTACCAGAAGGGTGGTGGGCATCTGGCGGTGCTGGGGGACACCTTGCTCTGGGGCTCCCTTGGGCTGATCGTGGGACAGCAGTGCTATGGCTTCACAGGGTGTCCCAAGAGGTTGTGCCATCAACATCCTTGCAGCTTTTCAACACCCAGACTAGAGCAAGCCCTGAGCAAGAGGGTCAGACCCCATGGATGACCCTGTTTGGAGCAGGGGGTGGGACTAGAGGCATCTTTGCCCCCTGATTTACCCTGAGACCCCGTGCTGCTGGGGCTGAGCGGGGACTTCTCCATGTCAGGGAAGGGGCCAAAGGCAGTACCTAGAGTCCTATAGCATCCTAAGCCAGGGCCTCTTCTCCAGCCATGAAACCAAGTGGCAAGGCACAGCTCAACCCCTAAGGCCATACCTCCAAGCAAGGTGGCCTAGTCCACACTGGTGCCATCCCTTGCACCTGGGAGAGGGCTGGCTAGCCCAGGCCAGGTCATCCAGGACACAGACACACAGTCCAAGCAACTGGGTGACAGCTTGAACCTCTAAATTTGTTAGGATAGACACTGACCCAGGGCTCTCTGGAGCCCCATGTGAGCCCCTGCACTCTGGGGTCCCAGCTGTTTTGGTGGGGTCCCACCAAACAGCTCTCCCCCTGCCAAACCATGGCCAGCTGGTCGTGACATATGGTGTCCGAATTTCAACACCGGCCAGCAACATCTGGAGAAGGAGCTGGGCCACATGGCTCCATCTCTTGTGCATACTGGGAAGAGTTGGCTCCTTTTGGCCACCCATTGAGCATGGATCCTTGGGAGGGGTAGAGCCATGCCCAGGTCTTATGCAGTGATGAGTTTCAGTAGGAAGTTGTTTAAAGAGCTCCCAGGTCCTGTCTGATCTTCCTGGCCTGGGAGAGGAATAAGGGGATGGTTTCCTCAAGTCACACTTGCATTGTGTTGGTGTTTTCCCACCTGGTGACATTGCTATTCCATGTAAAAGTTGACAGGTGCACTGTGTGTCCCATTGGAGGGATGTTGTCTGGATGAGATGGGTGCAGTGGGGCTGTGCCTATGGAGAAGCCCCACCACTTGTCACGGGAAGGGCGAAGAGCAGAGCTTAACCCCAATCCCAGCCAGGGACTGAGCCAGAGGACATGCATGGCCATCAAAAAGCCATCAAGAAAATCAGAGGGACCAGTCCAGCATCAAATCACAAAGGCCGATAAACCAGTTTAGGGCCCCTGGTGAGTCCAAGTGCCTCTCTTCTCTGTCCAGAAAGCACCAACCTGCCCACATGTATGCAATGATCTTGGTTGGGACTGTTAATGAGGCTCTTGCAGGTAGTGATGTGCACGTTTTGGTCATGATTTCTCCTTGGTCTGGAGCAGTTCATCCCTCCATCAGCTTCTCCTTGGTGTCTCATCCTCGTAGTCGCAATTTTATGTCCTTGTTCACAACTCCTAGAGTTGTACTGTTAATCAGGTTGCCACTTCAGTGGCTGCTCTTGAGAAAAGTTGATATGTAACACGGTGTCACCAAACAGCTCTCCCCTGGCCAACCCACAGCCAGCCGGTTGTGGCACATGGTGTCCAAATTTCAACATCTGGAGCAGAAGCTGGGCTTCATGGCTCCATCTCTTGAGCTAAAAGAGCTTCTCAATGGAATGCTTCCAATCAGCAGGCTCTTAATTTTCGATGCAGCCCATTGCTAATGTATAACAGGTGCATTTGTAGGCCAGTGGGTTGACTATATGGGAGAGTTTTTCCCCAAGACCAGGAGATAAGAAGCCATCGTTTTTATTGTCATTCTTCGGGTGACACCACACTTTATCTTCAGGTGGGACGAGGGGCTTCATTTGAACCGTCCGTATCCTGCTTTCTCTCCAGCTTGTGAAATGAAGATTTTTAGTACTTATTTCCCCACCTCACAGGCCTGTCGCGAGGTGTAATGAATTGACATCTAATAATGCAAAGAGCTGTTTTGAGTCTGCATGCAATGGCTGGGCGGCATGCGGTGCTACCCCATTGTCATGCCCAGCGTTACACATGGCACTGCACATCCTGCTCCGCAAAACTCATTAAAAACCCCTCATCCTCAATTACCAAGGTGGAAAAATCCTGGCAGGTTTTTTTCCTGAGCGAGGGGGGTGGGAGAAAAGCCATTTGCACAGTTTCGGCAATCTGCAGCCACACTGACCCTGAAAATACCATGTTTTGTTTGAGAGCCCTTTGGACGTGGTGGCTGAAGCATGTCATGGAGAGGGGAAGGGAGCAGGACCCTGGGCTCCGTGGGGAGCCCGCCAATGAATCCCGTAGGGTTAGGACAAAACCTTTAGAGTAGTTACATCCCACTCAACCCCGGCCTTGGCGAAGTCAACAGGTCCCCGTTGACTTTGGGCATTGTTGCGTGGGAATGGACCCAGAGAAATTAGGGTAGTTTTCTCCATTTGTTTCTTAACCTGCTGCGAGGCGGGGTCGCAGCCCCGGCTTTGAAGCTGTTGTGTCGGCAGCCGATTCGCAGGGATGTTTTGTGTGTTTCAAAGTCTATGACTGTTCTTAAAGAGGAGTATTTTTCATTTTTTTTTTCCATTTGTAGAAGGAAAGACAAGAGTAATCTGTGGCAAACTGTACAGTACGTGTCTTCTTGTGGTGTCACTGTTTGAATGGTTATTAAGTTTTCAAATCACTGTGGACAGCTAATCACTTAAGTTATTAATTTATTCTTCAGGGTTTTGTTGTTTGTTTTTTTAAGTAATTTGAAACAATTATTTATCCTGTAAATTGGTCTTGAGTGAAGCCTAGATAATACTTTCTTTGCTGTTAATAAACATGGTACATGCCTGACATGAAGGTGATCTCATTTTTAAGTACTGTATATGCATTGGGAAAGCAATGGGCAAATAAAAGAATGATAATAAAAACACATCTCTCACTGGTGACTCCCAGCATGGATTTGGAGTGGGGAGAGAAAGGGGGAATTAATGACCGGATCAAGTTGAATTATGCAGCACCTTTAAATCTTTCAGAGCATCTTCCCAGCCAAGTACCTCCTACAGCTTCAGGTGTCCTGTCTGTGCAATGAGGGCCTTTAGGATGCAGTTAGGGTTCTTCCTGATACCAGAACCCAAACTGCGTGTTTTTCAGCTGCTAAAGTGAATTTCATACTATATATCTGCTCCAGGGATACACTTTGGTGTGAGCAGGGTTAGGGCAAATGCTGCCTTCCTCGCCCATCAGCAGCTCAACACCTGGGAGCCCTAGCTCAGGATACCAAATCACCCATAAAACCTAAACACAAGAACAAATCTTTTTCCCTGGAGTTAAAAGTTCAACTCCCCCCTTCAAGACACTTATATCTGCTTTAAAAAAAAAAAGATGACACCTGGGGAAAGACACATCCCTACAGCACAGCCCCTGTAACTCCCTTTTTTAGACAAGAGTAGCATCACCTCACATCAGCAGCACATCTGGGATCCCAAACCCGGAGCTGAGCACTCCGCTGCGGGCTGTCCTCAGCCAGAGGCATGTGTGATACTATGGGCCATACTGTCATATATAGTATATACTTTACCAATATACCATATACAAGTATTACTGTTATTACTAATACCGATATAGTATATACTATAATTGGTATAGCATAGATAGTAGCATACTATACTAATGCTAACTAGACTTCTGTAAGGCCTTTGATGCAGTCCCCCATAACATTCTTACCTCTAAATTGGAGAGATACAGTTTTGATGGATGGACCGTTTGATGGATAAGGAATTGGCCAGATGGCTGTGTTGAAAGAGTTACGGTCAACAGCTCAGTGTCCAAGTGGAAACCAGTAGTAAGGAGTGTCCCTCAAGGGTCTGTACTGGGACCAATACTATTAAATATCTTCATCAATGACATAGACAGTGGGATTGAGTGCACCCTCAGCAAGTTTGCAGATGACACCAAGCTGAGTGTTGTGGTTGATACTCTAGAGAGAAGGGATGCCATCCAGAGGGACCTTGACAGGCTTGAGGAGTGGGCCCATGTGAATCTCATGAAGTTCAACAAGGCCAAGTGCAAGGTCGGGGCAATCCCCACTGTCATCAATACAGACTGGGATGAAGGGATTGAGAGCAGCCCTGTGGAGAAGGACTTGGGGGTACTGGTAAAAAAGCTGGACATGAGGCAGCAATGTGCACTCAGCCCAGAAGGCCAACTGTATCCTGGGCTGCATCCCCAGCAGTGTGGCCAGCAGGTCGAGGGAGGGGACTGTGTCCCTCTACTTAGCTCTGGTAAGACCTCACCTGCAGCCCTGCGTCCAGCTCTGCGGTCCTCTGCACAGGAAAGACATGGACCTGTTGGAGTGGGTCCAGAGGAGGGCCACAAAATGGTCAGAGGGATGGAGCACCTCTGCTATGAAGACAGGCTGAGAGAGTTGGGATTGTTCAGCCTGGAGAAGAGAAGGCTCTGGGGAGACCTTATTGCAGCCTTTCAATCTATAAAGGGGGCTTATAAAAAGATGGAGAAAGACTTTTTACCAAGGCGTGTAGGGACAGGACAAGGGGCAACATTTTTAAACTGAAAGAGGGCAAGTTTAGTTTGGGCATAAGGAAGACATTCTTTACAATGAGGGTGGTGAGGCACTGGCACAGGTTGCCCAGAGAAGCTGTGGATGCCCCATCCCTGGAAGTGTTCAAGGCCAGGCTGGACGGGGCTTTGAGCAACCTGGTCTAGTGGAAGGTGTCCCTGCCCATGGCAGGGGGGTTGGAACTAGATGATCTTTAAAGGTCCCTTCCAACCCAAACCATCCCATGGTTCTATGATTCTATAATATTAACAGTGTATTACTAATACTCATAATATATTACAGTATACTACTAATAGTACAGTATAGTTATAAAATTATAACATGGTATATTAATAGTATTCATAGTAATAATAGTATTAATAAAGTATATTAATGCAAACTTTAGTGTATGTTAAATATTTAGTACTCATATCTTACATATATTTATCTGATAATTGTACATCTATGTGTATATTATATATGTATATAAATACATATTTATACCATATACATATATATAGTAATTATTTTGGGGAGAGGATCATGGCGCAACTGTAGATAATGCTGTGAAAACAGAGGCTCAGGGCTGAGTCCAAAAGGGAAGTCCAACGCTAAGAATTATAGGAAATGAACAGGGACTAAACCAGACCACCTCGTTACACCATTGAAACTATCCAGGCTGCCATCTGTGCCGAGCACTGTGTGCAGTTTGCCTCTGCTCATCTCAGAAACTCTTGGGGAAAAAACAAGACATATTCAGGGAAGAGCGTAGCTATGATACAGCCTCTCCATTTTCCATGTTGGGTTGATTATCTGCATTGATTATTTAGATTAGGATCTCATCAAGGCAGAGACAGTCTCCTGCAAAAGCACCTTCCAGCACACAGCCCAGAAAATGCCTCCGGGTGACACTCCAGCACAAAGCAAGGAGCTGGCATGACAGCAACATGAAAGCTTTCAGCAACCTCTTTGGACAGGAGGTTCATAAAAGTCTATTAATAATACCAGGAAACACTGTCCTTTTCGTATCACTTCAGCTTTGGGTCCGCATTTATTTCCTCTTAGCACTGCTTTAAGTCTAGCGGACTTAAATACAATGAACACACTCCACTGCTTATCTACAAAACCCAGCTAATAGGATTGTGATCTGCATTTAGAGGGCACCCAGCTCCAGGCTGGGGGTCCCCATCCCACCTCTGCCTGCTCCCCTCTCCCAAGACACCACTCTGCAGGGTTGTCCCACGTCCGTGAGGTTGGATGCTCGTCTCCCATCAGCTTCCCCACCTCTTTTTGACCCATCAGCCCAACAGCTATGAGTATTGCAATGACACTAAGCCTCTATGTTGAATTAATTAATTTCCTTTATTTATATACAGGAAAGGCAATAAAAGAATACGATACTATAGGCCAGAGATTTGATCCCAAGTGTCCTTTGTAGCAGACTTTCTGCTCACATTGTCCATAGCAATGTCTGTGCTTTGCCTTTTCCTCCATGGCAACGCAATATTCCCCCCACAATACCCCACGGTCAGGATTAGGCCCTGCACCCAGGACCTAAGGCACAAGTCTCTGCCACTTGAGCCAGAGAAATCTCTACTACAGGCACGAGGGAGGAGCAGGCAGGGACAATGGCCGGGGAGGGACATGGCAGGGAGCCATGGTCCTGTAGACGTGCTGTCCCGGGGCTTAGGCTGGTCTCCTGCCACCAAAATCAGCCCCTGTCCCATTACTGATTTATATAATACATTGGTTTACATAGTATGTATTTATATTGGGTTGATATAATATATCTGGTTGGGCTACTCTCCTTGCAAATCAGCATTTAAAAAAAAATAGCTAGTGGGTTGAGGGGGGGCTCTGTCATTTGCCACTCAGTTCAAGGTATCCCAAAGGAAAACCCGAGTTTTAAAGGACAGATCCAGCCCAGAAAGCCATGAGATGACAGCAGCAGAAAGAGGCTAACCGAGTCCTAAAGACATATCTGGAAAAACAGCTGTGTGTCTGGGCCTGCCGTGTATCTTAACAGCATCCAGCGGTCACCAGTAACACAACAGGGCTTTGCTGGAGCCCACGTAACCCTGACTGGACCAGGTCAGTCTCTCTTGGCTGGAAGGGTTTGTGCCCCTTGGTCTCTTGGGTGCTTTGCAATGCTGCATAAAACCCCTCTGGTTGACCTGCCACTGCTCGCTGTGACCAAGCAGGCTTGCAAGATCACTGCCCCACGAGATCAGCGTTGCCATGTTGGCTGCACGGCATTTTTCAGCCTTTTCAGCCTTTTTCTACCTTTAGAGGTGTGTCAAGGTGGTTCTGAAAACCACATTAAAAAACCCAACAACCAAGCAGAGGTCCCCCCAAAACCGACTCAGCACCATGGGAAGGGCTTGCAGACGAGATACACACGGGACATCTCCATCCCTGGGGCCCCGCTGGGTCCGTCTTCATCCCCATCCCTGTCCCTATCCCCTCCCCAGGCTGGTGGCATGGCTCACAGCAGGCAAGACACGGCTACGCTGAAGCAAAAGGGCACTTCTCCGAGCTGTCGGCAGCTGCTCATCTCCGCAGTAGCTTAGTTACATTAAGGCATGAAGACCAAGTGCATAGGAAGCAGTGGGACCCTCTAGGCGCCTCCAAATCAGCCCCTGAGTCCTTTTCCATTGAAATGTTCCTCAAATCCTCCTCCAAGATGCTCGCTGTCATCAGGGTGAGGAAGAGGAGCCTCTGGCTTCAGGTGGGCCCTGTGTACACTGACTATCTGGTTTAATCCGCTGGCTAGAAGACGAGTCCATGAAAGGAGCCGGATCCGCCCCCGCCCGCCGCCGGGCTGCAGCCCCCCGACGAGCTGTCATCATCCTTGTCCCTGTCAAAGTCTCTCCACCACAGCGGGGATTTCGGCAAGGCAGAAATGTAGGCAGCTCTGTTCCTCGCTTCTTTTTCCTGCTCCTGGGAGAAGGAAGAGGGAGAAATAACACAAGGATATTTGTGGCTAAATGACCTGGGTGGGGGGATGCTCCCACCTTCCCCGAGGAGCTGGGAGCCTGTTTGGTTGCTCCTGGGAGCCTCCTCCAAATTAAACCAGGGTGAGAATGCCATGTGTTCATTTCTAAAGCTCAGCAGACGGGATGCAGCAAAACATTGCATCTCTCCAGTCATCAGAAAACAGCCCTTCCCTGTCACCTCTGGGGGAGGAGGGACCCCTCAAATTTCCCGGGGTGCTGCTCAAGTCCGATGGGACACTGCTGTTTGGAAAGCGTTGAACTCCACCAGCTGAACGAAATCTGTTCTAGCCTGTATTCCCAGCTTGCCCATCTTTCCCAGGGACTTAGGAGAAAAGTTCAGGCAGAGCTGCCTGGGGCAGGCAACAGCAAATCAACCCCGAGCACAGCCACGAGGTGTCTTGCACCAACCTCAATGCCCAATTTCATCAGGAAACTGCGACCTGTTTATACCTGGATGCTAAAAAGGAAAAGGGATTTGGCTTCAGGGAGCGGGTGGGTATCCGCATGCAGGGATTTATCCACAGGACGCGACGCTGCTGCTGCCCGGATGGGTGGGAATGTGGCCCCTGAGCCGGGCAGCCGCAGGATCGCACCCTGCTGTGCACGGCAGCGGGAGTTACCTGCAAGTAGAGGATGTTATCTTTGGAAATAGCTTCCATCAAGTCCTTATGGAGGGAGGGTTCGCCGTGCAGGCGGCCAGCCTCAGCCAGAGACTCGTGCAGTGGGCAGCTCTGCCTGCCCGGCCGCTGCCTGTAGAAGAGGACGTAGGCAGTGTCTTTGGGGAAGAAAGAGGTGACGTTGCTGACCGATTCGAAGGAGGAGAACGAAACTCTGGTGTCATTGAAGAGGTACCACTGGATTTCAAAGTCCAACTGCTTGTCGGAGGCCGGTTTCGGTGCCCCGTCCCGGGGCTGCCCGAGGGGGACAGTGTCGGTGCACTCCCTGGAGTAGCAGTAGTAATGGCCGCTCTCGGAGGAGATGCCTGAATGCACCACCACGCTGCAGAGGTCATACACAACAGACATGAAGCCACTTCCTGGGGCAGCCCTGTCCTTCCCACGCTGGCAAACCTCCTCAGTTTCCTCTGGGGTGACAAGGACGGGCAGCTTGAGCACCACGGGGATGGAGACATTGTCCAAGATCTTCTTCCTCTTCATAGTCCGTGGGTCAAAGGAGAACCGCAGCAGCGTTAGGATGAGGTAGTGTGGACCCTCTGTCAGCTCGGCCACCTTCTCAGCGTCTTGCAAGGACGCGCATTTCTCACAGTGGTATTTATTCTCTGCTGTCAGTCTCTCTGGGGATAGGAAATAGTTGATTAAATCTGGGACGGACCTGGAGTCCTTGCGAGCACACGCCTGCTCCCCAAAAGCCGAGTGAGCGGTTGTGGCTGCGTCCACGCCAACGGCATTGCCAC
This sequence comes from Pelecanus crispus, assembly GCF_030463565.1. Lineage (NCBI taxonomy): Eukaryota > Metazoa > Chordata > Aves > Pelecaniformes > Pelecanidae > Pelecanus > Pelecanus crispus. The sequence goes on from NC_134643.1 coordinate 223,080,136, forward strand.
TTGAGGGATTTGCTGCTTCTCCTGGCTCCTGGAAACCCAATGTTTCCACTGGCATCGGCGGGGCTGCAGGGTCTCTGGCCATGGGGGCCTTCCTCTGGACCCAGGGAGACCCCGTAAGCTGGCTTGGGTTTTCAGGAGGCTCAATAAACTGTGGGCCGATTTCTTCCACCGGTAAAACAGACGTGCTCCCACGCATGTGCCTGTCTGGTGGGGGAAAAGCCAGGGACAGGTCTGTGAAAGCTTCTTCTCGGGAGGAGACATTCAGACACTTCAAGCAGCGGATCTTTGTCATCATTTTACCCCCAAACATCTTCTCAATCAATGTCTTGTTTAAGTAATGATGCTCCACCGCCTGAGACATCAAGTTGGATTCCTTGAGTTTCTGGTAGATCCTTTTTCCAGTTTTTTCTTCTTCATGTAATCTTTGGCAGGGATAAAAAAGGCTGCGTTATGCACCGATATGACACCAAGAGGTAGTTTCTGAAGTAGGGTTTCTGTTCTTCACTCCAAGGGGTTAATCTGGGTTAACCTGCCTGTGCCCAGGAGTCTGGTACTGCGTGAGGAAGGTGGGGAGGGGTTGGCCAGGATTTGGGAACCTGAGGTCTCCATGTGCCATTGACCCCCCACTTCTAAACAGATTGCTGCAACACCAGAGATTCGGGATTTCCAGGTAAGAGAAAGGCAAAAATCAACATTTTACAGAGGAAGCTGAGTGGCTTGTCAGGCAAATCTCTAAACTTGGTACAATTCCCTTTGCCTTCAGAGCAAGGGCAGAAATTTTCAAGCTGAACTAAGTTCTGACCTTGCCCCTAAGCCAGCCCAAGGTTGTATCAAGGAGCCCCGGACCGGTCTCACCATCTTTCACCCCAAGCCTCCACTTCCCCACCTCCTCTGGGTCTCAGCTGCTTGCCCCATTTGCACGTGGGTCAACACTAAGTTGGGTCTAGGGATGCCATTGTCACCAGGCTCCGAAATCACGGCACTTGCTACGTACCTGTCCAGCAAGTACTTGAGATACTCCGAGCAGTCCTGCTGAGCGCCGGGGGTGAACCAGGGTGGCCAGGAGGCAGAGAGGAAACTCTCGGGTGAGATGGCAGGTCGCTGGCAGCAACACAGAAGAAGAAGTGCTTTTAACCCCAGGGATCTGCTTCTTATTTCACACAGGGGGATGGAGAGGGAAGAGGAGGGTCTTTCTGGCTGCTTCACTGGGAGCGGGGTGCACTTGTGTGCCTGACAAGGTCTCCATTTTTTCCCCTACAAGGGCTAATCCCAGTGCACAGAAAGATTTTCTTGGTTTGCTGCAAGCCAGGACTGTAAGGATGAATTTCAGCCATTATTTTACATATACTTCTATAAAATATCCACGTGTTTATTTCTTCCTTCAATTTTAAAATAGTTTATTGGCCTGACACAGAGAATTCTACTTAATTCAGACTGAATTTAATTTGATGCTCCATTTAATTTGATCAGGATCTCTCTCACCAAATCCCTTCTTAAAAAAAAAAAAACAAAGAAAAAAATCCACTAAACTTCAACCCATCATTCTGATCACTGCAGGCAGGTAATCTGCATTACCGGATAATATAATCACTGCTGTTAGGAAGCTGCTGTCTAATTAACATGGAAAAAGACCCATCTTCGGCAAAGAAGTGACTTGAACAGCCCAAAGAAGAAAAATAACTAGAAGGCTGTTAGGAAATTAGCAGGAAACTATTAACCATAAATTACACAACAAGCAAATATGCTTCTGTATTTGCTCATCACAGATCACAGACACCTTAACCTGCCATCAAAAACTAGACTCTTCTATGACCAAATATTAAATTTCACAGGTTGTCTACATTTTTCCCCCAAAAGTCATCTGTAATGACATAATACCACAATGCAACAAGACACCTCTGTCAGTCAAGGCTTGGAAAATGAAGAAGCCCAGATGACTGGTTTCACAGCAAGGGAAAATTCACTGGACTTTCAAAATCATGTCTTTCTAGGGACAGAAAGATATATTTTCAAGAGAGGAGCTAGATATGACCTAGTTGTATCGCCAGGAGTCACTCATATTAAATTTCATGTTTGTCAAGAAAGCATTCATAATTAATTTGTTTAAGGGTGTTATTTTTATTTTATTTCACACACAGAGAATTCAAAGCATCTGGAATCTAAGGGGGGGGGGGGTGTGTCTATTATTATTCTTTTAACAAAACCACTTTTAAGGCAATTTTCATCAATTGCTTGTGCTTTGCTGTGAAGCAAGGGGACAAGCAAGCAGCTCCAGTCTTCTTTGCTGCACAGCAAGAAACAAAAACCTCTGCTTTATCCCAACATGCTTTTCAGCTGGCCACATATGTAAACTATTACCGAATGGACTTCATTGTCAAAACTATTAGTTATTACATCAGTCCAACCCAGGAAGACCACAGGCGGAAGACAGGCAGCCTGGTGTGAACACAGCTCGCTTTCATGGGTGATAGGAGCTTGCCTCCTCCACCCCCAAAATTAGTCTCTTTCATATAAACAAAATTCGTCTCATTATAAAAACCCAGCAAGATCCACAGTTCCTTATCAGCACGCTGGAGTCGGCAGGAAGCAACTTGGAGACGAGCCTTTCCGCAGCCGACAGTCCAAACAAATAACTAGAACATGAAATAATTACCTGACTGTGCTCCAAAAACGCAAAGAGCCACTGGAGCTTTGTCATCAGGGGCTGGGAGTTGCCCTCGGTTAAATTCAACACCGAATGCCGAAAGCTGCAAAAGAAAAGTAAAGATGCAAACCGTAAGATGGAAAATTAGTGCAGGACATGCAACACCGGTGTGATGAGTGGGAGCAAGGGAGCAAAAACTCACTCTGAAGCCATGAAAAGAGACTGTATGATGCTGTTCATGTAGCAGGTGTTTCCCAAGTTAATTAACCCAATCTTTCCCGTCTCCGATTTGGACACCAGGCGTGGGTAGAAGCAGGCCAGCTCGTTCTTCTGGGAGGTCCAAGCATTTTGTCCCAAGAGGTGTTTAATCCGATCTTCATTTGGAATAGGAAGAGCCTTGGAAGAGAGATCTGTGTTACTAATTGTTATCTTTCCACATGAAGAATTAGTAACCAGCAACTGCAAAACTTCTCTGCTAGAGGTGTTCATGCAACTCATTTCCCCTGCTCTTTGCATGAACATGCATCTATGCAAGGACCCTTAATTGGTTTAGTGGTGGACTTGGTAATGTTAGGTTAATGGTTGGACTGGATGATCTTAATGGTCTTTTCCAACCTAAACGATTCTATGATTCTAAGGAAGTGTTTAGCTGCTAGTATTAGTACTTTAGAGGCATTCAAGATTAAAGTTATAGCTAAAACCCACAGGCACAATCAGGACTTCTGCAGGCCCACTGTAAGAGAAGTATATTCCCTCAACTTGCCTACATGGGGCTCAAACTCAGAATTTTAAACCCTTTCTTCTACTACAATTTGAGGTGTTGAGGTTAGGACATCCCTACCAGTAGGACAGTCCCTCTGCACTAGGCTGCAAACTAAGATGCCATTTCCATATGCAAAACAGAAAAATGGCCAAGAGGCGCGTGCCTTACTTTAACTGCTTCTAGGACTGGCTCGTAGAGATCTGGAAATCCTGAGAAGCGGAAGAACATGCAGTGGATGAGCTCGGCCAGCTGCTCCAGGGAGCTGGTGGCAGAGTTGGAGTCCTCCTTCTTCAGAGAGGCCACGAGCCTGGGGATGTGAGGGAGCAGCTGGAAAAGGAAAATTCACTACATCAAAAATGGCTTCAAATTACTCACAGAGCTTTAACACACATGCACAGGGGAATGAAATTCCCCCCCCAAGGCAGAAAGGACAGTCAACAGGAGTTGACTTCAGTCCCATTCTGGACTTCATTCTTCAACCTATGAACTCAGCAGCAACTCTCCTGTTGACTTTAGTAGTGCAAATGCTATAGACCTTATAGGGTTTCATGCTCCATGACACCTGCAGGTTTGTGCTGCTGCTTTGCCAGGCTGAAATTACCATTCTTTTTGCAGATCAATCTCTACTAAATCACACACCCACATTGGAAAGGAGCATTATACACTGGCTGCCAAATGCAGGGATTCAAACATACAAGGTAGATGAATTAGCGTACAAGAAGTGTTGTCTGGAGTGCTATATTTTATTTTATACTGTATAAACTAAACTGGAATTGGTATGGTCAGATAGGTAGCGACAGGCACATAAGCAGCACATTTGTTATTTTGCATTCATCTAGAAAATTTAAAAATGAACAAGCAGACACAAACGATACACTGCTCACGGGCACCCTCTGCTGACCTCGCAGCTGCACAGAGAATTAATAACCTATTCCCAACCCTGCAGATGTGCTAGAGTGACCCTGGACACTTATGCAACCTTTTTCATATTTATATTTTATGTGATTTTTACCCCAGAACAATCCTGGACTAAAGTCTCAGGATCCCCAGTCTGGCCATTTTCCAGTCCTCCCTTCCTCCCTTCATCTTCCTTTCTTCTTTCTCTCTCTTTCTTTCTCCTCAAAATGTTGGTGATTTTAACCATTTCCTTTGCATCAGAAAGGTTTTGTTGGGGAAGCAAATGAATCCCAGTGCCATTTTATAAATCAATATTTTGCCAAGCTATGATGGGAACAATTCTCAAAATCCTTCCAAAGAGCCAGGACAAACACAAAAAGATAAGAAGCAAGACAGGTTTGTGCCCTGTTTTTTATAAATAGGGGAGAAAATTTGTGCTCGCTGGGCTGCAGATGGAAACTTAAAGCCAAGAGCAACTGACAGCTTTTGGAGTGTTTCAAATTTTGGACACTCAACTGAAGACAATTCGTTGGAACGATCCTATTTTTAGAAACCAAAGAGTTTCTCAAGAAATTCAGGCTCATTTAAAGTGTCTCCAGCTGAGGAATGAAAAAACATCAGTTGAAAGTGTTGGCTAGCTTTACTTTTTTCCAGACTTATCTGTTTATTCTGTGAACTTCAGGTGAAAAGCCAAATGTAAGGGCTTTAACAAAAAAAGTATAAAATCAAACATTAATAGGAGTATTTTTCCATTACTTCTTTTATCAGTTCAATCATTGCAAGCATGCTTTTGCCTTCAACTCTGCTTTTTAATTACAGCATTCCAGTGGCAACACCGACAAGAAGCAGAGCCATGCCTTAGTGTCAACAGCAAAATAAAATATCACTGTGGAAAAGAAGAGATTCAGATGCTGCTAAAAGTGTTTTTCACCTTTAACAGTGGAGAATTCATGAAGCAGAAGTGTTCTGATTCAGTCTTCAAGTCTTATGGCGCTGATGCTCTGCAATGCTTGGAAACGTACCCCATCACTTCAAGAAATGGTAATGGGTGCCACATATTGGTGACAATTTGAAGTCACACGTGGGATGGGGCCCACTGAGTCCAAGGGACAGTCAGGCACCTGCTTAGGAAACAGCATGGGCTGCTTAAGAATGTGTTCCCTGTCCTCCGCTGCCTGAGCCCTCCAAGATGCTCTCAATGCAAATGCTTCACCTAACGCATCCCAAAGCCAGAGTTGGCAACACCTCAGCTGAAGGGGTAGGAAAAAATATGGGGCCGTATCTTCTAAGCCTGACCCTGAAACTACATCCTAAGCCAGCCTGGGTCAGCGTAGCCCTGCTCACCTTCCTGCCCCAGGCCACCCCTCCACCTCCTCCCCTCTCCTTCTCCAGGCAAATGCAATAGTGCAGGTTTGTGGTTGACCCAGACCCAGACCAAGCTGGGCAATACTGACCATCATGATTTCTGCTAGGTTAGGTTTCACCTGGGCTCCTTTTACAACACAGTTCAGCACAGGGCTGTACAAACAGCTCAGAACAAGGGAGAGTGGCTGGGAGAAGCGAGCTGTCTAAGAGCAAGAGCAGGGAAGAGGGGAACCTCCTCTTCACCTGCAGGGCTGGCAAACACCAGGTTAAAATGACTGCAAGAGCGATACAGCCACTGCTGAGGAGACCCTCAGCGTGACTTGACAGGCCATCCGATATATTTGCATTAACTGCATCCTTGGCTGGTGGGCTTTGAAGTTGAGAGAGGACCATGGGGATGCACTTGCCCATAGAGACCACTCCTCCAGCTGGTAGAGCACCGCAGAAAAAAAGTCACGCATGCGCACATTGCACACATTTCAAATCTGGAAGGGCCAAGCCCCAACCAGCTTTATACTGATTTATCCCCGGAGATGAGCCATCCAGCTGATAAGCCTCAGGAGAAATGGAGGAACCATCAGAGGAGAAAGCAAAGGCTCACTCTCCTCAGGACCTCACTCTCTGACATACTGTCATTGCTCTGTCCATGGCAACCAACTCCTTTTAGGCTCAGGATTTGCCTCCACGCCTCAGCACCAGCTCTGCGGTACCCAAAAAGCTGTTTGGGCTGCAGGAGAGGGTCAGCAGCCACCAGGACAGGCTGCAAGTGGACAGACAGGGTTGGGTTTACATCACTCAGTGAAATTAAGCAGATGAGGGAAACACTCCCCAATATCTCAGCACTTTAGGCTCCCTCCCACCCATGTTGCCCCATGGCATGATTACAGTCAGGGTGATGCCTCGTGAGTGCCGGACACAGCCTTACCAAGTGAAATGCCTCATGCGAGTGCTGGAAGCTCAGCAGCATGTACTGCAGGACAGACAAAGCCCCCTCTCTCACGATGGGGTACAACAATTTGGAGAAGACCTGGTGGGGAAGAAGAAAAGCCAATGAGAAGGCAGGATGGCACCGCAGCACGCATGAGAAGGGGCCAGCAGGGAAGAGAGGCACTGGGCATCTACCACGGCTGCTGGTCTGTCCCTGCTCCACGCTGGATGTCAAAGCAAGCAGCCCACAGCCAGTCCTCCAGAGTCATCTCCTGTCCAGAGCATGGCCTCAGGGCATCCCAAAAATACCCTGTGGGTTATCCTCACTCGTTCAGGCCTGTGCAATGCCTGCAACAGTGTGGTGGGCTGACCCTGGCTGGACACCAGGTGCCCACCAAAGCCGCTCTGTCACTCCCCTCCTCAGCTGGACAGGGGAGAGAAAATATAACAAAAGGCTCTTGGGTTGAGATAAGGACAGGGAGATCACTCAGCAATTACTGTCATGGGCAAAATGGACTCAACTTGGGGAAATTAATTTATTGCCAATCAAATCAGAGTAGGATAATGAGAAATAAAACCAAATCTTAGAACACCTTCCCCCAACCCCTCCCTTCTTCCCTGGCTCAACTTCACTCCCCGTTTTCTCTCCCTCCTCCCCTTGAGCAGCGCAGGGGGACGGGGAATGGGGGCTGCGGTCAGTTCATCACACATTGTCTCTGCTGCCCCTTCCTCCCCAGGGGAGGACTCCTCACACTCTTCCCCTGCTCCAGCGTGGGGTCCCTCCCATGGCAGACAGTCCTCCATGAACTTCTCCAGCGTGGGTCCTTCCCATGGGCTGCAGTTCTTCACAAACTGCTCCAGCGTGGGTCCCTTCCACGGGGTGCAGCCCTTCAGGAGCAGACTGCTCCAGTGTGGGTCCCCCACGGGGTCCCCAGCCCTGCCACCAAACCTGCTCCAGCCTGGGCTCCTCTCCCCATGGGGCCACAGCTCCTGCCAGGAGCCTGCTCCAGCGTGGGCTTCCCCCGGGGTCACAGCCTCCTTGGGGCACATCCCCCTGCTCCGGCGTGGGCTCCTCCCCGGGTGCAGGTGGATCTCTGCTCCCCCGTGGGCCCCCATGGGTGCAGGGGCACAGCTGCCTCGCCATGGGCTGCACCAGGGGTGCAGGGGACTCTCTGCTCCGTGCCTGGAGCACCTCCTGCCCTCCTTCTGCACTGACCTTGGGGTCTGCAGAGTCCTGCCTCTCACATATTCTCACTCCTCACTCCAGCTGCAGTTGCTGTTGCACAGGGGTTTTTTTCCCCTTCTTAAATACGTTATCCCAGAGGCGCTACCACCGTTGCTGATGGGCTCGGCCTTGGCCAGGGCAGGTCCATCTTGGAGCCGGCTGGCATTGGCTCCATTGGACATGGAGGAAGCTTTTAGCAGCTTCTCACAGAAGCCACCCCTGTAGCCCCCCTGCTCCCAAAACCTTGCCACGCAAACCCCATACACACAGTTTGGCGCAGAGCTCTGTAACACTGCTGCATCTCCATACCTCCTCATGGACGAGGCCACGCAAGCATAGAATGATGCTAGATTTTCTAAAATGTGCCTCTTCTGTTTTGTTGTGATATTTGGAACTTTATCACCAACCTTTCAGGCAAAGACGTAGAAAGCAAAGGCCTTTTTCAAAGGCTAAGTAATGATATTTATCCTACTTTACAGAAAATGGCGTAAGTTGACAATGCCCTCTACCCCTTTCAGACCATCCTTCTGAGAGTTTCCAAGAATCGCATGTTATTTTAAGGGCTGTGTCCCTTTGCTATGCATTAACAACAGAAGGAAAGATAAAGAAAAGCCAGAGATGCTTGGCTACTTTCCCACTGCTCAATGCACATGCGGGATCACAGGGACAAATGCAGTTATTGATAAAGTTCCAATACTTATGTTCCAATAATTATGGTATTGATAACTTCTACGGTGACTTCCACTGGAGGCTCAGCCAGGTGTTACACCCATCTTACAAATGAGGGAACAGCAGGACTACAGCGCAGAAAATGTTTGGAAATGGTGACCAATTTCAGCACTTGGTCACATGGGTTTCAGAGAGCAGCAAGTACACACTGCTGGCAATGGTGATGGCAATGGCAGTGGGACTTTATCTGCACTAGTAAATGAACTAAGGCCAGGGCACAGGCTTTAAAACTGATCTGTGACTGTGTGCACTGTTAACATGCTCACTGGTATGCATTTTGCCCATGCCAATCAGCACTGATCCAGGCACAGCTGAAGGAGAGTGTGTCACATTCCCAAAGGCAGGTTGTACAAGAGCTCCATAGTTTGGGAAGAAAACTGTTTGGTTGGCTTGAAAATCCTTGGCTTGTCTTATTTCATAACCTTTACGACATTGGTACCTTTGCAAACCAAGACCTACAGAACTGCAGGTTGTTCTGGAGAATGTCATCAGCCCACCACCCCATACACAGCAATGCAGCGTTTGCAGAGGATGCAGGGGGCACAACGGTCCCTTCAAAACCTCTTTTCTCTTTTCTATACATCTCAATTCACATCTCATCCTCATTCGGTTGAGAGGCAAGAAGATATCTCAGGTGCAAGAAGTCTGTTGTTCACATTTGTGGTTAAAAGAGCCCACCAACCTTTTCAATTTTCGAAAGAGTAACTTCAATCAGGATGCTGAACTTTTTCACTGCAGCCAAACCCTTCAGCAGAGCAATGATCCACTTGTCTATGTTCTTTCCCAGGGGCCAGGACACCCAGTCGATCATCCTGAAATGAAATACAAATTCTTTAAATTAAATTCAATGCATATATCAGGAAAGCCAAGCTCTGCTCTGGGTTAAACCTCCTCCAAATTTGTGTCCAGTCAGTGGGATGACCAAGTAAGAGATGGGCTCCACATAAGGCATTTCACATGTTATTCAAAGCATAACGGAGCCTGAAGTCAAATTACCCCAATGCCATCGGCACGCTGTGGCTCATCAGAGCACCTGACCCAAGTCTGTAGAAGAAAGTAGGGATTTCTTCCACTGCCTTCAGTCAGCTTGAGTTCAAGTTTTCAACATCAGTATGGTGTTCTATATACCATAGCTCTGCCTTGGGGATTTTCTAATATATCTTCCAGGGGAGGCCCTATACAGACAACCTCTGTTTTTAAAGAATCATAAGGCAGATTTAAAGGGGTAGTGTATCTGTATATCTGCATCTGTGTGAGGTCAAGATCAAGGTCTCTGCATTGTCACTGTTAGAGAACAAGTGATACTGGTATGATCAATTGTTACTGGTAAGGAAAAACCATTCAGATTCAGATCTTTAAATTCTCTGTGTGGGAAACATTCATTTCCAAAAACACATTAAAAGAAAAATACTGGTAACCCTCATAGAAGCCAGATATTCCTGAATGTCACAGCTAACAAATTTCTTCTATAGTCACGCAACCAACATGTTGCCATGTTTCTGCAAGTAATAATTACTTTACAGAAGTCACTCACAAAAAAATAACCTCAGACTGAGTGATGACACGTTGTTTCTGTTTACATTTAATGTTAAACAAAAATGGGAAGTAACTAAGGCTCGGGGTCTCCAAGGGTCAAACTTTGCTAACCATTTCGGTACCTTTGATTTGAAGATATCCCAGATCTTCATCCTCCCACCTCAGTCCAGCTATCTTACCCAATCAGTCCCTTTTGCTTATCAGTCTGTATCTTGTGCAAAATATATGAAGGGAACACAGATAACTAACCACCACAAGACAAAGAGCCAAAATAAGTGAAGTCTACAAGGAACTGGAAAAATAAAAGGCTAGCCAGTAAAGAAAGCTTGAAAAGCAGAATATGTTGGGATGTTGAGAAATACCAAAAGTCAAGCCAAGTTGGATAATTAAGCAAATACCAGAAAAGCCATGTTGTGTTGCAGAAGAAAAAGTGTTTTCTACGGCAAAACAATGACCTCTCAAGCTATTGTCTAAGGTCATGACGAACCACACCTGGAACACGGTGCACAAACCTCAACATCCTTGTCCAAGACAATGAACTGAAGTGTTGAAAAAGCCTGTTAAGGTGGCCAGGGAAATGAAGAACCTTTCCTGTGAGAAAAGCTTGAAATAACCTGGCTTGTTTAGCACAGCCATGGGAAAGCAGAAATGGGAAGGGGCTGCTCTGCCTGCATACATTGAAGGAATAAACACCAGTGAGGGAAAAGAGCTATTTCAGCTATTTATGTTGGCAAAAGATCAAAACGAACTATAAGATGGCCAGAAATATATATAGGCTGGCTATTAGAAGAGATATTCGAACCATCAGAACAGCCCAATGGTGGAACAGCTATGAAAGAAGAGCAGTGGGAGCAAAAGCCCTTCCTGCTTTGAGGAGTGTAGTTGAACATTCATGAAAGGGCTCTGTAATGTCAATGCCTATAAAGCAGCAAGATGGATTCAGGGATCCAAAGGCCCCTCTTCACCCTATCTTCTTCTACACAGGCATAAAATAACCTTGTCTACTGTAAGTTATTTTTTACCAGCACTAGTGGCTAAGTTACAGTCCTGCCTGCTGCCTGCCTGCATTGCTACAGTAGGAAGAAATTACATTTTAAATTCACATTGCACTTTCCACATTGCAAGATCCACAAATGTTTTGGAAGCCAGGGCCCTAATTTTCCAAAGGAGCCATTGATTTGGTATGCTAAACTTCTAAAAGCGCAGATCCTGATTTTCAGAGGTAGCAAATGCCTGCATTGCTGCATGATGGCAGATGCCTTCTTCATCTGGACCTGGGCTCTTTGAAACAGATACACCCTCAGGAAAAAAAAAGTAAAAAACAAATCAGTGAGTACTTCTGAAGTCATGGATGCGCATTAATAGAGTTTATTTGAAAAGAGAAAACTAAAAGAAATATCTTATAGAAATATCTTTTATCTTTTAGAGATAAAAGAGATTGTGGTGTACACTTACACCAGCAGGTGCCAGGCTTGCTTTTTTTTTTTTTACCACTATTTGTTCTCTAAGCGCTTGATCAGAAGCTCCACGCCACGTCCAGTTTATTCCCGTTACTAACTCCCAAACCCAAACTTTGGAGGAAGAGACTTCTGTATGCAACCAGTTTGTCAGGGATCCTAAGCTGAAAGATCATTTCAACTTGTACATTTTTCTTTGATTTTCTAGGCATGGAGCAGACGCTCATTAAAAGGCCAACAGTTGTGCAGTTTTCTGGGGCACCTGTCTGCCATAAACACACTGCCAAAACTTCCACATTTCTCCTAAGTGATCTTAATTACATTTTGCAGGCTCTGCTTAATGTTCAGCTATGTAATCATTTACTCATCCTTCTGCGTGACAAAGAATGTTTTAAGGAATGATGCAATTGATTTTGCAACCTCTATATTAAGACACTGGCACTCTTAGAGGCTTTATCACCTGGAGCTCACAGCAGTAGGTTCCCAGAAGGGTAAAAAGATGGAGAAGAGGGTTAAGAACTTGACTGATAACTTAATCTTCTGTCTTGGGTTGCTCTGGATGCTGGGAAAACCGTGACCTTCCCCAGCAAGTCAAAAAGAAGCAACCCCTTTCTGCATAAATAAAGTTCCCATCAGGAATAATGTGTGTTTCTGTCATGTAACCTTATTGGTGGGGGGCACAAATCCTGTAATAAGAAGAGGAAAAGAGATGTTTCCAGTGAGAAGAAGACACATCAGCTCCCTTGGGTTAAGTACACGTGCTACTGCATGTGAACATCACTCATTTCTCTAAGGAAAGCATGGGTTGGAGATACTCCTAAGCAAGTCTGGAGCAAGGCACTGGAGCACAGAGGAGCTGCAGGACTTGGACACAAGTGGGCAAGGAAGATCTGGTGATGCCAAGGAGGGCACTGGCTCTGCAAAGACCAGGTCTAACATGTCAGGTAGTATTTCACCCACTATTCTTCATCATGCCTTGGCAAGGTCTCCATTGACTCTGCCTGCACAGAGGGCAGGGATAAACATTAGACAGCAGCAAGATCCAGACCAGCAGCACCACACTCATCTGACAAAGGTCAGGGCGAGATCATTGAAACAGTTGGGTATATCTCCCTCTCCAGGATTTTTAGCTGTGACTGGTGATTTAGGATGATGTCCTCCTGAAGGGAGATGGGGATCAATATGAAATTCTGTAAAGTAGATTTTGTGAAGAAAAGGCCCTCAACAGCTTCTGGAAAAAAATCAAAGCTCTTCAAGGCATCTTATGTTGGATATCCCATAACACTACTTATTTTTAAGAAAAAATAAATCAAACCAAACAAATATAATAATAATCATCATCATCATCAGTCTTTATTCTAGTTCTCTAGGCCCTCAGGGCTGGAAAGAAGGATCCAGAAATTCCCCTTTTCCCCACACACTTCTTACAAGACAGCACCAGCCAAACCTGTTGGGATAAAACCACGCAGAGGAACTGAGTGGAGCTTTGTGGCAGGTTTTAATCCAAACTGAGAATGACGTTCACTAATGCAGCTTCTCCTACCTGCTGATGGCCGTCATCATTTGCACATCAGTGATGCTGTCATCATTGGTTAGGTTTCTTATGACACCATCCATGAGCTCCAGAGGAACAAACTGGACCACACTGGCCAAGGCGTTGGATGGCGTTTCCTGCTCTTCTGCAAGACATGGATGAGTGCCAGCAATTAAGATGTTAGTCACTGGGAAAACCAGGCACATGAGGTCATTTCTTGGTCCTAAAAGCCAAATCATTTCTGCCTACATAAATGGAGTGGATAGTCAGCTGGCGTAAATGAGCAAAGTGGAGTCTGCACTTAGCTGTGTTAGGAGGACAATTCCCCAAATCCCAGTGTAGCACGTAACAAGGTCGGGTCATAGCAGATGGGCTCTTGCATGAAGCCACACACAACCCAAAGGGAGGAAGAGATCACAGGCACAAGAACGTTCTTGGGCCAACCCTGGGTCCCAAATTCCCTCTGCATGCTCTCTTTATACTAATTACTGCAAATAATTGCAATGGGATGCGACTGCAGGTTTTCCTGCTCGAGCATCTTCCAAAGGATGAGGCTTTCATACAGAGGGCACTGAAAAATCCATCTCCTCGTGGGCTTAGGAATACTGGAGCAGGAGCTCACCTGCCAGCAGAGAGTCCAGCCTTTCACGGCACTGGTACCTCCAAAAATCTTCTGAGACCCTCTGCAATAATCTAAAGGCCCCAGAAATTTGATAAATATCTTCTGTCCCACCTTAAGATATGACCACCCTCCAAAGGGTGGGCTTCCTAAGCTACTCCTTAGTTTTGTCCCTAGTGTCTGGTAAGGAGCAGGCTGTGGGGTTCCATCAAGTCAGCCATAAGAGAGTGACATTTCTAAAAGCTTTCAAGTCCCACTCTAACCAGCTGCAGATAAGGTGCTTTCCATTAAGCCCAGCTGATGCTGTGAAGTGCTGAACACACAAACTTGTGCTGCAAATATTTCAACCCAGTTAACAACTCCTGTGTACAGACTCTGTGTGGCTTCCTATATTGTTTTCCTAGCTTAAAGCCCTGGGTAACTTTTAGGGATACTTGTTTATTATATTTCAACTGTGGCTGCATCTCTGGAATGGATGAGAACCATGAAAGATGTTAAACTAACCAAATTTGACTTCATCAGAGCCAACATTTATATTCCCAACCTTTTTTTTTTTAATTACCTGTTGAAGAAATGATAGTGAACAGCTCCTTCAAAGAGGGCAGGATGGCTGAGGTCTGAGTCCTCCAGATCCTCTGCAGCAGACCACTCACTTTGTTCACCTGCTCCAAAAACTCCATGATGTCCTCTTCCCCCTCGGAGACGCACTGGAACTGCCCGATGCACCGGATCAGCTGCTGACAAAACAAGACCTGGTGTTTGCCCGTGGGAATGCACTGAGGATGCTGGGTTAAGAGTTTGCTGATCTTTGCACACTGCTTGGGGCTGGGCCTCTCACAGACTTTCCGGAGCACCTCAATCCTCAATAAGCTGAAGATGCTGTTTGCTGACGGGCTTTCCAAGACAAACTGCAGTCCTAATTGGATATAATCGAGTACATAATGGCTTCTCTTCCCCAGAGGTCCATAGCCTTCCTGGAGGAGGCTCAGCAGGAAGCGGACGTTGAAGAACTCCTCAAATTCCTCTGGGTGGTAATGGCCATAGACCTCCAAAACCTCTTTCCCGATCTCTCTTTTATACTTGGTGTCCCCTGTGAGATAAAGCTTGGTAGACAGCTCCAGCATGGACCAGCATTGTTCACTGTCCATGGGCTGCTTCGCTGCCTCAATGACGCGCCTCACAAGCCCTTGCTTCACATTGTTGGGGTATGAGGACATCACCACGGCTTCCAGTATCTTATCCATCTCTGCTCCCAGCTGCTGAAAGAGAGGAACAGAGCAGCAGATTAGTTCAGGCAGGGTCTACTGAGCTTTCTAGCCCAGGCTGGCAAGGGATGTCAAAGAAGCAGAGCTTGAGAGCTGTCTGGGACCACTATGAGGATGGTAATTCTTGTGCCCTTTTCATGGTGGCATTCAGAAAATTTTCCACTTTGGTGATGTGTGACTGACACTAAAGCCCCCAAACTGAATGAATAAACAAAAACACAGAACTTCTTCAGACTAATCACACATTTGAGCATTTTTCTCTTGTAAACAACCCACTACACCCTTACATTTGACCCTAGGGATGGATGAGCTCCCTCTCTTCGATGGGTTCAGCAACTCAAGATGGTGCCCCACATTTCACAAAATCCACTCCCCGCCAGAGACAGCCTGCCACAGACCCATGGAGGGGTTGAGTGGGGAATTAGGGGAGCCAGGGTCTTCCACTGGTGTCTGCTGGCTCAGGTGTCCTCAAGAGGCAAAGATGCTCCTGATGATTGTCTTTACATTCAGGGAAGAAGAGAAAAGCCCTGGGAAGCAGAGATGGGATTGCAGCCTCTCTGCAACAGCAGGGGTGTACGTTTGACATTTACATCATGCTGCCAGCCAATCTGCCCGAGTGGTGCAGTCTTGGCTGCTCCCCAGGGACCTGCCGCATTTGTATGCAGGACCAAAGCGAGAGGGGAGAGAAACTGCAGAGTCAGGCAAAGTTTCCCATTCGTCATGGCCCAAATTCGTCAGCAATAAAGCGTTAGAGGAGAAAGTGCTTAAAAAAAACCCCTAAGGATTTCCCTGGAAGAGCTCAGAACAACATTTATAACCAGGTGTTGGATGCATTACTGCACAAGAAACCCCATTACAGAATGATAAAATTAGACAGCCAGGATTTCTTAAAATGTATTACAGGGACTAAATAAAGGCTCACCCACAGCAGGTCCCCCCAGTGCGATGCACTGCACAAATACACGTTTGGAGAACGTCCCTTCCTGCCTATAGCCTGAAATGATCCATGGGGGAGGGAGAAGGAAGGTATGTATCATCTTTGTTACCTAAATGGGGGATCAAGGCAGGACACATCCATCCACGCTCACGTGTGTCTGACCAGAACAATAATCACCACCTTTCTGTTCCTCAGTTTCCTAACTGTGAAATGAGGACACTGTCCTGTGAAATGAGGACAACACACAGCAATTCCTAGTGGGGTTGGTTGAAACTTCCTTCGTTAGCACTTGGAAAGCATTTGAAGCTTTCCAAGTGGGTAGTGTTATATTAATGAAAAATATACACGCAGGTGGCATGTACCCCAAGTATGGTTTTAACAGATGACATCCAGAAAGGACCTCAGAGGATGCCATCCAAGGACCATCCCATCCCTGGAGTAAGCCTGCATCTGAGCCAGAGAGCATCGTCTCTGCTGGTAGACAGCTGCTTGCTGGTGAAGAAGGAAAACCCATGCCAGATACAAACCTCAAGCTCTGGCTCACAGCTGCTTGGCTGGGAAGCCTTCCCACTCAATCAAACATCTCCTCTTCCCATCATTGCTTCCCCCACAATCTCACAGGAAGAAAAAAACCATGATATATGCATGGCTACCCCCTCATCCAGCGATGACAGCAGCCTACGCTGCAATGGCTCTCCAGGCACCACATTGGCCTTTTGGTCCCCTGCCTGTTGACTCATGCAGTCCTATGCTCAGGTGCTGGATTTATTTTTCCCCATCAAGCACCACTGCTGCCTTCCCTACAACAAGCTATGGCAAAGCTAATGCTCCTCACCACGTTGTTTGCACAGAAGACATAAGCAGGACTCTTGAGGGACCAGCCTGCATTAAACCAGTAACAAACAAGGAGAAGGTAAGAGGAGAGAATAAAAGCCCACAGGTAACGTCTTTTCACCTCAAACAGAAAGTACCACAAAGTGACAGCAAAGGCTAAAAGCCAACCTGGAGAGCAGAGGGGGCTTGCAGACAGACCAGAAATCAGGAGGAGCAGTTGCCCTAGCTGTAGCTCAGTGGTCACCTTGGCCATACAGAGACTGTACAGACCCCTTCACCTCCTCTCTGCAGCGTCACAGCCTGAGCCCTGACACCCTGGACATCTGGCAGATAGACAAGGCACCAGGAGGAGACAGGAGGATCTACAGGGCTCACTGTGTCTCACCATGGTTACATCCTTGGAGCAATCCATGCCGAGCCTGGCACAGCAACGTGGAAACACCACACAGGCAGGATGTTCAAAAAATGGCTACAGACCTTTTAGACCTAACTCCATAAATCATCACAGTCCACAGCCCACTGGTGTACGTGGTGTTGCGTGGCCTCACTGCCCCTCCGGGGGTGATGGTTGCCCACTGGTGGTCCCTGTATGACTGGGCTTTTAGCTGCTTTAGCATTGCCAAACTTCACCCAATTTTTCAACGCAGAGTCTACTTGCATCTGAATTTTGAGATACATTTGCAGCTCCTGAAAGGGCTTGGTTCTTTCTCAGGCTGATCACAGAAGGGGACGTGAGGATGGGTGACCCCAGCCTTGCTGCCTGGAGTGCAACTAGGTCTCATCTGATGTAGTGTAGCAAGGACAAGGCTGAAACAAACTCCCTCCATAGTCAATAGACAAACAAGTGCCAATGGAGAGTATCTAAGGACTGTAAAAGCAAACCACCTTCCTCATCAGAAAATGTTGTAATGTCTCATATTGACATTAGGAACTCAAAGACACGCAGGGAGAACCACCTGAGGTGTGACCTTGTGGTGGAGGGTCCATGCTCTCCTCACTAACGAAGGACTTTACAGTACAAGGTTGGGCTTTAGGTAACACGGTCCCACCTACACCTCTCTAACTACCCTGATGTCAGCAGACAGGGACAAACAAGTTCATGTTTCTGTTGTGTATCAGGGTACACCAAACTGCTCCCTGGCTGTGGGCCAGACAAAGCCAGGATGGAGGGTGCTAGCCAGGGAGCCCCTAAAAAGGAGACATTTATAATACGTATTACAATCTTAGAACTACATTAAAACAACATTCAAGTTTCTTTGTAATATGTAATAACAAATATTACAGTCTTAAAACTACACTAAAAGAGCATTCTACACTAAAAGAGCATTCACATGTCAAAGGTTAGGAATTAAGATGGCTAATTCAACCCCGGCACAGCTCCAGATACTTTCAGAGAGATATTATTTAAAGGATCTCATATTAACTTTTTTTCCCACCAGGACCTGCCTGGAGAATGAATCAGGGTTTGCAGTGAAGGAGACTGTTGTCTGTAAGACCACTGTCTCATTTGTTGTAGAAATTGGAATTGTGTCATAAAGAATCCAGGGAACTGCAGGAGAGGGAAGGACAGTTCATTGCTGGGCAGCCAAATGCTGCCTTGGATATCTGGTCCCTGGCTCTCCTCTGTTTAATACTGAAATAAAGAGACTAAATATTCAGATAATCAGGCTTTTATAATGGGTGTTCCTGAAGTGGGAAAACCTTTCTGCACTTCATCTTCCTCACTGGCAATAACAACTCATGGAGAAGTTGGGAGGATCAGCTCATTCCTGCTTGTAAAGAGAACTGAGTTCCTGGAGCACACGAGGATGCTATAGAAGGTCAAAGTGTTAATTATTGATCTGAAGAGCTGCTTTGAGGTTCCCATCTGCTATGTAGTTCACATAACAGTGAAAACAAAAAAATCCCATGAAATGGCAAAACTCTTCTGCTCCCCCGGTGAACGACTGGCAGGAGCAGCATGGGTAAAATCACAGAATCAGGAGGGAAGGGACCTTAGGAGGTTTCTAGTCCAACCCTTGTACAAGGCTGAAATCAAACCAAGCTGCTCAGGGCTTTGTCCTTTAGGTCTTGAAAACATCCCAGGATGGAGATCATACAGCCATCCTGGGCAACCTGTCCCAGTGCCTAATCAGCTCATAGTGGGAAGTTTTTCCTTATTTCAAGTTGGAAACTCTTGTTTCAATTTATGTCTGTTTTTTCTCGCACTGCTGTGAAAAGCCTGGCTCCATCTCCTGAATAACCTCCCTGTACACACTGGGGGGCTGCTGTCAGTCAGTCAGTGGAGGGGGGTTATTCCATCCTGGATGAGTCCAAGCTGGGCGAGTCCATCCCACGTGAGTCTGTCCCAAGTGCAAGACTTTGCATTTGTCCTTGTTGAATTCCACGAGGTTCTTGTCACACCCAGCCTGTCCTGGTCCTCCTGTATGGCAGCCCTGGCCTCAAGCGTATTGACCATTCCCGCAAGTTTGGTGCCAGTCACAAATTTGATGAGGTGAATTTCATCCTCTCTGCCAGGCTTTTGATAAAAATGTTAAAAAGGAAAGGTCCCAGGATAGTTCCAGCCAGTTTCCTACCCAATTAGCAGTCCACCCATCTAGACTGCAGTTTCTTTTGTATCTTTGATACAAGGATGCTGTGGGCCATCATCTCAAAAACCTTACTGAAGTCAAAGAAGACAACATCTGCTACTCTCCCCTCATCCACAGATCAACCCAGTCCATCCTTAAAGGCCATCACATAGGTCAAGCATGATTTACCCTCCCCAAATGAATGCTGGTCATTCGCAGTCATCTCCTCCTTCATGTGCCCAGACACAACTTCCAAGAGGATGTGCTCTATGATCGTCCCAAGAAACAAAGGGAGGCTGACAAAACTAGGTTCTCAGATAATCCTTCTCGATTTTTTGAAGATGTGCAAGAGAGCGATACGTGCTTTGGAAGAGGGAGGGATGTCTTCCTATCTCATCCTTGTCATGCAGATGCTTAGACCTACAAAACTGTCCTGAAGACACTCTCCACTCCACCTGGCAGATCAACAAGTGTTGATGGCATTACGTGGCACACACTGCATTCACAAATACACCCCAGGGTCCACAGTGCTTTCTCCCAGGCCCCCTCAAAATAAAAAGGGCGCTGTAAAAGAGAGCAGCCCTGGCTCCAGACTTAAATTCCATCTAAAGCCACAAATAAAATGAAGTATTTCATCAACATTTGCAACAGGTGTTGCTGACCATGAGATGTGTCCCCACAAGGACAGAAATCCAACCACGCTCTAGAAAACAGAGAGGGAAAAGGAATTTAAGCAAAGAGCAGCATTGACCAGCTTAGCTTCACTCTCCAAACTGAGTAAACTGCAAAAAAAAAAACCAAAATCCAATCTCAGGATGAAAAGTCACCTTGGGCTTTGCTTGGGTCTAATCTTCATAATCTGTACTGTTCAGACGTGTCCTTATATTTCTTTTCTGCCTGTGTTTTTTCTTTAATTAGGATTCATTTAAATTGAAGTCTATCCAATTACTTCTAAATCAATTCATTCCCCTATCCCTGCCAGCAGCAGATTTCCAGTAAAGGCTGGAAATTTTTTGCAGAATGCAGTATCAGTTCCTACACCCAAGATCTTACAAAGCTCTGAAAACATAGATCTGAGATGTGCCTTACCTTTAGGAAATCTTGTAATAAATTCAGCACATTTCTACAATGGCACCACATGTGGTTTGATAAATAGCACTAAAGGAATTAAAAAATCCCACCATCCAAACATAGACTGATAAATAAAGTGATTTACTTCTTACTCACAAAGAAGAAATCATGATCTACTTCCCTGAATTCTCTGGAGGCCTGGAAGTACAGAAACAAGACTCACCTTTTATTGTCCTTAACTCCTGCTGAAATGGTTTCTTTTATGTCAGCCAAGACATCACTGTTATTCTTGCTGCATCCTCCAGGAAGCCAGGCAATTAGGGCTCAATCCTGCAGCATGCTGAGCTGCTGCAGTATGGAAGAGAGCACACACAGTGCCTTGCTGGAGCACAAAATACTGCACAAAAAATACTGCATTCTCTAAAATTTCTACAAAATTTGCCATGAATTGGTATGCAACTGCTTAAAAGGACCAGCCCCTATTGTCACACACTTCTTTAGGTCTGTTTTCCAGGAATGTCAAAGTAATTGTGTCCTAATGATTTTTTTGCAGGGAAAAAATGTCCCCTTAATTCATAGGCAAAGGGGATTTTTTTCAGTCCAAAGTACATGCCTGTTCATCCAGCCAAGGAGGAGAACCACAGCCTGCAACTCATCATTACCACATCCAACAGATACAGCCGGACCAGCAGGTATCAGACAGTCACAGACAGTCATTCTTAGCACTTCCTTATGACTATTTTCCTAAAAGGCTAAAAAGCCCTCTAAATAACTAGGAAGAAACTGCAATTTCCCTATAGAGTTGGAAATCATCAAACAAAGGCCACTGCTGGACCCTCATCCATGCTACTGCACCTCCTGTTTCTGCCTCCCTGTGATCTAGCATGATTTACACACCTGGTTATACTCTTCATTTAGCTGAGATCTAGTTTTTCTGACTAAATAACCTTAATGAATATAAGTGACGTGATTCCAATTCAATGATCTTCTGTGTATACGTCAAGCACTCACTGCAACTTAATGCTGTGGTTCCTACCTCAAGTCCTCCCAATGACACAGTTGCTGCTTCTCTCTTTACTTCTTTCTTAATTATTTCACATCCAGCTACTTATTATTCTCTAAAGCCTCAGCCTCCCTTATATATTATTTGCACTGTAATAATGCCTGGAGGCTTCAACTAAAATAGAGCCCACTGGCCTACAAACTATATCTATAGGAATATACGCAAGGGAATATATACCTCACTTAAGCGACACGGCAGATATCATTCACACTGTTGTAGCAATATGAAACATCGAGGCACATCCAGATCAAACCATTTGCTCAAGGAGATGCAATAGGTTTTGGCAAAGCTGGCAGCCAAACCTCTCCAGACCTGCAAATACATGAATGGCAATGCTCCACCTTGCTTTGTTCGCTTCAGCTCCTATCAGAGTTACACCCAATGAAGTGCCATGGCAGAGCAGAGGATCAGGACCATTTTTATGAGATCTGGGCAGAAACTCGGAGCTAATAACTGCAGAAAATCCAGTTAAATACCCCTTTAGCAACAGAAGTGAAAGTCTACCCACCTGCAGTCATAACAGTGAAAAATCATGAGCACAGCAGGCTGGCCAATTTTTCTGCACGTAATTATAATCTGCCTTTCTAAATTCACCTTCTCTTTTCAAGGAGATCACATATTCTTCAGTTCCTGTCCCATACTGCTTTCCAGGGACAGATTGCACTTGTGTTGTATGTCTCCTACTCACTAGAGCTAATTACTTTTGGCTGGCAAGGCTCTTCATGCTTTCCTGTCCTCTGTCGCTCTGAATCAGAGCTGCCCTTTAGTACAGCACCAATGGAGATTCCCCTTCAGCCACAGGCAGTAGCAGATTTGGAGGAGGAGGTTGTCCCCACGCTCTGCAAGACCTTCCAACCTGCTCAGCAGCTTTCTGTCCTCTCTGGAGAGTAAAGATTTATCTGAGCATTGTCACTCAACCGGACTGTCGGCATCTTGCATGGCTTTGCTGTACATCAGTAGCTCCACCTTGGGAATAGCGAGTTTCTCTCCTGTGACCACACGCTTTTCTAAGGGGTCCCTAAAAAGTAACTAACAAAAAGACATCTATTTGCAATCAGCCTAAATTTATCATCTAGTAGTCCCTACCTTTACTAAAATCTGTTGATGTTTTAGATCCACAGACCACTGTGGACCCTTTTTCTTTCTTCTGCAGTACCATGTATTTCATCAATTCCTTTTTCCTCTAAAACATTATAAATATGTTTGACCACACCGCACAATTCTATCAGTCATCTCCAAGTGACCTACCATGGCCATAATTCATGGACAACAGTGCTGGACTGGCTGCCCTACCCAGCTATCTTAGCTGCCCTGCTCTCTTATTTCTCCAGTGCTGCTTCTCTGATCCCTTTGGTGCATGCAGCTCCCCCAGTCTCTTCTCCTGCTCTGTGTTTTTTGCTGTTAGGCACTCAGTCATCAAATAAAAAAAAGGCTTTGGCTGGATGTCAAAGCGATCAGCACAATAATGCCAAATAAAGCCCAAGGCCCTAACATTTCGTCCTCTCTTTCTCCGGACAGACAACTCCTCCCAGCTCCGTTCCTTCCCTCTAGTCAACAGCTACATACACGTATCTCTAATATGTCCCGGTATCCTTTCATCATAAAGCATCTCAAAGCCATCACTAGCTATTATCACCATTATCAGCTATCCTGGTATGGATGCAGAAAGCAAGGCACAAGGAATTAAATTCCTCTCTCCCATTGCCTTGAAAACCAGCGGCAGAGAAGGGCACATAAAGCAGGATTTGCTCTAACCACTAGACCAGCAGTGACAAACCACTGGCTTTATGGCTAAGCCCAGCACAAACCACAGACAAAAATAACCTACCCCAGTTGCTTTTTAATGTTCTGAATATATTTGGCATTGGATGCGCAAAGGCTTTGTCCCGCCCGCACTAGGTAGATCTTCCCAGGATGGTCACTCCTCCTCACATCCCCCAGATGAACATATCTTCCTTTTCTTCCCCCAAAAGCCTTCTGCTTTCCTTCTTAGCCAGAGCTCTCAGCCAGAGCTGTGCTACCCTGCTTCCATGGGGCTTTATACTAGGAGCGCCCGGATCCTGCACTGACCTTCAGACCAATGTCCTTTCTATTATCATCCCTGGAGACTGTAAATACATCTCCGGAAAGCTGGTTGTTTTCTTGAAGGTATTTATAGCATTAACATCACTCTTCTTTCTTCAGATTCCTCTCTGCTTTTGTCTGTGTATAGAAATTAAACCTCTGGATATAACCCAAGGAAAAAACACGTCCTGTTCACCAAAGCATACTGGACCGAGGGCCAACACTGCCAATGCTGGCTAGGATTCATCAGACACTGCCTCACTGCTTGGAGATAGAGATCTCCATTTTTTTGGTGGTGCTTTCAGGAAAAATGGGATATGACACTTATTTGAGACCTCAGTTTTCCTCCAGCCCCCAACATATTTGGTTTTGCATCAGCCAATCCAGAAACCAGGAAGGCGAAGTGAGACCACGGCAAACTTTATGGACTCCATCACAAAGATGTTCAAGGCATTTTGAAACTCCTCCCCAGGTGAAAGCTCAGCCCCTTGCTACATCCTTTCAGCCTGAGGTAGGGTATGCAGTTGAAATTTCTCTGCCATGAGTCCCATGGTACAAACACAGCAGGGTATGGTTTAGTTCCCACAGCGTTTTGAAAACCTCATAAAAGTGGCAAATACGCAAGATGCCAATGTCTGCTTTTATCCTTTAACAACTGCAAAGTCCAAGCCAGGGCAGATTTAACCTGAAAGGGGTTTCGATCTGGACTGCTCTGAATTTGACCCTCACTTTTAGGGCTTTTTGGCTCCCTATGGGATGGGAACATCCCTGGGTGTCTCTCCCCAGGTCAGCTTCCCTGGGGAAAACCTCAACCCATCTTGGCCAGTTCCTCATAACAAGATGCTGACTTGTAAACAGGTTTACAAAGCCCTGCAGGCACCGGGGAAATGCACACACACGCGCTTGCCAGCGTTGCTCCTGTATCCCTCCCTCCATCATCCTCCTGCAGCCTGACCCTCAAACATCCAAATCCTCAAGCATCCCTCCTCCAGGGTTTCCTCCTGCATCCTGACCACAGAGCATCCCTCTCTCCGAGCATCACACTGCGAATCCTGACTTCTGAGCATCCCTCCTGAACCCTTCCCTCCAAGCATCCCTCCCTCAAGCATCTTTCCTGCATCCCGACCCCTCGAGCAGCCCTTACTGCAAGGATCCTTCCTGCACACCTCCCTCCAAGGCCTCTCCTACATCCCAACCCCTGAGCATCCCTCTGAGTATCCCTCCTGCTTCACAACCCCCAAGCTTCCCTCCCTCAGCATCCCGGTTCCTGAGAATCCCGACTGAATCCTGACCCCCAAGCACTCCTTACTCCTAGCTCCTTCCTGCATCCCAAACCCTGAACACCCTCCTGCATCCCTCCATCCACGTATCCCTCCCTCTGAGCATCCCTCCTGCGCCCCTTTCCCCTGCGTCCCTTCCCCCCTTCCCTCGGAGCAGCCTGACCCCCCCAACACCCCTCCTGTACCAATTCCTTTGAGCATCCCTCCCTTGGAGCATCCCTCCTGCAGCCCTTTCCCCAACACTTCCATTCTGCATCCCGACCCCCAAGCACCCTTCCCTCTGAGCAGCCCTCCTGCACCCCTTCCCCCGGGCATCCCTCCCTCCCAGCATCTCGACCCCTGAGCAATCTCCTGCGTCCCTTCCCCAGAGCACCCCTCCTGCATCCCTCACCCTGAGCACCCCTCCTGCATCCCTTCCCCTGAGCATCCCTCCTGCATCCCTTCCCCTCAGCACCCCTCCTGCATCCCTTCCCCTGAGCATCCCTCCTGCGTCCCTTCTCCCGAGCAATCTCCTGCATCCCTTCTCCTGAGCAATCTCCTGCGTCCCTCACTCCAAACACCCCTCCTGCGTCCCTCACCCTGAACACCCCTCCTGCGTCCCTTCTCCCTCCCGAGCAATCTCCTGCATCCCCCACGCTGAGCACCCCTCCTGTGTCCCTTCCCCTGAGCACCCCTCCTGCGTCCCTCACCCCGACCACCCCTCCTGCATCCCTTCCCCAGAGCACCCCTCCCGCATCCCAACACCAGACCACCCCTCCTGGGTCCCTTCCCTTGAGCACCCCTCCTGTGTCCCTCACCCCGACCACCCCTCCTGCATCCCTTCCCCTGAGCATCCCTCCTGCATCTCTCACCCCCAGCACCCCTCCTGCACCCCTTCCCCTGAGCACCCTTCTTGTGTCCCTCACCGTGAGCACCGTTCCTGCATCCCTCACCCCGACCACCCCTCCTTCACCCCTTCCCCAGAGCACCCTTCCTGCATCCCTTCCCCGACCACCCCTCCTGCATCCCTTCCCCAGAGCACCCCTCCTGCATCCCTCACCCGGAGCACCCCTCCTTCACCCCTTCCCCAGAGCATCCCTCCTGCATCCCTCACCCCGACCACCCCTCCTTCACCCCTTCCCCTGAGCATCCCTCCTGCATCCCTCACCCCGACCACCCCTCCTTCACCCCTTCCCCTGAGCATCCCTCACCCTGACCACCCCTCCTTCACCCCTTCCCCAGAGCACCCCTCCTGCATCCCTTCCCCGACCACCCCTCCTACACCCCTTCCCCTGAGCACCCTTCCTGCATCCCTCACCCCGACCACCCCTCCTGCATCCCTTCCCCAGAGCACCCCTCCTGCATCCCTCACCCGGAGCACCCCTCCTTCACCCCTTCCCCAGAGCACCCCTCCTGCATCCCTCACCCCGACCACCCCTCCTTCACCCCTTCCCCTGAGCATCCCTCCTGCATCCCTCACCCCAACCACCCCTCCTTCACCCCTTCCCCAGAGCACCCCTCCTGCATCCCAACACCAGACCACCCCTCCTTCACCCCTTCCCCTGAGCATCCCTCCTGCATCCCTCACCCCGACCACCCTCCTTCACCCCTTCCCCAGAGCATCCCTCCTGCATCCCTTCCCCGACCACCCCTCCTTCACCCCTTCCCCTGAGCACCCCTCCTGCATCCCTCACCCCGACCACCCCTCCTTCACCCCTTCCCCTGAGCATCCCTCCTGCATCCCTTCCCCGACCACCCCTCCTTCACCCCTTCCCCTGAGCACCCCTCCTGCATCCCTCACCCCGACCACCCCTCCTTCACCCCTTCCCCAGAGCACCCTTCCTGCATCCCTCACCCCGACCACCCCTCCTTCACCCCTTCCCCTGAGCATCCCTCCTGCATCCCTCACCCGGAGCACCCCTCCTTCGCCCCTTCCCCAGAGCACCCTTCCTGCATCCCTTCCCCGACCACCCCTCCTTCGCCCCTTCCCCTGAGCACCCCTCCTGCATCCCTCACCCCGACCACCCCTCCTTCGCCCCTTCCCCAGAGCACCCCTCCTGCATCCCCTCCCCTGAGCACCCCTCCTGCGTCCCTTCCCCGACCACCCCTCCTTCACCCCTTCCCCTGAGCACCCTTCCTGCATCCCTCACCCCAACCACCCCTCCTGCATCCCTTCCCCAGAGCACCCCTCCTGCATCCCTCACCCGGAGCACCCCTCCTTCGCCCCTTCCCCTGAGCATCCCTCCTGCATCCCTTCCCCGACCACCCCTCCTTCACCCCTTCCCCAGAGCACCCCTCCTGCATCCCTCACCCGGAGCACCCCTCCTTCACCCCTTCCCCAGAGCACCCCTCCTGCATCCCTTCCCCGACCACCCCTCCTTCGCCCCTTCCCCTGAGCACCCCTCCTGCACCCCTCACCCCGACCACCCCTCCTGCATCCCTTCCCCAGAGCACCCCTCCTGCGTCCCATCCCCGACCACCCCTCCTTCGCCCCTTCCCCTGAGCACCCCTCCTGCATCCCTCACCCCGACCACCCCTCCTTCACCCCTTCCCCTGAGCATCCCTCACCCTGACCACCCCTCCTTCACCCCTTCCCCTGAGCATCCCTCCTGCATCCCTTCCCCGACCACCCCTCCTTCACCCCTTCCCCTGAGCACCCTTCTTGCATCCCTCACCCCAACCACCCCTCCTGCATCCCTTCCCCAGAGCACCCCTCCTGCATCCCTCACCCGGAGCACCCCTCCTTCGCCCCTTCCCCAGAGCACCCCTCCTGCATCCCTCACCCTGACCACCCCTCCTTCGCCCCTTCCCCTGAGCACCCCTCCTGCATCCCTCACCCCGACCACCCCTCCTGCATCCCTTCCCCAGAGCACCCCTCCTGCATCCCTTCCCTGACCACCCCTCCTTCACCCCTTCCCCAGAGCACCCCCTCCTGCATCCCTCACCCCAACCACCCCTCCTTCGCCCCTTCCCCTGAGCACCCCTCCTGCATCCCTCACCCCGACCACCCCTCCTGCATCCCCTCCCCAGAGCACCCCTCCTGCATCCCTCACCCGGAGCACCCCTCCTTCGCCCCTTCCCCTGAGCATCCCTCCTGCATCCCTCACCCCGACCACCCCTCCTTCACCCCTTCCCCTGAGCATCCCTCCTGCATCCCTTCCCCGACCACCCCTCCTTCACCCCTTCCCCTGAGCACCCCTCCTGCATCCCTCACCCGGAGCACCCCTCCTTCACCCCTTCCCCCGAGCACCCCTCCTGCATCCCCTCCCCTGAGCACCCCTCCTGCATCCCTTCCCCGACCACCCCTCCTTCGCCCCTTCCCCTGAGCACCCCTCCTGCACCCCTCCCCACGCACCCCTTCCCCCCTCACCCCTCCCTCCCATCACCCCAAGCCCCGACCGCTCCCCTCCGAGCCCCCCTCCCCTCCCTGCCGCCTGCCCCACGCTACCTCCCGCCGTGGCCGGCCCGGGCCGTGCCGGTGAAGGCTGCGGCGTGGCCGGCTGCGAGCCGCAGTCCTGCGGGCAGCGCCGGGGCAGGGCCGAGGGCGGCGGCGAACTACAAATCCCAGCGCGGCCGGGCCGGGCCTCGCCCCCCGCTTCCTCCTCCCGCCGCCGCCGCCGCCCCCGCCTCCCGCGGCGCCCGGGGAGCGGCCGGGGCTCGGCGGCTGGAGGGGGCGCAGGTGGGTACGGGGGGACGGGGCGGGGAGGCTGACGGGTGGGCTGGATGATCTTAAAGGTCTTTTCCAACCTAAACGATTCTGTATGACCCGCCCGGCGGGGCGGGGGGGGGCGTGGGAAGGGCCGGGGTCACCCCACCGTAACCCCCCGAGGTGGGGAAACTGAGGCACACGGGGTGTGGGGGGGCTGCTCCGCGGAGGATGCGGGAAGCCCCGCACTGCTTTGGGGGCCTGGGGGGGTTATTTCTTTAGCATTTTAAGCTGATTTAATAGTGCGAGTGCCTGGCGATGGAGGGAGGAGCCGTGCCTGTGGTTCATCTTACCAGCGTAGGGCTCAGCGCCGCTCTGCAAACTTTGCATCCCCCCCGCCATCCGCACCCGCTTTCACCCAAACATCTCCAACATCCAAGGATTTAACAGCGGGTTAGCAAATCCAAGCCCTGTATGCCCACACCCGGGGCTGGCTCTGCAGCCAGCCGAGCAGCGGCCAGCCCCGCGCAGCGGCGTTGGGCCGTACGTGAGCCGTGCCCTGCGGAGGGGCTAATTCTGGATGGCACCCACCTCGTAAGTGCTATTTCGGAGTGCTTTTCGCTAGCGTGCGGCTGCATCCATGCTGGCAATTCACTGCCCTCTTAATTCAGGGGCACCCTGGAAGCGATGGCGTCAGCGGGAGGTAGGGGCGATGCTGGATTGCTGAACCACCCCGTGCGTGCATCAAGCAGCACGCAGGTGGTGGTCTACCTGTGTGCGGATAAAGTGGTCCAGGAAAGAAATAAGAGTATCTGGAAGATACTCCAAGGGTGCCAAGTGATACCCATGTGGATGCTGGGACAGGACATTAGAAATCAGTGAAAACCTTTGCCGGGGCTGGCGTTGAATTGGTATATTGGACCATCCAAAGGGTTATATCAGCTGCTTGGAAGGCAAAGTGATGCTCCTGCTGCCATGAGACCCCAGACGGGCTCCCTCCTGGCAGCCGGCGGCTGTGCCCGCCTGGCAATCTGCGCTGCCCACACAGCAGCCCCTGAGCCCACGGGTGTCGGCAGTCACGCCAGGAGAGTGCCGAGCACCGCAGCACTTTGGCTTTTATTCTCCAAACCTCGCTGCAGCCGCATCTCTCTGGCTCTGCACTCCCTCTCCCCCTCCATCTTGTCTTCTGCTGTTCTCCTTCAGTAGCTACTAACCTTCATTTCGTTTTCTTCCGCCCCACCGTGCACCGCTGCTTTCATTCCTCTTCTCTCAAGAGGAATCTGACCTTTGTTTTATATTCTCCTTCCTCTTACTCACTGGGCACCAGCTCTATTTCCCTGCCCCCGTCTCCCTACCCCCTTCTCTTTATTCCTTAAATTCAGCGTCTGCAGAGAGCCGGATGCACAGCCTTTTGCGTTCACCTGCATCCCTAAGCAAGAGGCCCAGGAGATGCTCAAGAGCATGAAGGTGCAGGTCTGGGAAGGGATGGACACACAGCATCGCACCCACAACAAACCGGGGATGTTGTGAAACTCCCATTCACGCTTCCCCGTCGTTCGTGTGTCTCGTGGGCAGAGGAGCATTTCCGTGCCTAACAAAGCACAGTTAGAAAATTAAATATAAATAACTGGTGGCTAAGCAGCTGCTCTCCGACGGTGGACAGTCAGTGTGTCTATCGCTGGCTATCGCAGCTGCCAGCAGATCGATACCGATCCGGTCCGAGAAGGGAAGGGTGAGCCGTCGTTTCCTGCCACGCGCCTGCTGGGACTTTGAGTCCCTTCCTGGAGCTCGTCACCCGTGTCCTCCGCGCCAGCCTCGGGGGTGAGCAGCCTTTCCCCAAATGCCAGCTGGAAATTTCCAGTGGCTCACAGCAGTCCTGAAACAGAAAGCAGCTGCTGGCCCCCCTCCGGTGCTGCATTTCAGCTCCCGGCAGACACGCCACGCTCTGCTTCACCGACCGAATTTTAAGCCTCTAAGTATTAAAGTGCTGCACTATATTTATTGGAGGCGCTGATATTAACCTAGTGTCCAAAAGTAGGTGTGTCCATCCATGGGAAAACATGGGGTTTCCTCTCTGAGATTACTATAAATAAGCATATAGGGTGTGGAAACCATACTGCAAATGATTAACCTGCTGTAGTTGAGGACGAGCTGAGATAAATAAATGTGCATCAGGGGTACATGAAGGGAGGGCGAATCCGTCCTTGCAACAGATTTTGTCCCAAATCCTTCCTTAAACCCAGCTCTCACTTGATGCTTACTGGCTGCTGCTGGCTAGGAAAGCAGTCAAACGATTTTTTTTCTCGTTTTTGATTCCCTAAATACTATTTATTTTGTTTCTGCCCTCCCTTTGTTGTTCTTTTATAATTTTTTTTTCTCCTGTCTTTTGTGGGGTGACTTCTGGGCCTCAGACTGCCTAGTCTGCAGTCCCCATAACACCGCAGGGCACAAGGGGGTGGCTGAGGGCCTGGATTTCCTCTGTGAAATTGTCCCCTTGAGAGGGGACAAGGGGTGAAACTGGTCTGCAGGTAAAGGCACAGCAAGTGCCACGGGGCTGGGTGTGCCCAGATCTGGAGTTCATAACTTCAGGAAGGTATTTTTTCTCAGGACTCGGGTGTTTCATGGAAACTGGAATTTCGATTCCAGGTGCCCACCAAGCCGCTCTATCACTCCCCTCCTCAGCAGGACTGGGGGGAAGAAATGAGATGGAAAAAAAACCTCGTGGGTCAAGATAAAGGCAGTTTAATGAAAAAGCAAAAGCAAAGGCTGTGCGTGGAAGCAAAAGGAAAACAAAGATTTTATTCTCTATTTCCCATCAGCAGGTGATGTCCAGCCACTTCTCAGGAAGCAGGGCTTCAGTATGCGTAGCGGTTGCTCCAGAAGACAAACATAAATTACAAATGCACCCCCTTCCTCCTCCTTTCTCTTAGCTTTTATTGCTGAGCGGATGTCATATGGTATGGACTATCCCTTTGGTCAGTTTGGGTCAGCTGTCCTGGCTGTGTCCCCTCCCAAGATCTTGCCCACCCCCAGCCCACTGGTGAGGGGGGGGGATGATGGAGAGACAGCCCCGATGCTGTGGAGCACGGCTCAGCAGCAGCCAAACCACCGGTGTGTTATCAGCACCTTCCTAGCTACCCGTGCACAGCACAGCACTGTGAGGGCTGCTGTGGGGAAGATTAATTTCTCCTCAACCAGGCCCAATACATTACCTCAAACCGAAGCGTGGGTTTCAGTGAGATGTGATGGAGCAAAGCGATACGTGCAGGGTGCGGGGAATCTGGGGCAAAACCCAACGCAGAACAAGCACTGAGCAGAAAGAAGTGTCTTTGCCTGCTTATGTGTTTGCCATTAATGCACTCTAACGAAGCAGACTGGAGCCCCATCCTCCGAACAACCATCTTCTGCCGAACCACATTTAGAGTCCCCAGCTGCCATACAGGTGCCCAGATGTATTTTTTTCATACCTTCTTTTTAGCTGAAATCAATCCTGCCCCTCCCAAAGCAGAATTACTTCCTATAATGCATTACCTGATCTATCTCTCGTAACATTTATCCAGCTGATTGTGACTTTCACCAGCTCTCTTGGGCAATGCTCAAAAAGCCAAAGAGCTTTTTAGTCCGGCTGCTCTCCCTGATGCTTAGCAGAAATGGTTCCCGGCTTGCTTTAATTTTATTGCCACTTAGGCATCCTTCATTGTGCCCGCCTAAATAATTCATCTCTTTTTTTTTTTTTTTTTTTTTTTTTCTTTTTTCTGCTGTGGGTGTACTTTGCAGTTCATTGTTACTCCTCAACTATTTCTTAACCAAGCTGCACGTATTTCACTGTCTTAAATACAGGTTTCCAAAATTTTGGTCATGGAGGGATGTTCTACGGGTGGGCTATTGAAGGCTACACTATCAAATTGACCAGCAGTGTAATACCTTACGTATAAAATTAAAACCAGGGGCAATGACTGTGTAAATGGCCACGTATCGCTACGTCTGGCAGCAAAAGACCCCGTTGCTGTCACAGCATGCATTGACTTGTATTTCAGGGGATGCTACAACTTTTAATGCCTTTAATGCCACACGTAAAGCGTAAAGGCTTCAGAGGCCTTAAGCAGCCTGTGGGAAGGACTTTGGAAACCCTTTTTTTAACAACTCATCATGATCCACTCCTACCAAATTACAGATCGCTCTTGCTTTGCTGCTGTGTTTAATTAATTTCATTAATGAGATCCTCTGAATGACACAGCCTGTTTAACTCTGTCTTAGGCATTGCCTCTGAAATCCCAAAGAATTGATTCACTTTCCTTCCCTGCCATTTCTAAAGTCTAATCTGTGTTTACAATCGATTACTGCTGCTTTTTCCAAGCAATATTTTCCCAAGAAATACTCATATTTGGGGTTACTTGTCAGGGAAATCAAGGCATTGCTACACACTTTCCCAAATAAAAACTTCTTGTTTTGTTTTCTGATCTGTTTAGTATCTTTTCTCTGCCCTGCTGGTGCTTATAGCTTCGGCTAAACTAGTATTAGCTTTACTTTGTTAATGCAGAGAGAGTTTTCTTCAAATCTTCAATGAGACTGTTAAACAGAACCAAGTATACCATATCTCTTTGGTGTTTTATGCTGTTTCAGGGTAGATTATTTTTAACTGGAATGATCTAAGTCATCATTTTTTATCTGAATGAGTAACCAGAAAAATGCTGTTAAAAATTGCTTTATATATATGTCTTAAGGAAAGAGCCATGTCTCTTTGAAAACCATATAAACATATTTATAACTTTAGACTTTCCATTAAACTGCATTTTTTGGCTAAAAAGGATAGACTACAGCTGTACGCATTTTTCAGAGTGGTTAAATACGTCGTAGTATTTGTGCCATTCCTTTACATTTTACTTATGTTGGCAAATCGCAACTGATGCATTTTATTTTTATGATTACTTGTACACTTGGGTTTTTTTGCCAAGTTGAGCAAAACAGGCACTCAGTTAAATTATGTATACAGAATTTTATTTATTAGCTAATTAAAGCGCTCTCAAATATGATGAATACATAAGAGGGGAAATAAGCATATCCAAAGCTGTTCTACATTTAAAATGATTAAACAAAGGAAGCATTATGGATAATGAAGGAACTGAGCTGATGTTTCTAAATACGTGAAGGCATCAATAAGTGAAAACAGGTAGATTTTGTCATTTCACATGCTCTTTCATACCTTCCTGCTGTGTAACCCTTAGCACCCTCCTGGGTTCGAACCAAGTATTTGCTGAGCTCACCTCATGGGGTAGAAGATCATTGCAGAAATATTCTCTATGCATCTGTTGAGGATGCTCCTGTGAGTAAAACCCAAGTTAAAATTTACAAGCTCTGGTTGGTTAAAATGCTCAGATGCTCAGACAGCAGCTTCTATTCAGGAGTTTGATTTTTCCAAAAAGTTCACCGCTGGTGGTTTCTCTCTCATCAACTGAAAGATTATGACTTTAAATCAACCCTAGATTTTTTCCCCCATAATATTAAATACATCTGTTTTAAAAAGAAAGATGTATTTAAATACAAGCCACTCTAAAAGCACAAAATAAACCCTGTGCTCTTTGGCCAAATTTGCATCTTTAACTCTCAGATTAGACCTCTAGCTGATCTAATTTGAATGAACTTTAAGTGCTACCTGGGGAGCAGCTACATGAAAGGCTTTACTGTAATTCTCTGCTTCCAAGAACCCTAACCCAATTCGTACTTGTCTTTGGTGACTGCAGGTTATAGCCAAATTTGCAGGTGCTCTCTTGGTCCCTTCTCTTTGTGGAAATGCTACCAAGCAGAAGTGATTTCCGTGCTGTATTCTTGGAGAACCTTTATATTGCATTAGAAAAGTACCCAGGCCTGATAAACCAGGGTAGGGACTGCAAATGCTGGTTGGATGAGCAAAGAGAGAAAACTGACAACCCATTTAATTTTAATTTTTATGTGTTTATGAAAAACTTTTTTCATTAACAAGTTTATGAGAAAAAAGCAGCAAGGATTGACTCTTTCCCCAGCTGCTGTCAAGTACCTTGGTTGGTCAGTGCATTAAGTCCAGGTTGATGATGAATCCAGTAGACATATGTGTGCTCATTTGTGCTGCAGTTTTGGGTCTTCCGAGGTTGCCAGACTATCAGATTAATCTTCACGCTATGAAGATATAAACCTGCAAGTAATGGGATGAATTAGGCAAAAGCAGATGATTAACTTGTCATATGCTGATTCCACTTTATTAATGACAGCTGTGGAATAGTTATCCTGCAGCCTTATCCATGGGCCAGATATTCGCATCATTAAATGTTTGACATTTAATCCAGTGTGCGGGCAGTGGGGGGGTCCAAAATAAAAGCAAGCTGGTGTCCTGGGAGACTGAAATCCAGCCTGTAAAAACTACTCCTGTGGTGTAGATGAGCAGGCTTGGGCTCAAAAATCGGAAAACATGACCTATGAAGAAAGAACATAAAAATTTGGGTTGTTTAGTCTAAAGCAGCCTGAGGGGTAGCAGAGGTGGGAAGCAACGAACATGGCCTTTGGGGTCACTGTCAGTCTGCTTCTACAAGCTGTGTTATTTGCAGGGAGATGTAGGCAACGCTTCTGTTTGATGAAACTTGAAAAAAAGTAAAATCCATTTTAGGTTGTTTTTGTGAATGTCAGACTGTGCTTGCAGCAATGCTTTGACAGACGTATTGCAAGCCCTTAGGGGAAAAAGTACATGGCAGCCACTTGTACTATATAATTAGACCAGTTAAAGCCTCTATATGATCAGTTTTAAACATGTCTTGACTCTAAAGTGGGTAGAAATCTTCAAGAGTGGGAGGTACGCTGAGACTACAGTGCTAAGGGGAGTTTACCACTGGAACAAATAGTTTTTTTCTAGGGTATATTTGGCTGAGGTTAGTCACAAGGATGGTCTTTGGTCATAGGCGTAGACGGGGTGTTGCGTTGGTCTACGCATGCGTCTCTATTTGCCAATTTTGTTGGATACGTGGGACTAAGGGATACACAGGCAAAGCGCTCAGTGGATTTAGAGATCTGCTTCTTTCCATTAGTTATTGGGCAGTGAGACATACACTGTGTGCTAAGGACTAAAGCGGGCTAAAGAACAGAGTGGAACGTTAGTCTTAACCTGGAAGTGAAATACACATTCTCCTTTGACCTGTTCATAAACTGCCTTAGGGTGAGCAAGTCTTTCATAGTAAAATGTGCTTGCTCTTTAGAGGCATATTTGTTTTAGGATGCTATTACCCCCATTATTTGAGTTTTAGCAGCCATAAAAGAATTTCTATTCCAGCACAAGATGGCGTTCTTCCTGTCTGTATTTTGCTGTGAATCTGGATCTGATAATAGTGTCATAGTGTCTATGATTATTCCATGACTAGTTAAGAAAATGCCTGCACTCAAATTTAATTTTAAGAGTTGTTTGGCAGCTTTCCGTTGAATGACCATAGACTACAGCAAGAGCTACCTCCCACCTCTGCAAGCAAACACTGATGGGTTTCCTGCTGATTAAGTCAACAATAAAACTGGGAATTAACTGGTGATTGATTTGGATTTAGCAAACAAGGAAAAACAGATTTGCAGGTCCTCAGCTAGCAGGAATGAGGGCCCAGCTTTTCAAGGCAGCTGAGCTGATCTGCAATGGAAGGGGCCATGTAGCTCCTTCCTCTTCCCTTGCACCAGCCCTAGCATTCATCTGGTTCCAAAATGTAGCAGAAACATCTCCTGAATAGAAAATGATGTTTTTTCTCCCTAAACTGGCTCACTGTGGGGTCAGATAAGTGCCAGAGCTGGCGTAAGGGAGGAGGAAGGTGTGGTGGAGGGCGAAGGGAGGTATGCCCCTTCCAGACGCAGTGATGCTTAACTGCACCATAAAATCACATCCTCCGTTCGTCTCAGCTGATTGCAGAGAAGCTGCGTGGAATTTACATCAACTGGGATATGGCCCAATTAATTAGGAAATGTTTTCTAAGGTAAAGCAGATTGAAAGAAGAAAGCCTGGTGTTTTTTTTACTGAATGGAACCGCAGACTGTCACATGCTTACGGCTCCCTGCTAGGCTGACTGCGCTCGAACGTGTGTCAGGGGATTCTGCTGCAACAGCTTTCTTGCTTTAATTATATCTTTGGATGCCATGGAAGATGTTGGGATGTGTCCAGTTCTTGCCCTGTCCTTTTTTTCCCCGCTACATTCTGTGTTCATGAGGGAGATGGGATCAGGTGAGCCCAGGACACAACTCTTGCTTTGAAGTCAGCAGTCGTTGTGCTGTAGGCATCCACAGGAGAGATTTCGCTTTTAGCATGATTGTAAAGTTTTGGAAGACTCATGATTTCTGGCACTAAACTGAACTAAACAAAGTCCTGTTCAAGTCTGTTGGGAGAAAAAACATCCTTACATTTGTTCTCAGATACAACCTCCAAAAGTAATTCCCCATTTCTAATTTCTATGATGAATTCTTGCCATGCAGTTACCCTTATATATTTAGGACTCTCTGTCTCTGTAGTTTAACCTTTCAAACAGGTAAATGCAACTAAATATGTGGTGTTGGATTTTTTTTTTTTTTTTTTTTTTTTAGAATTAGTCCTAGCATCGTGACTTTTCCATCATGTCAGAACCCATCACGCTCAATGTTGGAGGAAAACTCTATACCACCTCCCTGTCCACCCTGACTAGCTTTCCAGACTCCATGCTGGGGGCCATGTTTAGTGGGAAGATCCCAACCAAGAAGGACAGCCAAGGCAACTGCTTTATCGACAGAGATGGCAAAATCTTCCGCTATATCCTGAACTTCTTACGAACTTCTCACTTGGACCTCCCTGAAGACTTTCAGGAAATGGGCTTACTTCGACGGGAGGTAGATTTTTATCAAATTCAGCCACTGATTGAGGCCTTGCAGGAGAAGGAGGTGGAACTTTCTAAAGCGGAGAAGAATGCCATGCTCAACATAACCCTCGATCAGAAGACCCAGACTGTTCACTTCACCGTCCGAGAAGCACCCCAGATCTACAGCCTGTCTTCCTCCAACATGGAAGTGTTCAGTGCTCATATCTTCTCCACGTCATGTCTGTTCCTGAAGCTTCTCGGTTCCAAACTTTACTATTGCTTCAACGGAAACCTCTCTTCAATATCCAGCTACCTGCAGGACCCCAACCATTTGACCTTGGATTGGGTTGCAAGTGTGGAAGGCCTTCCCGAAGAGGAGTACACCAGACACAACTTAAAGAGACTCTGGGTGGTGCCAGATAATAAGCAAATCAATAGCTTCCAGGTGTTTGTGGAAGAAGTGCTAAAAATAGCCATGAGTGATGGCTTCTGCATAGATTCTTCTCATCCACATACTTCAGATTTCATGAATAATAAGATTATTCGCCTAATTCGGTACAAGTAGGAATGGCTGTTATTATGGCACCAGCATGGAGATAACACAGGTTAAGTGTTTCCCTTTAAAACACACTTACAGCCTAATTCAGAATCATGCTTACCTGGATTAAGAGTCACTAACAGGGAGATGATTTTCCTTTAATGTATTTACCAATGCGACCTTTCAGAATATGTCCATATTCTAGACGAAAGGAATATTGTCTAGCACCTGAATTAAGGATTGGTTCTGTCTCTGCCTCCACCTCTGACCTGCTGTACAATTGTGGGGAAAATCACTTAATTTCTGTCCTTACATTTTCCAGTTGGAAAATGGGCGTGATCCTTAACCTATATTGCAAGGGTGATATGAGGGTTCAGTAATCACAGTGTGGAAGGTATCTGGAGATCAGATGCAGTGAAAGATGCTGTGGAGCTGCAGCACAGCGGACAGCCCAGGAGCGCATTTCCCATGTCTTGCCATATCACCTGTGCAGAGCATCCAAGCAGCTTGGTTGGATCCACAGAGAAGAAGCCTCCCCACATGCGCGCACTCAATATAGCTGTAAAGGATGGTGCAAACTGCAAATGAGTAAGGGATCCTCTCTGTTTGGGTTCAACAAAGGATTTCTGTCACCATCTGAAGCTGATGGGGTTTTTTTCTGACCCCTGTGAGGAAGCCCCTGCTCCGTTGTGCTTTCAGGAAAGCTGTGTTTGAATGATGTGACTGGCACCGGGAATGACCAAGGAACCCATAGGGGAGAGAATGGTGCTCTTACAAACTGAGAAGATTGTGGCTGGTGTGTGAACTTTGCTTTGGATACTCTTAAACCTTTACTTTTACATTCCAAAGGCATCCAAGACAACTTGTCCTTTTCTTTCTCTTATAGTCTTACATTCCTCTGGAGGATGCTACTTAAATTTTCTGAGGTGGAGATAGATTTGGGGGCAGAGGCCCCCAAATATCTTCCAAACGTTTGAGCCTCTTCTGCCTGGGCATGGCCTTCTTTTGGGCATGTTTCCCTTCAGCAGTGCCTGGAGTGCATGGGATGCTCTCTGGGTAGGATGGATTCCGTCTGGAAAGACAACATGCCCATCAGGTTACACCTAGTATTTTTTATTACAAAAACAGAGGCTCACTTTTCCTATCCCGGTGCATTGAGCGATATTTTTTACATCATTGTGAAATGGTCAGATCACTAAGCTAGCATTTTACCTGCTTGCTTGGCTTTAGTGTCAGATTGTCAGGGGTAAGGCCGTGGGAAACCAGAGGTGATGACAACGGTCAAGCTCTTTCCTTACAAGCCCGGTCTGTGTTATAATGAAGATCCTAATCCACTAGCTGCATGTTAGCTCTAAACATCATTTGTGCCACATTCAACGTGGTTCACTCTCAGCTAATTATGTTTAAAAGTATCTTAGCTGTCTTTCCCTAACCAGATTGCTACGTGTGCATGAGAGATCCTCTGGAACATTTCCCATTACGTCTAATGAGACAGAAGGGAAAATGCAATAAGCAAGATTTTCATGTAGAATTTTAGTGCTTCCAAAAGTTCTTAGCACAGGGCTGCAAAGCTCAGTATTGCTCATGTTCTTGTTTCCCAAAGTAACTACTCCATCGTTACATTAAGCTGACCTGTGAACAAGCATAAAGAAGCGTTTTATTACTGTCGTAAAATACAGTGAGATAAATATATTGCTACTGTCCCAAGCTGTAGTTGCATGAACAACACAAATCAGCATGCTAATGGTAAAAATGCACGTTCTGCAGCTGTTGGCAGCCTGTTACAAACCACTTCCCCTGTCTGACTTGGTGCTAAACCAGCATGGTATACATGGGACCATGTTGTTAGGAAGCACTGACTGGACTTGAAGGCCTCGGAGCCATTAAACCTGGCAAGTTTTGTGAATTTTGAGGATTGTAAACAGGATTTTGTAGCTAAATTCCAACCTGAGTCACCATGTTCTTCTAGTTTTCATTGCATTAGGAAGAACGTCTTTTCCCCCATCCCCATCCTGAATTATAAAGCAGGAGTAATCTGTTCCAGGGGTTGCTGCAAGCCACTGACAAAGCAAAGCAACTCCTCTGTGAATCTTATTTCTCACATGAGTTTGCCAGTCAGTTGGACATTCGCAGTGATGATCTATGCAGGTAACATGATTATGATCTGCAAAATACCATACATGAACCCTCTTTCATCAAATCTATGCCTTGAAACAGATATGCCTTTGCTGGATTTATGCTAACAGAGCTTTTGGGGCCTGTTGGCAGTATTTCTTTTTAGCCTGTACCCTTGAGAGTAGATTTTAAATGATCTGTGACAGGAGTTCTTGTATGTCAGGACTAAAATAATACTTATCTGTAGTAATTTGTTTCCTGTCAGCTTGAGTTTATTGAAAGGCAAGAGCAGTGGGCTTAAATCTCATTTGGAAGGGGGAAGAAGTCTGATCTACACACTCTTTAGAGCTCTGGATCAGTACTGCTCCATTCAGTTTCAGCAAAATAAAAATATTCCCTGGGAGAGATGAATCATTACTGCATTTTCTGGTGAAAGGCACGTTAAGAGGAGTGCCCAGAAGCACTATGCATAGCTTAATCTAAAGCATTTACTCTTCCTCCTTGCCCCCATCCCCTTTTCTTTTCTTCGGACTGTAGCAGTACCCACACTAAAAGCAGTTATACAGTTTCTTAAAACTCTAAACAAGAAATGAAGAGTGCCCCAACCTGACCTAGATAGAAACTGGGGTAATTCTGCTGATGTGGAAATGTGGGTCTGAATCCCCAAAGACTGAGGGAAGAACTGAATCTGGGTCTTCTGGAGTTATTTAACCTATCCACGTATGATGCAAAAGATGGACCACTTGAATACCCATTTATCTGTGCTCAGGTAACTAAATCAGGTACAGCCGGCCACAAATCTCTGTCGTGTGTTATGTGTGGTGTGGTTGACACACTGGAGGGAAGGGATGCCATCCAGAGGGACCTTGACAGGCTTGAGAGGTGGGCCCCTGTGAACCTCATGAAGTTCAACAAGGCCAAGTGCAAGGTCCTGCACTTGGGTCAGGGCAATCCCAAACACAAATACAGGCTGGGCGGAGAATGGATTGAGAGCAACCCTGCGGAGAAGGACTTGGGGGTACTGGTTGATGAGAAGCTCAACATGACCCAGCAATGGGCTTCCAGCCCAGAAGGCCAACCATGTCCTGGGCTGCAACAAAAGAGACGTGGCCAGCAGGTCGAGGGAGGGGATTCTGCCCCTCTGCTCTGCTCTGGGCAGACCCCACCTGCAGCCCTGCGCCCAGCTCTGGGGCCCTCAGCACAGGACAGACACGGAGCTGTTGGAGCAGGTCCAGAGGAGGCCACAAAAATGCTCAGAGGCCTGGAACACCTCTCCTATGAAGACAGGCCAAGAGAGTTAGGGTTGTTCAGCCTGGAGAAGAGAGGGCTGCGGGGAGACCTTATTGCAGCCTTCCAGTACCTGAAGGGGGCCTACAAGAAAGCTGGAGAGGGACTTTTTATAGGGGCATGTAGTGATAGGACAAGGGGTAATGGCTTTAAACTGAAAGAGGGCAGGTTTAGATAAGATACAAGGAAGAAATTCTTCACTATGAGGGTGGTGAGGCACTGGAACAGGTTTCCCAGAGAAGTTGTGGATGCCCCATCCCTGGAAGTGTTCAAGGCCAGGTTGGACAGGGCTTTGAGCAACCTGGTCTAGTGGAAGGTGTCCCTGCCCAAGGCAGGGGGGTTGGAAATAGATGACCTTTAAGGTCCCTTCCAACCCAAACCATCCCATGGTTCTATGATTCTATGATTAATGTGCAGAGAGATACACCGTGAAGACACGCTTTGGGAGGAATAGAAAAACTTAAGATGCCTCTAAATTGCTAAGCAGAATAAACATCTCTAAGCATGAGATACTATTTATAATGCCACAGTCATTCTGCATGCTAATCGAGTACGTGAAATAAGCGGTAAATGAATCACTTGCGATTGCAGTCAAACATATGTTATACAAAGGCAGTTGCTATTTCAAACTACACGCTAAGCTAAATTTATAGCTGCCTCTTAATTTTGCAGTCTGTGCGTTACATTATAATGACTGTTTATAGGAATGTTCTCTCTCCAAAACATTTGTTCCCTTTTTATCTAGATAGCGGGCTTTTGTTTACCTTCGTTTTCTGAGCCCTAGACGTGTAACTTGTTTTTGTTTACCAGTCAACAGCACTGATGACTCTTCTCATTTTCCTGAATTGAAGAAAAGTGAGCGTAAATAAAGCCATATTAAGTACAGCACAACCCCATCACTAGTCATGAAAAGCACTTGGCATTTCTTAGCAGTAACATCTAAAAATTATTTCACCGTTGAGTGGAATATTCACTCTCAGAACAAACTGATATTTCTCCTGTAAGAGCCTGAGAACAAGGAAAGGATCTAGTGAGGTTTTTCCCCTTAAAGTTTGAAGGGTGCTTTCTTCCACATCTCGGTGCATAACTCCTGTTCTGATTCTGCCATATGCCCGTCTCCCTCAAAACCTTCATCTACAAAATGAGGCTAAGTCCTGCACTTTTTTTTTTAAATGGCCTAAATGCTCAGAGAGCCACTGAACAGAGAGATCAATAGTGTTAGAGCAGAAAAATACCAGAGTTAGGGCAGATGATAAACAAGTTATTAGCTGTAGCCTAATGGCATTTTCGGATGCGGGCACGTGCATAGCACAGTGGGATTTCTTACATGACAAAAAGATTATTATGAAGCATCTTAGTGGAGTCCAGAAAGAATCACTCATGGATTTTTAGGCTTGATAGCTCTTAAATATCTAACAATGTCCAGTTACAATGAAGGGACTGAAACCACAGATAAATACCAAGACATCTTTAGTTCATGCAGCTGTTGTTAAAGGTCATCAGGAGTCAGCGAGAGGACTGTTTGTTGCTGCTGGCTATGGTAGGGAAATAAAAGAAATAGGTGTAAAGAGTCAGACCTGAAAGAATTCACATGTTAACAAGAAATCCAGGATTTAGAAGGGAGAGAATAAAGAATCTTGATGTGTTCAGGAAAAAAAAACCCAGCAAGATAACAACGGAGGCTGCAATCAGAATGACTCACTGGTCCTTTCCAGTTTTAATCTCCTATTATGCAACTTAAATACTGGTCACGGCAAGAGTTATGCTAGTAACTTGTCAGGAGCAGACAGCTTTGCTTCAATTTGCATGTGCTTTAAATCACCAAATATATGCACTGCTGTAGTTACCCATATTTTAACTGGGTTGCTGAGTATAAATTGCTGTCTGAGTTCACTGGCAGTAAATACCTGCAATCAATCAGATTTATTCCCAGTCTAGGAAAGGCTGGTGGGGTCCATATGTAAGGTTGACAGGAGTGATAAATATTGCCTTCAGTCCATGCCATAGACTGTGGAAAATAAATCTCGGATCTTCTGATACTTCACAGATAAATGGAGAAGTTACAAAAAAGACTCCCTTGGGGAGTTTAATTTTCACCGCATCCCTTTGAATTTGGTGTCACTGCTCAGAATTTCAATATATTTTGAAATATTTAACTGCCATTCTGTAATGATTCCCATATCCACACACTGATGGTCACAAACATGCAGGGTACAACCAGTGCTAATATGTGGCCCTCCCAGTGACTTAGCACAGGCAGTCATGTAGATACTCTGTGTGAGAAGGGCTGGGTGGAGCATAAATACGCAGCTCATGCTCTCCGATTTGCTTGGGAATAACACGAGGGATGGTTTCCCTATGAATTCAGAAAAAAGGGAGCTATAGGGGAGGGCTGTATGGAATAATTCCTCTTCTCTTCCTCCTCCTGCCATTCCCCTCCCTCTTACTTTCTTGCTTCTACTCTTAATTTGATCCCCAATTCACTGAAAGCCATGCTTTTGAATGAATACTATTTGGAAAGTGTCAAAAGACGTTTTTTATTTCTTACCACTTTAACAGCCTTTAGGGCTATCGCATTTAAAAATCTGGTTGCATTTCTCTGCCTGTAACTCTTTTCTGAACTGTTACTAGTATGTATTTTAGAAAACAGTAAATAAAATGTGAATGACGCAGGAGATGCTCTGCCTGACACACACTTCTTGGGAGAAAAGCATGCAGCGATGTTTGCTGAATCTGTGGCTTTTCCTCTCTCTAAGGATTTTACACAGTGCGTCTCTGTGGCTGAGAACTGTAGGAAGCTCCCCCAAAATGTGCAGTTGTAGAAAACTTGGATGAATAAGCCTTCCTAAATAATCAAAACCATTTTAAATGCATTAGCTCATTTACGTTTCAAACATTTATAAACAGGATTCATTTCTCCAGTGAAAACCCTTCTAAACCCTAATGCTTTACTGCTGTGGAACTTGTCTCTAGTCCCTGAGTTTGAACAAACCATTTCTATTGCTGTTGCATAGGAAAAAATAAGTTTGACATATTATCTGTATGATTTCATGCAGCCCCTACAAGGTA
The DNA here is from genome assembly GCF_030463565.1 of Pelecanus crispus. Lineage (NCBI taxonomy): Eukaryota > Metazoa > Chordata > Aves > Pelecaniformes > Pelecanidae > Pelecanus > Pelecanus crispus. The sequence goes on from NC_134643.1 coordinate 223,124,372, forward strand.
CTATTCCTAGATAGACGAAGGTTTGCTGTAAGGAAGCGAAAAGGCATCAGCCTTGCATGCATCCACCCTCTAGGCCCACAATTTCTTCAGGGTATTAAAAAATTGAGCTTGTTCCTCTGAAAGAGCACTTTATACCTGGGAGCCAGCTCAGCCCCCAGTGACGCTAGTTGGAGATGGCACCTCCCTGGAGCAGAGCTAAGCTGGTGTAATTCGAAGTGGCTTCTGCCCGATGCCGGGCAGCTGTTGGCGTGAGAGCTGCCATAAATTCCTCCATGCTCCTCACCCACCATTAGCCCACCCACAGACACCATGTCTCCAGGCGTGGGGGAGACACCGGTCTCTGTCCCAAATAAACAGGGTGAAGCCTGTGCTGATGGTGAGCAGTGTGCTGGGCTCCCCGGCACCCTGCCCAACATCGCAGAGGGGATGCAAAGGAGCATCCAGAGAGATCCTAAAAGATTACTCAGACCCAGGGTGAGCCAGAGCCCTCCATCGCTTTAACCATATCCCAGGGACAGAGGAGTCTCCTGGAAGAAGCAATGGCTGATTTTGAGCCCTGTAAGGAACAGCCTTTCTCAGCTCTAGTAAATACCCAGGAGCATGAAGGGATGGAGCTGGGGCTGAGCTCGGGTGATGCCATCCCTGTGTGAGACCAGTAATGATGAACATGGAACTGGCACCACAGCTTGTCCCCTCCTCACCGAGATGCTGGACACCAGGAGCAGCCCAAGCCCAGGCAGCTGCAAGTACAGCCCCACAGCGTCCCTGCACCACCCAACCCAATCCCACATCGTCCAGGCCCAGCACCGCCTAACTCTACGCGTGGTCCCACAGCCACCTAACCCCACATCACCCAGGATCACCAACCACCCAACCACACTGCTGGTCCCACACCACCCGATCCCACATCAGGCCCCACGCCACCCAACACCATACCTGGTTCCACAGCCACCCAACCCTGCGGGTGGTCCCACAGCACCCAACCCCACCTCCCCCGGGTCCCACCTCACCCAATCCCACATCAGCTGGGTCCCACCTCACCCAACCTCACAGCACCCAACCCCACCTCACCTGGGTCCCACCTCATCCAACCCCACCTCCCCCGGGTCCCACCTCACCTGGGTCCCACCTCACCCAACTCCACAGCACCCAACCCCACCTCACTCAGGTCCCATCTCACCCAGCTCCACAGCACCCAACCCTACCTCACCCTGGTCCCACCTCACCCAACCCCATCTCAGCCAACCCCACATCACCGGAGTCCCACCTCACCTGGGTCCCGTATCGCCCAATCCCACTTCACCCAGGTCTCACCTTCCCCAACCCAACCTCACCCAGGTCCCACCTCCCCCAACCCCAAGAAGGCCAACAGCATCCCGGCTTGTGTCAGGAATAGCACAGCCAGCAGGAGCAGGGCAGGGATCGTCCCCCTGTACTCAGCGCTGGTGAGGCCGCACCTGGAATGCTGTGTCCAGTTTTGGGCCCCTCAATACAAGAAAGACATTGAGGTGCTGGAGCATGTCCAGAGAAGGGCAACAAGGCTGGTGAAGGGTCTGGAGCACAGGCCTTATGAGGAGCGGCTGAGGGAACTGGGGTTGTTTAGCCTGGAGAAGAGGAGGCTGAGGGGAGACCTTATCGCTCTCTACAACTGCCTGAAAGGAGGGTGTAGTGAGGTGGGTGTTGGTCTCTTCTCCCAAGTAGTCAGCGATAGAACGAGAGGAAATGGGCTCAAGCTGTGCCAGGGGAGGTTTAGACTGGATATTAGGAAAAAATTCTTCACGGAAAGGGTAGTCAAGCATTGGAACAGGCTGCCCAGAGAGGTGGTGGAGTCCCCATCCCTGGAAGTGTTCAAAAAAACGGGTGGACGTAGCACTCAGGGACATGGTTTAGTAGGCATGGTGGTGTTGGGTTGGTGGTTGGACTGAAGGTCTTAGAGGTCCTTTCCAACCTTAATGATTCCTAGTTTTTACTTTCATTAAAAAATAATCCAGCCACCAAGCCAGGAAAGATGAAATTATGTCTCTCCCCTTAACTGGTTTAGTGGTGGACTTGGTAGTGTTAGGTTGGTTGGACTGGATGATCTTAAATGTCTTTTCCAACCTAAACGATTCCATGACTCTGTATCACCCGCCGCTCCCCACGCCCACCCCACCCAAGCTCCACCCCGCCCCACCCCACCCACCCCGCGCATGCGCAGTGCTGCGCCCGAGGCCGCCGCCAGAGGGCGGGCAGCCCCGCGCATGCGCCCCCGTCGCGGCGGGCGGGGCCGCGCCCCCCAAAGCGTGCGGGGCCGCCGCCGCCAGGGCGCATGCGCGGCGGGGCTGTCAGGGCGGCGCGCGCCATGGCGGCGGGCGGCCGGGGCTGGTTCCGCGCCCTGGCGCTCGGCGTCTCCTTCCTCAAGTGCCTCCTCATCCCCGCGTAGTAAGGAGCTTCCCGGGGCTGGGGGGGGCTCCGCACGGCCTGTCAGCCCCCCGGGGCGGCGCTTGGGTTCCGCTGCCCCTCAGGGCGGGTGGGGACGGGGGCACGGGCCGGCGTGGGCCGACGGTGCCTGAGGGGCCCGGGTGTCCTGAAGGCCCTCGTTTCCTTCGGGCGCTTGTGGGGAGCGGGGCGGCGCTGGCTCCTCGTCCTCTCGGCGCTGGGAGGCAGCTTGGCTTTTGTGTCTGAAGGGGCTTACAGCCCATGCCGGCTGGCTCTTGTTGGGGAGGGCCGTTAAATGTGCTGAAACGTTAACGCTTTTTATCTCTAAAAGACGCTGTAGCTTTTTTTCCTCAAAAAAAATCAAATTGCTGTTAAAAAGTCAGTCAGAACCTGGAATTTTGGCATTAATTGTCAGAAAAGGCCAAGCTATACAAGCTTCTTGTCCTGCAGTCACCCGTGTATGTCCTTGGCACAAAGTACATACAGCATCTTTGTTACCGTTTGAGTTCCTTGATCAAAGTCTTGCCCTAGAGCTGATCAGTGTAGGCTTCCTTTTTGTCTACCTGCGGTGATGTGCTCTGAAACGTTTCTCTTTTAAGTGCATGTACATGACTTAATAGAAACCTTCTGTAGTTATTCCACAGATTTCGAAGTACATAGGAATTGGCTTGCCATCACTCACAACTTGCCCCTCTCTCAGTGGTACTATGAAGTAAGTACGCTTGGGTTTTGGTTTGTTTTTTTTTTTAGCTGTATATAAGTTATAGGCACATTGGGTATGTCAGCCTATGTGAATGCTAGCGGAGAAAGGCTTTTATTTACAGAAAGTACATTATAGATGCTGATGGTTGGCAGCTGTATAGCAGTGGTTCAAAAACATACCAGTCATGATTTGTTGGTCTTGTGTAGCTTGTAGTTAAAAAATGAGAATTGCTTGGGAAAGCTGCTCATACTTGTGAAGGTGAAATGGAAAAGACGATTAAGGCACATGGATTAGTAGAAAGGGTGCGTAACACAGGAGCAAGTTCCACGGCAGTCTTAAGTTGCTGCTCTCTTTGCCCTTGTTATTAATGATACACAGTTATCACGATAAAGAACGAATCATATAAATGGGTATCTACATTATGACATCAATCACTGTATTAAAGTTTTGAGCCTCTGCTGGTGTGCTACTAGCATACATAGATTTTAATCTAGATGAATCACCTTCATGTTGGTGATAGACTCAGCCTACGCAAATGGGTTTTAATATGTCTCACAATATCTTCTGGAGTTCTGGGGTAAATATCATAGTCTCCAGTACTCCTCCACGTAAGCGTCTGGGAACTGTGTATCCAGGAGTAAATGATTTGTGTGGGTCAGAACTTTCTGACAGGCTGATCCAATACTGTAAAACAAACTTCTGCTATGCCAGCGTGATCCTGGTGTCAAAACATAGGATGCCTTTCAGCAGTGTAACACAAGCATTTGGGAGCATGCATGCTGACAAATATACCCTATCCCAAACTGCTCTGTGCCTCCTTCCTCCTCTTCTGTTTCCAGAGCCAAGGACTTAATCATTGGTCAGGACATAGTAACTGTCCTTATGGGAAAAGATCAAATAATACTATTTGATCTTGATAAGTTCTTATTAGAATCAAGACTTATATACAAACGGTGACAGGACAAGGAATAACGGATTTAAACTAAAGAAGAATATATTTAGACTAGACATTAGAAAGAAGTTTTTTACACTGAGGGTGGTCAAGCACTGGCACAGGTTGCCCAGAGAGGCAGTGGAGGCCCCATCCCTGGCAACGTTCAAGGTCAGGTTGGACGGGGCTCTGAACACCCTGATCTGGTTAAAGCTCTCCCTGCTCGCTGCAGGGGGGTTGGGCTGGGTGACCTCTAAAGGTCCCTTCCAACCCAAAGCATTCTATGATTCTATGACTAATGAGTAAAAATAATTTTGAGACGGTAACAAGGCTGATTGTGCTGGTGATTCCTCTAGACAAATATTCACCGTGAGCTATTTTACTGAGATTTTTTTAATATTGGCTCTATTACTGTGAGTTGGTTTATAAAGAACAGACAATTATATTTCAGTTAGGTGCAGATACACAAAATGTTGTTTAATCTCTTGCTACTGATCAAGAGATGTCCCATCCCTCTACCAGCACTACAGAAGAACAGCTTAAATCATGTTCAGCCGGCTACTTCATAGTGAAGTAGCTTCTGTTAAATAGTGGCTACTGAGATAAAATCCATCAACTGATTTGCTGTGATGAACTGTACCTGAAGGACTGTAAACAGCATGGATTGTGTTAAATTATTTAATCTCATTTTGTCTCTAGGCAACTTCGGAATGGACCCTGGATTATCCACCATTTTTTGCTTGGTTTGAATATGCGCTTTCGCATGTCGCCAAGTACTTTGACCCCAACATGTTGGTTATCGAAAATCTAAATTACACCAGTCGCGCAACCATCTTCTTCCAAAGATTTTCTGTCATCTTTACAGATATCCTTTTCATATATGCAGTTCGTGAGTAAGTCTTAATGTTCTAATTTTAGGGACAGTGGGTAGTCACTAATATATGGACTTTTTCTATAGTAACAACAAATAATTATTTGTACAAATAAGCTTGAAATGCATGGAAATACCAAAGTTGCTTTAACCAAGGAGAAATTTGGAACATGCTGCTATATACAAGATAACATTTGTTGTTCTTGGAGAGGCTGTTGCTGTATGTGCGGTCAGCTTTGTATGCATTCAGATGTTAGCTGCTGTTTCACGCATTACAGGTAGTTTATTTCTGTCGCTGTGTTCATTTTGTAGGAGTTGCAGGACAGTCTGGCTGCACCCAACTGTGTTTTCCTGTTACTTTTCTTATTGCTCTGTTCTTCTAGAGTAGAAGCATAAAGGAAACTTGTGACAAAATGCCAGTAGCATCAAATATGCGAAGTCACTCCAGTGTTTTTGGTATTCTTGATGATAAACTGATCATTCTAAGTCTAATTTAGCAATATTAAGATGGTGTGTTTTCAGTGTGCCCTGACTTTGTGAAGAAGCGTTTATCTTGCACCTAAAGAGTAGAAGGGGGGAGATGTTTTGAAGAATTATTTTGCCTACTTTAATGATTTGGCTGTGATGGTCTTCCCTCATTTTATTCTTTCTGCTCAAAATCTGGGTAGAAAGTTCTCTGTTGCATTGGAGCACTACCTAAGCTCATTTATTTACTTACTTTATTTGAAATGGGCTAGCTTTTGCATTGTGGCTTTTTT